>NC_090932.1:387750260-388401473 GCF_040938575.1 Ambystoma mexicanum
GGGTGACATTTCATCTGAAAAAACACTTACACAGAAATACTACAGCTTTGGCATAAAAATACTCTCCCATGGAGAATGTGGCTGCTATAAAGCCGCAACCGTTTAATTGGCACTGTCTTATATGGGAAATCTGAAAACATAGTCTGGCAACATCCAAAAACGATCCCAACAGCCAGGACATTTTGAAAAACATCTTATTGGACACATACTACCCAAACAGGAGTACTGCTTTGGAAAGCATGTGCCTATTTACCACATAGACCAAAACTTCTCTCACGAAAATAATATTAAACCAGATGAGAAAAAAGGTAAAAACATAGTCAAAAGTTGTGAGCGCAGCCTGGTTAAACTTACCAAACACAGCCTGATTAATCATGTGAAGCTGTCATTAAAAACTCCTCAACACAAAGAACTGTACTACATGGCCCTACTGCAACTTTTTAAACCAGGGAGAAAAAAAGAAGGTTTATTAGACACCCATACCTCCTATGAAGATGATTTCAGTGCAAGTGAAAACACTATAACAGATATAAACTTTAAACAGTACAAAAACATGTTGGACAATGAATGCCAACAAGAAGAACTTCAAGCACAACTAAATATAGACACTCCTGAGAGCAGTCAACCTTCTCTGACAGGAAGCCAAGAACCACTTGGACAGCCACTCATAGCAAATGAGGCAGAAATAGCCATGACTGAAATAGAAATCACCATGTGTCAGTATGAGCAATCTGCAGAAGCCTTTGCTCTACTGAAATCACAACTAAACAATGAGAAGTGTAGCATTTTCCTAGAAGTAACCAAAGACATTGAACATGGTGTGCAGCACAAAACTAAAACTTGTACCTGTCAACACTATAAACCTGTATATTCAGGCAAAACATTCTTAATAAAAATCATCAGTAAGTTCCTCCAACAGTTAACAAACAACAAGCTTTCAGCTGTTGTAACTGCCCGAACAGGTCTAGTTGCCTGCAACATAGGTGGTGTCACTTTATACAGATTGCTACTCCTTCCAGTTGACCACCAATACAAATCAGACTACAACAAACGTTCACTAGAAGCTGCTATGGAGCTACACAGAATTTTGAAACAAATGAAAATGCTCCTAATAGATGAGGTGAGCATGGTCCCCAACCTAATGTTGGCTTTGATTCACCTCAGATTGCAAGATGTCCTTAAAACAGACTATGAAGAACTCTTTGGAGTAGAACACATTATTGTTTTCGGAGATCTCCTTCAATTAACACCAGTAAAAGGTGAACCTATTTTTTAAACCTTAGGACACAAACTGTGCCGTAAAACTCCCATTTCACTACATAGAACTAACTGAAAATATGTGACAGTCTGCAGACCTCACCTACGGCAACATTATGAAAAGCATTTGGATTGGTGCACTATCTAAGGAAACACAGTCTATCCTAAATACAAGACACATCCATGAGCTATATAGGCATAAAACACATGCTACTGATGTCATGGAACAATTAGCACTAAAAAATGTCAATTGTATGTCCGTAATGCCAACTCTAGCAAGCTGTGCAAATTTACTCCACAGAGCAACTGCACATGCACAGTATGACTGTACCTATGTGTGAACAAGCCACAGCACAACTAAATATCTTAGACAACTCTATCTCTAACACAGCTGGTTTGGATAAAATATTAAAATTGTGTTTAAACTGTAGAGTAATGCTAAAGCGTAACCTTGACATGGAGCAAGGTTTAGTTAATGGAGCACTTGGTACAGTGTTTGGCTTCCAGACATACCCACGTAACAACAGCCTTTGGTTTGTTAATATTCACTTTTACAAACTTTCAGAAGTTAAAAGGATAGGACACTCAACAGCCTGATTCCTTCTTTTCAAAGACATGTATGTACGCAGAGAACAGTTTTCTCTGCCTCTTGCATACGCAGTCACTATTCATAAATCACAAGGTCTAACCTTAGATCAAGCAGTGATTGATATTGGCAGCACCGACTTTAAAGAAGGCATGAGTTATGTAGCACTGTAATGCCTACATACACTTGAAGGACTATTTCTAGCCAATGATGATGCAAGTAAAGTCAACGCTGACATTCCTTGCATCGTAGAGTACAATAGACTATGTGCACGCTACACGCCCCATATCACAATGTATCCTGTTCCTCAAAATAGACACACTTTGTAAAAGAAAACTAGTACAATCAGAACTTCTACATGATCTCTCAACAGTACCATCAAAGAATATGAAATGAGCTCATACTTCATCAATTACCAAAACCACAGAAGGATGTACTGAAAAGGCAAATGCATACCCAACTGCACAAACAAAGAGAACTACCTCTTCAATGAAACTATGTGGACTTCCATCAAAGGACTCAGAAACAGAACTATCTGGTCCATTCATCTTTTCCAATACAACTGGTGTGAATTTCTCTGCAAATGTAGCAATCAATGTTCAATTCCAATTGCCACCAATTGATGAAAATGCAACAATACAATGCAAATACAAATGCTACTACTTCACAGAATGCAGCACACAATCCTGAAAACACTTACAGTGTCTCTAGAATAAGGCAGGAATCGGATTATTGTGCTGGAATGGCGAGATTCACTATAAACACATAAGAAGATCCACAAGAATGTCTAATGTACTTACTGCAAGTACTGGGAAGCAAAAATATACCTATAAACGAAATCTGGAAGATTTCATACATGTGGAAACATACATGCACTCTCCGCAACCATGTGATGCAGGAACAAGTCCCTAACAAGGGCGTTGTTTATGTATCTATACCTAACTGTGAATCCATTCAATTTCAGCAGCTCGTACAAAATGCAAACCAAAGCATGTTTTGTACTACTCACAATTCCAATAATCATTCCACCTTACAGATGCAATTGCATAGCCAATATGTAATAGCAATGGTTTTAAGATACAATGCAGATGGTACCAAAAAAGACTGTAAGCTTACCAGCTTCACACATGGACCAGTATCACTAGGCAAGAAAACCTTCGCAACAGTAGGCATAATCTACCATACAGGAGCCACAACCAGTGCAGGTCACTATACTCCATACATTAAAAAAGAAATTTGGATGGTTTGAATGCAATGATACTTCCATTGCTCTAAATCAGAGATTACCAGCAAATCTTACACATGTCTACTTAATATTCTTGAAACCAAAATTTACTCATTGATCAACAAAATTAGAATAACCTACTGCCCAACACCCACCAGTACATATATAATTGTAAAACAAAAATAACCTTCTACTCTGTGGAACTGTAATAATTTAGCATACAGCAACTGTCCAACAAAGACATCAGTTGCCATGCTACACAATTTTCTCCTTAATGACCCAATGATTTTAGTCACTGAAACAACAAGTGTTGAAAAGACACGCTAACATTGTTTCCTACATAGCACTTAACAAAAGTACTGAGTATGAGGGTCTACAAACTGTCCTCAAGTAATCTCTGAAACCACCAACTAGAGAATAAGGCAACAGCTGTCTAAAAATGCCCATACCAATGCAAGCAATATGCAAATATCACTAACTACACCCATAGTGCTGCAAAGCACTTCACAATAGTGAAAAAGGTAAATGTACCAACGAGAATGAACATGCTTGAAAACATACCCTGCGAAAATGAGAAACTGTTAACTCAGCTAGTCCTCTTGGCATAGAATCCATTGCCCTACGAATTGCCCTATGAATTTCCAGACAATACGGGATTAGAATACCAGTAGCACAATTTCTTGATTAATGTGATGCGTTCAGAGGAGTGGTCAGCTGTCTCGCTGTGGTGCTCTCCTCTGTGGCGCTTTTCTGCTGTGGCATTTTTCTGCTTTCCTGATGACTTCTTAGGCCAGAATTGGCAGGTGCCACAAGTGGACTTTACTGGGTAGGTGAGCCATATTGGGCCGCTCACACTGCCTGAAAGACTTTGGCGTCCCGCCAAGTAGTGACTGTTGTTTTTTTTTGTTTTCTTTTTTTTTGCAGCCTGCCCCCCTTGCAACCGGCCCCTCCTCCCAACTTCAGCTGCCTCCATATCATCACTACGCATGCGCGTTCAGTGGAGTGGTCAGCTGAGTGGTGCTGTCTCGCTGTCTAGCTTTCTAAGTAAGTCTCAATTGATCTTAACATGCAATCCAGGCTTCTCTCGTTAAAAGCGGGAATGCCCGCTTCTTTACTTCCAGGTGGTCTTAATCCGACCTTAAACACAATGTCGAATGCTCCCAGAAAAGAATCATCGCTGGCACTGTGCTCCACGCCAGTAACGGATCCTGGGTGCAAAGGTTTGAGAACTGGCTTAAGGGGTCCACCAGTGTCTAATATCCGGCACTATTACAAAGATTTTCCCAAGTTTACCACCCTAAACACACCTAAAGTGCTTTCTGGGGTTAATGGTCGGCTACCTGTATGTGCCCACCGGTCTACCACTAATCTCCCTGTTGTACCGACTGAAAGCTTGCTGCTGAGGTATGGTGCATTTAGCACTCCAATGGAAAATGAAGGTACAAACAACAATGCTAACCCACCCCACAGGACTCCAACACCCATGTCTCAGTGTCGGATAGTCTAATGTTGCACAACATGCCAGCGTCAGCCCCCGTAAATGTGGAAAGTAGCTCTGAATTGTGTACACGTTCAGATGTAGCCATAATTGATCTGAATGTGAGCAAGTCTGGCTTTTCGCCACATTTACTTCCAGATGGCATGCCACAAAATTTCCCCTATTTACCGGTGATGTTCTCTGATATTGACTTAAATTGCTCTGCCATTGAAGCCTCATTTCTTGCACCGACTCCCAGACGACCACTCTCTTCTCCACTTATTCTGTGTAATAGAGAGGATGTGGTCGCGGATAAAAATGTGGTTACTACTACTCTAACCTCAATGAATATTGCGTTGCAAACATTATACAAACTGTTTGAAACTTTAAATGAGAAATTTCAGCCTCAAACGCATCAACTCGAAAGAATTATAGCATGGCAGACCGATGCAACTGTCTTGTTACAGCAAAGAATGCCTGGTGTACCTCCAATTGCTCCTACATTAAAATCCCGTGCCTCGACAGTGGCTTCTGGCTCTCAAACCATTTTAGAGACACCGGTAGCTGGGCCTCTTTCCTCTTTGAAACCCGCTCTAACAGTAGCCGTACTGTTGATTAAAGGCATTATTAAGCCTGACTCTACCCCAAGGATTGACACAGCTTTAAAAGAATTTACTCCGAAAACACCAATAAAACTGGCTCTTCCCACAAAGACCCTGTTCACAATATTTACCAAAAATTCCAAAGGGAGCGACAAGCAACGCACCATTGAGAATTTATGCAAAAAGCAAAAAAATCTGCAAGCGCCGAGGAAGATAAATTCATCCAAAACGAAAAACATCTTGAAATATCTTAAAACCCCAAAGGAGAGTGCGCTAATCGCCTCAATTGCTGTGACCAAACAATACCTTCAAATAGCCAAGCTCCGTACTGCTTCAAATAATCAGCCTGGTGCAAAATCTATATTACCCTACACTCCTCTTGATGCGCTGATTGAAGAAGCTGAGAACTCTAGCAACTCCATTGTTCCCCCTTCCAAATCAACAAATGCTGCTCAAATCAATGATGTGCATCCAAGTGATGCATCTGCACGCCTGGTCACCAAATTACATCGTCAAGAAATTAGACGGGCTGTAGATGCTTATATGGGTGGACATCGCCCTACTGAGCCGAGATCAAGTCTCTCTATAGCTGTAACGCTCACCTGGTTCCCACGGAGGCGCAGGTCTGGCTTCGAGTGCTGATGCTTCTTCAATGGTGAAGCGCAGGACTCTGAAGATGGACAGGAAGGGCCCTCTACTTTGGCTTCTCCGGCTCATAGGAATATACCCCTGTGCGTGAAAAGGGAGTATTACCTACTGACTGAG
Source organism: Ambystoma mexicanum (assembly GCF_040938575.1). NCBI lineage: Eukaryota > Metazoa > Chordata > Amphibia > Caudata > Ambystomatidae > Ambystoma > Ambystoma mexicanum. The sequence continues at coordinate 387,756,173 of NC_090932.1, forward strand.
TTATGCTCAAGCCTCTCACTCTCTTCCAACCCTCCACGATACCCTTCCACGATTCCCCGTGAAGTCTCACCTTATGGTCTGAAAGGACGAGCTCTCCATCCTGCTTCTGACGCAGGGGCGCGTTGAACCCAGTTACTTCACTGGATTGAGGTTGGATGGGAGTTCAGGTAAGCTTGATTATACTGGTAAGGCGCTGTAAAAGTTCTGTTGCAAGTTCAAAAGTTCAAGCTTTAAATAATAATGTTCATTGTCTTTTTTCAGGTGATGAATGAAGTTTCCTTTGGAGACTTCTTGCAACAAAGCGCTAATGTTGATGTCTTTTCCCCATAGGGGCCGTTGTTCGGAATGCCGGAGATATGGCGCCAACCCGAAGTGAAACGTGCAGTTCCAGTAAAGATCTGGTAAGTCCTAGATGAGCGCTCAGGTAATGTTTTTGCATTCGCTCATCTAATGTCTTTGTCTTTTTTCCCCATAGGGGTCGGGGCCCGGAAAATGCTTGGAAGCAGCAAGACCCGAAATGAAATGGGAATGACCCAACAGGTAAGTCTTAGAAGGAAACTGAGCTTTTCCTATTCACTTCCTTCTCTCACCTCTTATTCTTGTCTTTTTCTCTAGGCTCTGGGAAGTGGCTGTGTATCCGGATGATCGCTGCTGAAGATGGAGGAACCCAGGAAAGGTGAGTGAAATGCAGCGCTGCAGCGATCGTAACGAAATGCTTTTAAAAATGATGTCTTCCCTTTCAGGATCGTTGGTGATGTCTCCGTGGTTCAGATAAGCTGGAAGGTCTCTTGTCTCCCTTTGCAGGTGACCCAGGATGCTGACAGGCGTGGCTGAAGTCCAGATGCAGGAGCTGACACGGTGAGCGTCCAGCTGCGAGGAGCAGAACAACGTGAAGCGTGAGTTGCTGATCGGGTGTGGTTTAAATAGCTTTGGAAGATGTTCCAAGTGTGTATCCTTCCCCGACCACACCCGGGTGGAAAGTAGTCCCACAGGTAAAGTAGTTCCTATTCAGGCCTCAAGAGGGCCTGGATGTGGCAGCATGGTCTGCATCAGGTAAGTGCACATTAAAACACTTGAACACATGTCTAGCTTTATGAGCCTGGCGCCTAAGGCGCCAGGACAGAGGTCCAACATGAGCCCGGCGCCTAAGGCGCCAGGACTGCGTCCAAAGGGCCCCAGCTTGGGCCCGCTGGCACTCCCCTGGGGGAAATGATGCCTGCCTCTGGGGTTGCTGGGTCGGACCTGGCTCCTTGGAGGTAGGCATCATGACAATAGCGGCTTCTGCCTCTAAAGCTACACCTTCCCAGGCCCTACAGAAACAAGTCTTGATGGCCCCAAAATCCACTCCGCCTATTGCACATAATCCAACACCGGCAAAAATGAATCAAAGTAATGAAGTTTACCAGCATCACTTGAATCAAGAATCCCCTAGGGAAAAGAAACGTATGTTGCTAGTGAACTTTCCCCTGAAATCCTAGAGCTGTTACAAGTTGCCCTACATAAGGATTTTAAACAAGCCACTATTAGAACTCCCGCATTCATAGCTAATGAAAAAACGAAATTGCCCACATTTTCAAATGAAAAAGGTTTGGCCAAATACTCTTTGATCTTGTTATGTCGACCAGCCCCATGTGCACAATATGCACTAAACCGTAGATCAATATTGTCTATATTTTGTGATGTACCACAACTAGAAGACATTAGCTCTGAGGACTTAGATCTATTGGAATTTTGCAATCACCCATCCATTCATACAGTTAGAATTTGGATGCAATCCAAAGTTATCCAAAATACATATGGTCTGCCAAAAAACAGCTTTTTGATTTGGGGTTTGAGCTAATGGTCGATGCTGACACCAACTATCAGCTTTTGACGACTCACACAATTTCAAAAGTCATTCACCAAAACAATTACAAAAGTTTGTTTCAGAGCAAGAAAGGCTCTCATCTTTCAGATAATCAGGTTAATCAACAGTAACTAGTCTTACCTACTCTGCCCAAAGAATTTGTTTTACTCAGTTGGAACTCTAGAGGACACACATATTTATCAAATAATAATGACAGTGGCTTAGACAAATTCCACCTAGTAATCCTTCAAGAGACTTGGCTCATAACGTCTCCGATTTGGGATGATCATGATGTACTCATTATTCCCTCAAAAAGAAACCAACATGGCAGACCGTCAGCCGGCCTATTATAGCTATATAATCTAATGATTACACCTCTATTACCCGATGGGATTCTCCCAATATGTTCATCCAAATGGTACAACTAAAAATTCATGCAACCACCTATGCCATCGTTAATGTGTACTGGAATCCGGAGGTGATCACAAACAAATGCTTCCTAAAAGATCTAGGCGAAGTCCTCAATCTAATTATAATGGACAATTCCTTAGAAAGATTCCTGATTGCAGGTGATCTAAACTTGGATTGTATTTCCAACAGTCCTAAAAACAATTCAAGTAGACTGTGTAAATGGAACTAATTCGTGAAACATCATAATTTGATCAGACTGAATCCGTCCGATATCCCCCCAGGTCCAACTTGGCAGCGTGGTTTATCTCTGTCTATCATTGACTATGTATATAATAATGCCAACTTCTTTCCAGATTTTGTTGACTTTGAGATTGCTAATTCTCATGTGAGTGATCAAAGACAATTAATTTCTAAATGGACATATCAAAAAGTACCGTTTACAAAGAGAGAAAAGCTCTCCCAAGGTCATCTCACATTGAACAATGCAGTTAATAGACTTTGATGATCAGAAAATGATTTGAGTAATTTTCATTTATACTTGAATAGGGTAGCCGACAGAATATGTTCATACAATGGGTCTATCAATATTGTATACTCTGATATGATGCATGCCTTTCAAACTTCTTCGCATCCCTCCGCCCAAAAACATGGTTCCCAAAACTGCATGTATTCGACACAGATTTAAATATTCGCAAAAAGCTGTACAGAATGCAAAAAAGAGAAGCAATGAATCTTCCCAGCAAAATCAGGTTCAAAGCTTTAATAAATATCAGAAACAAATACAAAAACTGGATTAAGTTTAGGCATGCCAATCTCTACCAAATGGATGGCAAGCTCCTGTTAAGCGCCGTACAATCTAAAAATGTAGCAAGAGTTTTATCTTTGCTCAATAAAGCTACCATAGGGTCTCAAGTCATTGCCCAAGCTAATAAAGTTTCAGAATCTGCGTGGATTGCACATTTCTCCAATCTGTGTAAAGTTTCTGATGGGAGAATTTCTCTAGACTCTGTCAAAACCCCACTTAAATTCCATCTCCACTTTCATATAGATGACATCTGCTACTTTATTAAAAATGCAAGCAAGTCAGGGGCATGTGGCCCAGATGGCTTATCTAATAGATGCTCAAAGCTCATCCAGCGATCTGGGCTGAGATTTTATTTAACAGTTTTTCTATCATTAATACAACCCATAACCTGCCTCCAACATGGACTCATTCGATCATAGTCCCTATTTATAAAAAAAGGAGACAGGAAAGAGCCCTCCAGCTACAGACTTTTGCGCTATTGGATGCGCCGGGAAAAATATTCTCTCGCCTAATTCTGAGGGAGTTGAACAGGTGGACCACCGAAGTACACCGTAATGATCCCTTTCAGGAAGGCTTTGTTGCTGGTTTGGGCACTATACCAAATATCATCACCTTGCATTTGCTTCAATCAGATTATGCAGCCAGAAGACAGAATTTGTACCTAGCCTTTTTGGACTTTAGGGTTGCTTTTGATTCAATTGATCAGCTATTACTGTATAACAAATTGCTCAAGCATAATTGCCCTCCATCTCTTGTGGCCCTAATCATTCTCTTACACACCAACACCTTCATGCAGGTTAGACTATCTACGGGAGGCGCTATGACTGCAAAATTCAATACATTTAGAGGCCTAAAGCAGGGGTGTACTCTTGCTTCGAGAATTTTCAACTTATTCATATATGATTTGGGAGTGGCTTTGAGTCTCATTCAAAGCGATCCACCATCTTTGGGTTTACATAAATTTGCATATCTCTTTTATGCAGATGATCTTGTTCTTATTTCTCAAACCCCCATAGGTTTGCAGTATTTACTAAATGGCTTGGAAACCTATGTAAATAAGAATCATCTTTTTTATAAACATACGTAAAACCAAAACAATGATATCCAAATGGAACTCAAGTGCCAAGACAAAATCATATAATTGGAAGCTACAAATAGTCCCCCTTGATAAAGTTGTGCAATATAAGTACCTAGGCCTAACATTTGCAGCATCCTCACCTAATCCCTATTATGAACCAAATCTGCAAGGCAAACTTCGCTCTTTAATTTCCCAAGCTAAAATCCTTTGGGAAAATGTGGAAAGTTTACCATAAAGCATGCATTATCCTTTTATCATCAAAAGGTAATTCAGATACTGACTTATGGTTCAGAATCAATTCTTCCAAGAGATGCATCATGGTGGCATAGACTGGAATCTTTATTTTGGAAACTAGTATTGCATCTCCCAACCTGTACTCCCCTCCCTTTAATCCGTTATGAGTTCGGCTCTCTTTCAATGCATTTGCATGTTATCTGGAAATGTTGTGCTCTTCTACGAAAATGTGTAATGTCACTAAACCATCCAAACATCCTCGGCAAAGTCGCCACCCATTTATTGTCTCGACATTCCATGTTTTCCAAAACTTGGTGCAAATTTACACTGAATGCCTTGGCGGATGCCTCAATAGATCTACAATTACTATTAACCAATCAAGTCCATGCTAAAACCAATATTCACCAATATGATTGGTGTGTCAACCAATCTAAGTGCCTAGTGTATAAAGATTTTGATCATAGATTATTTGGCCATAAATCTTACAGAATTATGGCTGATTATTTGGTTCAATTTCCCTCATCTATGTTTCGCAACAAGTTCCTCCGTTTTCTACTAAACCTGTGGCCAACCTTAGGTGTTACGGCAAGGTGGAAACAATTTGCGGTGGAACTAAATATATGTCAATTCTGTAAAACCCCTAACCAAAAGGAAACTTTGGAGCACTGCCTGGTTTATTGTCCTCAACTAGACTCTTTGCGAAAAGTCCATTTCAGAAATTACTTTGAAGATTTAAATCTGCTTTTCCAGTCAGGTATTTGGCCACAAATTTTTTTCATCATCCAGTGATACAGTTCCTGGATGCGATATTACTTCAAATCTCATTTAATAATGTAATGCATCCAGGATATGAATCTCCCATCCCGTCAAGTCAAGCCTGGAGGCATTTGATACTTTGCGCCTGAATTCCAAGTCTATTCCATTGTTATTGTCTTAGATGAAGCATAATTATTTTTCCTTTTATGGTTTTGTGTAAAATATTATTTCATGCGACTTGTTGGATTTTTATTCACGTTGAGATGATAACTTTCAATTTGTTTTTTACATTCTTAGTTTATTTTATTTTGAAATGTTACTGGAAATTTTAATTTTTTACATAATGTATACTGATTGAAAACATTTAACAAAAACATTTTTTTATTGGAATTGAACTGAACAACATTTTTCTAAATATGAAAAGTTGATTTTATCAACTAACCAAAGAAAAAGAAAAAGAAAAAAAAGAAACTGTTAACAGTTAGAATACGCCAACTGGTATCTAACTGCAACCATGATACTTCAATATTACTTGCAGCAGTCAAACTGCCAAACTCAACCTTCATTCTTTATTTATTTATTAGATATACATCTAGCCAAAAGGCTTTGTATAACACATGAACATACAACAATTACAAATAATCACACAAAAAACTAAAATCAGTTTACAATTCTAAAATATAACATCAAAAACATTTAAAATACATCATTCAATACATTTTGAAATCATCACAATCTTTACATAAAATATTACAAAGTAGTAGATGAGGTTGATATCATTGTCTCTCACAAATGACATCCACAAATCAGTTGTGTTCATCATGTCGATTGCATTATTAAAAGATTTAAAAGATTTTGTTCTAATCTCTGTCCGACTTTCACATTTCATAATAAGGGGGAAGAGTGATTCAGTTTCGTTATTGCCACATAAGCAACATTTCCTCATTTCATGTGGGATTCCAATTATGTCACCTTTTGTCTCCAGTGCTTCTGTCATATTATATTTCATCAGAAGATAGGTGTGAAAGGGGGGGGCTGTTGAGCAGCCCGAAAATGGCCGCCTTGCCGAGGAGCTCCGTGTGGCAGGGACTCCAATCCGCCATCATCAGTGTAAACCTGCACTTTTTCCAACACTACGCTGGCCCTGTTTACTGCTGACATCGCGCTGCATACCCTGCTGTTTTCCTGGCCTGAATTGGGCACAGTGAGCCCAGCTGGGCCGCATCTGAACTTTTGGCCTGCATTCCTGTGTGCTCCTCGGACCTGCCTTGGTCCTGACGCGGGGCCGCCCTCAAGGGAGATCCTGTGTCTTGGCTGGGCGCAGGTGGACGTCGCCTGCAGTTGCCAACGTTGGCGTGAGGCGATGTGTGTGCCCCCCCAGCTACATCTGTGCACTGTGGCCTCCCCAACCCTGATCGTGCTGCTCCGGAGGATGGGGGCGATGTCTGGGCTGGTGCCTGCCCCACCCCCTGCTTCGTCACTGCGACATTGCGGCTTCGCCTCGGCTCCCGAGCGGGCCACTGGATCCGGCGATCTGCCAGCTGACATCGGGGAGCCCCGGGGCAATCTCCGTGGGTGCTGGCATGCCGCTGCAGCCCAGGTGAGGAGCTAGGCTGGGTGGAGGCTCGCCCCCCCATCGGTGCATGCTGTGTCCCCGACCCCAGCGCATCTATTACAGTGGCGGGCACCTCTCCCTCTGGTCTGCCTGCGCTGCTTACACTGCCTCCTCTGCGGACCCACACCCCGAGCCCAACTGGCCGCTGGGCCTGGAACATTTGGGGGCGTACTGATCCGCCGGCTACCATCGGCTGACCTGCTTTACATTGGGGGCTCCAGCTGCCACGTCACCCCACACACATTACAAGCTGCCCTGGGGGGCGCTGCCTCACGCTAGAGGCCTGGCACCTGGACCCGGTCACTGTACGTACCGGCGCATGGGGGGGGGCACAAACTCTTCAATTCAACCGGCCTCAGCCCTGGTCATGCACCAACAACGTGCTACTTCGCGGCGACCATCCTGCCTACCCCAATTGGGCCTAATTCGACGATGGCGGCATCCTGCAGCAGCTCCCGCCAGCCCCTGCACCTCCCATGTTGGACATTGGTGCTACCTACAGCTCTCATCTGGCTCATACATAGGCCCAGTATCTATCTGGACTGCAATCATACTAAAGGTGTCACAGCCCACCTCTACCCTCGCTTGACCTCAGTGGCCTGCATCACCTGGGGAGTGGGCCTTGCTACTGTGTCCCGGCGCCTCACACTAAACTGGGCCTGACCAATCGGGTCACCCCTCAACATACGTGTGATGCCCAACAAATCCAGGGGATCGAACAAGGTGGGCGCCATGGACAGATTTGGGAAGCTGGCCCCTCGTGTGGACCAGGGTGCCGCAGCACCCATCCATGAAGATCCTGACTCTGAGCCCTCCCCGGGAACAATGGCCCCAGATCTCACTACCATGATGGAGTCTATGGCCAAGAACTTTGCATCGTTCCATGAAAAATTGGACGTTATTAATGCCAACGTCACCTCTCTGAAGTCCCAGGTCGATCAAGCGGGAACACGGATTACTGAGGCTGAAAACAGAATTGGGGCTAACGAAGATTAGCTTCACACCTTACAGGATGTTGTGGCCACCATGACCCGTGACATGAAGGTGGTGAAATCAAAGTGCGATGACCTCGAGTCCCGCTCGCGTAGAAACAACCTGTGCATAATTGGGGTCCCGAGAACGCCCTGAAGGGGTCCATGGAGTTGGCTGTCGAAAATCTGCTTAAAGACCTATTGGGGAACCCCGCTCTATCCCCTTTCTTCACAGTCGAGCGAGCCCATCGGCCCTGTCCCCGCGTCTCAAGCCGGGAGATTTTCCCAGACTCATCATTGCCAGGATTCTCAACTATAGGGATCGGGACCTCATTTTATGCCTGTCACGCGAGAAGGGGGACCTGCGCCTTGACTCTAACACCATCCGGATATTCCCCGACTTCTCCGTCGGGGTGCAACAGGAGGAGCGTCAATTCCTGGGAGTCAAGAAACTGTTACGGGAGCGCAATGTCCCATATGCCATCCTTTTCCCGGCCAGACTTAAAATTACCTTCAAAGAGAAGCTGTTTTTTTTCACGGTGCCCGAGGAGTCTGTCAAATTTATAGAGTCACAGATACCACTGCCTAATCCCAACGGCAACCCCATGGTTGATGACCGAACGCAGACCACTCCGCTTCTCTGTTATTGGTTTATCATGGCTTGTTTTCACATGTCCTGATAGTAATGTGGCCATCCTGGCTCACCTGTAACTACGCATCGACTACCGGTGTAGATCACTTATGCATGGTTCACTGTCTGGGACCAGGGGTGGCTCCCCGCCGTGCATACCGGCCTGCCACTACTGAATGTTCCACTCATTGATTACTGATTCATTTGATCCTACAGGCCCCGCTTCAGAGTGCAGGGCGTGGCAGGCCGCTCCCTCCCGGTCGGCTTACCCCCCTTTTTCTTACTTATCCGGACCTGGCCCGCGTGTGCCGGGTGTTCTATGTATGCATATGAATCGCTTAAGATATCGCTGGTAACCCAGTGTCATTCCTATTCTATTAAGTGTCCACCATATGGCAACGGTGCACCCCACTGCGATTGCAATGTTTAATTCTGTTAAGTTGAAGTTGGGTATTGGCCCCGGTTGGGCCGATGAGATTGCGGACCCATGTTGGGCACCGCCTGTTGTCCTCTTTCTTGTGGGACGTGTTGGTAATTTCGGGTGGGGGGAGAGGGGTAACACTGCCCGGTTGGATGGGGAGGTGCGGGAGGGGGAGGAGTGGGGTTGTTGTGTGCTTTGGAAAAAGGCAGAGGCGGGTTGGCGGAATACATTGCATCGGGAGGCCCCTATGGGGGTGACCTCCGCCCTGGACTCACTTTACGACAACGGTGGTGGGATATTACTTAAATCATTGACATGCCTGTAACAGTGATATCCTGGAATGTGCGGGGCCTGAGCAATTACACCAAGACGCTTACAATTATGGCGTACGCCAACAGACACGGTTGTAAAATACTGCTCCTGCCAGAGACTCACTCAATGGGCCCTCTGACCAAGAGTATTGCACCAACATGGGGACCACACAGTGGTTTCACCTCATATTCCACGCACGCCAGAGGGGTAGTGACGATAATCCACAAATCGCTTAAGTTCGTTCTCCACAAGAGCCACATAGATCCTAAGGGGAGTTACACTGTATTACTTTGCGCCATAGCCAACAGGGATTACTTGCTGGTGAATACCTACGGCCCTAATGTTGACTCTCCCGATTTTGTTGACCAGGTGGCATCCATACTGCTAGGATACGTCGGGGTGCAGATCATGTGGGAGGGACATGAACTTTATACTGGATGCCGTGATGGATAGGACCGGCACAGCCCCTAGGTCCCTGTCCGGCGCAGCACGCACAGTGCAACACTTGACATTCACGATGCATGGAGGGCCCTACATCCGCAAGAGCGCGAGTTTACCTATTACTCCTCAGTTCATGACAGTTCCCCCAGGAACGACATGGTCCTGATGTCCGGCCCTATGCTGGGCAGGGTAGTAGAAACGCGGATACTCACGCGCACACTGTCTGATCACTCACCGGTCTTGATAACCCTGGAATTGGGGATACCTGCCCCTACTATTCATACATTGCAATTCAAATCATCTGCCCTGCAGGACATTGTATTCAAGGCGGACATCCTCACCGACATTCAGACTTATTTTGATCACAATTTGCCCCAGTCCACCACCTTAGGGATCCGCTGGGACGCCTTCAAAGCCTTTATCAGAGGTGCGTCCATTTCTAGAGAGTCGGGAGTCCTCAAAACCATAAAAGCCGCCCTGTCCCGCTCCAAAATCAAATTCCGGGACCTGGAACGAGCACACCCGGCCTCGATCGACACAAGTGTCCTCTCCCAGGTCATTGGGGTGCTCAAAATCTTCAACGAACATGCCACTAGGGAAGTCCAGTACTTCAGTCGCCCACAAGCAGCATGTAAATATGGAGAGGGTGACAGACGCGGCAAAACGCTGGCCGCATTGGCAAGGGGAAGTGGGGCCAATCCTAAATAACCAGGGGGTTATACAGTGGTCCGACCAGCCAATCCTTCAAGTCTTTACAGGCTTCTACTCCGAATTATACTCCCAGCCCCCTGAACATAGTGACTGCCAGATGCGGGAACTCCTGGAGCAGATTCCTATACATGTGTCTCCCCTGCCACTAGAGAGCAATTAGATTCCCCAATTACATTGAACAAAGTAGTGGAGGCTATATCTGGTCTCCCTAAAGGAAAGGCACAGGGCCCCGACAGGCTAACAGCTGAATTTTATCAGGAGCACGTGGCAATACTGGCCCCTGAACTGCTCGGGCATGGAATGAGTCACTCAGGCTAGGATCCCTTCCCCCGCCACTACGAGAGGCCGTCATCACGGTCCTGCTCAAGCCTGGTAAGCCTAGCAATGAATGCGGATCCTACCGGCCCCTTTCATTGATGAATTTGGATACTAAAATTTTCGCTAGGGTGATCGCCACCCGCTTCCTGCTTGTCATGTCCTATATGGTGCACGATGACCAGTCAGGCTTTGTGCCCGAGAGATCTACGTCCCACAATATCAGGAGGCTTCTCAACGTCATGGCGCAAATCGATCAGGGGGTGAGTACAGTTGCGGTCACCTTGGAGGCCCAGAAGGCCTTCGACATGGTGTCTTGGAAGTACATGTGGCTCGTTCTTGAGACCATGGGCATAGGACCCAGGATGATCGCATACATTAAGTTGCTATACACTTCCCCGGTGGCCCGGGTCCGTGTCAACTCCCAAACTTCCAGTCTGAATCCTCTCTTCAGAGGCACCCGTCAGGTATTGTGTAACTTTTGGCTGCTCTGATGTATGTGTAAGCTATTCTTCTCTGCCAACAAAAATAAAAGTTAAAAAAAAAAAGAAGATAGGTGCGAAAAGTACTAGTGCTAGGATAGGCAACAATGTATTTGGGAGGCATAGTTCAGTTGAGATACTCTTCGAGGTATGGACCGCTATGTTCTTTTGAGGCGATGTTAATAACATTTTGCTCATGCCAGAGGTCATACACTTTCATTTTTATACCCCTTTTTTGAACGGCAGTCGTTGACATTCCAGGGACGCATCCACATAACCATTTTCTATGTAATCTTTGTAAAGTGCCAACCAACACATTGCCTTCTAAGCGAAGATACGCTCGTACATATGGTACGATGATCGTATCATTGGATAAGGTGACAACCTTTTTGTAGGACAATACACATTGGCCTATGTAGGCATACCAGATACCGTTGATAGCAAACTGCAAATACAGGTATTCCACACTTAGATTGTGCGGTAGGCGCAGTAGCATTCGCAGATGTTTAGCTTCAAATACCGCCATACGTTTGACAAAAGGGTGTCCCCATATCTCAACATCTTAGAGCAACATAGACCTAATTTTAGCCAGATAAATATTTACAACATCAGTGACTGAATAGCCGTTATTATGGCCAATAAAGGCACTCAGCGCCTTAGTGGACATTAGAAACCGATTCTTAAGTGCAGACCATTGGAGTTCCCATCTAAGCTTTGCATCAATTATGAGACCAAGATATTTATATGCTGAGACTTGTTCCAGATTTTTTGAGGCCATTTTCCATAGATATCTCTTGGGTCTACATTTTTTGGAGAAGACCATTATTTTACTTTTGTTGATGTTGATTGTCAAACCATTGGCGATAGAGTAAGCAACCAGGGAGTCGAGCATATGCTGTAGACCGGCTGGAGTGTAATCCAGTAACAGCAGCTCATCGGTATAAGCAAGCCATCCGACAATCACACGATTGACTTTCACGGGGTTGGCCGTGGAGAGATTGAAGACTTCCATCATATCTGAAAGGTAGAGGTTGAAAAGAATTGCAGCAGTCATGCACCCTTGTTTCACTCCACAATAAGTAGCCATATTTGCAGATAGTCTTCCAGCAGCATTGAGTCTGATTTTTACGGAGGTATTGGTATGCAGTAGCATCAACATCCGCAATAGACCATGTGGAATACCCCAGGAGTTAAGGTTTTGCCACAGTCTATTGCAGAGGATGGTATCAAATGCTGCTGAAAAGTCTAAGTATGCACCATAGACATCTAAATTCCGTTTAGACCAGGCATGCTCAATTGCAGATGTTAATATCAGTAGGTTATGAGTAGTGCTGGATTTATCACAGAAGCCTATTTGGTTCAATGTTAATATATTAGCATCCACAATCCATTCATTCAGTTCCTGAAGCAAAACCGTGGTAAAGATTTTGGAGGAGACATCGAGCATTGCCAACATTCTGAAATTTGCCGGGTTGTCCCAAGACCCGTTCTTATGGACCGTTAATATGTGGCTTTGTTTGCCAAGATGGTGGAATCACATCCAACCTACCAATTTGTTTAAATAGCAATAATAATGCAGCTCCCCATAGTGTAGGTTGTTTTTTGATCACTAAATTGCAGACACCATCAGGGCCGCTGCCCGGGAGTTTTTCAATGTATTAATAATCCTAATAATATCCGATTCAGAGGCTTTGCAAGCCAAAGTTGCATCCGGCAGTGGAAAAGGACCGTTCAGTTTTGCCCAGTGTATCTTTGATATATAAGGCCTACGTTTCCTCAAGAATACAGTTAATATACAAATCTCGTTTTTGATGTTTTCTCAGCAAATGCCAAATACCTTGATTATTATTAGATATAGCCATCATGGCCATTTTCATTCCATAGGTTAATCTTGTTATCTCTCTTATGTGATTTGAGCCACTGTTTGTGGTTCTTTTTGAGAGTTTTAATTTGACAAGCGACACCCTGCTCGGAAATGGTTGGATCATTTTTCTTTACTACCATTCGAATAGCATTACGAAGTTTCTTTTTTGCCTCTCTGATCATTTTATCATTGCCCGGCCTAAGGGGTAGTACAATATTGGTCCGCTCACCAACTGATTTATATGTCCTTTGTTCACCCACATGTTTTTGAATGTTCGGCATAAGCTGACTAAAATTGGACACAATATGGCTCTCAGAGAACTTTCCCGATGCACCTTCCTTAATAAACCCGGATAGCAGTGCAGATACAACATGAGTGACATTCTCAATATTACGGGGATGCCAGACAATTCTATTTTTACCTTCATTAACATGAATCGCCACATTTTCATCATGGTCAGAGCCTACATCACATTTGCCCGGAAGCACATACTAGAGGCAGAGTGGGAGGTGATCACTTTCTTTCCACAATGCCCATATCCTTATGGAATGTAAGCCAATTTCATTAATGAAGATATAGTCTAGAATCGCAGCTGATCGACCTTCGATCCTTGTGTATTTCATCAGAGCATCACCTGGAGTGAAGCCATTTAATTTCACTAAACCATGACTGTTGGCTAGGGTTGCCCATTTTTTTCCTTGCCTATTAGAGGCCAGATTGTTGCCTGATCTCATAGCCCCATCATGCAACCTGTAATTATGGCTTATATCACCAATTTTGGCGTTAAAATCAACTAACAGCCATATTGGGTAGCAATGATTGTACTGCTTTACAACCTTCAGCAACCACAGTGCTACAAAAATCCCCTCAACATCTTCCAAACTATCAACAGTTAAAATACACCAACAGGTATCTAACTCTGCCCACAATTCTGCAATATTACTGTGCAATACCACAGTACTTATAAAACATCAATAGCAACCAAATGCATAAAGAAATACTGCTAAAAGGAGGAAACAGATCAACAGTTAGAATATGCCAACTGATATCTAACTGCAACCATATTATCACCACTTCAAAAGGAAAATCATGCACCATTTCAATTCCTCCTACTGCAACAGTGCACCCTAAACATTGCTGCAACTAGTGCACACGTCACTAAAACAGACTGTGCAACATAACAACAAAACAACAAATAAATGTAGTAGGTTTCTTTTAAATCCTCCATGGATTTTTCTTTCCCAAAGACCCAATGATTATGCGAACACACACAGGACTGAGCACATTGCACAGTACACCTGTTTAAAGAATAATACATATGAAGTACTAATTATGAGGGTCCACAAAGTATACAAATGTCTGCAATGCAATGCAATACAGCATGACAAAGTACCTACCCTAACATGTTATGTTTACTTTTATCACAGAGAATGAAACAACAATTGCTTCTACATTTCCACATACTTCTTTATAATCTGTGAATTGCAATCAGTAAACATATTTGTGCAATCCATATAACAGTATCACAATGTTGAATGCATAGCTATATTATACTGCAGTGCTTGTACCCAGGGCCTAGACTTTTGAGGGCAGTCTAAAGCCTCCAGCCATGCACGCAATACTCTACACACTGGCTACAACCACCAAAGCATAATACAGACATGCATGCAAACCTATGCCCACTTACCACAACCCACAAACATAGCACAGCCACCTGAGCCCATATCCACCTTCAGTTCACATAGTATTGCAGTAGTTCCAGCCAATGGACAGACTCTTTGATGCATGGCCTCTGCACCCAAGACTGTACTAACTGCCTGCAACCAATACATCATAATACAGTAAGCTACCAAAGAATCTGCCCAGTGGCCACAACCCAAACAAAGAAGGCATTTACTTCAGACCCTGTCCACTTCTGTGCACATAGTATTCCAGTATGTGCAAGCAGTCATCCCACTCCTGAGTCCAGAAAGCCAGCCGACTGAGGCCCTGTCCACTTTTCTACACGTACCATGAGAGTACTTCAACCAGTGGGCACACTCATGGACTCTTCAGTTCTTCACCTCCGGCCATGCACCAAGAGTCTAGGTGCTGGTCACAATCTCCACAGCATAATACAGCCATGCACCCAACAATCTATACACTGGCATAACCCACACACATAAGCAAACCACCTGAGGCCCTATCCACTTCTGGACACATAGTATTCCAGTACGTACAACCAGTCACCACACACTTCAATCCAATAAGCTAGCCAACTAAGGCCTGTACACATTTCTAGACATACTACATCAAAACTGCATAGACCCTCAACAATACAAACAATATGTATATCATTATTGGTGTCATACTTCCTTGTAATCTGCACATTGCATTCTGTACACATATTTGTGAAATCCATATACCAGTATCACAATATTGAATGCATGGCTGTATTATGCTGCAGTGGTTGCGGCCAGGGCCTCCAGCCATGCACCCAAGAGTCTCTGCCCACTTACCACAACCCACAAACACGGCCTCGCACATCAATGTGTAACATTCCCCAGTACTCTATGAAATCTTTCTAGCAGTTCCTCAATCACTATGTGAAAGCCACCGACAAAGGAAAAATAACAAAATACTACAAACTATGGACTCCTGCCTAGTGTGCAAATGCACAGGACTATGAAGACATTCCTTAGCCTGTATTTCTGGACCTACTTGCTAAAGCACCTTCCACCATATCAAAATGTTAGCAACACACCCTTCTATTGTAAGAAACCTCGTTTACAAACTGTTCTATGCAAAAAAGTCTATCTTTAGCACTGCAACATTTAAACGATATTCTCCTGCACGGTACAGCCAAAGACCTGTTTGAAGAAATAGAGCACATCCAAAGGAAACATTTTGGAACTGAAGAGCACTTACAAACTCCAGTACCTTCAGACAACAGTAGTGACAACTTTGCAGATATTGACTTTCTATGTCACACATACAATAAAGAAATACAAAACTTTAAAAGCACATCTGCTGAAGTGCCAAATCAAGTATGTGTGTGTTGTCGCAGAACCTTCTATAAAAATAACACCAAAACTTTAGACATAATGCACAAAATAGAAGACAATGAGGAATCCCAATGGTTTCAATTAGCTCTGTACCTTATATCTGAAAACAAATACGAAATTACTAACACCTCCATACTGTGCACATACTGCACTGCAAAACTTGACAACAACCAAATGCCTTCATGGGCAATCACTAATGATTTAGAATTATTTCCACTGCCAAACGCACTGCAGAAGCTTAATTTGTATGAGAGAATTGTAATCCAAACAGTACACTCCTTTCAAGCAATAATGCAACTTCAACCAAAAACTGTAAAATTGCCTCCCACTGAACTACTAAGATGCATTCATGAAAAAGTAGTTTATTTACCATTAGATCTGAAACAAAATGTAGACACTGTATGAGTGCAAAGACCAACAGAACAATATTTGATTATCCTGGTAAATGGTGTATCTACAAAAGATAAAAACAATTGAAAGCACCTATTGGACTAGAACAAAGTTAGGAAAGACTTGCAATACCTTAAAGAAAACAACGAATACTAAACAGAAATAAATGTTGAAGAAAAGCTAAGAGAAATCACTTAAATAATTCAGGACTCCTCAACAACTGGCCAACATGAACTTCTAGATCCTACTGCAGCCTCCATTATTTTACATTACTATACAATTCACCCACTGCACTCCAAAGACACCAGAGACGATGCACTAGAAACATATCAAATGCCGCAAGCCAAGGATCGCCAATTAGTGTATGGGAAAAAAGTGTAGAAGCACAAGCCTTCCCTCTACTCTTCCCAACTGGAAAAGGTGGGCGATACGATGAAAGATACACACAAATAACAGTATCAGAATACCGCTCTTTGCAAATGTATTCTGAAGACCCTAGATCTAGAAAAAACGTGGAATACATATTTCACCTCCTTTTTGAAAGTGAACTAGCAACGCTACGTTATGGAGTTGCACACACATTAAAAACCGGACAAAGTTTTACAGCCAAGTATTACAAATCTCTTGGCAAACATGGGTGGTACTAAAGAGTACTGGTTCCAACGGCACATAGATGCACAGTGTATGCTATGCAACCTTGGCCCACCCACATGGTTTGTCACTTTCAGTTGTGTGCAGAGTATACATGGGAAGACTTGCACACTTTCCTATGCATAGCAAACAAAAACAAACCAGGTGAACTTTTCTCTCTAGATCCTGTACATGTATCAAGGTACTTACATCATCGCTTTATTGCCATGCTGCACTTTAATTGCAGTAAAGCACTTCCTCCCCTCAGAGAAGTGGAACACTTTTTTTGGAGAAAAGAATATCAAGTCAGAGGAGCATCACACATCCAAATACTTTTGTGGATTAAAAATGCTCCTATATTTGGTGAAGACAGTGATGCAACTGTTTTGCAGTTAATTCACAAATATGTCACTTGCGACATTCCTTCAGAAAGTACACATAGTGACCTTCATGCACAAATCTTTCAGTTTGAAAGACACAAGTGTGGCAAGTATTGTTAGCGCAAATACAAGAGCGAAGGAAAAAACTACACCAAATGCCATTTTGGTTTCCCTAGACCAGTTTCAGCAACAGGCCAAGCGAACAGCTTCATGTCTTCAGTTTGACACACTGTGAAAGGGAAATCTACTAAAAACACATACTGCATAAAAAGGACAGATGCATCAAAGTACATTCATGATTACAATGCAATAATTGTCCTGCTATGGAATGCAAATGTAGATGTACAGTTCATTGCAGACAATTCCATTGCAGTTGCACAATATGTCACACCCGACTTAACCAAAGCAGAGAAAACAGAGCTGAAAGACCTCTGGGATGACATATCAACTGACAAAACACTGGCACAGAAATTGTACAGCTTTGGCAAAAAAATGCTGTCCAATAGAGAATGTGTCAGCTATGAAGCCACAGACCATTTAACCGGCACCCCCTTATTTGGGAAATCTGAAAACATAGAGTGGCTAAGCCTTGGTCCTGCTGCATCCAGAAAAAGAGATCTGAAATCGTACAAAGACATACAAAATACAGAGACGCATACTACCCAAACAGGAGTATTACTTTAGAAACCCAATGCCTGTATCAGATAGTTCAAAACTTCTCGTACAAAAATAACATTAAACCAGGTGAGAAAAAGGTAGATACATAGTTGAAGGTTGTGAAGGCAGCCGGGTGAAATTTACCAAACACAGACTGTTTAATCATTTGAAAATATCATTAAAAACTCAACTCAACAACTGTACTACATGGCTCTACTGCAACTTTTCAAACCATGGAGAAAAGAAGAAGAGTTATTAGCCACCCACGCCTCCTATGAAGATGCTTTCAATTCAAGTAAAAGAACCATCACAGATATAAACGATACATGGTAGAAAACAATATTGGACAATGAATGCCAACAAGAAGAAGAACTTCAAGCACAATTAAATGTAGACACTCCTGAGTGCAGTGAACCTTCTGTGACAGGATGCCAAGAACCACTTGGACAGCCACTCATAGCAAATGAGGCATAATTAGCCATGACAGAAGTAAAGACCACCATGTGTCAGTATGAGCAATCTGCAGAACAGTTAGCTGTACTAAAATCCCAACTAAACAATGTGCAGCCTACCATTTTTCTAGAAGTAAGTAAAGAAATTGAACATGGTATACTGCACAAAACTAAAACTTGTACCTGTGAAAACTACAAATCTGTACTGCTATATGTAAGGGGTGAAGCTAATTCAGGAAAAACATTCTTAATAAAAATTATCAGTAAATTCCACCAACAATTAACAAACAACAACCTTTCAGCTGTTGTAACCGCCCCCACACGTTTAGCTGCCTACAACATAGGTGGTGTCACTTTACACTGATTGCTACTGCGTCCAGTAGAACACCAAACCAAATTAGAGTACTACAAACTTTCAGCAGAAGCTGCTATGGAGCTACGCAGAGTTTTAAAACAAATGAAAATGCTCCTAATAGATGTGATGAGCATGGTTTCCAACCTAATGTTACCTTTGATTCACCTCAGATTGCAAGAGGTCCTCAAAACAGACTATGAAGAACTCTTTGGAGGAAAACAAGTCATTGTTTTCGGAGATCTTGTTCAATTAACACAAGTGAAAGGTGAGCCTATCGTTAAAAAATGAGGACACAAACTGTGCCGTAATAGTCTTGGAAGCATCGGGAATTTAAATCTCTGGCAACATTTCCAACACAGAGAACTAAGTGAAAATATGCGTCAGTCTGTAGGCCTCACCTACCACATTTTAAAAAACATGCGTATTGGTGTAATATCAAAGGAAATGGAGTCTACCCTAAATACCAGATGCATCCATAAGCTGTACGGGCATAACACATGTGCTACTGATGCCATGGAATAATTATCTCACAAAAATGGCAACTGCATGTCATAAATCGCAAGGTCTAACCTTAGATCAAGCATTATTGAAATTGGCAGCACAGTCTTTAAAGAACTCGTGAGTTACGTACCACTGTCATGCCTACCTAAACTTCAAGGTGCAAGTGCAGTCAGTGCTGACATCCCTTGAATAATAGAGTACAATAGACTATATGCAGTCTACTCACCCCATCTCAAAATGTACCCTGTTCCTCAAAAACTGAAAGTTTTTTTTTTAATTCTTTTTTATTGATGGTCTTGGCAGATACAACTCACTTTGCAATCACAGTTTATACATGCATATTATTAATTGCAATTCAGTTATTCCACAGTATATTAACATTTACATGTCAGTCTCCTCGTCTGAGGACGTTTTACTTCGATACGTTCGAAGCGATGCCCATATATCTTTGGGGCGATTAGTTGGAATTACAGTCCTCGTATATTGTTCCTCGCACTCATTCACGTATCCCATAGGAATTGCTCAATGTTTGGTGGTGAAGGATTTTTCCAGCAAGTCAAAATACATCTCTTTGCAATTACACATGAAATATTAAATAATCGTCTTATAGTTTCAGCACACTTGCCAATATCTCCGAATAAGTATTTTTGAGGTGTCAATGTGGCTGGAATCTGAGTTATCTCCTCTATTATTTCTGCTACTTTTCCCCCAAAATTCAGCCACTGCGGGCATTCACAGTACTTGTGGATTGACCTCGACAGCAGTGTTCTAAATTTGGGGCAGTCTCCAGTGCCCACGTTTGTGAATTTGGCTGTTTTGGCTTGGGTGTAATGAAGTCTGTTGAGGACTTTGAATTGTATCAGCCTTAGGCCTGCATTCATTGGTACAGTTTTGGTAAGCATGCAGTACCTGGACCACTTCTCGTCTGTGATGGTCGTTTTTAAGTCGTTTTCCCATTTGATTTTGACTTCATTTAGTGTGGGGGAATGTGTCTGTGTCAGCGCATATAGGCTTGAGATTCCTAGTCTAGAACCAGACTTTGCTGCCTGTAGACATGGATGTATGGGGGGTTCATCTGGGAAGAGTGGCCAGTGTGTGCTAAATGCTGATTTCATTCTATAATATTGGATCGTTCTGAAGGCCTCTCCTCCCACCGCATCCCGGAACTCATTTATGCTCACAAACTTCCCGTTCGTGAACATGTCCCGCATTCTGATATCTTTGTGTGGGCCCCACAGCCGTTGTAGTTACTTATCTAATGTTGGGGGGATGTCAGGGTAAATTACAGAGGGGGACATCTGGATCATATGGTGTTTCTATTTTTAACCTTTTATATAGTGCGCTGCATGCTCGAACCGTACTCCTCACAGGGTCATAGAGACATGTGTCCTTGTATTTGGCATTAAATATAATGTATCGTAGGTCGATAGGGGATGCAGCAAACTTTTCTAGCCATATGTGGGGTGAGCAGTCAGACAGGTCATACCAATGTTTGACAAATTGTGCCTGTGCTACATGAAAATATATTTCAAAGTCTGATGCCGCGATTCCCCCAGAGGAGTACGGTTCAACCATTTTCTCCCATTTCATGCGGGCGGTTTTACGATCCCAGAGGAATGTTACAGCCATCGAGCATAGTCGTGTAAAGAATGCTCTTCTGGGCCATATAGGTTTGTTCACAAACAGATAAAGTATTGCTACCCGACCGTACATTGATATTGGAAGTTTGGCCCAGGTCAGGAGCTTGGCACCTAGTGTCTGCAGGACTTGTTTGTGATTGTCTGTATATAATGTCAGTTAATCACTGGATACCAGTACCCCCAAATATCGGATGTTGTGGGTTGACCATTGGAGCCCCGCGGTTGTTGTGGGGCATGTGGTTGCTGCCGTTAATGGGAAGATATTGGTTTTCCCTCTGTTGATATTGTATCCTGAGTATTCATAAAATTTGTGAATGTCAGTTATTACAGGCGCCAGGTTGGTTTCGGGGTCTCGAATATATAAATGGGTGTCATTTGCGTATAAGGAAATGGATTGTGGTAGGATTGACATTCATATACCTTTGTCCCTGTGTTTCTGTCTCACCCATAATGCCATTTGTTCTATGGTAAGTGCAAATAGTATGGGCGAGAACGGGCAGTCTTTTCTGGTGCCTCTACCCAAGAGGAATAATTCAGAGATTGTGTGGTTGGTAAGGACTCTGGGGCCTGGGTCAGTATATAGTAGTTGGACGTATTTTATAAGGTTGGGGCCAATTCCACATTTCATTAGTACTGAGAGTAGGTATACCCATGACACCGAATGCCTTCTCGGCGTCTAGGGACACCGCCACAGCACTTGCTTGGGGATTTATTTGTGCCATTATTCCAAACAATCTGCATAGGTTTAACACAGTGGATCTCGTAGGTATAAATCTGCATTGGTCTGGGTGGTCTGGGTGGACAATGGTCGACATGCTGGGCAGCAGCCTGTTTTCTATTACTTTTGCGAATACCTTGGCGTCTGCATTAATTAGTGATAGGGGCCTATGAGATGATATGTCCTGTGGAGGGCGACAGGGTTTCGGTAGTAATGTTATTATTGCTTCCCTCAATGTTTCAGGGAGTGTATGCCCTTCGAGTGATTCCTCCCATACTTTTAACATTATTGGTGCTAGTTCGGCACAAAATTCCTTATAAAGTTCGATCCCCAACCCGTCTGATCCCTATGCTTTCCCAGATAATAATCCCTTTATTGCCTCAATTATTTCTTCTTCCGTTATTGGTTGTTCAAGAGCTGTTTTGGTCTCTAAGGGAAGTGTTGGGAATTCCCCAAGGTAGTCTTGTATCTCCAGTCCAGACGTTAGGTCCTGTTTGGAATATAAGTTCTTGTAAAATTCATGGTCTCCTGTTATCACCCCTCCCTGGGCTGTGTTCATACTTTAGGTTTCGCATTCGGTCTGCCTTCGTGAGGTTAGCTAGTGATCTACCTGCTTTGTTCCTTTCCCCATATCTGCGTGCTCGAGCCGTAGTCGCGATATATTGGATTTACCTAGTTGCCAATCTGTCAAACTCTTTTATGAGTCTATTTATTTCTGATAGGGTTGTTCTGTCATGGGTGTTCCTGTGGGCAATTTCCAAGTTCCGGAGTCGACTCTCGAAGTCCGTTAATTCCTGTTGTACAGATTTCAACAAGTCTGTTGTTTTGGATATTAGTGCCCCCCTCATTCATACCTTGAACGTTTCCCAGATCGTAGAGTATCTGTTGACCGTTCCTACATTATTGGCAAAAAATTCCTCTATTTTAATGTGTAAGGGCTTGGCTACATTGGGTTCTTTTAATATGTTGGAGGCCATTCTCCAGCGTTTTGTAGGTAATGGGGTATCTCTGAATATCAGTTCTAGTGCCACCCAGAAGTGGTCCGATAGCGCACATGAACGGATTTCACATATCTCTAATGAATCAGAGAGGGTTTCGGAGAGTAGTGAATAATCTATTTGTGATTCTGAATCGTGTACTGTGGAGTAGTACGTGTATTCTCTTGCATCGGGGGCAGTTCCCTCCATGCGTCTATTAATGATAGTTGTGGTATAATTTGATTCAGAGCGGTGCTCGCTTTAGTTGATGCCCTGGTGGTTGTGGAGGATCTATCAAGTCGTGAGTCCAGGACTAGGTTAAAGTCTCCTCCCCATATGATGTTAGATTCGTCCAGGGAGACAATTATTCCCAGGATGTTCAGATAAAAGCCAGGGTCGTCTATGTTAGGTCCATATGTGTTAACTAACATGATGGATCTACCCGCCAATTTCCCCCAGACAATCACAAACCTTCCTTTGGGGTCAGCTTTGTGTCCTTGAGTCTGGAATCCAAGTGTGGGGTGTATTATTGTTAACACGCCTCTGGCCTGAGTGGAGTAGTCAGTGTGATATCTTTGCTTACCCCAGGATGATAGTACGTTGGTATTTCCAAGTTCCTGTGTGTGTGTTTCTTGTAGCATTACTATTTAGGGAGAGTTCCTGTTTACGTGGGCACTGATTTTTCGGGATTTTGTGGGGTTGTTGAGTTCTCTAACGTTACATGACAAGAGCTTAATTCTGAGCACATGCCCCGTGATGGTTTTGTGTATGTTGAACATATGGGCATGTACCTATTGCTGGAGGGATTATATTTAGCTTGAATGATGCTTTCATCTGCCAGACCATGCAAATTGAAACTTTTAAAACTTTTAACAGGTCGTTGACCACCACTTGGAAGTTGCGTTAGTGCGGCCTCGCAGGTGCGGCCTCGCTCTCCCTTTCGTTCCCCCCCTCAACCCACATCGTCAACCCCAACTCGATGATGTACCCTCATAAACTTGTGGATTTCTCCTGGGGTAGACATGTTGCATCACATAGCCGCCATGATCTGGCCCTCAACCTGTCTAAAAATAGTATATGAGCTTCCCACTCAGCTCAAATCAACATATTAACCAATATAAAGGATATATGCGTGCATCTTGTGCAAGCAGCCGGGTAGCGTCTCTAGTCCGCAGGTCGGGGTCTGTTGTTCTGTTCAGGTCTGCGTTCAATAGGGGGTAAGGATATGGAAGATTCTACATAGGCCATGGCCTCAGCTGGGGTTTCAAAGAAGTGTGCCCTTCCTGCATGTTGTATCCTCATTTTATCTGGGAATGTCAGGGCCCATGTTATTTGGGGTGCTCTCAGGAGATTTTTGACTGGTTCATAGGATCTTCTGCTTGATTTTACCCCTGCTGCAAAGTCCGGGTATATGTGTATGCGGCTCTCCTCGTATTGTAGTGTACCATGTTCTCTCGCCAGTCTCAGGATTGTGTCTCTGTCCCTATAATTAAGGAGTCGGGCGATGATCGTTCGCGGTGGAGCTCTGGGTTTGGGCGGTGGCACCCGTGTGCGGTGTGCTCTTTCTACCAGAAAGTCATCAGAGAAGGATTCCGGTCCGATAAGGGATTTGAACAGGGTTTCAACTTGTTTTTCCATTTGTCCCTTTCCGAATGATTCAGCCATGCCTACGATTTATACCTTATTCCTTCTTGATCGTGGTTCGAGAATATCACATTAACTGTAGTTTGGACATGTTTTCCTTCAGCTGATTTATGTTTTGGCTATGGTGTGCAATAGTGTCCTCATTTGAACCGATTCTGTTCTCCGCCTCTGTAATTTGCGCACTTTCTTTGTCCACTCTGGCTTTCAGTGAGCCAATAGTGGCCACGATGTCGTCCAGCTTTACGTTGACTGCAAGAAATCCATTCTGCACTATAGTTGTTAGTTGGTCCTCCCGGTCATTGGCTTTGGTTTCATCTGCTGTATTGGAGTAAGTGTGTACCTCTGCGGTTGTGGTCTGCACCTGGTTGCTTGTAAATGTGTCCATGGGGCCTTTCTTCTTAGTGCCAGTGGATTTTGAAGTTTTCCCAGACTTCTGTGGTTCACCCATTTCAATTTTGGGATTCCTGATGTGGCTTGATCTATGGTATTCTGGGCGTGTCCAGTAGCCTTGTTGGCCCCTGTGGCGACTGATTCCACCACTTCCAGAGCTTTGTTGAGGCTTTGGTTTGTCAGGGTTTGCGTGGTTAAGGGTTTACGTCCTCACCTATCGGTGCGTTGTTGGTGACTGCGTTTTATTTGTTACGCTGTCAGTTTTGACTCACATCCGTGTTTCTCAATCCCTTCAAGGTTGACTATTTCGAGCTTTGTTGTAGTTCAGGTATCTCACTTGGGCATCAGGGATCTGCGAGTGGACTGTGTCCCCCCACATATTATTGTGTTGTTACTAGCCAGGTATGTTGCTGTATTTTCACTGTTGAGCTGCTCCTAGTTTACGGATTTCACATCCAGGTTTAGATTTAGGAGGTAGTGTTCCTTAGCCTTGAGGATTATGCCGGTCTATCAAAGCGTCTTTGAGTTGGCACGTTGGAGAGGTAATATGTCCAGTGAATCTTCCAGGCGACCGATTGCAAGCTGCATGCGGCGTGATCCCACAGTCAGCTAATGAGTCTGGATAGTGATGCAGGTCTGATCTGGCTGCTGGCTGGGCCCTGTGCTTCCGGCACCAGTTTCACCCCCAGTCTGTGCTTCAGGCGCGCCTCGTAACAATGGATGGATGCTGGGCCTTAGGCGTGCATTGTCCAATGTACAGGCAGCCACTTCGCTTACATAGTCTGCGCTAGTGCGGCGCTTATGTGCTATTTCTTTCCCTTTTCAAGTTCTAAGTCTTGAGCATACACGCGAGGGCCAGAGCGGTTTCACCACGGGGCACGCCTGTCCCACCTTTCGTTACGAGGTTGTTGTGCAGTCTTAGGCCCACGTACGTTCCATTTTGGCTGCTGCTACCATCTGCAGGATCTCAACTGCATCGCATGCCCGCTGTACTTACTCGGTGGGTCCTGCTCTTTTCAGTGTGTAGTTCTTCCCTGTTGTTCCGCCGCGGTGCGATCAGCCCGCTTGCCACTTCTTCTGCATGCGTGTGGTCTCAATGTCTCCCCGGCATTGCAGCTAGTCCCGGCTCGGCCCCGTGTGAGGTCCGTAAGGATCAGCTTTCCGCGTCTGGTCCCATTGTGTGATCCAGATCTGTATGGTCCCAGCGGGCGTCGCCTCCTACCGATGGCTGTCACGGTCGTCTTCTGGGGATATTTTTGGGCCCGCTCCTTGTTGTGGGATGGTGTGGTGTTTCCGTGATCCGGATCTGTATGGCCCCGGCGGGGGTCGCCTCTTACTGACGGCCGCCTTAGTGGTCTTCTGAGGATGTTTTTCGACCCACTCCTTGTTATGTGATGGTGCAGTGTTTCCATTGGCCTTCAGGAGCCAGCCATGTCTCGGCGCGTTTTCCCAGTTGAGGCTCCACCCACCAGCGGTCCTGCATTCTGCTGCATCTCCGATCGCCTGGTGATGGCCTGTGGTACTCTGACCCGGCTCGGGCTGCCACCTCACACCAGGGGATTTTTCAGTCGGTCTTTGCTGGGTGTGGCGTGGCAGTTTCTGATCGGGATTTGTTTTCCGCATATGCCAGGGTTCCTTATCTGCGTGTTTCGACCATTTCCAGTTCCTTGGGCAGCCCCTTTCAGGATGTTTTTAGCTTAGTATTTTGATCGGGCGTGAGCACACATATCAGGCATCCATTTCTATCTTGCGCAACAGCGCCCCCCCAACAAAAATGAAAGGTTTTTAAAAGAAACTCATGCAATCAGAATTTCTAAATGATTTCCCAACACTACCACCAAAGAAATTAAAATCAGCTCACACTGCATCAACTACCAAAAACACAGAAAAATGGGCTGAAAAGGATAACACACACCCAACTCCACATGCAAATAAAACTACTCCTTCAAAGAAAGTGTATGCACATCCATTAAAGTACTCATACACAGAACTACCCGGTCCCTTTACATTTTCCAATACAACTGGTGTAAATTCCTATGCAAATTTAGCAATTAATGTTCTATTCCAAATGCCAGCAATTATTGAAAACATGTATTTAAATGGCTCGGACCAGTTGTGTTTACAAATGCTAATCCTTCACAGAAATACAGCAAATAATCCTGACAACACTTACAGTGTGTCAGGAATAAGGCAACAATTGAACTACTATCCTGGAATGGTTAAATTCATGTTAAACAGACAAGAAGATCCACAGGAATATCTAATGTACTTACTACAAATCCTGGAAAGAAAAAACATACCTATAAATGACATTTTCAGATTTCCTACATGTGTAAACATGCATGCACTCTCTTCAACCATGGTAGCACAAAAAACAACGGTTTTGTAGGAAATAATATCTTTTTAATACTTGGAAAAAATCCTGAGGCAAAAAAACTAAAGGTGGGTCGCCTCTAATTCACAAGGGCAGGGAAAGTCAGGAGGGTAGCAAATCCAAAAGGGGTAAAGGCTTCAATGTTCAGAACTGTGGATTAGATTCTGGAACTGTGAGCTGATGGTCCGATCAAGATCGGGATGGCTGTTCATTTTCTGTGTTCTGTGTTAATTCTTTAATGGTTCCCGTGGGTAACAGAGAATCAGAAGTGTTGAACGTTTGGAGATGCACCAGAGTAAAAACACAGGGGAGACTTCTCTGCAACCATGTCATTCAGGAACAAGTCCCTAATGAGCGCTTTGTGTATGTATCAATACCTAACTGTGAATCCATTCTATTTCAACAACTGATGAAAAATGCAAACCATAGCAAATTGTGTACTTCTTGTAATTCCGATAATCGCTCAAGGTTACATGTACAATCACATAGTCAATATGCAATATTAATGCGTTTAAGATACAATACTGATGGAACCAAAAATAACTGCAAATGTACTACCTTCACACACGGACAGGTATCACTTGCCAAGAAAACCTTCACAACAATAGCCATAATCTACCACACAGGCGACACAACCAGTGCAGGCCACTATACTGCACACATTAGAAAGCAATGCTCTTGGTGGCAATGCAATGATACTTCCATTATTCCAAAGCCGAGATTACCTGCAAATCTTGCAAATGCCTACTTAGTTTAGTTTAGTTTAGTTTGTTTATTTATATAGCACAGCCAAACCCTGGGGTAACTGGGCGCTTAGGCTTAGGCAAGTCATATGTTACATACAGTTGCACATACAAAGGTGGGGTATAATATTCCAAGAAAAAGGTACAGTACAATGGACCATGTTACAAAGTGGTCCGGGAAGTTTAGGCAAGTCATATGTTACATATAGTTGCACAAATAATGGTGGGCTACAACATTCGAAGAGAGAGGTGAAGTACAATAGAGCATGTCACAAAGTGGTCTGGGAAGAGGCAAGGTTCAGTGGTAAGTGGACAGGTTACAGAGTGGTCCAATGCTTTACTGTTACACAAAGATCCCAGAGTACCAGCACCGGTGTTTGCTAAGTGCTGATAATACTCTATTGGTACGAAGAGAATAGTTCCTTTACCTTGGCTCTGAATGACCAGAATGATGCATCTGCTCTGATTGTCAAGGGCAGTGTGTTGCAGTGTTTCACTGCTAATACAGGGAAGCTAGCTCCCCCTGCTGTTTTTAGATTGAACTTTGGGATGTTGAGCTGGTGTAAGTATGGGGATCTGGTTCGTCTAGTGGAGCTGTGTCTGATAAGGTTGTCTGAAAGGAAACAAGGGGCTGTCAGATAGAGGCATTTGACTGTGATAACAAGCAATCAGAGATTAATTCGCTAGTGGATGGGGAGCCAGTGCAACTCTTTTCTAATGGTAGAAATGTGGGCCTTGCGGAGGTAATTAAGTGCGCATCTGAGGGTGTTATTTTGTAATGTCTGTAGTCTGTTCTGGATGTGGTTGGTTGTGCAGAGGAAGAGTGTGTTGCAGTAGTCCAGTTCGGACAATATAAGTGCCCTGGCCAAGGTAAGGCAACTACTGGTGGATAAAAAATGGTTTGCACGCGTTGATAAGGTTGCTAATGTATGCTGTGGATGAGATGGTGGCATTGATTTGTTTATTTGAGAGAAAGGGTGGAGTCAAGGTACACACCCAGTGTTTTAACTTCTGTTGACTCTTTTATGACGTTGCCATAAATGATAAAGGATTGGTATCTAGGGTCTAGTTTGTTAAATCGGCCCTGGGATCTGACAATAAGCAGTTCTGTCTTATTGTCGTTTAAGCAGGGGCTGTGGGTGGCCATCCATGCTTGGATTTCTAGGTAGATCTCGTTCAGCTTTGCAACATCTTCCTGATAGTTCCCCATGAGTGCAATGAGGAGCTGTGTGTCGTCGGCATAATTTGTATATGTGACAACCAGATCATCAAGATAGTCAAAGATGAGCTTTGTGAAAATATTGTAGAGCGTGGGGGAGTTGCAAGAACCTTGGGGTAGTCCACATTGGATAGGGACATGATCTGCTGCGGGGCCGTCTCAAGGGGCGAAGACCCTGGTTGTTCTGTCCGAGAGGAAGGACCGAATCCAATTGGTGGCATTCTGGGAGAATGCAGCAGCTGAGGAAAGGTGGTTGGTAAGAATGTGGTTGTCGACTAGATTGAAGGCTGCGGACAAATCCAACAGGAGAAAGATGGTCAAGTTGCCTTTGTCTTTGGCTTCATCCATTTGGATTTTTAGGTCCAGGAGGGCCGTTTCAGTCCCATACCTGGGTCTAAATCCAGATTGTCACAGGCCAAGAAGGTTGTTGTTTTCCAAATGTTGTTGTATTTGGAGGTCAGCTACTCTGTCTAGTATTTTAGGAGAAAGGGTACCGTTCTGATGGGTCTGTAGTTGGTGGGGTTATTAGGGTCTAAACTAGGTTTTTTGAGGAGTGGGAGAACTCATGCCTCTTTTAGGTTGCTTGGTACAGAGGGGTTCTTGAATGTGGAGTTAATCAATGTGGTGATAAAGGGTGCGTGATATTTGGCTCCATCCTTGCTAACTGAAGCGGGACATAAGTCCCCTGGACAGTTAGATGGTGTGAGGCTTGTGATAATGTTGGTTACTTTGTCTTCCGTGACTGGAGAGAAGTGAAAGAGGGGCCAATTCTGGTGGGGTGGGCTCTGCATATGGCTGGAATGATCTTTCACAGCAATGTTTGTTTTTTAAGATTCTATCTTAGCTTGCAGTAGCGCTATTTTATTAGAGAGAGCTGGTTGGATGTTGTTGTACCATGTTTTGTCCTTAATGCAGTCATCAGAGGGGGGCACTGGTGATTCCAATTCTCTAGGGATAAAGAATAGCTCTTTTGTGGTAGATTTAGAGTTTTGGATTCTGGTATCATAGATTTGTTTTTTGGCATTTGTAATAGCAGCTTTGTAGGTGGTGGCCGCCTCAGAGAATTTTTCTTTAGTGGAGAGGGAAGGGGTTTTTCTCCAACTAGTTTCAGCTGTTCGTTTGAGGTTACGGAGGGCTTTTAATTCTGCTGAGAACTATTTGTTCATATGTGCAGATGGTTTGATTTTTCTCAGTTTGAGGGGGGCTATTCGGTCCAGAGCCTGTTCCACAGTGTCGTTGTACAATTCAACTAGCGAGGTAGGGTTGGAGTTAATGAGTGTGTGACTGGCTATGGAGATGGGATGCAAAAGAGGTCTAAGATTCTCAATGGTGGTGTTGCGTTTGTTCCTTGCTAGTGTTTGCGCTGCCATTACGAAAGCTGTGCTTTTCTGTGGTGCTTTGGGTATTGTGAAGGTCATGAGGTGGTGGTCTGACAATGCACGAGGTGTGACGGCAGTTAGAGAAATGTCGCAATTGACGTCGGCTAACCAGTCCAGGGTTCTGCCTTTGTCATGTGTTGGTGTGTTCATGTGTTGCGTCAGTCCAAGTTGAGTTATAGTATCATTGATCAAAGATGCGTTAGCTTAAAATTCTTCGAGCCAAAATGTATTGATGTACAAAATTAGAATACCCTACTCCCCAACACCAACCAGTACCTACATAATTTCAGAAAAAAAGGAATTACCTTCTACACTATGGTACTAGAACAATTTAGCATACAGTAAGTAGCCAACAAATACATCAATGTGTCTGTTGTACAATTTTTCCCCAATGAACCCAATGATTACACTCAGAGAAACAATAAGTGTACACAAATGACACTAATATTATCTCCTACATGATACGTAAAAGAAAAACTACTAAGTATGCGGTTTCAAAACTATACTCAGTAACCACTAAAACCACCAAATACGCAAATGCGTCACCACCTGTCTAACAATGCCCATTCAAATTCAATTCATATGCAAATATCAGTACGTAAACCCACAATGGTGCACCAACACTTCAAAATGTGGAAAGATGTGAAACTACCAACAGGAGTCCATGAGCTATAAAACGAACCCTATAGAAATGCGACACTGTAAACAGTTAGAATATGCCAACTGATATCTAACTGCAACCAGAATACTGAAATATTACTTGCAACATTAAAACAGGCCAACTCAATCTTCAACAACCAGTGTGCTACAAAAATATCCTCAAACACTACCAAAATATAAACAGTTACAGTAAGCCAACTGCTCTCACAATTCTGCAGTAGCACAGTGGAATGACACAATACTTGCAAAACGTCAACAGCAATCAAATGCATAAAGAAACAGTTCTAACAAAAGGAAGCATGTAAACAGTTAGAATACACCAACTGCTATATAGCTGCAACCATACTACCAACAGTTACAAAACAGAAATGATGTACTATTGCAGTTCCTCCTACTACAAAAGTGCACCTTAAACATTATCATAATGAGTGCAAACATTACTGCACTTGACTGTGCACCATAAAAGGTAATATATTTGGAAGGTTTATTTTTTAATCAAGCATGGATCTTTTTTTCCCACAGACCCAATGATTATGCAAAGAAACACAGGAACTGCGCACATTGCACAGTACACTTGTTTAAATCATACTACTTATGAAGTACTCATTATGAGGGTCCACAAAGTGTAAACATTTCTGCAATGTAATGAACTGCAAAATGACGAAATACCTGCTCGAACATATTATGTTCTCTTTTTGCACAGATAATGAAGCAACGATTACTACATTTCACATCCCATGCACATAAAACTGCACATGCCCTCCACACTAGAAACAGTAAGTATGGGATTATTGGTCTCATACTTCTTCATAATCTGCAAAGGGTAATGTGTCCACATATGTATGCAATCCACATAGGAATGCTACAATGTTCAATGTAGAGTTATATTACACTGTGCTGCTTGTAGCCCCAGCCTACATGCTTCACTACACACAGTACAGTGTAGAGGCTCCATCCATGCACTCAATATTGTAGACCCTGGCCATAACTACCAAAACACAATACAAACATACATAGAAACATCTATCCACTTACCACAAACCCGACACATAACACAGCAACCTACCCCTTAGCCACTTCAATTCACATTGTATTACATTGCTTCCACACAATGGTAAACCTCTTTGCTGAATACCATCTTCCCCTTACCCTGTAATAAGTGTACACATTCAATGTACTATAGTACAGTAACCTACCCAATAATGTGCACATTCACAATAACCCAAACAGAAAAATGCATCCATATGTCTTACAATGCTGCCCCATCTACTGTAAGATTTATCTCCTTGCATGACACTGGCACCGCTTAGGGCATTGGTTCATCTTTGTTGTTATGTACACCATTCCCTGGAAGGTATAGAACACAGAATAGAGTGCAGCACACGATGCACAACTCAGCAACCATATTGTAAAGTCTGCGGTACTCCCTAAAATGTCAAACTTCTGCTTCTCTTTTTTAATGTGTAATGCAGACACAATTTAAAAACCATAACCCCCTTACAATGTTTGAAGAAGGTGTTAAGTAATTCCTTTTGTTTGATGAATGAAAGCCCCAAATATCTTTCTGCTACAGGACGTCAAACTGCGGGGGATGGCCCTGCCACCCACGTTTGTGGAGCCATCGCACACACAAACTGCCTTTGTACGCTGTTGCTTCGTAAGACACTGCACATACAAATAGTATATAGGGCCTGTAAATTTACATGTATGTATTTTGTCATCTGTGCATTCAGTGCAGCATGTTTAAGTTACCATCATCTCTCCATGTACGTTATGCTAACTTCATCGTAACCACACTACTGACATTCGGAAATGCACGCTGAAATCGAAACATGTTGCTGCCTGAATTTTTTTTTTTAGCTGCATGGTCGCCGGAAAGCGGAACCTAACATACCTCTCTCTCAACAAGAGAAATGCTCATTGTAAAACAGCCTTGAGTGGGACGCATGGTTTGCTCCAAGGGCAGACATTGAATGAAACGTAAAAAAAAATAAAGGTAACGTACAGTATAGTGGCTGCACACATGTTCCGCATGTCTGCAACTGTTCAATATGCCACATAGAGCAATTTCCCATCCATATAGCATAAACATGGAATTTGCAGAAGTTATGTAAGTACAACTTTACGATAAATGTGTAGTGGGATTAACATTTACTAGTATACATTTCTGTATGCATAATTATGAAGTTACCAGACCGTAGACTTTGTCCGTGAACACTGTACAGGGGTTTGTAACAGCAGTGGTCACGCTGCGTTACAGTGCCATGTCTCCACCATTCTGCGTAAATGGCACATATGAGTGTTCTTTGTTTTTTTGACAAGCATCTCCAGCCCATGTAAATGTACACATAAAGCACAACACTGAAAGTGAACGCACATCATGCACTGAAACAGCACACCATATTCTCAATCGTTTGCTGCTAGATTACCTATATTGTCCTTACAATGACCTTTCAAAAACTTAAGAGTTTTACATGCCTTCATTGTATTGAAAATAATAATGCTCAGAGGTCCATATAGCACTTGACTGGCACACAAACGTTGACAGGTAATATTGAAGTGTTGCATGTTTTAACAAATGCATGGATACAGCCACGATGAATGCACCATTTGTTGCAGCAATCATCCTGGGACATCGCAGGAGGGGGAGGATGGCCAGGGCCCGGGTCTTCCACCCAAGGACCAGCCTTTTTGGGATGTCTGATGATCGGGCCTATGGCAGGTATAGCTTCCCCCCATATCATCCTAGACCTGGTCAGGGAGTGGGCAGATGACCTCACATCATCCACCATGTGCTCCCAAGCACTGAGCTTCTTGCAAAAGGTGCTCACTGCTCTGCATTTGTTGGCCACTTGGTCATTTCAGCAGGCCACCACCGTAGTAGGTGGCACCTCCCAGGCAACGCAGTCTCAAAGCTTACAACAGGTATTGGCATGCATAACTGCATGAGCTTCTGTTCACCAGCATATCTATTTGCCCAGAACACCGGCAGAAAGGCAAGCAGTGGTCCAGGATTATTATTGGGTGGCACACTATCCAAAGGTGCTAGGTGCTATTGATTGCACCCATGTTGCTCTACGTCCACCTAGAGCAACAAAGCACATCTACCGCAACCGGAAACATTAGCACTCCATCGATGTTCAGGTTGTGTGTGATGCCAAGGGCATAATTACTGAAGTGTATGCCAACTATCCTGGTAGCACACATGATAGTTACATCTTCAGGATTTCCCTGCTACACACGGCCCTGGAAGCTGGGAAGCATGGCAACACATGCCTCATTGTTGAGTATGAATGGCCATACACATGCATCACATTGCACACAGTCCAATAGACATTGCCAACAAATACCAATGACAACCATTCACACCTCTAAAAGGGGCAGTGCCTACCCTCTGAGCAAATGCATGATGATGCCCATACGCAACCCCACCACACCTGCTGAGGTAAGATACAACACTGCCCATGTTGCATCTTGGGACATAGTGGAGCGCACATTCAGAGTGTTCACGTCACGTTTATGCTCCCATGACCACTCTGGTTGTGTGTTGCTATATGTACTACCAATAGTCTGCAGAATAATTGTAGCAGCATGTGTCCTGCACAATGTTGCAACACAGTGTGCCATCCCAGTGGACATGGTGGTGGCCCACCATCCACCCCCACAGGCACCCCTTGCATATGGCTGGGCAATGGGCATGTGGAGAGTCTGCACGTCCCCATTTGTGCAATCTTGTTTCTCCAAAAATCCTTCCCTTGTGGAGTGCACATGATCTCGCCAAATCCCAGGTGCCATTCAATCATGACAATCCACTGTGCCCACATAGCCACCCTGAGAATGTGCCCTTGAAAGTGCAAATTAGTGTGCATCCATTAGAACTAAAAAGACATGCATTTGGTGTTTCCAAAAGAAACACATTGAAGAGAGAGTACACCATTACCACCATGGCAACCATTGAATGAAATCAACCCTTAGGCACAAACAATATCCCATGTGACTCACTAACATACCCGTCAAATGTTTAACCACTGATAACTCCATAATCTCACCAACCATCATATCTGAGCTGCGAGCCATACATGACCTCCAAAAGTAACATGTCCCCAAAATACCAGAGTGACAATGGCATATTGCTGCACACCTGTTCGAAAATGTGCACAAACATGTCTCTATCGTGGTGTGTGGAAAAGCAGTGCAGTACGTATCAACAGGTGACATAGATTCTGGCAACATGACCACAATGCACCCCATCCCAAATGAACCACTGAACAAGAGGTAACTGAGAATTGTGACAAAGAGGGCGACACACCAGAATGGCCACATTCAGACATGCAGCAACAAATGTAGCCATTCCATATGGATCAAGATAAATGCACATCTTACCTGTACCCTGGGCATGCAGTCCACAGTCAAAAATAATCCCATAAAATAGCCATCATTCCCTGAGAGTATGATGTGCAGACAATGAAAAAAATCAAACTGAGTGCAGCCAACACATCGATGCACCGAAAAATTACAGCCACACAAGCCCCGATCAATGACATGCAACACATGCAAACTACAACTCACAAGACAACGTTAACATGTGTCCCAGCACACATGCAGCAACACCTGCACACTGCATGCAATTCATACACAAAAAACACACACACTGACAAACAATCACAACCCTTACATTGCTTGACCCCCTGAATGACATGCAGCAAATGTGCATGTCACACATCCCCATTGCCAAGCTGATGGCCCATACACAACGTACGAATCAGTCAACATGCTTCATGAAAATGAGATGATATTAGAAATGCAGATAATTGAGCCCCCAAAAAAGCAGTGACATAACAAGGCAACATAGTAGTGGGGCAGTGCAGTGAGCACAGTCTTGGGGGCCCATGATGCAAAACACAAGAAGGCCAGCACACAAATACTCACCTCTTGCACTTCAGGCAGGACCATGCTGTAGGCAGCATTTCACAGAGGCTGATGTCAGATTGGAAGGCTGGCAACAGAGGCAAGTGCCGTGGAAGACATAAGCAGACATGACAAAGCAAGGTGAAACTGCAAGCAAGGATAAATGCATGCAAAAGGTAGGATTCAAGAGAAAAGTTCAAGGTCAATGCAGACTTCATTGTGACAGCATACAATTGGTTCAATTGTGCATTGGACATGCATGTGAAAACACCAACACTGCACAATGTAGTGTGCCTGTTCACAACATAGCATCCCAAAAATGTGCAACAATGGTTCCATGTTTGTTGGTCGTAACTGTGGCTGCACACCATCATTGGGGAACCCTGAGTAAGAGATGCCAAATGTGCCGTCGAACCATTACCCCACAAATCTTGCATGGGAAGCAAAGTGTCACTCAGTGCACATGTGCAATGTGCAATGAAACACACACCAGCACAAATACAAACACCTGTCACAGGCCACAATCAGCTGGCCCTGCCACCCATTCCCAACTACCCAAGAAAGGCCCACATAGTTGGAACTCCCGCAATTTGGAATCTGCAACCTGTGACCCCATAAATCCATAGAAAGCACACCATGCCCAGACATATGACCAAGACCACACCGTGTGATACATGCACCCATGTAGTAGTACCGGTGCCCCACAAGACAAGTCAATCAAAAGTGGTCACACACAGTGCAAGACCCCAGCCAAACACCACAAATGTCTGCAAATGCCCTTCACTTACCTGCACAGGGACCCACCTGCCTTGCATACGATGCAAACAACCGGGAGATACATCCCTTATTTGTAAAAACAGGTATAGTAACAACAGAAAGAAACTGCACATCCATGACAACATATCAATGGGTGACAAAAATGTGCTCAGACAACCCACTTCAGAAAGACCACAGGGTGGAAGAGGGTGACAGGACATAGATTGTGATCTGCCCTTAAGAGCAGCGTAGCACAACAGAGAGAGAGAGTGACAGTGAGAAGGAAGGCATAGTGAAAAACACATCAAGGAGTGTATTGTCTGGATTGGAGAAGACCAAGGACATGCACACCACCACAGTAGTTGCGGGCACAGCTGAGTTGACCAAAAGAGGAAGACAGTAACATGAATACCACTTTAAAAACCATCCTTGCATGGTAGCATGCAAAGCACATATAAGGAAACTGCCACTTGCAGTAAACACGGGGAACAATGATGCATGCTCAACATGCAAGACAGTGCTCATACTTAACTTCTAACTGAGCCGGCATTATGTGAATCCCGCATCACCTCTACCGGGAACTGTGCGTCCAAATGAGTGAGAGGAGGGCCATTGCCTGGCAGAGGGCATGGGGAGCATTGACATCAAAGGATGCAGGATGTCTGCCCGGGACAGCAGTCACCGCCTCATTAGGGATTACTGAAACGACATGGGGCAAGACATTTCAAGAGGCATAGTACATTACCAATCACACAGCACACATTTGTCAGGATACACTGAACCCATAGTTACCTGCACATGCCACCCTGAGCACCACCATGCAAACATACAATTTTACCTCACTCTGCATGAATGCATGTCCATCACTGCATACGTCATGGCTTTGAGAGGGAAACTGCATGCACAACTCAAGTTAAAAACAACCGCCACCCAAAAAAATAGAAACCTGGAAAGGGCAACTCAAAAATGACATGCCAACATCTGTGTCTGGGGTCTACAAAAGGGAAGAGAAAAATGACTATCATGGATGGGGGGGAGGTCCATAAGGAGGGGGGTGGGAGTAGAGTGCATCTCAATGTCCATATGGGTGAACGTACAATAAAACAAAAAGAAACTATCCCCCAATGGACTAATGGATCTCACAGCAACAGTGGCCACAGACGCATACCTGTACTGGCACCCCCATCCTGCGTTGAATCTGCAGGTGTGAGTGGTGCTGGAGGCTGACCACACCATGCGATGGCCTGGTCCTCAGTGGCAGCCGCCAGGCCTGACACTGATGAATGCACCAGCAGACTGAGGGCTATGAGGTCACTATGCTCAAACTCACTGGTGGCACAGAGTTCCTCAGAGATTGTCTGCCTCAATGCTAACAACTCCTGGTGGAACAATCTTCTTGTGGCTGCATGTTCCTCACAGACAGCAGTCCTGTGGGCCAAAATCTCACACCTCAGGGCATCCCTGTATGCCTGACCCTCTACAAGCAGGGATGCCTACAGACAATGCAGATCTGCCCATCGGCCCCGATGTTGGCCGGTGGACTGCATGACCTGCAGCTGTTGCGGCACCTGTGTTGCTGGGTGGCATCATGGAAGTGACCACCCAATCCATGTCCTCAGCCAAACTCTGAAAGGCATCACCCTGTCAGTGTGCAGAATGCAACATCTGCTGCTCCCACTCTGTCTGCCTGTACATGTCCCCCATATGTGCGAGGTCCACCCCTCACTGATGCAAGGGAGCATGGTCCTTGCTGTGATGGCCCTGTCCTTGGCTGCAGGTCTGCCACCTTCCCCATGATATCTGTCCCCAACTGCTCCACCCATTGGTGCACTCACCTCTTCCAGCATTGAGGACTCCATATCCGGTTCAAGATCAGAGCCAGCTGAGTCAAAAGAGTCAGAAGAGTCTGCAGCATGGCTGAGGATGGTCTGGAGCACCAGTGGGTTCTCACGGCCTGCCACGCCACGTCCCCCGCTGGTGTTCTGAAGCACCACAAACTCTTCTTCATTCTCCTCTTCCTCTACATCTGGTGCATCCTCACCTATACATGGACATAAAAAGACATGTGGAGTCATGTGCAAAGTGTCTATAGTAAACATGCATATAACATTGCTGTCATGCAACAAAATGCAGGGCAGGTAGTTATAAGAAATACAGCATTCACACACTGTGGCCAACAAGTAATGGGAGCATGACATATGCAGACTGTCCACCAAATTCCCTGCTCAGGGCCATGCTGCCAGTAGACACATTGCCAACCAACAGGGTCGTTAAGAAGCATGTTAAAGGCCATGGTATTGCATACTGTTGACTAATACCTGTGAAATGGGCATGGACATGTGTCTCTGTGATGTGGAATTACATTGAATGGCAACAAGCAGCCACACATATCCACATACAAGGCCGCATCCATCACCTGCCACCTAGGCAAGGTCCCTGAAGTGGAGAGAGTAAGTTAATGGAGTTGTAGATAGGAACAAGGTACAGTGACCCACATGAGGGAGAGGGGCATGGGCCCATGGAGTGTGGCTGAGTGCAAGAGGGCAGCAGGGAGCAGATTTCACAACGATTTGCCTCTGGTGTCATTGCCATTTCTGGTGTCATTGAGGCAGCAGGGATATGTACAATCTGAACATATGCACACACACTCAGTGCACGCCGTAAGGCATGTTGTGTGTCAGCTTGGATGGTGTATATGGCATGGCAGCACACATGTACATGTTTGAATATGATATGACATGATATGGCATTTATAACGCACCCATACACAAGTGTTTCAAGGCACGATAGAGATTCAATAGAAATTCAATACCCTGCATGGCATGAAGTGTAACTAGGATTTCTGACACATGCACATGTCTAGCAGAGCAGAGTCACTCACATCAAGACTGCAGCAAACAACTGTGCACGTTGTGGCATCATGCTGTAGATGTTGGGGCAATGCTTGTGGGGAATGAGTAGTGTCACACAGACATGTTCCACTGATGTCCACCACATGACAAGGTTCATTCAGGGAGGTCATTCCAATGCAGCCAGATGTGCACCACAATTATACATCTTGGTGATGCATTACTTCACATACTCAGGATGCACAATGTTGGTTACTCACCGGACGTGTCCTCATAATGTTCCAGTCCTTCCACGCCTTGCACATGCTCCAGCAGTATGAATTGGCTCATAGCCTCTTCAT
This sequence comes from Ambystoma mexicanum, assembly GCF_040938575.1. Lineage (NCBI taxonomy): Eukaryota > Metazoa > Chordata > Amphibia > Caudata > Ambystomatidae > Ambystoma > Ambystoma mexicanum. The sequence goes on from NC_090932.1 coordinate 387,796,073, forward strand.
GTTGGGTCAGCAACTCCTCCTCTGGTGATCCCCTCCAGTTGTCAGGGCATAGGCCAGGTTGGCACACAGATTGGATTTGGTGTGACAGGTGAGATCATTCCAGCGCTTAACTACCTTTGCAGCAGTGTGCTTCTCAAACCCTAAGGCATTGATCTCGTCCATGACATGCTGCCAATGCACCATACGATGAGCAGTTGTATGGGTGCTCGCCGGATGCAGGCACATGTCACAGTGGTGAATGGTCATGTAGTCCATAAGGATTTGAAGTTCTTCATCATGGAAGTTCTTGCTCAACCTGCTAGTGTCCTGGAACGTGTCATGGGTTTGAGCCTGTTCCTGCTGTGCAGGCTTTGCCTTCTTGCCACAGGTGCCATGAGGTGTTGGTGCCACCCGTGTGTGGCTGGGACCACTTTGGGATCCAGATGCCGAACCACAAGTGGTCTGGGGCATGGCATGACCCCTTGGGTTTGGAGCAGCTGCTTCCACAGCATGTCCCTAACACCTCGGGACTGGGGCAGCTGATTCCACAGCACATCCTGCCCCCTTGTGGCTGGGGCAGCTGCTTTGACAGCACATCCCTGACCAATTGGGTCTGGGGCAGCTGCCTCCATGGCACGTCTCTTACCCCTTTCGGCTCGGGCAGCTGCTTCCACAGCAGGTGCCTGACCCCTTAGGGCTGGGGCAGCTGCTTCCATTGCATGTCCCTGACCCCTTGGGATTGGGGTAGCTGCTTCCACAGCACACCCTTCACCCCTTGGGGCTGTGGCAGCTGCTTCCACAGCACATCCCATACTCCTTGGGGCTGGGGCTTGGGCAGTTGTTTCCCCAACACATCCTTGGGGTTAGGGACGTTGGTTCCACTGCACATCGCTGACCCGTTGGGGCTGGGGCAGCTGCTTCCTCCACATGTCCCAGACCCTTTGGGGTGGGGCAGCTGTATCCACAGCACATCTCTGACCCCTTGGGCTGGAGCAGTTGCTTCCACAGAATGTCCCTGAGCCTGGCCACATCTGCCTCCTTTCCCTCTTGGGGCCTTTCCACTCATGTCCCAGGTGTAACAGAAATATGGAAGGCACACCAAGTTATTGTCCTGGGCAATACGAGTAGAGGGAGCAACCACGAGATGTGAGACATAGTTCTGTGCTCCAGCAAGGCTCAAATGTACTGCAGATGTGGATAGTACATTACGCGTAATGTACAGGCACCCAGAAACAAAACAAAAAAGCATACGTGCACCAGGATAGCTTCTGAAATAAGAAAAAATCAAAAGTAAATGCGTGTTTGCACGGAGGCAAAGCCTCCACCAAAATAACAAGTATGTACTGTCCCTGAAGTGAACGGAATGCGTGGCACTGCAAAGAATGTATGTACTCCACTCGTCTGTCTCCTTCCATTCACAAGCACGTTCGGAGTTGCTTTTACACATACTTATGTATTCCTGAATATGGCATTTTCAATGCCTGTGTGCAGCGCATGTCACATAAGTTAAGCGCTGAGGGCCTTTCCTCTGTTTTCACGTGTCCACACTTTTCACAGTTTTTACATGCAAAGACCCTTCACTCTGTTTCCGGTTGCCTTCATTGCAAGACACGGAAGACCCACGCTCCTGCCCCTGTGCCATATTACCTGCCTCCTCCTGCCCTGTGCTGCCTCTAACATTGCCATCTGCTGCTGCCTGTACATTGTGTGTGACTGCTGCCCACCCGCACTGCATTTGGAGTGCCTGCTGTCCAGCCATTGACTCTGCACCTGTCTTTGGCTCTGTGACCACCTCAGCTACTTTGTTGGACTCCCACCATGTCATTTCACCACCACCACTCGACGACTCATCTCCAGGACCACCTTGCCCACCCACACCTGCCTCAGGGGTTGCCATGTCAGCACCACTGTCCTCTGACCAAAGTTGAAAGCGCATGACAGCGAGGCAGAGGGATGTCCACTTCAGCGCCAGTGAAGTTGACATCCTGGTGGAGAAGGTCCTGGAGCATTATGATGCCCTCTTCAACCCTGTGATGCAATGCGGCAAGGAAGAACATCAGCAGATCTGGAATGAGATCACGGATGCCATCAACGTGGAGGAGGTGGCAGTCCTCACCTTCAATACCATACATAAGCGCTGGGAATATCTGAAATCCAGGATCCAGGGCAAGGCCATGCCCTCTATCCAGGCCAGTGCTAACATGGAGGTGTGACATGCACACAGGTGCAGGCTGTCGAGCAACAACATGCGGGTCCTAGAGAGGGTCTACCTTCCACTGCATTCCCAGGTCTGCAAATTACGCCACTGTCTTGTTGAGTCGACCTGTGAGTGGCCATGTTGTGAACTGCTCTATGGTGTATGTGTGTTGTGCATGTACCTGCATGTTGGCAGTGACTCCCTTAGGCTTGCAGCAAGTATATTTCCGAGACAGATGTTTGCATGCATGCCCCAGACATTGCTCTCCATGTGTGCATTCAGGCATCTTTGGATTTGAAATGTGCTCTTACTTGCAGTGTGTGCAGTAGTGCTGTCTTGCAGACAGTGCACATGCAATGTTGCTTCTCTCTGAGACGTGTCAGGATGGCAAATGTGCCAGTTGAGGTTGTTTTGCTCATATCATGTGCATGCATGACACCCATGTGTATGTGCCCAAAATGGGAATGTGTGACTGGGCATCACACACGACTGGATGTAAGACATGCATTTGGATGTCTGGCTTAGTCACGTATTGGCATTTCAGTTCCCGGGACTCTGCTGTGATTGGTCATGGCACTGTTTCGGCACTCTGAGTTGATCTATGTGCATGTCATGTGTATATGCCTGGTGCTATGGCATGATCACATGTGCATGTGCAATTAATTCATGTATGTATAGCATACGCAATTGATTGGTTGTGACAATGGCATGTAGTTTGATGTGATTATGTGGAGTGACGGCTAGGCAGGTGTCTGCATGGATGTGGATTGCACGTCCATTTGTGTGGGTGTGGAGGTTGATGGTTGTTCCTTTGACAAGTCATATTTCTATGAATGTTGGTGATGCCACACCGGCTTTGCTGCAGTACACTGATGTTGCTGTTCTGTGTCTCCTTTTCCTCAGTTTGCATCTGATGAAGAGGATTGAAGCAGTGCAATGGAGCATGGTTGCAGGGATGCCTCCACCAGACCGAGTTTTAGGCCCCAGTCATGCCCCTTGACCGCAGTTCTTCAGGGAGCAATGTGGTTGTGGCAGCGCCGGTGACAATGGCCATGTCCAAGAAGGTGAAGGTGGAAGGGGACCCCTCAGCAGCGGTGGGGTCAGGTGATGCCACGCAGGGTCCATCCACGGCAGAATACAACCTGGAATCATCCAGGTTGATGGAGGGGGACGTGGAGGAGGTGGCTGTTGCAGCTCAGCCCATGGGGTCAGGTGGGGGTGTTGAGGTGGGCATGCTTACTGCAGTCCTGTCCCAGGGGCATGAGGCTGTGCAGGTCACTGTGGAGGTGCCTGTGCACAATCATGTATCTTGGGCACTGAATGCAGCAGTGTGCGCCTGCCATGATGCCGCCACCCAGACCAACACCCCCTTGTTGGCTGGTGTGTCCACCCAGACCGACACCCCCTTGCCATCTGGTGTGTCCATCCAGGACAATATGCTGCCCGGGTTGACGAGGCGGACAGGTGTCTTTCGTGATGATGGGCAGGCTACTCCTAGTCTGCTTGCCCATCATCACAGTGAGTTATACCACCTTCTGCCCTTGCTTGCAGCAGGCCTGTTCCCTGGTGGACCCCATAGACTGTACCCTGCTGCAACCACAACCTTGTCTTCCTCCTATGTGCACCAGTCATCCTCCAGGGTACCTTACGGCCAGCATACCAGCAGTGACCCCTGTGCACCAGTCCAACCCACAATAAAGGAAAGGATTGTATTCAAAGCCCTAACACTGACCCACAAGTGCATTCACTTCACTGCTCCAGCATACCTCTCTCAAAGGATCCACCCTGTCTCCACTACCAGGCCAACCAGATCACCGTACACCAACAGCAGCTGAGGTGGTCACTGTGCCTACCCATGCACCAACAGGGTCAAAGGCAATGGAGGGACAGTAGGCACCTAGAAGAAATGCAGGCACTGTACGCCCCAGAGGATCTTCATCAGCTCAAAGGGCGTACCAATGTAGCAGGCACTGGGGACTGTGGCAGCGGGTGGCAATGATGAGGATGTATTATGTTGCAGGGCAGCCCGCCCAAAGAAGGCAGGTGGAAAGTGTGAGGCAGGAGGTACACGTGGAAATGAGGCACTCAATGTCTTCCATGTTCAGGCAATATGAAGGGCCGATCGTGGCAGAGACGCAGCGGGCACAGGAAGCGAGAGTCATGATGGCCAGGGCTGAGATTGTTCTGCTTCGGTCAAGGAGGTGGGCTACCATCCTGGAGGCCATTTGCAGGGCAGCACGAGAGGTAGAAGTGCAGATGCTGGACAGCCTGCAAGCCCTCCAGGCAACAACAGAAGCCCACATGATGGAGGAGGACGTGGCATTGGACTCAACCCTGGTCGAAAGCCTGGATGAGATTGGAGAGGAGAATTAGCCTGCTGCCTTTGTACATAGTTATTTAAGTGTAGGTTTCCTTTTTATTATTTATTATTTTCCCTGGACTTTGCAGACTTTCCTTCCCAGTTTTTCATGCATATAGTTATTTCGGCATGGGGTTTATTTATCATTTCATATTTCCCCTGGACTGCTTGGACCTTCATGCCCTGTTTTAATTGTACATATGTGTATTCAATAGATTTTTCATTTTGTTACATTCCACACATCATGAAGTTCATTTGTGTATCAGCAACTTTGATAGTCACTTTTGAGCCAGTTCATCTCTCCATTGCAAGTCATTTGTCGTGTGGCGTGCCTGTGTGTGTGTTGTTGCTGTAATGGTTGTGGCTGGAAGGATGCACATGTACCTGACATGTGTGGGGTGGTTCCATCAGACGACTGGGTCTGCACTGTATTTTTTCATTTGCATTTACCTTTGCAGCATCACTGTGTGTTTGGCATCCATTTGGTTGGGGTGGACGAGGTGGGCTCACTGTGGAGGTGTGCTATGGTCACGTTACTTGCACGTTTGTCATTTCCGTGTCAACTCCATGTCATGCAGACATACCCACTAGCATGTGCAGTCACACACTGCCTTCTCTCATGTGTTGCTCCACCTCCACCATTGGAAAGCAGTAATGAGCCATGTTTGCTCTTTCTATGTGGCAGCACAATTTCCATTTCTCAGTGACTCATGCACTTCCTGACTGCCCTCCCATCACCCATGCATGGCCCTGTCATGTCATTTCTCCCTCACAGTTATTTTGCCACCCGTTTCACCCAGGTCCCTGATACTCAGGATGTGACATGCCTGGCCATTGTTTGTGGATCTGGAGATTTTTTATATATATTTACATCTGTTGTGGGCACAAATTCAGTTGGTCTGCTCTGAGGCCTTGGCAATGTGCCATGGCCAACGAGCACATGCCACTTGGCATTGCATTCACTTGTCACATGTGTATGGGGTGGGCTGATTAAGGTCTGGGAGTGGGTGTCAGCAGATGATTCTGTCCTCAATGGATCTACAGTGCTTCCTATTAATCGTGTTTGCGGTGGATATGTTGGTGGTCCACTTCATTGTGCTGGCAGACCACAGAGGTTCAGGTGAGCTGCAGACGTGCTGTTTATGACTCCAATCAAGCATTCCCACTAAGTCAGTGCCTTGTCTGGGATTGCTCAAGGGAAGCCCTTATTTATATATTTTTATGACAAGTTATAATCTGGCTGATGAACCCTTGTATAACGCCCCTCTCTTAGAATCCCCCTGACCCCACTGAGGCAAGAAGTAGGTTTGTTTTGCAAATTAAAAAGGTTTATTTGAAAAATTAAACAATAGATATATATCACACTTTTATAATAAATTAATATTTGATATCACACTTAGACATATGACAGCGATCAACAATTGATGATGTTATACTATCACACTGGTTTAATTACTTAGGAGTAGTATAGAGGATAAGGTAGCTGAGAATGCTTTATATGGTACAAGGAAATACAAGGTGGAAAAGAAGCAACACAGGAATAAACTTGATATGATTTCAGCAAAAGATAATATAATCACTTTTCCCCTTTTGGCAATTCACCACCCCACCCCCTTATGCAATATAAAAAGATGGAAAGGAGAGCACACAGTTCTCAGGAATACAATCAAATGTAGTTCAGTCCCCCCTAGCAAGCTTAGATCACAGGGATGATTTTTAAGCACAGGCCCAAAATACTTTAAATGTGGTTTGCAAAGAAGGGAAAAATATGCTAAAAATGATTTTAATTCCCTATAAGAGATTCAGAGTGGGTGATAGCTACTTTAAATTAGTTCAGGATCACTTTAGCAATGCTCTATGAATGATTGTCAGGTTGCAAACGAATTTCAGCAAAGGAAAGCAAGAAGCTGCTATTTTGACAAGTGAAGAAATTTGAGCTAAATCGCAAATCGCAAATCGCGGCACTTTTTCCGAGTGTGTCGAGCGCGATTACGGAAAAAGTATAATGAATAGAAAGTCGGTTTAGAGCTTGTTGGAAAGCTGGGAATCTTAGCCTCCAAATCTCGCTTCGAGCACAAACAGTTCAAGAGATACGGATGATTTTATGAAGGTGGTTTTTCAGAAATGAAATAATGATTCAAAATGTCAAATTACACTTTTACAGGTTTAAAATCAGAGAAGGGACACACGATTCTAGCATGCAGTTCTGGACAGGTTCAAATGTTTTGAATCAGATTAATTGAAGCTAAGAGATGGGTTCTGCACAGTTCTAGCTGGGTACTCACACTATAAATTTGAAAGGAATGGCCTCGTCACGGATCTGGTCAACAAGTTTAGCTGTGGTCCTTTCTGCTCGGCGGGTCAATCAGGCACCGGTTCTGTTTACAACGGTCTGGTCTGGGTCTCTGGTTCTGCTCACAGCGATCTGGTCTGGTCTCTCTGGATACAGCACTGCTTTCTGGGTACTGGTTCTGTTCTGGATTCTGGAGTTCTCCGTCAGCGTGCTGCGCAGGAATTCAGTTGAAGGTTGGAAAATGAATGTGCCTGTCTGGCTTCCAGCGGCTCTTTTTATGTCTTTTGAAAATGGGTGTGGATGCTAACTTTCTATACCCACCCCACTCATGATTTCATAGGTCAAGGATTTCTCTTTGACCTAATTTGAGAAGGGAACAGTGAGTAATCAGGTGTCATCTTTATGGCATACAGAAAGAACACTCCCCTTTGCTTTTACCTTAGAAAATCATTTTCATAACTAAACACATTTCCCAGATACACAAGTGGTTGACATTACATATACACATCATATATCACATAAGGTAGTTTCTGTTCCAACTCTGATGTTTCTAAGAGCTTGGATTAAGAAATGACAAAATTTTGCGCTTTTTGGTTGGTTTACCAATATTGGATTTTTACCAAAAATGACACAGATGTACACCGCCTTTCTACACATATTCCAGTAAATTTTCATTTTTCTAGCGTGAACTCCGTGTCTGCAATCTCCATAATTCATGGAGTTTTGCCTCAGAACATGGTACAGAGTTCTAACACCTCTTAAAATGTGCGCAGAAAAATCACAAGAATGATGATATTAATTATATAATTTTGCCAAGTCCGTACTATGAATTATCCATCTTTTTAAAATTATGCTCTGGCCCAGATCGGTGTGGGGATCCCAAAGCACATGGTGGAATTTCTGGTTTGTCCACTTCCTCCAGCTCAGGTTGCTCACAGAGGCACTGCCCCTCCCAGTTTCTCTCAAGAAGAAGCCATTTATGACCCACCCTAATTTAACATTTGCCTGAGCCAAGGAAGGCTCATTGTTCAGTTTCCTGCAGACCCCAGCTGCTCCTCCCCTAATCCAATCAGAGAGGTGTCATCTCCCTTTGGTGAGGGCAGGAGAATGCAGGCCAGGCCTGGGAACATATGTTGAGCAAGTTTCAACTCCCGTCGGGGGTAGTTGTCAGGCAGAATTCAATCTCTTTAAGCCAGGCTTCAGCTAAATGTCACTTTTGTTCCCAGTTTTTCTTCATCCAAATCAAACTTACAATTTTTACACATGTAGCTACAATGCTGATTCTAAGTTCAAAACTATGACATTTAACAGTTGCAAACTATGTGACACTCAACAGTAGGTCACTCATTTATTTTAAACATTTAGATTTTAGTGGCTTTCAGTCCAATTTAACTTAGGCTCCTGACATCCACAGCTCAGCTAGTTTTGTTATAAACATTGTTTTGGGCTCTTCATCTTTCCAAATTTTGTATGCACACAAGAATACATTCTGCCAAATGTCTGCTGCTGTTCAGTGAGATTTTTGAATATCTTGCAATGTTTAAAATAGGCATTCTTAGCTTGCATTTCAGAGAAACAAAGGTGATTTCAAAGCGCTTTCTGAGCTAACCGGCACTGCTGTTTTTCCTTTGGCACACATTTCACCCATGGCACTCCTGGCCCATCACGCTCGCACTGGTGGGTGGTAGGTCAGGCGACCATTTTGGTGTGCGCAAAAACTGCCCGGTTTTCCTGGATCCTGGCGCAATGGGGGCTGTTTCGGCCATCTTGGATTTTCTAATCCCACAGCACCAAATGTTGCACCATAATAGTCCAAATGTGGGTCAGGACACCCAACAGTGCATTGCGCTGGTATTGAGGAAGACTGTCAGGGTGCTGCCTGGGGTGATGTCGGTAGTGAAGGGGGCTGCTGGGTGGTGTCCAGACTGGAGGGGGCTGTCTGGCGGGTTGTAGAGGAGGTCCCAGACATGGCCTACACTACAGCCACCCATTTTGAAATACCAGGAACATACTCACCGAGATATGTGACGTATGAGGAGCAAATAAACCAACAGAGAGCAGCTCTAGGGCTCTGTCTAGTGCCCATCAGAAGAGCAATACCTGTTGAAGTGCCAATACCCAGACAACCATGGGCAGCACGGTACCCATTGAGACAAATGTATCAGCAGCTAACACAAAATAAAGACTACTTACAAACTGTCCCCGGAGAGACCCAAAGGGCCTTAATTGAAGGCGAATGGTGATGACACAAGGGCCCGGACAGACTTATAGACGAACGAAACGACAACCAAAAGATGACACGCAAAGACGAAACGTTATGAATAAAGATGTAATGGACTTATAAGAAGAGACGTTGCTGAATTGTAAAGACACATAACCATAAAACAGGATGAAGATACGCAACTAGAAAACGCCTGTAAATAGGCTTGGAACGCAAGAAGCTAAGGAAATAGTACTGCTTGCTATGCTTAGTAGAAGAATATAGCGGCAAGCACCAACTGTATATCTACCTCAAAGAAGCACATTATACAAGTGTGAATCCATTTTACAAAAGCAGAATTTAGCCCACGATGGTTGGAGTCAAACAGGCCAGGATTCATATACCAGCACAAAGCCAGACGAAAGAGCGGAATCGAAACTTAGCAAGAAGCAGCTCATGCCTGGGAATTCAAGGTCAACCTAAGGAAGGGAGTAGAGCGGCAACTGCAAAGAATTGAAACTGCAGAGCATAGCAGCCTGCCCAGTGAAGGTCGAGATAAGGAGGCCCAGGCAGGTGACAAGGCCGAAGGGTGAATCAAATACGCAAATAGAAGGAAAACGAAGCAGCTTCATGGTGTACTAACACGTGACCAGTTAGGCGCCGAGAGGTACCAACGTCTGATGTCAACCAGACCAGAGGATGCCATAACTTTTCCTGATAAGAAGCTACAGTTTCGAGGCCATCCTCTGCCAACTAATTGACACATAGCCCTAAAGTACTGATTGATGGAAGGGAGGCAGGGTGGATCTTGGGGCATAGCGCATCTGGGTGACTATTGTGCATGCTGCTAATTAAAGTGGAGATTTATGCCTAGTGGTGTAACCGACCCAATCACAATGGACCAAATAATCAAGGGTCCTATAGCTAGTAGATCCAATGAGACATCGTACTTTTAGTGACATCTAGCACGAGTGATGTAGAGGGATGGGTGTAGCGCCCACCCGATAAGAGTTATCCAATCCTCACACCCTGTTACCATATATAGATATAGTACCTATACTTAAATTACCTTTTCCAACCAATAGAATTGCATGACAAACTTTGGAGTGTTACACGTCAATGATGACAAATTTTGCCTATAGGTATTGCTGTTAGAATGAAGATTGTGGAAGATGAAGCGAGGCGGGCGACCACATCACTGTTGATTTCCTATTGCTTCCCCGTTTTTTGTACTTGTCATGAAATGGACTTCCCTTTGCCAAACCATTGAGTTGTCCTTATTGATTGGTGTTGGAGTAAGAGAATCCCGCACCCCATCCACCACAAGGTGCAGCTATCTTGTCCTAAAGTACTCGAGGGTGAGCTCTGATCCCATGGGCCCATCAGAGGTCGCTCTGCCCTCCTGTACAATTGGTAGCAGAGGATGGTTTTTGACCATCAATTATTGACTACTGATTAAAATAAGATACCTATTGACCGACGACACAAAGTAACTCTAGGGGCCTCATTACACAGACGGTGGTAAGGGTTTACCGGTACCGGTATTTTACCGGTACCGATAAAACCTTACCGTCTTACTACGAGGTTCCTTTGCGGGTTGGAGGATTTAACGCCTGCTTTTTGCAGGTGTTAAAAACCAACCCGCAAAGGGACCAGGGAGCTAATTACGGTACCGCAATTTGCGATGCCGTAATCAGCACCTTCCCCATTCCCATTATGCCCTATGGGGCAAAAATGGGAATGGGGAAGGGCTATGGGGGAAGGGGGAATTACCGCCCCACCAACCTTGGAATAGGGCGGTAATTCCCCTTTCCACCAAGGCGCTGCCAGTATTTTACCGGCATGGACAAAGGTGCTAATAGCACCTTGGTCCACCACCGTCCGTGTAATGAGGCCCTAGGTCTTCGGCAATATCACGAGTCCTTCGCCATTTGGCCGAGTAGACTGTGAAGCTTCCCGTGGACAATGATAGTTTAAAGTTATCCAAAACTGCAGTGGATCAGGCGAAAGACTGAAGGAGGCAGTAACGGAGGCGGTGATCCCGAGGGTCCTGAGAGGAACGATGCGAGCGGAGAGTGAAACAAAAATTGAATGCTTTGGCAATCATAGGCATTAGAACAAGTAAGGGAAAAAGGTAACGGAGGGAGGTGGTAAAACACAAAATAAACAGAAGTAGAGAAGACTGTATATATATATTACATGGCCACGGTAGTGGACCTGTAGTTATGGTTAAGTTGGTGTTTCCATAGGAAGAGCACTTTTTGGGCGTCTTATAACTTTGCTCCCCCTGGACGAATCCTCACCAAACTTTGCAAAAAAAGTATATGGCCCACTCTGAGTTTTTTTTGCAAAGTTTGGTGAGGATTCGTCCAAGGGGTGAAAAGTTATAGGGGGGGTCCCAAAACCTTTGTTTTTTTCCATAGACATAATGGGAAAAAACTTTGCTCACGCCTACAGCCCAAACCGCTGGACGGATTTACACCAAATTTTCAGCAGGAGCGGTGGCTTGTCCCCGAAAGCGTGCTTTGCTTTATTTGGTGTAAATCCGTCCAGTAGTTTTTATAAGTGAAAACAAATAGTGATATCTGTGTTCGCTTCGCGGGACACACTTCCCTGTTTGCTCCGTGGACAGGATGGTGTTTGGGCAAGCAGCTTGCGTAATGTCCGCGGACATCTGACATGCTCTCTCATTGGATGCGGTGAAAGCATTCAGTGCGTCTGGCTTCAGAGACACCCGCCATATTTGTTCCTCGCATGAGAGGCTTTGTCAGCACGAGCAGGATCTGCTGCCTGCACAGTAAGTCCGCCCGTGTCTGTCTCCTGTTCCGCCCACCCCCGCTCATGCCCTGTGTGTCTTCTTGTCCCCCCCACCCCCACTCATGCTCAGTGTCTCCCCTGTTCCTCCAGCCCCCTGCTCACGCCATCGCACACGGTGGCCAGCGGAGGGCCAAGGAGCGGGATCTGCCACCTGCCCACGAACGCCATGTGTCTCTCTCCCTCCCCCCACCCCCGCTCATGCCCCGTGTGTCTCTCCCCCTCCCGCCCACCCACCACTCATGCCCCATGTGTCTCTCCCCCTCCCGCCCACCTCCCGCTCATGCCCCGTGTGTCTCTCCCCCTCCCGCCCACCCCCGCTCATGCCCCATGTGTCTCTCTCCCTCCCCCCACCCCCGCTCATGCCCCGTGTGTCTCTCCCCCTCCCGCCCACCCACCACTCATGCCCCATGTGTCTCTCCCCTCCCGCCCACCCCCCGCTCATGCCCCGTGTGTCTCTCCCCCTCCCGCCCACCCCCCGCTCATGCCCCGTGTGTCTCTCTCCCTCCCCCCACCCCCGCTCATGCCCCGTGTGTCTCTCCCCCCTCACGCCCACCCACCACTCATGCCCCGTGTGTCCTCTAACTCCCGCCCACCCCCGCTCAAGCCCCGTGTGTCTCTCCCCCTCCCGCCCACCCCTTGCTCAAGCCCCGTGTGTCTCTCCCCCTCCCTCCCACCCCCTGCTCATGCCCTGTCTGTCTCTCTCCCTCCCGCTCATGCCCCATGTGTCTATCCCTCCCTCCCGCCCACCCCCCGCTCATTCCCCATGTGTCATATGAGGGGAGGAGCAAATAAACCAGCAGAGAGCAGCACTAGGGCTCTGCCCAGTGCCCATCAGAAGAGCAATACCTGTTGAAGTGCCAATAACCAGACAACCATGGGCAGCACGGTACCCATTGAGACAACTGTACCAGCAGCTGACACAAAATGAAGACTACTTACAAACTGTCCCCGAAGAGACCCAAAGGGCCTTAATTGAAGGTGAATGGTGACGACACAAGGGCCCGGACAGACTTACAGACGAATGAAACGACAACCAAAAGATGACACACAAAGATGAAACATTATGAATAGTGTAATAATATAATAATAATATAATTTAGTGACGTCTAGCACGAGTGATGTAGAGGGATGGGTGTAGACACCGACCTGATAAGAGTTATCCAATCCTCACACCCCATTACCATATACAGATATACCACCTATACTTAAGTTACCTTTTCCAACCAATAGAATTGCATGACAAACTTTGGAGTGTTACACGTCAATGATGACGAATTTTGCCTCTAAGTATTGCTGTTAGAATGAAGATTGTGGAAGATGAAGTGAGACGGGCGACCACATCACTGTTGATTTCCTATTGCTTCCCTCTTTTTTGTACTTGTCATTAAATGGTCTTCCCTTTGCCAAACCATTGAGTTGTTCTTATTGATTGGTGTTGGAGTAAGAGAATCCCGCACCCCATCCACCTCAAGGTGCAGCTATCTCATAGTCTTAAAGTACTCGAGGGCGAGCTTTGATCCCATGGGCCCGTCAGAGGTCGCTCTGCCCTCCTGTACAGGGTGTCACAGGTGAGGGGGGCGTGTGGGTGGTGTCCAGACTAGAGGGGGCTGCCTGGAGGGTGTCACAGGTGAGTGGGGTTGGTGGGTGGTGTCCAGTCTGTAGGGGGCTGCTTTGGGGGGATGAGAAAGGTGAGTGGGGCTGGTGGGTGGTGTCCAGACATGAGGAGGCTGGTGGATGGCGCCCAGAATGGAGGGGGCTAGCAGAGGGGGTACAAGTGAGGGGGGCTGGTGGATGGTGTCTACGTTTGGGGCAGCTGGTGGGTAGTGTCCAAACTGCAAGGGGCTACCTTGGCTTGGGAGGGAGGGCCCACTTTTTTGCAAGGGTGCAGCCTGGGCTTGCAAAGTGAGGCGTGCAAATTTGCTGTGGTGCAGCCTGGACTTGCGAGGTGAGGCGTGCGATTTTGCTGGGGTGATGCCTCCACTTACGAGGGAGTCACGCGTTTTCGCAGGGATGCGGGGTAGGGGACGCCTTCGCGCAGGGGTACTTGATGTTGGATCAGGGGTGGACGCAGAGGCTTGCGCCTGGTTTGGGATTTTGCTTGCTTTTTGGGGTGCGTGGGCGGGCGTGTTGTGGGCGTTCCCCACACAGCTTTTTATTACTTGCGCAAAGGCTAGAAATGCGCCTTTGAGTCCATTAATATTCCGGGCACGCATTTTTTTTTCTGCGCAATGGCTCGCGCAGGTTCCTTCTCAGAGTGATTTCCATGAATCGGGCTCCATGTATTTATTTATTGGGTTTTTTATAAAGTGCCAACCTCAGACACAACCGTTTCTCAGCATCAACGTGTGACTTCCCTGGCCACCAAGACTCATTCCATCAAGCCTGGAGTCACTTTTTGGGACCACGACTGTCCAATTCAGTAATAAACAATTTAAAAAACAGACAGCGACTGGAATGCATTGAAAACGCTTCTTTGATAATGGCAGATGCAGTATGCGGTTCTGGAGGGCTAGCCCACAATGGCACAGGAAAAGCTTGAGGGGTTTGTTGTGATGTTGGCAGGAAGATTTCTCCGACACTCGCATTTCCGAATAGAATCCCTCTCGGCAGCAAAGTTACTTATGTTTCATAGCGATCATAAAACACAAGACGGCCCGGAGGAAAGTATGGACGTTACATGTAACACCCTGTGTATTAGGAGGTGTCCACCATTAATGCCTGATGCAGAATCTGACGCGGCCTCATATAACACTGTCACTACCCCTCAAGGGACTGGTAAGCCCTTTTTATGAGCTGGTCAAACGGCATTTCAAAAGCCCATAATGGGCTAAAAGAGATCGATCCGACGTGTTCTGTCTATAGTGACACAATTTATGGGCCAGTGTTTATCGCCTGCCATAGTCTCCCTTCAGGCATGTGACACTTATACTGGCCTTCATACGGTACCTCTGGGGCACCTTTCCTTGGGAATGGCTTCTAAGGAATCCTTTGGTGAACAAAGCGGATGCGGGTCAGTCACACTTTTACCAGATAATGTCTTGCACACTAACTGTTCTCAGATCAATATCCACAGAGGGAACATGGACTGGCAAGCCACGTTTTGGATGAAGTAGAGACATTGTAATTATTATATTATAATTGGTTAAATCATATGTCCATACTCTTAAACCATTTGCCAGTTAGATCCCACAATTTACACAGTGAGACCCATACTTTGTCGGGTGGTGTCACAATGTGCTGTGGTACTCCTATATATTATACACCAGGTACTTCCACCAAAAGCTCAGAAACTCACACAATCTTCAGGTCTTGCTACCCAAAGCACAGATGCACTCACAATATTGCGAGTCATTGTCATCAAAACACCAGGTACTTGGACGATGTTCATCCAAAGCCTCTGTACTCACACCATTGTCAAAGATATGCCCATTTAGCTGTGCAGTGCTGCGTTCTATAATACACATTTAACACACATTGACCACACTCCAAAATGACCACTGAGCATAACAGTGCCAATCACCATCTTGCAGAGTTAGCACCGCAGTGCCAGCCTGAAGGTAACACATGTCCTTGAGCAAGACATATGCATACCGTCATTTCCAAACTCACACTCACCTTATAAGTGACAGATTGCATTCTTGGAACAAATTAGGGAACCCTTTTCTGAGAAAGGAAGCAAAGAGGGAGGGGGTCTGATTTGAAAATGAGTTCAAGCTGGATGGTAAGGGTCGGAGAAATTGAGAATGAGCACAGAAGTCAGAAGGGAAGTTGGTAAGAGACAAAAGGAGGTGGGACAGTGGAATGAATAGGAAGAAGGAAACATGGAGGCCCCGAAGCAATGGCTCTAGGAGGAGATGATCAGCAGAGAATGTATAGTTGTAGAAGAGAGCCATTGATAAATGGTCAATGGGTGATTTGCAGGTTGTGGAACATCAACAGAGTGACAATGTGCTGTTTCAATGAAAAAACTTTGTTAAAGGGATGTTATGGGTAAGTTGCGCTACTAAAAACCTATGAAATTCAGTGAAAAAACTTTGTTAAAGGGACGTTATGGTTCCAAGTAAAACCGAAAACCCCTTGAAATTCGCCAATTATGGCAAGCTAAGCAACCATAACTCGCGCCACCACTGTGCACTGCTAAGACTAACACCCACGACATTGAAGATGACATCACAAATGTCAATGATGACATCACTGATGGCATCACATGTCTGGCTCACTCTTTATTCCTTTACTGACAAATCCAGGGCACATGGTTTTATTCAGTAGCAGGCAGGAAATAACAATTGAAAAGGTACTATATTTGTAGAGTTATCCCTCAAATATATTTTTACAGAAATTCTATTAGGGTCCAGTCATATCATATGAAACATATACATAGGGGAAGACACAAGCTTGAAAGACAGCAATCCTTTCTGTGCATAAACATAATCAGTAGAGTTATCAGCACTTTCTGATAGTTCTGTTATTTTTTTATTACTGTACTTTCCCTGTATATGTTCGTATTTGTATACATTGTACTCACACTACTTTCCTTAGGGTCCAGTCACACCATGTGATACATATACATAGGGTAAATAGCAGCTTTGAAACAGAACAATCATTTCTCTGCATAAAGATAATCAGTTAGGTTATGAACTGTTTCTGCTACTACTTCTGCTTTTTTGCTTATTTCACTTTCCCTGTATAACTCATATTTGCATGTGTTGTTGTCTCTTTGTGTTTTGTCTGTAATAATTCAATTATGTAATATGTGGGTTTTATTAGCTACTTGTTACGTATTTCACAGTACACAAAACTTTAATAAGAAAACAGTTATCATTTCATTATTCAACATATCAACATTATGAATATTATACCTTTATTATTTATGCTGCACACAATGCCTATGTTTTTGCATGAGTAGGTTAGTATACTGGATAGAACTTCATAATAGAATGCTATTTATATCAATGCATTGCTTAATGCACTAATTAGCTCTTGATATTTATTCCAATGATCTTTGACATTTTTTTCGCACCGTTATAATAAGAATCCCTTTTACAGACATTTCATGAAAAGTAATTGCATATGTGGTGTCATCAGTGATGTCAACAATGACATTTGTGATGTCATCTTTGATGTCGTGGGTGTTAGTCTTAGCAGTGCACGGTGGGGGCGCGAGTTATGGTTGATTAGCTTACCATAACTAGTGAATTTCAAGGGTTATTCGGTTTTACTTGGAACCAGATTGTCCCTTTAACAAAGTTTTTTCACTGAATTTCATAGGTTTTTAGTAGCGCAACTTAACCATAACGTCCCTTTAAAAAAAAATTTTCATTGAATTTCATAGGTTTTTATTAGTGCAACTTAATCATAATGTCCCTGTAACACATTTTTTTTTACTGAATTGTATAGGTTTTTATTAGTGCAACGTAACCATAATGTCCTTTTCAATAGATGAAGACCACTAGCATCCTAGGTCCTCAAAGTGGGAACCCCGGGTGGTAAAAAAAAAGATGTTTCTTCCCAAACTGGGATGCCTGCAGTGTCCCGGTGTAGGAAGGAAAATCTTTTACCAAGATGGCCACCATGGAAAGGGAAGGCGGGGTGTATAAAGGGAACACAACAGGGCCTCAGCGGGGGTGGAGGGGAAAAGGAGGGAGACACGGGGCAGTAGCAGGGGATCGGGGGAACAGAGTTAGACACAGGGCATGAGCGGGGGTGGGGGGAAACAGTAGGGAGACACGTGGCATGAGCGGAGGGTGGGGGGGAACAGGGGTGACACGTGGGCATGAACAGGGGGTGGGGGGAACAGGGGAAACAAGGGGCATGAGCGGAGGGTGGGAGGGAAAAGGAGGGAGACACGGGGCATGAGCGGGGGTGGGGAGGAACAAGAGAGAGACACGGGCCATGAGCGGGGGGTGGTGGGAACAGTAGGGAGACACAGGGCATGAGTGGGGTGTGGGGAGGAACAGAGGAGACACGGGGCATGAGCGGGGGAGAGGGGGAAAAGGCGAGAGACAAAGGACATGAGCGTGGGTGGGGGAACATGGGAGACACATGGGCTTGAGCGGGGGGTGGGGGAACAGGGGGAACACGGGGCATGAGCAGGAGTTGGGGAAAAGGAGGGAGACACGGGGCATGAGTGAGGGGTGGGGGAACAAGAGAGAGACATGGGGCATGAGCGGGGGTTGGGGGAAAAGGAGAGAGACACAGGGCATGAGCGGGGGAGTGGGGGGAACAGGGGAGACACGTGGGCATGAGCAGGGGATGGGGGAACAGGGGAGACACGGGGCATGAGCGGGGGTGGGGGGTACAGGGGAGACACGTGGGCATGAGTGGGGTTGGGGGGAACAGGGGAGACACGGGGCATGAGCGGGGGATGGGGGAATAGGGGAGACATGGGGCATGAGCGGGGGTGGGGGCAAAAGGAGGGAGACATGGGGCATGAGCGGGGGGGACATGGGAGTCACAGGGCATGAGCAGGGGGTGGGGGGAACAGGGGGAACACAGGGCATGAGCAGGGGTTGGGGAAAAGGAGGGAGACACGGGGCATGAGCGAGGGTGGGGAACAAGAGAGAGACACAGGGCATGGGTGGAGGAAAGGAGAGAGAGACAGGGCATGAGCGGGGGTGGGGGGAACAGCGGAGACACATGGGCATGAGCGGGGGGTGGGGGAGTACAGGGAAGACACGGGGCATGAGTGGAGGGTGCAGGGGAACGGAGGTAGACACGGGGCATGAGTGGGGGGTGGGAGGGAACAAGAGAGAGACACGGGGCATGAGCGGGGGTGGGAGGAACAGGGGAGACATGGGGCATGAGCCGGGGGTGGTGGGGGACAGGGTAAACATGGGGCATGAGTGGGGGGTGAGGGGAACAGGGGAGACATGGGGCATGAGCGGGGGTGGAGGAAAAAGATGGAGACGCGGGAGTGGCGGGGAGCGGAGGTAGACACGGGGCATGAGCAGGGGGTGGGGAGGAACAAGGGAGACACGGGGCATAAGTGAGGGGTGGGGGAGAAAAGGAGGAAGGCACGGGCCATGAGCAGGGGGTGGGGGGAACAAGAGAGAGACACGGCCATGAGCGGGAGGTGGGGGGAACAGTAGGGAGACACGGGCATGAGCAGGGGGTGGGGGGGAACTGGGGAGACACATGGGCATGAGGTGGGGTTGGGGGGAACAGGGGAGACAAGGGGCATGAGTGGGGTGTGGGGGGAAAAAGAGGGAGACACGGGGCATGAGCTGGGAGTCGGGGGGAACAAGAGAGACACATGGACCATGAGCGGGGGGTGGGGGGAACAGTAGGAAGACATGGGGCATGAGCGGGTGTGGGGGGAACAGGGGAGACACATGGGCATGAGCTGGGGGTGGGGGGAACAGGGGCGACACATGGGCAGGAGCTGGGGGTGGGGGGAACAGGGGAGACAAGGGGCATGAGCGGGGCGGTGGGGGGAACAGGGGAGACACAGGGCATGAGCATGGGGTGTGGGGGAACAGGGGAGACACAGGACAACAGGGCATGAGTGGGGGGTGGGGGGAAAGGAGGGAGACAGGGGGCATGAGCAGGGGGTGGGGGGAAAAGGAGGGAGACATTGGGCATGAACGGGGGTGGGGGGAACAAGAGAGATACATTGGGCATGAGCAGGGGGTGGGGGAAAGGAGGGAGACACAGGGCATGAGTGGGGGGTGGAGGGAACAGGGGAGACACGTGGGCATGAGTGGGGGGTGGGGGGAACAGGGGAGACTCGGGGCATGAGTGGGGTGTGGGGGGAAAAAGAAGGAAGACACAGGGCATTAGCAGGAGGTGGGGGAACAGGGGAGACATGGGGCATGAGCGGGGGGTGGGGGAAAAATGAGGGAGACACGGGGCATGAGCGGGAGGTGGGGGGAACAGGGAAGACACGGGGCATGAGCAGGGGGTGGGGGGAAAAGGAGGGAGACACGGGGCATGAGCGGGGGTTGGGGGGACAGGGGAGACACGTGGGCATGAGCGGGGGTGGGGGGAACGGGGGTAGACACAGGGCATGAGCAGGGGGTCGGGGGAACAAAGGTAGACGCGGGGCAGGGGGAGGGGGAAAAGGAGGGAGACACGTGGGCATGAGCAGGGGTGGGAGGAATAAGAGAGAGACGCGGGGCATGAGAGGGGGGTGGGGGGAACAAGGGATACACGGGGCATGAGTGGGAGGTGGGTGGAACAGGGGAGACACGGGGCATGAGAGGGGGTGGGGGGAATAGGAGGTAGACACATGGCATGAGCGAGGGTTGGGGGGAAAAGGAGGGAGACACGGGGCATGAGCGGGTGGTCGGGGGAACAAGAGAGAGATACGAGGCATGGGCAGGGGGTCGGGGGGAACATGGTAGACACGGGGCATGAGCAGGGGGCGGGGGGAACAGGGGAGACACGGGCATGAGCAGGGGGTGGGGGAAAAGGAGGGAGACATGGGGCATGAGCAGGGGGTGAGTGGGGAACGGAGGTAGACACGGGGCATCAGTGGGGGGTGGGGGGAACAGGGGAGACACGGGGCATGAGCGGGGGTTAGGGGGAAAAAGGAAGGAGAAACGGGGCATGAGCGCGGGGGGGGGAAAGGAGGGAGGCATGGGGCATGAGCAGGGGGTGGGGGTAAAAGGAGGGAGACACGGGGCATGAGCGGGGGGTGGGGGGTAAAGGATGGAGACACGGGGCATGAGCGGGGGTGGGGGGAAACGGAGGTAGACACGGGGCATGAGCGGGGGTGGGGGGAACAGGGGAGACATGTGGGCATGAGCAGGGGACGAGGAACAGGAGAGACAAGGTGCATGAGCGGGGGATGGGGGGAAAAGGAGGGAGACACATAGGCATGAGCGGGGGATGGTGGGAACAGGAGAGACAAGGGGCATGAGCGGGGGGTGGGGGGAAAAGGAGCGAGACACGGGCCATGGGCAGTGGGTGTGGGAACAGTAGGGAGAAATGGGGCATGAGCGGGGGGTGGGGGGAACAGGGGAGACACGGGGTTATGAGCGAGGGGTGGGGGAACAGGGGAGGCAAGGGGCATGAGCAGGGTGTGGGGGAAAAGGAGGGAGACACTGGCATGAGCAGGGGTGGGTGGGAACAGAGGAGACACAGGGCATGAGTGGGGGGCATGGGGGAACAGGGGCGACACAGGGCATTAGCGGGAGGTGGGGAGGAACAGGGGAGACATGGAGCATGAGCGGGGGGTGGGGGGGAAAAGGAGGGAGACATGGGGCATGAGCGGGGGTGGGGGGAACATGGGAAACATGTGGGCATGAGCAGGGGGTGGGGGAACAGGGGGAACATGGTGCATGAGCAGGGGTTGGGGGAAAAGGAGGGAGACATGGGGCATGAGCGAGGGGTGGGGGGAACAAGAGAGAGACAAGGGGCATGAGCGGGGGGTGAGGGGGAAAAGGAGAGACAGGGGGCATGAGCGGGGGGTGGGGTGAACAGGGGAGACACGTGGGCATGAGCGGGGGTTGGGGGGAAGAGGGGAGACACGGCATGAGCGGAAGGTGGGGGGGAACAGAGGTAGACATGGGGCATGAGCGGGGGTGGGGGAGAACAGGGGTAGACACGGGGCATGAGCGGAGGGTGGGTGGGGAACAGGGGAGACACGGGGCATGAGCGGAGGATGGGGGGAAAAGGAGGGAGACACGGGGCATGAGTGGGGGTGGGGGAAAAGGAGGGAGACACGGGGCATGAGCAGGGGGTGGCGGGGTGCGGAGGTAGACACGGGGCATGAGCAGGGGGTGGGGAGGAACAGGGGAGACACGGGGCATGAGCGGGGGCTGGGGGGAAAAAGGAGGGAGACATGGGCCATGAGCAGGGGGTGGGGGGAACAAGAGAGAGACATGGGCCATGAGTGGGGGGTGGGGGAACAGTAGGGAGACACGGGCATGAGAGAGGTTGGGGGGAACTGGGGAGACATGTGGGCATGAGTGGGGGGTGGGGGGAACAGGGGAGACAAGGGGCATGAGCAGGGGTGGGGGAAAAGAGGGAGACACAGGGCATGAGCTGGGGGTGGGGGGGAACAAGAGAGACACACAGGCCATGAGCAGGGGGTGGGAGGAACAGTACGAAGAAACGGGGCATGAGCGGGGGTTGGGGAGAACAAGAGAGACACGCGGGGCATGAGTGGGGGTGGGGGAGAACAGAGGAGACATGGGGCATGAGTGGGGGGTGGGGGGAACAGGGGAGACATGGGGCATGAGCGGGGGGTGAGGGGGAACAAGAGAGACACACGGGCCATGAGCGGGGGGTGGGGGGAACAGTGGGAAGACACGGGCCATGAGCAGGGGTGGGGGGAACAGGGGAGACACGTGGGCATGAGCGGGGGGTGGGGGGAACAGGGGAGACATGGGGCATGAGCGGGGTGGGGGGGAAAAGGAGGGAGACGCGGGGGTGCCGGGGAGCGGAGGTAGACACCTGGCATGAGCGGGGGGTGGGGAGGAACATTGGAGACACGGGGCATGAGCGGGGGTGGGGGAAAAGGAGGGAGACACGGGCAATGAGCCGGGGGTAGGGGGAACAAGAGCGAGACACGTCCATGAGCGGGGGGTGGGGATAACAGTAGGCAGACACGGGCATGAGCAGGGGGTGGGGGGGAACTGGGGAGACACATGGGCATTAGGTGGGGGTGGGGGGAATAGGGGAGACACGTGGGCATGAGCTGGGGGTGGGGGGAACTGGGGAGACAAGGGGCATGAGCAGGGGATGGGGGAAAGGAGGGAGACATGGGGCATGAGCGGGGTTGAGGGGGAACAGCAGAGACAAGGGGCATGAGTGGGGTGGAAAGGAGAGAGACGC
Source organism: Ambystoma mexicanum (assembly GCF_040938575.1). Classification (NCBI taxonomy): domain Eukaryota; kingdom Metazoa; phylum Chordata; class Amphibia; order Caudata; family Ambystomatidae; genus Ambystoma; species Ambystoma mexicanum. The sequence continues at coordinate 387,818,697 of NC_090932.1, forward strand.
AGGGCATGAGCGGTGGGGTGGGGGGGAACAGGGGAGACACGGGGCATGAGAGGAGGGTGGGGGGAAAAGGAGGGAGACACGGGGCATGAGCGGGGGTGGGGGGAAAGAAGGGAGACACAGGGTGAGCAGGGGGTGGGGGGAACGGAGGTAGACACGGGGCATATGCAGGGGGTGGGCAGGAAAAGGAGGGAGACACAGGCAAAGAGCGGGGGTTGGGGGGGAACAAGAGAGAGAAACGGGCCATGAGTGGGGGCTGGAGGGAACAGTAGGGATACACGGGGAATGATCGGGGGGTGGAGTGGAACAGGGGAGACACGTGGGCATGATCGGGGGTGGGGGGAACAGGGGAAACAAGGGGCATGAGTGGGGGGCTGGGGGGAAAAGGAGGGAGACACGGGGGATCAGTGGGGGTGGGGGGAACAAGGGAGACACACGGGCCATGAGCGGGGGGTGGAGGGAACAGTAGGAATGAGCGGGGTGTGGGGGGAACAGGGGAGACATGTGGGCATGAGCAGGGGGTCGGGGGAACAGGGGAGATGAGTGCGCTTGAGCAGGGGGTGGGGGAACAAGAGAGAGACACGGGGCATGGGTGGGGGGAAAGGAGACAGACACAGGGCATGAGCGGGGGGTGGGGGGAACAGGGGAGACACATGGGCATGAGCGGGTGGTATGGGGGTACAGGGAAGACACGGGGCATGAGCGGAGGGTGGGGGGGAATGGAGGTAGACATGGGGCATGAGCGGGGGTGCGAGGGAACAAGAGAGAGACACAGGGCATGAGCGGGGGTGGGGGGGAACAGGGGAGATACGGGGCATGACCCGGAGGTGGGGGGGACAGGGTAGACACGGGGCATGAGCGGGGGGTGAGGGGAACAGCGGAGACATGGGGCATGAGCGGGGGTGGGGGGGAAAGGAGGGAGACGCGGGGGGTGGTGGGGAGCAGAGGTAGACACGAGGCATGAGCGGGGGGTGGGGAGGAACAGGGGAGACACAGGGCATGAGCAGGCGGTGGGGGGGAAAGGAGGGAGACACGGGCCATGAGCAGGGGGTTGGGGGGAACAAGAGCGAGACACGTCCATGAGCGGGGGGTGGGGGGAACAGTAGGGAGACACGGGCATGAGCGGGGGGTGGGGGGGAACTGGGGAGATACATGGGCATTAGGTGGGGGTGGGGGGAACAGGGGAGACACGTGGGCATGAGCTGGGGGTGGGGGGAACAGGGGAGACAAGGGGCATGAGTGGGGATGGGGGAAAGGAGGGAGACACAGGGCATGAGCGGAGTTGAGGGGGAACAGCAGAGACAAGGGGCATGAGTGGGGTGGAAAGGAGAGGGACACGGGGCATGAGCGGTGGGGTGGGGGGAACAGGGGAGACACGGGGCATGAGCGGGGGAGTGGGGGGGAACAGAGGAGACACAGGGCATGAGCATGGGGTGTGGTGGGGGAACAGGGGAGACACAAGGCCACAGGGCATGAGTGGGGGGTGGGGGGGAAAGGAGGGAGACACGGGGAATGAGCGGGGGTGGGGGGAAAAGGAGGGAGAAATGGGGCATGATCGGGGATGGGGGGGAAAAAGAGAGATACATGGGGCATGAGCAGGGGGTGGGGGAAAGGAGGGAGACACGGGGCATGAGTGGGGGGGTGGGGGGAACAAGGGAGACGTGGGCATGAGTGGGGTTGGGGGGAACAGGGGAGACACGGGGCATGAGCGGGGGATGGGGGAATAGGGGAGACATGGGGCATGAGCGGGGGTGGGGGCAAAAGGAGGGAGACATGGGGCATGAGCGGGGGGACATGGGAGTCACAGGGCATGAGCAGGAGGTGGGGGGAACAGGGGAGACATGGGGCATGAGCGGGGGTGGGGGAAAAAGGAGGGAGACACGGAGCATGAGCGGGGGTGGGAGGGAACAGGGAAGACACAGGGCATGAGCGGGGGGTGGAGGGGAAAGGAGGGAGACACGGGGCATGAGCGGGGGGTGGGGGGAAAGGGGAGACACGTGGGCATGAGCGGGGGTGGGGGGAAAAGGAGGGAGACACAGGGAATGAGCGGGGGTGGGGGGAACGGAGGTAGACACGGGGCATAGCGGGGGGTCAGGGGGAACAAAGGTAGACACGGGGCATGAGCAGGGGGAGGGGGGAAAAGGAGGGAGACATGTGGGCATGAGCAGGGGTGGGGAGGAACAAGAGAGAAACACAGGGCATGAGAGGGGGTGGGGGGAACAGGGGATACACGGGGCATGAGCGGGAGGTGGGGAGGAACAGGGGAGACACGGGGCATGAGAGGGGGTGGAGGAGGAATAGGAGGGAGACACAGGGCTTGAGCGGTGGGTGGGGGGAACAGAGGTAGACACATGGCATGAGGGAGGGGTAGGGGGAAAAGGAGGGAGACACGGGACATGAGCGGGGGGTGGGGGGAACAAGAGAGAGACACGAGGCATGGGTGGGGGGGTGGGGGAAACAGGGTAGACACGGGGCATGAGCAGGGGGCGGGGGAACAGGGGAGACACGGGCATGAGCAGGGGGTGGGGGGAAAAGGAGGGAGACATGGGGCATGAGCAGGGGGGGAGGGGGTAACGGAGGTAGACACAGGGCATCAGTGGGGGGTGGGGGAAAACAGGGGAGACACGGGGCATGAGCGGGGGCTTGGGGGGAAAGGAGGGAGGCATGGGGCATGAGCAGGGGGTGGGGGTAAAAGGAGGGAGACACGGGGCATGAGCGGGGGGTGGGGGGAAAGGAGGGAGACATGGGGCATGAGCGGGGGTGGGGTGAAACGGAGGTAGACATGTAGGCATTAGCGGGGGGTAGGGGGAACAGGAGAGACAAGGGGCATGAGCGGGGGGTGGGGGGAAAAGGAGGGAGACACGGACCATGGGCATGGGGTGGGGGAACAGTAGGGAGAAACGGGGCATGAGCAGGGGGTGGGGGAGAACAGGGGAGACACGGGGGCATGAGCGAGGGGTGGGGGGAACAGGGGAGACAAGGGGCATGAGCGGGGGGTGGGGGGCAAAAGGGGAGACACGTGGGCATGAGTGGGGGGCGGGGGAACAGAGGAGACAAGGGGCATGAGCGGGGGTTGGGGGGAAATAGGAGGGAGACACAGGGCATGAGCAGGGGGTGGAGGGGAATGGAGGTAGACACGGGGCATGAGCGGGGGGTGGAGGGGAATGGGAGGGAGACACGGACCATGAGCAGGGGGTAGGGGGAACAGGGGAGACACGGGGCAAGAGCAGGGGGGTGGGGGGGAACATGGGAGATACGGGGCATGAGCAGGGGGTGGGGGGGAAAGGGAGGGAGACACAGGCCATGAGTCTGGGTGGGGGGAACAGGGGAGACAAGGGGCATGCGCAGCGGGTTGGGCGGAAAAGGAGGGAGACACGGGGCATGAGCGTGGGGTGGGGGAACAGGGGAGACACTGTGCATTAGCGGGGAGTGGGGGAGAACAAGAGAGAGACACGGGCCATGAGCAGGGTGGGTGGAGGGAACAAGAGAGAGACACGGGGCATGAGCGGGGGGCTGGGGGGAACAAGAGAGATACACGGGGCATGAACTGGAGGGGTGGGGGGATCAAGAGCGAGACCCGGGACATGAGCGGGGGGTGGGGGAACAAAAGAGAGACACGACGGATTGCGCCGCACTGCCTTTTAAGAAACGTTACTGCCTACAGGTACATCCGTGGCCGATGCAGAGCCTACGGGTGGGGGGGACAAGAGAGAGACACGGGCCATGAGCGGGGGTGGGGGAACAGGAGGGAGACACGGGGAATGAGCGGGGGGTGGAGGGAACAGGAGAGACAAGGGGCATGAGCGGGGGGTGGGGCTGAAAAGGAGGGAGACACGTAGGTATGAACGCGGGTGGGGGGAACAGGAGAGACAAGGGGCATGAGCGGGGGGTGGGGAGAAAAGGAGGGAGACATGGGCCATGGGCAGGGGGTGGGGGGAACAGTATGGAGAAACGGGGCATGAGCGGGGGATGGGTGGAACAGGGGAGACACGTGGGCTTGAGCGGGGGTTGGGGGAAACAGGGGAGACAAGGGGCATGGGCAGGGGGTGGGGGAACAGAGGTAGACATGGGGCATGAGCGGGGAGTGGTGGGGGACAGGGGAGACACGTTGGCATGAGCGGGGGTGGGGGGAACAGGGGAGACAAGGGGCATGAGCAGCGGGGGCTGGGGGAAAGGGGAGACACGTGGGCATGAGCAGGGGGTGGGGGAACAGGGGAGACATGGGGCATGAGCAGGGGGTGGTGGGAATGAAGGTAGACATGGGGCATGAGCGGGGGTTGGGGGGAATGGAAGGGAGACACAGGCCATGAGGAGGGGGTGGGGGAACAGGGGAGACACGGGGCATTAGCAGGGGGTGGGGGGAACAAGGGAGAGATGGGCATGAGCAGGGGGTGGGGGGAACGGGAGGGAGACACGGGCCATGAGTCTGGGTGGTGGGAACAGGGGCGACAAGGGGCATGAGCAGCGGGTGGGGGGGACAGGGGAGACACTGGGCATGAGCGGGGGTGGGGGGAACAAGAGAGAGACACGGGCAATGAGCAGGGGGTGGGGGAACAAGAGAGAGACACGGGCATGAGTGGGGGGTGGGGGGAACAAGAGAGATACACGGGGCATGAACTTGAGGGGTGGGGGGAACAAGAGAGAGACAGGGGACATGAGCGGGGGATGGGGGGAACAAGAGAGAGACATGAGGGCCTGTGCCGCACCGCCTTTAAAGAAACATTACTGCCTACAGGTACACCCGTGGGCGGTGCAGAGCCGACGGGTGGGGGGGACAAGAGAGAGACATGGGCCATGAGCGGGGGTGGAGGGAACAGGAGGGAGACACGGGGCATGAGCTGTGGGTGGGGGAACAGTGGAGAAAAGTGGCATGAGCAGCGGGTTATGGGGAAAAGGAGGGAGACATGGGGCATGAGCGTGGGGTGGGGGGAACAGGGGAGACACTGGGCATGAGCGGGGGTGGGGGGGAACAAGAGAGAGGCGCGGTCCATGACCTGGGGTGTGGGGGGAACAAGAGAGACACACGGGGCATGAGCAGGGGGGGTGTGGGGGGAACAAGAGAGAGACACTGGGCATGAGCTGGGTGTGGGGGGAACAAGAGAGAGACACGGGACATGAGCGGGGGGTGGGGGGGGAACAAGAGAGAGAGACACGAGGGGCTGCTCTGCACCGCCTTTAAAGATCCATTACTGTGCAAGCAGCAGATCCCGCTCCTGTTGACAAAGCCTCTCATGCGATAAACAAAGATGGCGGGCGTCTCTGAAAATAGACGCACTGCACGCTTCACCGCAGCCAATAGGAAAGCACGTCAGATGTCTGCGGACATCACGCAAGGCGCTTGCCCAATCCGTGTCCTGTCCGCGGAGCAAACAGGGAAGTGTGTCCACGAAACGGACACAGATATCACTAATTTTTTTTCACTTACATTTTTGTCATTTTAAAAAAACTCCTGGATGGATTTACACCAAATAAAAAAAAAAAGCACATATATTTTTTATGCAAAGTTTGGTAAGGATTCATCCAGGGGGAGCGAAGTTATAAGCTGCCCAAAAAGTGTTCTTCCTATGGAAACAGCAACTTAACCATAACTACATGTCCAATACCGTGGCCATGTAATATATATTGGACAAAACACACCGGACACAGTTTAGAATTACTATTGTCTTTAATGTTTGCAAACATTTTTTAAAAAATGCATCATGCAAAAACAATGCACAGAACATAGACAGCACATAGAAACAAAACAACAGCAGGACGCCAAGGTGTGGCAGCCTGCAGACAACGCGTTTCTCGCTAAACTGAGCGCTTGATCATGTGAGGGGGAGTGAGTTCATCAAAAGTAAATACACTTCAAAATTGCAGTCCCTTAACTGTGTCAATGACATAAACTAGTTAAAACATCATGAGGAAACAAAAGCGGCCATATTTGAAAGGATTAAAATTGCAGGCAAAGTCAGAGAAATAAATGCACATTGCATAGATAAAATCTCTACAAGTTATAAATAGACCAAAATAGGGTGAAATAAAACAATATATGGAACCTCATAGTACCCATATAAAATCGGTCCCTCATAAAGATAATAATGCAAGGGAAATGCTAAATATACGTGCACAGTGCACAAGAATTATAGCAGTGAGGCGGTCAGTAATAAATGGCCAAAGCCACCATAATATAGCAAGCAATAATTTCCCCACTTGGTATTACACAATGCCTGCAATAAGAATACAAATGCATATCTATCATTTGATATACAAATGAGCATATACATACAAAGTAACCCATAGACCCCCTGTTGAGAAACAATTAACATCAGTAGTAAAATCATGTCATATTGAAACACGAAATTATATGGAGAATGTTACCAGGGCCAAAGCATACAAAAAGAAACCGCAATTGTCCAAAAAGCCTCATGAAATGAGTGAGTAAGTCATATTGTTCCCATCAATCAAGTAAGAACAGAGTAAAAAGAAGCCAGCCAAAATTTTGTTAGAAAAATGGTCAGTGAATAGGGCTATGCCAACACTGTATATCTGACAGCGTGTTAATGCACAAGGCATGATATTATGTGCAAAATGCAAGAATAGCAGCAGGACCGTAAAATGTCGGTTGTTCAGTGCAAAAAAGCAAAATGAGCAGCAAGACAACATTGTGTCTATCCATCCTCATGGAATGAGGATGTATTTAAAGTGCAAGTGCATACATATGGTTCTCTGTGCAAAGTGCAAAAATAGCAGCAAGACCATAAAGTGCAAGTGCATGAGCAATGATGACAGGCGGGAATGTATAGGGCACACAATGCCAAAAGCTATATGCCACATGACCACGTAAAATTAAGTTAACGGCTGGCCAAACAAAATAAACAAATGGAGCAAAATACAGAAATCCAAGGAGAGAAGGGAAAAACACAGATGTACAAAAAGACTGCATATAAACCACCAAAATGAGGTAAATATAATTAGTGTAACGTTCCCCCTGCATTGCAGAATAATCAGCTAAAACAAGATATGTGGAAACATACAAAAATTAAAAAGTTAATCAATCAATACCTACATGAAAACCAAAGAGGTGAACCAGGAAATATATATATGTGAACATGTAGACCTCATTTATTTATTTTTTTAACTCTAGTGCGCTTTCATGAAAGGTGAGCAAAGTAAAAGGGGTTACCTAAACTTAGATTTTCCTGTTCATTTTCCATTGCTGATTGTCCTACCACGGCCCAAACACCAGGAAGCATTCAAATCAAACTTTTGCGAGGAATGAAGCGTGTGATCTTAAATTCGGTTCAAATCCACCCAGTGGTGTCTTTCAAAAGTGCCCAAAAGAAGTAACACATCAATTTGTTTATCTGTATTCGCCTGAAGCCTTTGCGGACAGCATCATGGCTTCCACTCATTGCTAATGTGGGTAAACGTCCACAAGTACACTACTGGAGGATCCAAGTCTACGTTCATGCACCTATAAAGTGGCGACATGATTGACAGGTTGAAAAATAGCCGTCCTGGTTAGTTCAGGGATTTTACGATTTTTTAGAAGTCCACCTTTGTTGAATTTTTGCAGTGTACATTCTGGATTACCACTGAAAAGGAGTATACTACTTCTCCTGAATGAAAGGAAAGCAAGGGGCAGGGGGGACGATGGGTTCAGTATGCTTCCAAAATGACAAAAAACATTTTTATTGTATTTTTAACAGACTAGGATTTGTTCTGAGAGCTGCATGAGGGACCGGGTCTCAAACTCAGCTATTGACCAAACTTCACTGACAAAGTGGCCAATTCAAATGGCCTGTCCTCCAATTCTGTCTGGCTCCTCCACTGAAGTGGCCAATTTAAAAGCCCTCGGTGAGCACTGCTCATGCTGCCCTCTTCCATGACTGCAGGGAGAAACCACCCATGCAGTTCTTCCACTTTGCAGCATGCAGCCTCCCACTTCAGCACGGCCTGCTCCTTGATGCGTCAGAGAAAATCTTGCTAAGGCTATCCTCCAGGAATTGTAGGAGTGCACTGAATCTAAGGCCCTTATCTCCCACTTCCAAGCTGCGTTTCACAAGGGGATAAGTACAGTGGACCAGTGCTTCTCCCTCCACATGATCCTGCAGAAATCTGTGTCCTAAAAAAGATGCTATTGTATGCAGTATTCGGACACCTCTAGGCGGCTTTTGATAGCATCCTAGGGAACTGCTTTGGCAGGTTCTATTGAAGCAATGTGTCGCACATCATCTGGTGGCACCCCAACTATATTCCTGTAATACTGCTGTGGCAGTTAACAGAGGAATCCAGCAAGGCTGTGTTCTTGCCACGCTTCTGTTTACTCTTTAAATCAACAAGATTATGCTGGCCCTGTTGGCAGATTGCCAGGGTGCAAACCTGGATTCACCAAAACTAGGCATGGACTATTTTTTTTCCCAGCCCTGCTTTTGGCTGATGACTCGGTTTTTTGGCTTTATCCCCAATTGGTACCAAACGGAGCTTGGAGCATTTAGTTTCTAAGTGCACCCAGTTGAGCTTAACCCTGAACAGTATTAAGACCAAGGTCATGTTGTTTCGGCCAAGGACACCTTGGGCAACAACAATGGGGCTGGAAGTAGAAGGGTGAGTTTTGGAACAGGTTACCTATTTTTTGTTTTTTTGTTATTTTGTTATTTTGTTGACAAAGTAACCTTTAACAGACATACAAAAAAGATACACTACAGAAAAAAAAACGCTCAACGTTAACAAATTTAAAAAACATGGACATACGATGAATCAATCGGAAGTCTATGTAATAGGTACTAAAATTTCTTTTAAAAAGTGAGTTGTGGCAGCCATCCAGTTGTTACAACCATACGAATTCATAATAGAGTGCCACACTCTTTTCATTTGAGATCTGAGTATGATTTTGAATAAGATGACACATGTAAAACATATGGCCCCTCCAAAGCCCTGCAATGGAGTAATATGTGTCGCAAAGTTTCCACCTCATCTGGTGAAGAGCAAAACAGGCACATTCTCAAAGGCCTGGGTATTTTGTTTCTGGCACCCTATAATTACGTTAGTTTGGAGCAGGTTTAGCTGCAGCCACATCACCCTAGTTTGCCAAGATCTACCAGGTGACTTTTTGAGATATTGTGGAGAGGTTCCCACTGCTCTGGCATCAATCAGTCAGTCTGCATATAGATGGTATGTTCTGACTCTGCCTATTGTGTCTATCCAGTCCCATTACTTTAGTTTCCTTTTCCGAACAGTTGGAGGATACAGATCTATGTCTCTGGAGATACCACACCACTCACAGATACTGTAACACTCAGTCTCCCAGATGTTTAGGGCTTTCCAAGATTTCTTATAAAGCAGCTGCTGTAGTAACCACCATATTGAGCCCACCTTTGCACAGACAATGCTCCTCAATAAGGAACAATCCTTCCAGTGAGATGGAATTGAATGGAGGGTAGGCCCAACTCATAGTGGGTAACAGCTTCTGGAAGTCCATTAGGCAATTGCAAAACATTTCTCCAGAAAAGCCCCTCAAGCATCACAGTGCAGGGAAATAGGGAGACCAAGATTCTCACCTCCATTGGTTATGGCTGGCATAACCTTAATCTTGTAGAACTTGAGCACTGGACTCAAGGGGAAATTACCAAATTTACGATTAACAGCACAAGCTTGGGAGGCAAGCATTAGCATTATTGAACGATGATAAGTTTGAGACTCAGTTCTGTTCTGTAGATCAAACAATCTACAGCCCCCAAAACAGAAAATGTACACTCTTTCCAGGGATAGACCACTCACATTCCAGCAAAATGTCTTATAGTTTAGTTTCTGTCACGTGGTGCCCATGGAAGCTCTGGCACCTTTTGGAGAAACCATTGAACAGCACATCACGTTATGGATCATTCTTTCCAGAGTGGTCTAGTGTTCTTCCAAGATGGCGGCTGACGGTTTTATACTCGCTCGCAGTGAGCGGTCCGGTGCGTTGCAACAATCCTTTTGATGAGACGCGAGTGTTTTTTCTGTCGTTGGTGTCGTGCTCCATTCTGCTTTATTTTTGCCTCTGTGCAGCTTCTACCGCGGCTCTGCTCTTGTCGCCGTACTTTCATTTTCTCTCTCCTATCCCTGCTCCTCTACGGAGCAGCTCTCTCTCTCTTCTGTATTCTCTCCCTCACTGGGTCTCGTCCCGATTCCTCTGGCATTCCTCACTGGATTCCTCCTTTTTCCAGGTTGAGTCTCACTCCCTCTTGCTTCCTATTTCCTGGGATCGCAGTCCAGTCCAGCTGCCTTTTCTCCCCTGGGATTTATCAGGTGTTCTGTCACCCGACTGTTAGGCAGAATGTCCTGCAGTACCCTTTGGGAACAATACAGACAATTACCACTACAAGTGTAAGCACAATTTCACCTTTGGTACAAGCCTGTACTACACAGTAAAGTGGTAGTGATGGCTGAGCAGCCAGACTTATTTTAAGAGTTTAAGTGAGCAGTAGAACAAGTTACACAAAGGACCAACTAATATAGTGATTCAAACAAACACTTACTCAAGATTTCTTTGTAAAAGAATATACATCTATCTACTCAGCCATTTAGAAAACTTTACACTACCGTTAGCAGCTCAAATTCACACACTAATAAACCACAAAAATCCAACCGGTAAGTAATTGAACAAGTTTAGCTCCTATGACGTGGGAGCAAAATGGCACTTCAAATACTTATTAAAGGGATAAAAAGACACGGTTATAAGAATAGACAACCCAAATGCATTCATAGGCAGGGCAAAGGGTTTCAGTTAAATACAACCAGCAATTCTTCTCATAGGCCTGGGCCAAAGTCAATGGTTCAGAGTCTTTGTATAGGATAGCACAGTTCTGGTAGATAATGGTTCATAGGCAGGGCAAAGGGTTTCAGTTAAATACAACCAGCAATTCGTCTCATAGGCCTGGGCCAAAGTCAATGGTTCAGAGTCTTTGTATAGGATAGCACAGTTCTGGTAGATAATGGTTACGTTTTTGCCACAGAGTTTAGAAGAATTTGGCTAGGTGAAAAGTTTGACAAATGTTTATGGAAGGTCAAGCCTTCGAAGTTGAGGAAAGTTTCACACACTTTCTCGATGGCCAACAACAGTTCTGTACTGCGTTTGCACAGTACCATATCAATGAAGAAAGCTGTAGCTGAGGCAGTTGTTCCTGGCAGTTCGAGCAGATCTCGCTGTTCCTGAGCTTCAGTCATTGGGACAAGAAGGAGGATGTCGGGAGGTTTCTGCACTGCCCAGGGAGGAGGCCAAAAGTTGTAGCAAGACGTCGGTTTAAGGTGTGAGTGTCTTAAAGTCCACAAACTGATTTACTTCCCTCGGGCTATCCGGTTTTCAACAGCACTCTGATGAAAATTAGACCAGATGGGGACCGTCTCCAGGTGGCTTACAAGTTGGTTGTTCCCACCAAACTCAAGGGAAAACGTTAACCTTGAAGGGCTTCTCTCTCGATTGGAGTTTCAGGCAATTTGGACTTGCAGCAGGGCTTCAGCTGTCATCCAGGAGTTGCAGCAGTCCTCTTCCTTCAGCTCATCTCTGGTTCTTTCGTTCCAGTGGTCAACTCTGCTTTCCAAGTCCCTGAGACCTGCTTTTAAACAGTTTTCCCCCAGCTGGCCAATCATGCCAGAGTGCATTCAGGTCTCCTAGGAGACTAAGCACAGGGAGTTTTGGGCACATCCCTCACATCCTGTCTCTCCCAGACATCAGGCGCCAGAGGAGGGCTTCAGCACTGAAGCCCACCAAAGGCCAACGAACAAAGAGACCAAACCTGGTTTGTCGCGCAGAGACAAGCACAAGAAGGACTTTTCCTAAAAGAAATGGTGAAAAAAGATTGTCAGGGGTAAGACTGGCCTTGGGCCCAGTACTGTTGGGACTGTGGGGCCTGGGACCATGAAGAAACCCGGATCCAAAGGGTTTCCTTACTTTAAAGGGCTGTTGTGCCCTTTCTGCAGACAGATCCAGCGTTCTGCCCGCCGGAACTACAATTCCCAGCAGGCTTCGCGGGCCCGCGAGCCAATGGGAAGCCGCGCTGGGTGTGGCACGCGACGAATGCGCATGCGCAAGCCCCGAGGCACGGGGCTTGTGCTCAAGACGCCGAGGAGAGAGGACGTGAGCCCAGCAGCTCCCCGGAATCCATACGCGAGGGGCCAAGAGCCACAGGAACCACGATCCGGCCCCTCGCATACACAAGATAAGTGCCGCTCACCCCAGGGAGAGTCAGGGATCCTAGGGGAAGCGCAGGGGGCATATCCCGACCCCTTCCAGAGCCCCTGCGGATCACGCAAAAGCTAAGTGGGCGGATTCACGGGAAAGTCATGTTGGTTAATGTGCATGGTTTCGAGTGCATCCATCTCTTGGGAAAAGCGCCGGAAGGGCGCGTGAGATTGAAGCACTAGCTTGGGGAACCCGGTCAAGGAAAGACCGCGTTCTGACACCCGGTCTGAGGGAAGACCGTGTTTTTGGGCAAAAGATAAGCCACGTGCGGCAGTGCACCCCAAAATTCCTGGATTGTTTATTCCAAGAGCTGAACGCGTGTTGAGAGAGTTTGCATGAAAGTGTGAGATCAGCAGAACGTTTGACAACGCTAATGCTTGGCCTTTGTTTTCTTTTAGTTTGAACCCGATGCGAACCTGAATCTTGGACTGCAAGGACGTGGCACAGGACTTGACAGTCTTGCAGGACTGGACGTTAAGGACTAAAGCAAAGCTAAGTGTGCTAGTACATGAGACTGTGTTCATGAAACTGTAATGGCCTAATGTCAACAATTGTTTGTTGCTACCTTGGTATGTTGTTGTAAGGCTCGAAAGAGCACCTTCAGCTTGGTTCAGGGGGTCTGGTGAGGGTGGCGGCACCTTTACATGTAGAGGTGTTACGGCAGCTCCATCAGCCAGTTTGAGGAAAGTGTGCAGGCATCGTTTACCCTAAAATCCCCAGTCCTATCCATGACTTCTTCCCAACCCTCTATCCGGTAATCCTAAAATCCCTTTACCTATATAACCATCGAGACCCTAACCCTCCTTCCCCGCTCTGGTTGAGGAGGCCTGTGTTAAGCTCTGTCTTGCAGGCACTGAAACCATTGAGGGGGTGGTTGGTACTGCGTCGCTCCTGCGCCTAGGACCTGAGCATCTCTGACAGAAGCACAAGCCCACGTATATTCAGGCGCCTGAGTGGTGTAGCCAACCCCCATCACCATTATGGAAGAGATCGCCAAGGTTTTGCAGGACCTGCAAAGCGAACTAGCGGCGTCCAGGCAGGACTATGCCACATTGTCAGCGCAGGTACGAAGTCTGGCCGCGCAAACAGCACCATTGCCGGGTCACGCACCAGTACAGGTGCAAGTCACCCCAGAGCCTCTGATTCCTCTGGCTCCACCCGAGCGTTATGCAGGAGACCCGCAGAAATTCTCTACCTTTATTACGCAATGCCGCCTCCATTTCCTTACGAAATCGGCAGCATTCCGATCCAATCAGTCTAGGACTGCTTTCCTTATCTCCTATCTCACAGGAGATGCAGCAGCATGGGCAAATCCCTTAGTCCAAAAAGACAATACTATCCTTTATGATTGGGACGAGTTTCTCAGTGAATTTGAGAAAATATTTAATCGTAGGGCTGCTACCCTGTATAAGGATCGGGAATTGCTGACATTGAGGCAGGGAAATAAGGAACTAGTGACATATGTCACTCAGTTCAATCGGTTGATAGCCGAAGCCGAATGGCCACGCGAAAAAAGCATGTCCCTATTTTATCAGGGATTGAGGGATGACCCCCAACCCCGAGAATGCTCGGATATGATTGATCTGGCTATGCGATTGGATCATCGTCAAGCGGAGCGACGGGGGGATAGGAGGAAAGGAGAGTCACGTCCAGCAGCAAGGTTTGACCAATTTAAAGGGGCACGAGGGTCAATGGACAAGTCCGATGGAGACGAGCCGATGCAAATTGGGTCGGTTCGTGGTCCCCTATCAAAGGAAGAAAAATAACGAAGGAGAAAGGATGGTGTATGCATGTACTGTGGGAAGTCCGGACACTTTGTTCGTGAATGCCCCACAAAGCCCAAGACTCAGGAAAACGCCTCGGCTCGTCGGTAGCGGGGGTCACCCGGTCGAGCCTGATTGATTGCAGGGCCCCGATAGAAGGTAGTCCCAATTTTGCCCCACACATTTCGGTAAGGGGGTGTCTTGGTTTTCAGGGAATTTCAAAAGAGGTCACCATGTTGATTGACTCGGGGGCAATGGGTAATTTTATAGATATCCAGTTTGCGGCCAGGTTGGGTATCCCTATCCAGCAAAAGGCAAAACCTGAGCCCGTACGCGCGGTAGATGGTACACCTCTATGCTCGGGACCCATCACACATAACACTCGTTTAGTGACCCTGAATTGTGGTATTGGGCATTGGGAATACATTGCCTTCGACTTAATTGCTGCCCCGCAGTTCGGCCTTATCTTAGGGTTACCTTGGTTGAGAAAACATGATCCTCTGGTTTGTTGGACCTCCGGTTTGATAAAGTTTAGCTCTCCTTATTGTCGGGAGCATTGTAAACAGCCGGTGGCTGCGGCCTGTCAACTCGCAGGCATTACCGATGTTCAACCCGAAGCGCGCTTAGAAGAACTACCCACAGAGTATTCGGACTTTGTAGACGTCTTCAATAAGAAAGCCACTGAAACTCTGCCCCCACATCGGCCATTCGATTGCCGGATCGATTTAGAGCCAGGGGCAACGTTACCGTGCAGCCGCATATACGCCTTGACCGAGGCTGAAAACAAACACCTTCAGGAATATATTACAGCCAACTTGCAAAATGGCTTTATTAGACACTCTAATTCCCCAGTGTCTTCTCCCTTGTTCTTCGTACCGAAGAAGTCCGGAGAACTCAGGACTTGCATAGATTACCGCGGGGTGAATCGGATAACCATCAAAAACCGTTACCCGCTTCCGCTCATCCCCGTCCTTCTAGATCAGGTTAGGGATGCGGTTATCTATACCAAGCTGGATCTTCCTGGGGCTTACCATCTTGTGCGGGTGCGCGAAGGTGACGAGTGGAAAACCGCCTTCCGAACAAAATTCGGATTGTACGAATATCAGGTTATGCCATTTGGTCTCTGTAACGCACCTTGCGCCTTCCAGCATTTCCTAGATGAGGTTCTTCGGGAATATTTGGACGTATGTGCCGTCGTGTACATCGATGACATCCTCATTTATTCCCATAGCCTAGAAGATCACGTTCAGCATGTACGCGATGTTTTACAAAAATTAAGGGAAAACCATTTATATGCCAAACTCGAGAAATGTGAGTTTCACCGTACTACCGTGGAATTCTTGGGGTACTACCTTACTCCGACAGGCGTACAAATGGATGCAAAAAAGGTGAAGGCCATTCTAGATTGGCCCCCGCCAGCCAATGTCAAAGACATACAATCCTTTTTAGGATTTGCAAACTTCTACAGACGGTTCGTCCAGAATTTCTCTGAGCTGGTTACTCCAATCACGAGACTTCTTCGCAAGGGCTGCCCGTTTATTTGGGACGCCTTGGCTGAGCAGGGATTTCAACGGCTCAAGAAGGCCTTTACCGATGCACCGGTATTGAAACATCCGGACTTGTCCCAGCCATTTGTGGTGGAAACGGACGCTTCCAGCCATGCGCTGGGAGCTGTTCTGTCCCAACGTGATCCTCAGACGGGGCTCTTACACCCAGTAGCCTATTATTCAAGAAAGTTGCTTCCAGCAGAAGTCAACTACATCATTGCAGACAGGGAACTATTGGCCATAAAGGCAGCCTTTGGCGAATGGCGGCACTACTTGATGGGGGCACGTCACACAGTGACGGTTATTACCGACCATCGCAATCTTCAGTTTATTAGGACTTGAAGTGGGAGAATGGAAGACCAGGCTCCGGTCCTTCACCTCTCGCGCTTGGCCTAGAGGGTCACGGCCCAGACACCCGCCGCGGGAAGAGTTTGTCCATTTACCAGACGACCAGGTACCCTGGTACAGGAACATACGGATGTGTCCACCTGCCTGCCCAGCAGCCCGCACTGGCCATGCCGACACCTGCGGCTCGGATCAGCTAGACTAAAAACCACACGTCGTTAGAGATGCCATGACGACCTAGACAACGGGAAGCACATCTGTACAAGTATACACACTTAACATTTCCACACCAATTTACACGAAGAACATACCCAGTGCTCTGACGTAGGCGACAGGCATATTCACGGACGTGCATCTTTATTATTTTTACATAGGCTTTCAGAATGCAGAAACGCAAGATGCATCATGAACTCATCTATAACGCTTGCTCACGCTTCCCTTGAAACCCGTTACCACCATGAGAGGTATAATGGAAACACGATACTGGTCATGGAAATGTATGCTACTATAATCTAAAGCACCTATGCACCAAACAGACTACTTAAGCACCAGGCCCGAGTAGGCCTCAAACAAGAGCTCCCGTGGACATTAACAAAGCAAGAGTCAGGTTGCTGATCCTGCAGAAAGAACCCGATGGAGCAACCAGCCAAGGTCGCAATGTTGCAAGCCCACATCCAAGAACAAATCATCAAAGGCACGATGTTGCAACCTCGCACTCCGCGTACCAACGTTAAAGTCATATCTACAAATTAAACCAGACACACAGTGGAAAAGCAATATTAATTGTGCAGAATTCTGCCTCAAACACGGTCCCGCCTCACGTGACCAAGCCGAATCTGACGAGATGCCAAAACCCAGGAGAGAAAAGGCGTCTGGGTCCCTCACTACGAGACACAGGCCGAGACACTTGAAAGGCTCAATGGACACCTGCTACAGTGGGAGCGGTCAGCCTTCCACCTATGAATAAATCCTCACATTGTCTGCACGTACCCATATTGAAACATTGTTGCAAACACAGGTACACCGAGAGCTGGGAACAACGGTGGTCCCAGGCTGGGGAGCTCACGGATGCACCAATCAGAACATGGGGCTCTTATCTCAGACGTCAGTAACATTAGCCAATCCTCAGGAGCCTTCATGTAACAATTCTTATGTATCCAATTATAGGGACAACCCAGATATACCACCTGACTACACCTTGTCCACTAATATCATTCTCTATATGTGTACTATACTAACCCTACCACTCGAGCAACCAATTAAGAGTGGCGATAGGTTTTTTGTTAACTTTCTGAAGTGACGCAAGTAGCGCGTCATAATGCAGTAAAAAGGGCCTGCGAGCCCCACGATTATGTGTGTGTCAGGACGGACGCGTACGCTCCTTGACCCATCCCTGCCGTTTTGTATAAATAAACAGCAGAGTCGCCTTGCTCCTTGTGTGCGTCTCATACTCTATCTCATCTGGGATATACGGGAGGAGTTGGGGCCTCCCTGCCCGGAGGTCTGCGGACGGCCCGGCCGACCCCGGCAGAATTTCCCCCCGACAAGTTGGAGGCACTGCTGAGATCTGTTTAAGATCAACTTTTATTTTTAGTTTTTCCAGGCACTCCCGTTGCGAGGAGGCCCGGCGGCGCGGCCCCCTCTGCCGTTGCCCCCTTCTGAGGACTACAGGACCATCGCGGAGCCACGAGAAGACCGGACAGCGCAATCCGGATATTGGCCCTCGGGAGCCGGTTGAGAAGTATCCCGCCCGCGGTCGGCGAGTGTCCAGACGTGGTCCAGACGAGGGGAGGTGGCGAGCCGCTTGGAGGGTGCACGCAGTCGAGCGGCCCTGCATCGAGAGAACTTGGTGAGCATGACACGCACAACAAGCAATGCGAAATTGTGAGGGAGGGGGAGGAAGTAAATAAGGGAGGGGGAGGTATTGTAGAGATGTGCGGCGAAGGTTTAACTGAGTGTTGCTAATGGAATGAATGATAGGAAAACGAGTGCGAGAACAGTCGGCTAACGTTACGCGAAAGAGGGGGGCGGGGCACGAAAACATCACGTGCAGCCGCTCGTAACAGTCAGCTAACGTTACGCGAAAGAGGGGGGCGGGGCACGAAAACATCACGTGCAGCCGCTCGTAAGACCCTGATGGTCTAAATTGCGACTAAGTGTGAGGGTGGGTGTGTGTGGTTTCCTACGACTTGACATTTATTGATCAATGAGTAGATGAGGTTCCCTATTGTTCGAGCAAGAAACTCGATAGGTAGATGACGTTTCCCTGTGGGCGGTAGCTAGTTACATAGTTGCCCAAAACGGAAGATAATTGGCTGGTTAAGCCCTCCTGTTAAGGGGCGTATCACACGCGAGGCGACGCAGTGTGCGCAGTCCGGTTATATTATTGATGAGATTACCTTGTTCCAGGAGAGACAGGAAGACAGCTGTAGGGTTAGCGGGGTAGATTGCAAGTGTATTTTGAACTTAAAAAAACATAACAAGAATATACCAGTAGCTCGAAGAAATCGGTGACGTCACCAGTAGGGATTTAATAGGATATCGCGAGCACAAGGAATTTTGGGTTTGAGAGTGGTGGGGAAGAGAAGCATGATAAAGGAGCTGGTACGGAGATAAACTATAAACCAGTGGATCGAAAACAAGGGGAAAGGGGCGTGGCTGCGCACGGAGAACGCCGGCCACGGCAAGTGTAAATGGGGGAGGAGAACGGAGAAACAGGACGACTGTATAAGATCATCGTAAGGGGTACGCAGCCGCAGGGGGCTGCGTGCGCTTCGGCCGCAGGGGGCCATAGGGGAAGGAATATAATATAACATCATATTTATTATCATTGCATAATTTGTCAAAAGGATTGTCGAAAGTCCCCACACTTGCGGGGCGAGGTAAGCAATACAAGGTTGTATATCGTAAACTGCTAGTAAGGGGAAGGGTAACAAGGGGAGTGAATTTATGTCATACGGGAGAGGGTCGGGAGGGTGGGGGAACACCCTCACTACCCCACTACAGCACATATGCACCACACTGCCACCACATAGGGAGAAGTTAATTAAGTACAGCATAGAGTGGACCCAGGGGACAGATAACAAAATGTTAACACCATGGCCGCCTAATGGTAGTTTCGATCCATATGCCCAACATTCACTACTGAACCATCTGCACAATACATACAAGGGGAAGAAGTTGGCAAACCATGTGGAGGTGTTTAACTTATGGAGGATGTTCCAGGGGTCTCGACCAGGACCAAATGGAATGTTCACTATGGGGGAAACACCGGAAGAAAAGGAGATTAAGAAAGAAGGAACGGGTGGGGAAAAGGAGTGCGAAAGCACAAAGAATACGGGGAACGAAAGACAGGGAGGAGAAAAGATTGATAAATCAGACGACATAAAAAAGGAACCGAGCAATGGGATACCCATAACACCGGGAGTGAAAACAGAGGGAGGAGGGTTGTACCCTTTAAGAGAATTAGGAGAAATAGCAGGACAGTTAAGGGCGGCTGAAGGATACTCAAACCCGGCATACAGCCCTCCACCATATGTGGCTCATGGGAAGATACCAATGGGGGACAGGAGGATTAGAGAAGAGCAGACTGTAGAGATAGGAAACGATGAGTGGATAGCTGCACAGATATTGTTGAAATTACGAGGCTCACTAACTGGAGAAGAAAGGGAGGCGGTAAGGAGAACAAACGAGGATAGTGCCAGAGAGAGTGAAATGAGGGGAGAGGAGCTACTACGGCAGAAGGAAGAGATTTTGGAGGAAAGATTAGCAGAACTAAGGGATGAGCAGAATGAACTGATCAAACAACTTGAGCGGGAGGAAAGAGAGAGAGTGAGGAAAAGGAAAGAAGGTAAGGACGAATTGGAAAAATTAAGGGAACGAAGTGAGGAACAAAAGAGAGAAGCTGAAAGGGTAAAAGGAGCACCAGATAGGGTATCAAGAGTAGTGCTGAGAGAGAAGAAGAAGGAAGAAGAAGAAAAGGAAAAAGAAATGGAAATATGGAGGAGGAGGATAATATCAGAGGCAACTAAGAAATATGAAGAGGGGAAGGTAATAGAGAGTATAGTAGAAAGAGAAAGGGTGAAATGGGAAAGGAAGAAAGAGGATGAAAGGATATTGGAACAGATGAGCAACGAAGTAATGGAGGAGTTGAAAAGGAAAAGGGAGGAAAATAGTAGGGAAATGGAGGAGAGGAGTGAAGGAGGAAGAGAAGAGAGGGGTTGGGAGAGTGAAAGATGGGGAGATGTATATAAAAGAAGAGAGGTAGCAACAACATCAGCACAAAGGGGAACAGTTGGTAACAACGGAAAGGGAGAAAGAGACCTAATAGACTTAAAAACAGTAACAATAAAAGGAAAAAAGGCAGAGTGGGGGGTGCCATTTATGAATGATTTTTGCAGTGAGGAGGAAGGAGGAGTGGAGAAGGATGGAAGGAAGAGTGAAAGGGAAAGCTTAGATAAACTATACCTTACTAGAACAAACATAGATTCGCCCTGGATGAGTAGAAGATGGGAGGAGCTGGAGAGAAGTAAGGAGGAAGTGAAAAGAATAGGGGAAACACAAACCAATGAAACCACGCCACCCACATCACCATCGCACCCTCCCACGTCACGCCCTACATGTTCAACTACCGCGCGCTCTCTGCACAGAATAAAGCTCGCGCCCTTCATGAATGAACTTACACCTTATGCATGTCGGCTTAGGGACCTCCCTAGTCGCAGGCAAGACAGACAAATAAACATACCCATATTGAACACAGGAAATGATGAAAAAAGGGGAAAGGAAGAAGAGGGAGGTAGGAGCAGAGGTAGTAAGGAAGAATTTGGAGTAGTAAAAGAAATGGGGGAAGAGGAGGGGTGTGAAGACTCAACATTATGGAGCGTAAAGGGTGACACAAGACAGAATTTAATGCCACTGCTGGAGAGAGGAGGGGTTAGACCACAGTATGTACCTTGGAAACATACGGATAAGGAAAATATAAAATGTAGGCTCCCATCACTAAGTGGAGGTGCGGGTAAGTGGATATATGAAATGGAAAAACACACCGCAGGACAGAAACTAGCAGTAGGAGATGTGAAGGGCCTGTTAATATCAATATTAGGGGATAGAGCGGATGACATTTGGAAAAGAGCGGGATTCCATGGGGTAACAATAACGAACACATCGCATGATGGGGCACCATTTGCAAACTGCAGACATGCGCTATGGCAGGCACTGAGAGTGCAGTACCCAGACACATCAGACATAGGAGCCATTACTTCCCGTAAAATGGGTGAAAATGAGGATCCTGTTGATTATATCCAGGATGTTCAAGAGAAGTGGCGCATGGAAACTAGAGAACAATGGGACAAAACACCAGCCATATTTTATCATATACGTACAAGGGCTCCCAGAAGGAGTTCAAAAACAACTAAAGAAAGTAGTGGGGATGGAAGCAAAACCATGGCCAGAAATACAACTGACTATAGTACATCACTGCAGAACATGGCAAGGAAAAATGAAACAAAAGGAAGAGGATAGGAAAACAGAAGAGGCCAAATTAGTACAGAAAAAACTTACTAAATACACAATGGAAGGGGCACTAATAACTACGCCCACACCAATGGCCCAAAGCCCAACGCAAGTAGTGGCTGCACAAGATCCCGCACAAATAACGCCTCCACAAGGTGTAATACAGCAAGTGCCGCCTCTGCAATTACACGCACCAAACATGGGAGGAGGGTACCCAATGCAAGGAACTGGGTATTATAGTTATAACCGAGGGAGAGGAGGGTTTATGAGGGGGAGAGGATATGGATATAATACCCAACAACAGGCTGGGGGACTAAGAAATAACTACCCCACAGGGCAACCCGTATACCAGGACAACACAGGGAGCTTCCCATGGCAAAACAGGGAACCACCCGTGTGTTGGAGCTGCGGACTATTGGGACACATGTCACGTACATGTAGGGTCAGGCCAGGAACACCAGCATGGAATGAACAAGCACAACCCAGGACATTACAAGAACAGCAGGGCATACAACAACAGCAGACGTCACAAAAGGGGAGTGACCCACAACAACAAACAACACAACAGCCACAAACCTATTCACTGCCACAACAACAAATAACACAGTACCTGCCACCGCCACAACAACAAGTAGCGTTAATACAACCACCACCCCAAAATGAACGAACACAATTGGGTGGGGTGACGGTGTTGGGACACAACCCTTACACAGGGAATGGCCAATCATTGTACCCCCAATAGGCCAGCCCACAGACAGCCTTGGTGTGTCCCATCCTGTAAGTAACACCTAATAGTGCGGAGGAACCACGCATAGAGGTAACGATAGGTGACAAAAAATTATCATTTCTTGTTGACACCGGGGCAACCCGGTCTTGCATAAGGGAAGGTAAATTTAAGATGTCAGGCGAAGCCATGAACACCCAAGGATTTTCTGGGGCTAAAGGGTTGGTTCCATTTACTGATAATGTTCCCTTATCTATTGGAGATTATGATCTGTCAGTTCCACTTTTGTATTATAGTGCCTCACCAGTAAATATACTGGGGAGGGACATAATGAACAGGTTGAACATGACGATCTCCTTTACAGAGGATGGCATAATTTGCTCTACTCCAGGGATTAACATGCTCGCAGCACGACAGATTTTGCAAGCATACTGTGGACAGACAGCGATTAGGGCGGAGCCAGTAGATGGCGAGATATTCCAATATGGCACTGACATGGCATTTGCATGGATGCCAGGGATAGAAGGGAAAATATGGAGGAGACCAGCAGCCTATCTATTCCGACCAGAAACACCAGGTAATGAACTAGAAGGGAAGGTGTTTGTAGTGGACATTGAGAGCATTATTGCAACAGCTGATTATGTTGCTGTGCACGCCCAAGATAAAGAAGGGAGAGCATGGAGGGCGGTGATAGCACTAGCAGAAGGATGTAGGCTGACCCAGGTGTCAGATGAAGAGCTGTTCTCAGAAGAAAAAGAAGAAAATGAAATGGTGTTCATGATGAGTGTAGAAATATGGCTAAGAGTGGCTCACAAACAAGTAGCACAGAAAATTGCAATGGCACTTGAGGCACCCGCAGGCACCCCAGTCCCATTTTTTAAGGAGGATATGTCAAAGGTGCCCAAATCATTATGGACTATTAGCCCTTATGACGTGGGATGCATAAAAAGCATAGGGGGTGTAAGGATAAAGTTGAAAAAAGGTGCCATACTACCAAGAGTTAAACAGTACCCATTGTCAAAAGAGGCAGATGAGGGCATATATGAAACCATAACGGCCCTTATAAACAATGGCATATTGGTCCCCTCAGAATCACCATGTAACACAGCTGTGTACCCGGTGCGCAAGGCTAAAGGGGGGTCTTGGCGCTTCATACAGGACCTCAGACCCTTGAACAACATAGTAGAAGCAGAGTATCCAGTAACAGCAAACCCGGCCACAATATTGTGTGGCATTCCAGCAGAAGCATCACGATTTACAGGTGTGATAATACAAGAAAGGGAGAAGTTGCGCACCCAAATCATCACCAATCATCTAGACCCACCATCAGTGAAGATTGAGAACCCAAGGAACCCCAGGAGCTACATAGGAAGATGGGTATACTGTACTCCTGGAGGAACATGTGAATACATGTATTGGTCATTTGAAGCTCATGTAAACCATTATGGACATCTCGGAGGGATAACTAAGATATGGAGGGTAAGAGGAGATAACGAGAAGGATATGTTTGTGGTCGACAAGTCGACCAGAGGGGGGACTGAAGTGGGAGAATGGAAGACCAGGCTCCCGTCCTTCACCTCTCGCGCTTGGCCTAGAGGGTCACGGCCCAGACACCCGCCGCGGGAAGAGTTTGTCCATTTACCAGACGACCAGGTACCCTGGTACAGGAACATACGGATGTGTCCACCTGCCTGCCCAGCAGCCCGCACTGGCCATGCCGACACCTGCGGCTCGGATCAGCTAGACTAAAAACCACACGTCGTTAGAGATGCCATGACGACCTAGACAACGGGAAGCACATCTGTACAAGTATACACACTTAACATTTCCACACCAATTTACACGAAGAACATACCCAGTGCTCTGACGTAGGCGACAGGCATATTCACGGACGTGCATCTTTATTATTTTTACATAGGCTTTCAGAATGCAGAAACGCAAGATGCATCATGAACTCATCTATAACGCTTGCTCACGCTTCCCTTGAAACCCGTTACCACCAAGAGAGGTATAATGGAAACACGATACTGGTCATGGAAATGTATGCTACTATAATCTAAAGCACCTATGCACCAAACAGACTACTTAAGCACCAGGCCCGAGTAGGCCTCAAACAAGAGCTCCCGTGGACATTAACAAAGCAAGAGTCAGGTTGCTGATCCTGCAGAAAGAACCCGATGGAGCAACCAGCCAAGGTCGCAATGTTGCAAGCCCACATCCAAGAACAAATCATCAAAGGCACGATGTTGCAACCTCGCACTCCGCGTACCAACGTTAAAGTCATATCTACAAATTAAACCAGACACACAGTGGAAAAGCAATATTAATTGTGCAGAATTCTGCCTCAAACACGGTCCTGCCTCACGTGACCAAGCCAAATCTGACGAGATGCCAAAACCCAGGAGAGAAAAGGCTTCTGGGTCCCTCACTACGAGACACAGGCCGAGACACTTGAAAGGCTCAATGGACACCTGCTACAGTGGGAGCGGTCAGCCTTCCACCTATGAATAAATCCTCACATTGTCTGCACGTACCCATATTGAAACATTGTTGCAAACACAGGTACACCGAGAGCTGGGAACAACGGTGGTCCCAGGCTGGGGAGCTCACGGATGCACCAATCAGAACATGGGGCTCTTATCTCAGACGTCAGTAACATTAGCCAATCCTCAGGAGCCTTCATGTAACAATTCTTATGTATCCAATTATAGGGACAACCCAGATATACCACCTGACTACACCTTGTCCACTAATATCATTCTCTATATGTGTACTATACTAACCCTACCACTCGAGCAACCAATTAAGAGTGGCGATAGGTTTTTTGTTAACTTTCTGAAGTGACGCAAGTAGCGCGTCATAATGCAGTAAAAAGGGCCTGCGAGCCCCACGATTATGTGTGTGTCAGGACGGACGCGTACGCTCCTTGACCCATCCCTGCCGTTTTGTATAAATAAACAGCAGAGTCGCCTTGCTCCTTGTGTGCGTCTCATACTCTATCTCATCTGGGATATACGGGAGGAGTTGGGGCCTCCCTGCCCGGAGGTCTACGGACGGCCCGGCCGACCCCGGCAGAATTTCCCCCCGACAGACTGCCAAGACCTTGAGTCCACATCAATTGTGTTGGGCCCAGTATTTCGCAGAATTTGATTTTATAATCACATACAGACCTGGAACGAACAATCGTAAAGCTGACGTTTTGTCCCGCTATCCAGATAAGGTCTCTGAGGAAGTAAAAATCGTGTCTCAGCCAATAGTCCCTCCAGCGCAAATACTGGGTTTAGCTACCAACATCTTTGAGAGCATCCAAAAGGAACTTTCCGTGCATGATCTCCACCAATGGTGCAAGCAGGACCCTCAGCACACCATTTTGGATGGACTCCCATATCATGGGCAATCATTGTACTTGCCTACACCCCAGCTGCAAAAACAGGCGATGTCATGGTGCCACGATTCCTCCCTAGCGGGTCATCCCGGTAAGGCAAAGACTTTAGAATTGGTGGGGAGACATTTTTGGTGGCCAAAGTGGCGGCTTGATGTCCAGCAATACGTACGACAGTGTGCAATATGTGCTCGGAACAAAGCCGATCACCAGAAACCAGCAGGCCTCCTACGTCCCCTGCCAACACCAACTACTCCTTGGCATACAGTTACCATGGATCTAATAGTTGAATTTCCACAAGTGCAGGTCTTTACCTCCATACTGGTGGTAGTGGATGCCTTTTCTAAAATGGCTCATTTTATCCCCTGCAAAGGGGTTCCAACAGCTAAAGAAATCGCCGAATTATTCCTGCAAAACGTGGTTCGGCTTCATGGCCTTCCATGCCGTATAATCACAGATAGGGGTCCTCAGTTCACCTCCAGGTTCTGGCACGAATTTTGTAACATCATTGGTATGGAAATTCGGTTATCCTCGGGATATCATCCCGAGACGGACGGCCAAACCGAACGTGTGAACCAGGGGCTTGAGCAGTTCCTGCGTTGCTTAGCCGCAGGACGGGAGACAACATGGGTTCAACATACTTGGCTAGCAGAAATGGCATATAATAATGCTGTTCATTCTTCCACAAAACGATCCCCGTTCTTCTGCTTGTATGGAAGACATCCACGGATTTTACCTTCATCCGTCCCAACAGCAGAAACGGCACTGCCTACGATAGCAGGACAACGGATCGGAATAGAGCAGGTTTGGAAGGAGGTGCAGGATAATCTCATAAAAGCCAAAAAAGTGTACAAAACCTATGCCGATAAACATCCGCGTGCTAGCCCTGTATATCATAAAAACGATTTGGTATGGTTGTCCACTCGTAACTTACGATTAGAGGGACCAAAAAAGTTACAACCTCGCTATCTAGGCCCATTTAGCGTTGAGAAAGTAATCAACCCAGTAGCGGTACGACTGGCCCTGCCCTCTCAGATGAAAATCCACCCGACCTTCCATACGTCACTGTTGAAACCAGCCCCGCCTGGGATACGCACTCAAAAGGCACCCCCGGTACTTGTACAGGGGGAGCCGGAATATGAAGTCCGAGCAATTCTGAACTCTAAAAAAAGGAATGGCCAAGTCTATTATTTAATCGACTGGGTTGGATACGGGCCAGAAGACCGCTCCTGGGAACCCTCACACCATGTACATGCCCCACGATTGCTGCGCACTTTTCACAAAAACTGCCCTGAAAAACCTGGGGGACCTGCCTTCCGTGGGAGGGGGAGTGCTGTCAGGGGTAAGACTGGCCTTAGGCCCAGTACTGTTGGGACTGTGGGGCCTGGGACCATGAAGAAACCCGGATCCAAAGGGTTTCCGTACTTTAAAGGGCTGTTGTGCCCTTTCTGCAGACAGATCCAGCGTTCTGCCCGCCGGAACTACAATTCCCAGCAGGCTTCGCGGGCCCGCGAGCCAATGGGAAGCCGCGCTGGGTGTGGCACGCGACGAATGCGCATGCGCAAGCCCCGAGGCACGGGGCTTGTGCTCGAGACGCCGAGGAGAGAGGACGTGAGCCCAGCAGCTCCCCGGAATCCATACGCGAGGGGCCAAGAGCCACAGGAACCACGATCCGGCCCCTCGCATACACAAGATAAGTGCCGCTCACCCCAGGGAGAGTCAGGGATCCTAGGGGAAGCGCAGGGGGCATATCCCGACCCCTTCCAGAGCCCCTGCGGATCACGCAAAAGCTAAGTGGGCGGATTCACGGGAAAGTCGTGTTGGTTAATGTGCATGGTTTCGAGTGCATCCATCTCTTGGGAAAAGCGCCGGAAGGGCGCGTGAGATTGAAGCACTAGCTTGGGGAACCCGGTCAGAGGAAAGACCGCGTTCTGACACCCGGTCTGAGGGAAGACCGTGTTTTTGGGCAAAAGATAAGCCACGTGCGGCAGCGCACCCCAAAATTCCTGGATTGTTTATTCCAAGAGCTGAACGCGTGTTGAGAGAGTTTGCATGAAAGTGTGAGATCAGCAGAACGTTTGACAATGCTAATGCTTGTCCTTTGTTTTCTTTTAGTTTGAACCCGATGCGAACCTGAATCTTGGACTGCAAGGACGTGGCACAAGACTTGACAGTCTTGCAGGACTGGACGTTAAGGACTAAAGCAAAGCTAAGTGTGCTAGTACATGAGACTGTGTTCATGAAACTGTAATGGCCTAATGTCAACAATTGTTTGTTGCTACCTTGGTATGTTGTTGTAAGGCTCGAAAGAGCACCTTCAGCTTGGTTCAGGGGGTCTGGTGAGGGTGGCGGCACCTTTACATGTAGAGGTGTTACGGCAGCTCCATCAGCCAGTTTGAGGAAAGTGTGCAGGCATCGTTTACCCTAAAATCCCCAGTCCTATCCATGACTTCTTCCCAACCCTCTATCCGGTAATCCTAAAATCCCTTTACCTATCCAACCATCGAGACCCTAACCCTCCTTCCCCGCTCTGGTTGAGGAGGCCTGTGTTAAGCTCTGTCTTGCAGGCACTGAAACCATTGAGGGGGTGGTTGGTACTGCGTCACTCCTGCACCTAGGACCTGAGCATCTCTGACAAAGATGACCGGAGTCTGTTTTTACAGATAGGTCTGGGACGCCATATTGAAAAACATGGCTGACACGATTTTCTGCTACCGTTGTTAGCGGTCGGGAAAAATCATGGTAGTTGATCTAAACCACTGCCACCAGCCATTTGAAGTAGGAAAAGATAACATTTTACTGTTAGATGAGTGTTATGACTCAGGGGAAGCTAAGAAACCCCTCCAGCACTCAATAGGAAGATAGTGTGTGCTGGGTTAATATATATATATATATATATATATATATATATATATATATATATATATATATATATATATTTTTTTTTTTTTCATTTAGTTTATATAAACTTTTGAAAAAGAGTTTCCAGCTTACAGTTACTTGGTGTCAGAAAAGCAGAGATAAATTAGGGTACATCTTAATCTCAATGGCTTATGCAACAATTTTAATGTCCTTTGTTGTTAGCCTTCCTGGTTCAATTTTCCAGTCCTTGTTTGGTTTATCAGTTTATGTTTCTTCAGATGTTATAATCCTCCAGGTTTTATTATTCTCCCTTATTCAGTCTCTGCTTCCATGACACATCTATGGCGTGTTTCTCTGCAGTGCTACTCACGTTAATATAAGTTTATAACACTGACTCCAAGTTTTGTAGAAAATTAGTCAACCCAAAAATGTCCTTTTCTCATGGTTTGAACAACTTTCTCCACAGTTCTTCTCCATACAAGATAGGCTATTGTTTTACTAAATTTCCTAAATGCACAGATCTCATATCTTTCAGGCTTTCGCAATACAATGTAAGATGTTTAAGCGTCTCCTGCTCTTTATTGCAGAAGCGGCAGCTTAATACTGCTACCACGTTCCAAGTTCTTATTGCATAGCTTACCCTTGTATTGAATAGATTCATTCGAAATTTCATGTACAGAAAACGATGTCTAGCACTTGGTGATTTCATCAGATATTGCAACATTATGTTCCGATCCTTGGCTTCAGTTGCGGCATCTTTCATCAGATTATGTCGATTTCGATCATCCACTGTTTTACACCAATCCAATTCCCATAACTTTTTCTTAACAAAGTCTGGATTGGTTTCCAAGGTTCTTTGATCAATGCCCAACTCCGCTAGCTTATTTCTGCATCCAATTACCCATTACAGAACTGATTCTGAGTTTCCCATAAGAGCATCCTGTAGTATTTTAAACTGGGGGGAGCAATCAGGTATGGTTATCTTCCTGTATATAGATAGCATGTTCCATAGTATTCGGGCTTGCATAGATATTAGATTGAGTTCATATCTAATGCATGCACTCGAGATTCCCTTTTGTAGATGTAATACGCGCCTCCAATATTGATTTTCCAGTTCAGGCCATTGGGTTGCAGATATATCAATGTTGGTAGCGCTTTCTGGTTGTAGTGGGCCAGAACAGGTAGAAGTGAGAATTTCCCAAATCTTTTATTTATAATCACTCCTTGGCTTGATAGTTGTTTGCATTTCTGTTTTACATTCTCTACCCAAGGGGCATCGTTTATGTTGCTGTTGATCCACATTCCTAAATATTTTGCTTTTTTCACACATCTCAAGCTGTCATTATGTAAACTCCATTTAGGTATTCGATTTTTGTTTTGTTTGTTATTTCTTGTTAAGTCTTGCAGGATTATTATTTCTGACTTCGCAGAATTAATCTTTAGTTTGTTTTTCTCCACATAGCTTTCTAGAGCTCTCAATTTTCTTGTCAGACCAATTGGCGTTAGATCTAATATAACAATGTCATCAGCGTATAGCATCCAGTTTATCCGTGATCCATTGATTTTTGGTGGATCAGAGATTGTAGACTCTAAGCTTTCTCCAATATCGGATAAGAATAGGGCGAACAACGTGGCTGCTAAAGGGCAGTCTTGTTTCACGCCCTGATTAGTTCGTATAGCCTTACTCAATGTTCCATTGGAGTCTAGTCTGACCTTAATTTGTGTGTCTGTGTGGAGTGCTTTTATGGGTTCCAGAAGATTTTCGGGACATTTCCATTTCTTCATCTTACTCCATAGTAACTCTCGATCAATTGTATCGAAGGCACTTGATAGATCCACAAACGCTGCATAGATTTTTTTATTTTGGCGGATCGCTTCCATTTTTAAGAAATTCAGAATCGTCAAGTTCAGACTGCATCCAACCCCTTTAACAAATCCTGATTGATGTGGATCATATTGTTTGGAATCGTATATCCAGTTTGTTAGTTGGATTTGAAGCTGCGAGGCAAAGATTTTCCCCACCACATCAAGGAGCGCTATGGGACGGTAATTGATTGGGTTAGTGCGCTCCCCCTTTTTAAAAATCGGTATGACTGTAGCACTTTTCCAAGATGTAGGAATCTTTCGGTTCTTTAGAATGGCTGCAAACAACGTAAAACAAACCTCCGTCCATAACTCGGGCTGTTGATTTAGCATCTGATTCGTTAACCCATCGGGTCCTGGGGCTCTTGATGTACTTAATCTCTTGATGTTTTTAGAGATATCTTCTTTGGTTATTGTAATTGACCACTCGTTCTCTGATGTGGTGGTTTCTTTTATCTTAATTTCATTATTAAAAAATATTCTCGCATAATGCTTCACCCATAGTCCTTCTGGTATTGTGTTTTTTATAATGGCACCTTGTGGAGTCGAGATGTTGTTCAGGTAGGACCAAAATTCACTTGTATTTCTATTAGCTAACGTTTTCATCATGCTTTCCGCATCGCGTTGCAGCATGATGTGTTTATGACTGAGAAGCCAGTTCTTGTAGGTTTGTTTCAGAGTTTTTGCTGTGCTTCCATTGCTCAGATCCGGTTTCTTTTTGAGCCGTCTTAGTTCTTTATTCAGTTTTTTTTTCTTGTCATTGAGTTCTTCATCCCATACATGTTGGTTCCTGAAGTTTGATTTGGTTTTGGAGAAATTCTTCTCTCGATATTTCTCTAGAAAGTTTGTATATTCAATTTTCTCTACCACTGTTGTTTCTTCTAATGATTTTAGCAGTGAGTTCACTTTGGTCGCGTTTAGTCGTAAACGATTACGGCCCGGTTCAACCGCTAGATCATTTTTGGCAATATCGGGGAGATTTCTTAGATGGTGAGTCTCCCAGTATATTTTTACTAGGCTTTGGTCACTATGTTTCATTTCAATGATTTTTAACTGTGCGACTTAATTTTTCAATCTTTCGTTTACAAACATGTAATCTATTGTGGAGCTTTGCTCATTTCTTCGCCAAGTTGGACGAGGCGGAATATCTCCCACCACTTCTCCATTTAACATCTGTAGGTTCCATGATTTCATTTCGTTTACCCACAGATCGGTCGCATAATCTCTGTCTGTTTCCTTCCCGTCTCGTCCACTTGGCAGGCAATTTATGTTAAGGTCTCCACATATTAAGATATTTATGTCTTTTTCCGTCCTCTTAATGTTGCTGATAATTTCCGAAACAGATTTGATGAATGCCTCAGCTTTGTTTGCGGCATGTTGCCAATAAATATTTATCAGCATAAGTAAATTCTCGTTTTTCGTTGCACTCGTCGGTATTTTGATCCTGGATATTTGTTTGTACGATGAAACATTAGTTGTGGATAAGATATGTATACCACTTTTAATTTTTGCTAATGTCAACATTCCTGACATGGGACGTCCCTTGTTCTTTTTTATTGCCTGATTGAAAGCAATCTCAAAACCATCTGCAATAGGAATATCAGTTAGCCATGTCTCTTGTAGGCATAATAAATCAATATATTTTAGTTCACTTGGGATTTCACTCAGCACATGCATATAGCCTCTTGTATTCCATGATGCTATGCATATATTTCCTGACTCATATGACTTTTGGCATTAACTGATATCGGTTATTGATGGTTTTCGCAACCCAGGTCCAGTCGAGGTCCTCAGTTCTCAAATCGAGTTTCCTCGGACTTTGGACATCCGAGTATCTACCTCTTGTTCTAGTTGGCACAATCTTCAATTCTTCGTTCTCATCAATTTCCCTCTCAGGGGAGACATGTTTGTTTTTTGGGACATTTTCTTCTACCTCGGTTGCAGATCTTTTATGTTCCGCTTGTTTGTTGTCAGAGAAGGATCTTTTTCTCCTTGATAATTGTCTCTCCTTTAGGTCACCAATCTCATTTATGTCAAACCCTAGGGAGTTGAAGATGTCACTAGTCTATAAGAGGGAATCTCGAATGAGTTTGGAGGCTATGTGGAGTATCACACGGTCATTATATATTTCATCCTCTAATTCGACCACTTGGATATCTTCAGAGGTCACTGTTCTAAGTTGCGGGATGTGATGCATTAGTCTCATCACATTTTTCCTATTTAGTAAGAGACCATCCTTTTCTCTCACTATTCACTCCACTCGTAGAAGATATTTCCCTGGTTTCGTGGGGTGCTGATTTTGAGGACGGGGCTCCTTCTTGGGTATTTTATTTATTTTTGCATTGGTCTGGGTTTTCTCAGACATTGCTTGGCGTAAGTCAAAAGGTATCTGTAATTCCATCATCAGTCTCTGCGACTGTGGCGACGGAATTGACTCAGTTAAGTTAGCATCTTTATCTCTGGAGTGTATTTCCATAATAATCTTAGGGGCGATAAGTCTGGCATCCATTAGGGCCATCTTAGCTTCCAGAGCCTCAAATTCTTGTTCATACTTCCACAGATCCTGATTTTGGGATGGACAATTTGAGGTGGAGTGTTCTCGGTTGTTGCTCGCTATTGTTATCGCTCTTTTCTCCTCTAGCGTTATGCATTCTGCTGGAGCTTTCGCTGTAAATTTTCGAAGGGAACTATCTTGCTTTGCTAGTTGCCTGATGACACATTTTTGCTGATGCTCAGATTCATTCATTATCGCCCCACTGATTATACCAGTTGGAATATCTTGGGGGATATGGGGCTTCTTGCAATTTTTCTTGCCCTCGGATAATTTCTCTTCATGCAATGTTGATCTGAGGTCAATGTTAGTTACAGCTTCTACTGTTATAGACTCTTCATATGGGATTGAATTAGGAGTCTCAACCCAGCTATCACTTTCGCCCTGCTCGTATGTCGAGAGATCTAGTAGATTTTCTAGAGAATTTTCCTTCTCCGTCATTGTGCTTTTTTCACCTTCATGGCTCACCTGTTGCTCAGCAGGTGGATTTGGCTTTTGCGTGCTAGGGTGATCATTAGTGACGGCTCCAGAGAGTTGTTTTGTAGTTGTTGTAATACTGAAGCCTTTTATATTTCTTAGAAAAGAACGCACGCTGGATCGCTGTTGGTTTTTACGATTTCTCATGTTCTTTGTTGTTTTCGCGGCTATCATCGCCTCTGTGTTTTTTTTTTTTGGATCTCTGATTTTGTCGGCTCGAAGATTGGAAATGCAGCTTTAGCACTAGTTAAGGACTGTTTTTGTGGGGCTGCTTCAGTATCTTTCAAGTCGCTGCCTGGGGCTGGATTTAAGAGGTCTTGTTCTGTCAATATGGGCTTCTTTTGTAAGGCTGCTTCAGTATCCTTCAGGACACTGCCAGGAGCTGGATTGGGATGTACCTGATCCGGCGAGATAGCTTTAAAGTCTGGCAGTTTTATTGATGGCAGGTCTTTATTGGACTGGGTCAGATCTATTTCCTCAATGGGGCTATCCCTGACATGTTGCTCCAGTGAAGCTTCCTGGACTTTTTTCAAAGAGGCTGCTGGAGAATGGACTAGATCTGTATTATCAGTAGTGATAAATCCTTTCTCAATTTATTTGGTTCTTTTTAATTTTTGTTTACATTTGGACGGAGGGTCATTCATGCATCTATTGGCCTGACCTGTCTTTTGTGTATTTAAGTTTGAGTCTTTATCAGTCTCAATTTCCACAGTTTGTTTGACCTCTTCTAGTATATTAAGTACAGATGTTATCTCCTTGCGCACGTCAGTACATTCGCCGTTCTGTTTCACTGTCTGCTCCATAAAAATGGGGTTCGTTTTTTGCTGTTTGAGCAAGGCAATCGCTTCTCGTGCTACTTCTGCAAACAGTCTTTTGTCAGTTGCGCTGTTCTTTGTATGTTCTAGTATAATCTTCACATTTGCCTCAGATTTTATATTTTCATTTGATAGCATTTGTTGGGTTCTCGTCAGGTGTTGCTCTACGTTTCGCATTTTGGTGTTCATCCTGGCCAGGAGTGTTGTTTGGTCCTTTATATTGTCATTCAATTGTTTGTATAGCTTCATGTATGGTGACATTGATATCGTATGCACAGCCATTATTAATGTTTTGTAATTTCTCTAGTTAGGCATTCTGCCAAGTTTTGAATCTGAGGTTTCTTTTTTTTCCTTGCAGTCTTTGGTTTCTTACTGAGTGTTTTTGACTTTGGCTTCCAGAGATCGCTTCCTTTGGTAGAGATTTTATCTATATTAGGACCAGCTGTCAGGACTGATGTTAAATATGGTTCGTCCCCAAGTTCTTCTCGACCAGTTAGATGTCTTTCTTCAATATGTCTCTTTTGGGATACAAACAGTAGATCAGTTAGATCATCATTTGAAGAGTTGGATCTTTTTCTTTTCGTCATGGGTTTTAGCCACGGGTGCTGTTTTTCAACATCTTCCCATGTACTCGGTAACTGCTTTGGCATATTCCTCGGTAAAGACATATTTGCCTCTACAACTCTCTTGGGCGCTGTTGGAAATCCCGTTGATGATATTTTTACCTCATTATGAGAGGTTTGCTGGCTTGTCAATCTCGCGTTTATTTCGATTAAGTCTTTGAGTATTTTATCAGCTGTGGCTATCGAGCTTCGCCGGTTTGTGCTCCTTGCTTCCTTGTTAGTATTGTCAGTAGTACCTGATAATTCCTGTGTTTGTGTGTCAACTACCCTATTACCAATGTCGGTTTCAAGATCAGCTGCCATATTACTATTATCTTCTGCCAGATCGCTTTTCTCGGCTTGAGTTGGAGGGCTAGGATTATGCAAGTGTAGCTCATGGCTACTAAGTAACTGTCCTACGGAGCCAACATTGTCAGCTTGATTGCACTCCTTCGCTTTCGTATGTTCTTTGTCCTGATCCCTCGTGCAGCTCCCTGTGACTGATAAAGATCTCGTCGCCGTCTGCTCTACATCTTCATATGGGTGAACTTCTATTGTGGCAACCATTTGATGGATATTTGGGTCTATGTCACACTCCGTGACAGTGGAATCAAATTCTGAGAATGCTACCAGATGAACCTCCGGATGCATCTCGGACACAGTTTGATTTATAGTCCTTACAGTATCTTCTTCTAGGATTGTGCCATAGGGAAAACAGGGGGTATGGACTGTCTTTGGTGTTCTAGTGATATCATGTGGGGGCGAGTTGTTTACTTGGCAATCAAAGTAATTTTCCGAACTGGATGATGAGATTGAGGTACATGTTCTTTTACGAGATCTGTAATCACTTACCAGGGATGTTGTGAGTAGTTCGACAGGCTCGATTCCTCCAGCTGCCAGAAAACGACGCTGCCGTCTGGTGAGCGGATGTACTCCCCCATCTTCACTACTAGATTGACACTGAGTAGCGACTTCAGTCAATAACAGCCCTGAAGGTCCCGGCTCCATCATGGACACTCGCGGCCTAATGAGATCGATTGGGATCAAAGAGATAAACTCTGCAGTCTCCCAAACTATTTCGAGCCACCAGCGCCTAACAGTCGCTGAACAGTCACTGGGCTTTACTCCTGACGGGCTTAACGCTGCAAGGGTGGACTGGCCCTGTTCTTATGGGCAGAGAGCGTCACGTGAGCAGTCACCTGACCGCCACAATGCTCCGCCCCCTCCTGGAAGCGAGTGTTCAGTAGGCGCGAGTTCAGAGAAACTCCCAGCGCTGATTTAACACACAGCAGCAGGTAAAAGTGTTTGTAACCTGAAATTAACTTCTCACTAGTGAGGAGAAGTCCGTGCCGCTCAGTTGGACTGGCCCTGTTCTTATGGGCAGAGAGCGTCACATGAGCAGTCACCTGACTGCCGCAATGCTCCGCCCCCTCCTGGAAGTGAGCGTTCAGTAGGTGCGAGTTCAGAGAAACTCCCAGCGCTGATTTATCACACAGCAGCAGCAGCAGGTAAAAGTGTTCGTATCCTGAAATGAACTTCTCACTAGTGAGGAGAAGTCCGCGCCGCTCAGCTGGACTGGCCCTGTTCTTATGGGCAGAGAGCGTCACGTGAGCAGTCACCTGACCGCCGCAATTCTCCGCCCCCTCCTGGAAGCGAGTGTTCAGTAGGCGCGAGTTCAGAGAAACTCCCAGCGCTGATTTAACACACAGCAGCAGCAGCAGGTAAAAGTGTTTGTATCCTGAAATGAACTTCTCACTAGTGAGGAGAAGTCTGCGTCGCTCAGCTGGACTGGCCCTGTTCTTATGGGCAGAGAGCGTCACGTGAGCAGTCACCTGACCGCCGCAATGCTCCCCCCCCTCCTGGAAGCGAGCGTTCAGTAGGCACGAGTTCAGAGAAACTCCCAGCGCTGATTTAACACACAGCAGCAACAGCAGGTAAAAGTGTTTGTATCCTGATATGAACTTCTCACTAGTGAGGAGAAGTCCGCGCCGCTCAGCTGGACTGGCCCTGTTCTTATGGGCAGAGAGCGTCACGTGAGCAGTCACCTGACCGCCGCAATGCTCCGCCCCCTCCTGGAAGCGAGCGTTCAGTAGGCGCGAGTTCAGAGAAACTCCCAGCGCTGATTTAACACACAGCAGCAGCAGGTAAAAGTGTTCGTATCCTGAAATGAACTTCTCACTAGTGAGGAGAAGTCCACGCCGCTCAGCTGGACTGGCCCTGTTCTTATGGGCAGAGAGCGTCACGTGAGCAGTCACCTGATCGCCGCAATGCTCCGCCCCCTCCTGGAAGCGAGTGTTCAGTAGGCGCGAGTTCAGAGAAACTCCCTGCGCTGATTTAACACACAGCAGCAGGTAAAAGTGTTTGTAACCTGAAATTAACTTCTCACTAGTGAGGAGAAGTCCGTGCCGCCCAGCTGGACTGGCCCTGTTCTTATGGGCAGAGAGCGTCACATGAGCAGTCACCTGACCGCCGCAATGCTCCGCCCCCTCCTGGAAGTGAGCGTTCAGTAGGTGCGAGTTCAGAGAAACTCCCAGCGCTGATTTATCACACAGCAGCAGCAGCAGGTAAAAGTGTTTGTATCCTGAAATGAACTTCTCACTAGTGAGGAGAAGTCCGCGCCGCTCAGCTGGACTGGCCCTGTTCTTATGGGCAGAGAGCGTCACGTGAGCAGTCACCTGACCGCCGCAATTCTCCGCCCCCTCCTGGAAGCGAGTGTTCAGTAGGCGCGAGTTCAGAGAAACTCCCAGCGCTGATTTAACACACAGCAGCAGCAGCAGGTAAAAGTGTTTGTATCCTGAAATGAACTTCTCACTAGTGAGGAGAAGTCCGCGTCGCTCAGCTGGACTGGCCCTGTTCTTATGGGCAGAGAGCGTCACGTGAGCAGTCACCTGACCGCCGCAATGCTCCCCCCCTCCTGGAAGCGAGCGTTCAGTAGGCACGAGTTCAGAGAAACTCCCAGCGCTGATTTAACACACAGCAGCAACAGCAGGTAAAAGTGTTTGTATCCTGAAATGAACTTCTCACTAGTGAGGAGAAGTCCACGCCGCTCAGCTGGACTGGCCCTGTTCTTATGGGCAGAGAGCGTCACGTGAGCAGTCACCTGACCGCCGCAATGCTCCGCCCCCTCCTGGAAGCGAGCGTTCAGTAGGCGCGAGTTCAGAGAAACTCCCAGCGCTGATTTAACACACAGCAGCAGCAGGTAAAAGTGTTCGTATCCTGAAATGAACTTCTCACTAGTGAGGAGAAGTCAACGCCGCTCAGCTGGACTGGCCCTGTTCTTATGGGCAGAGAGCGTCACGTGAGCAGTCACCTGATCGCCGCAATGCTCCGCCCCCTCCTGGAAGTGAGTGTTCAGTAGGCGCGAGTTCAGAGAAACTCCCTGCGCTGATTTAACACAAAGCAGCAGGTAAAAGTGTTTGTAACCTGAAATTAACTTCTCACTAGTGAGGAGAAGTCCGTGCCGCTCAGCTGGACTGGCCCTGTTCTTATGGGCAGAGAGCGTCACATGAGCAGTCACCTGACCGCCGCAATGCTCCGCCCCCTCCTGGAAGTGAGCGTTCAGTAGGTGCGAGTTCAGAGAAACTCCCAGCGCTGATTTATCACACAGCAGCAGCAGCAGGTAAAAGTGTTTGTATCCTGAAATGAACTTCTCACTAGTGAGGAGAAGTCCGCGCCGCTCAGCTGGACTGGCCCTGTTCTTATGGGCAGAGAGCGTCACGTGAGCAGTCACCTGACCGCCGCAATGCTCCGCCCCCTCCTGGAAGCGAGCGTTCAGTAGGCGCGAGTTCAGAGAAACTCCCAGCGCTGATTTAACACACAGCAGCAGCAGGTAAAAGTGTTCGTATCCTGAAATGAACTTCTCACTAGTGAGGAGAAGTCCACGCCGCTCAGCTGGACTGGCCCTGTTCTTATGGGCAGAGAGCGTCACGTGAGCAGTCACCTGATCGCCGCAATGCTCCGCCCCCTCCTGGAAGCGAGTGTTCAGTAGGCGCGAGTTCAGAGAAACTCCCTGCGCTGATTTAACACACAGCAGCAGGTAAAAGTGTTTGTAACCTGAAATTAACTTCTCACTAGTGAGGAGAAGTCTGTGCCGCTCAGCTGGACTGGCCCTGTTCTTATGGGCAGAGAGCGTCACATGAGCAGTCACCTGACCGCCGCAATGCTCCGGCCCCTCCTGGAAGTGAGCGTTCAGTAGGTGCGAGTTCAGAGAAACTCCCATCGCTGATTTATCACACAGCAGCAGCAGCAGGTAAAAGTGTTTGTATCCTGAAATGAACTTCTCACTAGTGAGGAGAAGTCCGCGCCGCTCAGCTGGACTGGCCCTGTTCTTATGGGCAGAGAGCGTCACGTGAGCAGTCACCTGACCGCCGCAATTCTCCGCCCCCTCCTGGAAGCGAGTGTTCAGTAGGCGCGAGTTCAGAGAAACTCCCAGCGCTGATTTAACACACAGCAGCAGCAGCAGGTAAAAGTGTTTGTATCCTGAAATGAACTTCTCACTAGTGAGGAGAAGTCCGCGTCGCTCAGCTGGACTGGCCCTGTTCTTATGGGCAGAGAGCGTCACGTGAGCAGTCACCTGACCGCCGCAATGCTCCCCCCCCTCCTGGAAGCGAGCGTTCAGTAGGCACGAGTTCAGAGAAACTCCCAGCGCTGATTTAACACACAGCAGCAACAGCAGGTAAAAGTGTTTGTATCCTGAAATGAACTTCTCACTAGTGAGGAGAAGTCCGCGCCGCTCAGCTGGACTGGCCCTGTTCTTATGGGCAGAGAGCGTCACGTGAGCAGTCACCTGACCGCCGCAATGCTCCGCCCCCTCCTGGAAGCGAGCGTTCAGTAGGCGCGAGTTCAGAGAAACTCCCAGCGCTGATTTAACACACAGCAGCAGCAGGTAAAAGTGTTCGTATCCTGAAATGAACTTCTCACTAGTGAGGAGAAGTCCACGCCGCTCAGCTGGACTGGCCCTGTTCTTATGGGCAGAGAGCGTCACGTGAGCAGTCACCTGATCGCCGCAATGCTCCGCCCCCTCCTGGAAGTGAGTGTTCAGTAGGCGCGAGTTCAGAGAAACTCCCTGCGCTGATTTAACACAAAGCAGCAGGTAAAAGTGTTTGTAACCTGAAATTAACTTCTCACTAGTGAGGAGAAGTCCGTGCCGCTCAGCTGGACTGGCCCTGTTCTTATGGGCAGAGAGCGTCACATGAGCAGTCACCTGACCGCCGCAATGCTCCGCCCCCTCCTGGAAGTGAGCGTTCAGTAGGTGCGAGTTCAGAGAAACTCCCAGCGCTGATTTATCACACAGCAGCAGCAGCAGGTAAAAGTGTTTTTATCCTGAAATGAACTTCTCACTAGTGAGGAGAAGTCTGCGCCGCTCAGCTGGACTGGCCCTGTTCTTATGGGCAGAGAGCGTCACGTGAGCAGTCACCTGACCGCCGCAATTCTCCGCCCCCTCCTGGAAGCGAGTGTTCAGTAGGCGCGAGTTCAGAGAAACTCCCAGCGCTGATTTAACACACAGCAGCAGCAGCAGGTAAAAGTGTTTGTATCCTGAAATGAACTTCTCACTAGTGAGGAGAAGTCCACGCCGCTCATCTGGACTGGCCCTGTTCTTATGGGCAGAGAGCGTCACGTGAGCAGTCACCTGATCGCCGCAATGCTCCGCCCCCTCCTGGAAGTGAGCGTTCAGTAGGCGCGAGTTCAGAGAAACTCCCAGCGCTGATTTAACACACAGCAGCAGCAGCAGGTAAAAGTGTTTGTATCCTGAAATGAACTTCTCACTAGTGAGGAGAAGTCTGCGTCGCTCAGCTGGACTGGCCCTGTTCTTATGGGCAGAGAGCGTCACGTGAGCAGTCACCTGACCGCCGCAATGCTCCGCCCCCTCCTGGAAGCGAGCGTTCAGTAGGCACGAGTTCAGAGAAACTCCCAGCGCTGATTTAACACACAGCAGCAGCAGCAGGTAAAAGTGTTTGTATCCTGAAATGAACTTCTCACTAGTGAGGAGAAGTCCGCGCCGCTCAGCTGGACTGGCCCTGTTCTTATGGGCAGAGAGCGTCACGTGAGCAGTCACCTGACCGCCGCAATGCTCCGCCCCCTCCTGGAAGCGAGCGTTCAGTAGGCGCGAGTTCAGAGAAACTCCCAGCGCTGATTTAACACACAGCAGCAGGTAAAAGTGTTTGTAACCTGAAATTAACTTCTCACTAGTGAGGAGAAGTCCGTGCCGCTCAGCTGGACTGGCCCTGTTCTTATGGGCAGAGAGCGTCACATGAGCAGTCACCTGACCGCCGCAATGCTCCGCCCCCTCCTGGAAGTGAGCGTTCAGTAGGTGCGAGTTCAGAGAAACTCCCAGCGCTGATTTATCACACAGCAGCAGCAGCAGGTAAAAGTGTTCGTATCCTGAAATGAACTTCTCACTAGTGAGAGAAGTCCGCGCCGCTCAGCTGGACTGGCCCTGTTCTTAGGGGCAGAGAGCGTCACGTGAGCAGTCACCTGACCGCCGCAATTCTCTGCCCCCTCCTGGAAGCGAGTGTTCAGTAGGCGCGAGTTCAGAGAAACTCCCAGCGCTGATTTAACACATAGCAGCAGCAGCAGGTAAAAGTGTTTGTATCCTGAAATGAACTTATCACTAGTGAGGAGAAGTCCGCGTCACTCAGCTGGACTGGCCCTGTTCTTATGGGCAGAGAGCGTCACGTGAGCAGTCACCTGACCGCCGCAATGCTCCGCCCCCTCCTGGAAGCGAGCGTTCAGTAGGCACGAGTTCAGAGAAACTCCCAGCGCTGATTTAACACACAGCAGCAGGAGCAGGTAAAAGTGTTTGTATCCTGAAATGAACTTCTCACTAGTGAGGAGAAGTCCGCGCCGCTCAGCTGGACTGGCCCTGTTCTTATGGGCAGAGAGCGTCACGTGAGCAGTCACCTGACCTCCGCAATGCTCCCCCCCCTCCTGGAAGCGAGCGTTCAGTAGGCGCGAGTTCAGAGAAACTCCCAGCGCTGATTTAACACACAGCAGCAGCAGGTAAAAGTGTTCGTATCCTGAAATGAACTTCTCACTAGTGAGGAGAAGTCCACGCCGCTCAGCTGGACTGGCCCTGTTCTTATGGGCAGAGAGCGTCATGTGAGCAGTCACCTGATCTCCACAATGCTCCGCCCCCTCCTGGAAGTGAGCGTTCAGTAGGCGCGAGTTCAGAGAAACTCCCAGCGCTGATTTAACACACAGCAGCAGCAGCAGGTAAAAGTGTTTGTATCCTGAAATGAACTTCTCACTAGTGAGGAGAAGTCTGCGTCGCTCAGCTGGACTGGCCCTGTTCTTATGGGCAGAGAGCGTCACGTGAGCAGTCACCTGACCGCCGCAATGCTCCGCCCCCTCCTGGAAGCGAGCGTTCAGTAGGCACGAGTTCAGAGAAACTCCCAGCGCTGATTTAACACACAGCAGCAGCAGCAGGTAAAAGTGTTTGTATCCTGAAATGAACTTCTCACTAGTGAGGAGAAGTCCGCGCCGCTCAGCTGGACTGGCCCTGTTCTTATGGGCAGAGAGCGTCACGTGAGCAGTCACCTGACTGCCGCAATCCTCCGCCCCCTCCTGGAATCGAGCGTTCAGTAGGCGCGAGTTCAGAGAAACTCCCAGCGCTGATTTAACACACAGCAGCAGGTAAAAGTGTTTGTAACCTGAAATTAACTTCTCACTAGTGAGGAGAAGTCCGTGCCGCTCAGCTGGACTGGCCCTGTTCTTATGGGCAGAGAGCGTCACATGAGCAGTCACCTGACCGCCGCAATGCTCCGCCCCCTCCTGGAAGTGAGCGTTCAGTAAGTGCGAGTTCAGAGAAACTCCCAGCGCTGATTTATCACACAGCAGCAGCAGCAGGTAAAAGTGTTCGTATCCTGAAATGAACTTCTCACTAGTGAGGAGAAGTCCGCGCCGCTCAGCTGGACTGGCCCTGTTCTTATGGGCAGAGAGCGTCACGTGAGCAGTCACCTGACCGCCGCAATTCTCTGCCCCCTCCTGGAAGCGAGTGTTCAGTAGGCGCGAGTTCAGAGAAACTCCCAGCGCTGATTTAACACACAGCAGCAGCAGCAGGTAAAAGTGTTTGTATCCTGAAATGAACTTCTCACTAGTGAGGAGAAGTCCGCGTCGCTCAGCTGGACTGGCCCTGTTCTTATGGGCAGAGAGCGTCACGTGAGCAGTCACCTGACCGCCGCAATGCTCCGCCCCCTCCTGGAAGCGAGCGTTCAGTAGGCGCGAGTTCAGAGAAACTCCCAGCGCTGATTTAACACACAGCAGCAGCAGGTAAAAGTGTTCGTATCCTGAAATGAACTTCTCACTAGTGAGGAGAAGTCCACGCCGCTCAGCTGGACTGGCCCTGTTCTTATGGGCAGAGAGCGTCACGTGAGCAGTCACCTGATCGCCGCAATGCTCCGCCCCCTCCTGGAAGTGAGCGTTCAGTAGGCGCGAGTTCAGAGAAACTCCCAGCGCTGATTTAACACACAGCAGCAGCAGCAGGTAAAAGTGTTCGTATCCTGAAATGAACTTCTCACTAGTGAGGAGAAGTCCTCGCCGCTCAGCTGGACTGGCCCTGTTCTTATGGGCAGAGAGCATCACGTGAGCAGTCACCTGACTGCCGCAATTCTCCGCCCCCTCCTGGAAGCGAGCGTTCAGTAGGCGCGAGTTCAGAGAAACTCCCAGCGCTGATTTACCACAAAGCAGCAGCAGCAGCAGGTAAAAGTGTTTGTATCCTGAAATTAACTTCTCACTAGTGAGGAGAAGTCTGCGCCGCTCAGCTGGACTGGCCCTGTTCTTATGGGCAGAGAGCGGCACGTGAGCAGTCACCTGACCACCACAATGCTCCACCCCCTCCTGGAAGCGAGCGTTCAGTAGGCGCGAGTTCAGAGAAACTCCCAGCGCTGATTTAACACACAGCTGCAGCAGCAGGTAAAAGTGTTCGTATCCTGAAATGAACTTCTCACTATATTTAAAAAGACTAGTAAAGCCAATTTAACTTTACATGCTCAGGGAGATGGTAGTCAGTCCCGGAGAAGGTATTTAAATTTTGGGTAGTCTGAAAGGCACCCCTGTGCCACTGCACTGAAGGTGCTGTGTGACACACAGAAAATGTGATGCCTATGCAGTTGTTTTAAAAATACACAACCAAAGAACACAAAAGTAAAAAACACACAAAATATATGGAAGAATTGGAAGAAAAGGCTCACACTCTTCCCAGGTAAAAAATAAAATCCTAGAAATCCTAGCAAAGTTGCTGGGGGTCTCAAAAGCTAAAGGAAATTAGCACATATTGAGAATTATCCCTAACACTCCCTCCCGCTCCCCCAGACTAAGGGACAGGAGGATTTAATCCACTCCTGGATGAATATCCTTACTCCAGTCGGTCAAACATCCTGGAGAGACCTTCAGCATTTTGATGGTGACACCCTGACCTGTGTTCAATGGTAAAATCAAACCTGTGCAGGCTGATTGACCATATCAGTAGTTTTGGGTTTTCCCCTTTCATTTGCATAAACCATCTCAAGGGTTGGTGGTCAGTCTGAATCACAAAAGGGGATTCATACAAGTATGGCCTACACTTCATGAGTTATCACACAATAGCAAATCACTCACCCTCTATGGTTGCCCACCTTGTTTCGGGTTCCTTCAGCTTCCTGCTGATGAAGCAAACAGGGTGCTCCCTATCTTTCTCATCCAGTTGACTAAGGACTGCACCTATACCTGTATTTGAAGCATCTGTCTGCACAATGAAGGTTTGGTTATAGTCAGGAGCTCTTAGGACTGGAGCTTGACAAAGGGCTTTCTTTAGGCCTTCAAATGCTTGTGTGCACTCCTCATTCCGCCTGACCTTTTTAGGGAATTTGGGAGGGGAGATCACATTCAAGGGAGAATCTATGGACCCATAGTTCTCAATGAAGTTCCAATAGTACACAGTGAGGCCTAGGAAGGTTTGAGTAGTAGGAGTGGCCCAGTTTTGTACAGATTCTACTTTACTAGGCAATTGCCATTGTCACCTCCTCCTACCTCAAGTCCAAGGTAGACCACTTTACGCTGACCAATTTGACATTTACTAGCCTTTATGGTCAGATGGGCCTGCTCAAGAGCCTGCAAAACATATCTTAAGTGGTCAACGTGTTATTTCCAA
The DNA here is from genome assembly GCF_040938575.1 of Ambystoma mexicanum. Classification (NCBI taxonomy): domain Eukaryota; kingdom Metazoa; phylum Chordata; class Amphibia; order Caudata; family Ambystomatidae; genus Ambystoma; species Ambystoma mexicanum. The sequence continues at coordinate 387,863,470 of NC_090932.1, forward strand.
GTAGGGCTGATCACTGCAATGTCTTCCAAGTATGCCATGCAGAAGTCCTCCATCCCATTCAGAACTTGATTAATTATCCTTTGGAATGTAGCAGGTGCATTATTTAATCCAAAAGGCATTACCTTGAACTGGTAGAGGCCTGCTGGGGTTGAGAATGCAGTTTTCTCCTTGGCATGGTCTGTCAGTGCTATTTGCCAATAGCCTGAAGTTAGATCAAATGTACTGAGGTACTTGGCTGAACCAATTTTATCCACCAGTTCATCTGTCCTTGGTAAAGGGTGGGCATCAGTCTTGGGGACTGCATTAAGAGCTCTATAGTCCACACAGAATCTCAACTCTTTGGATCCTGCCTTTGGTACTAGAACAACTGGACTAGACCATGGACTGGTAGAGGGCTCTATTACCTTGAGATCAAGCATCTTGGTGACCTCCTCCTTTATGTGGGATCTTACATGATCTGACATTCTGTAACCTCTGCTTTTAACAGGTAAACCATCACCAGTTTGAATATCATGCTGGCCCCAAGGTGTCAAGCCTGGTGATAGTGAAAACAGGGAGGCAAACTGATTTAACAGAAACTTGCACCACTCCTGTTGTTCCGTTGTCAGATTAGAAGAGAGATTAACTTCTTCTATGTTCTCATCTAAAGGCTGGCCTCTAAGTAGGTCAGGTAGAGGTTCACTCTCCTCTTCCTCTGAAGATGTTGGAGGGTCTAAGGGACCAACAATGTTGATTCCTATCCTCTCAAAAGGGGCTCCCACCACTCGGAGAGGCACCAAGGGTGCAACATTCTTGGCTCCACTCTTGCCAGAGGTTTGGCAAGAGTGACAGCTCCTACAGAACTTATCTACATCAGACCCCTGCTTAGGCCAGTAGAAATATAAAGAGAACCTTTCCTTGGTCTTCTTAAAACTTAAGTGACCAGCCAAAGGTCTCATGGGCTAACTGTAGGAACTGAAGTCTGCTTTCAAGAGGCACTGCAAGTCTTCTGTAGTCCCCTGGGATAGACTCAGTCGGTTCACTTGAGAAGAGGCAATCTTCCCAGTACAACCTATGCTTTCCTGGCTCTTGCCCATCCAGCTGAGAAGCTGCCTGTTGGCGAAGACCTTCAAGAGTAGAACACTCTCTTTGACCTCTGCTGAAGTCTTCCCTACAGGGTCAACCTTCTGCCAGTAAAGAATGAAGCTCAGGATGGTCTGCAGGATCCAGATCTCCAACAGGAGCAAGGTCCTCTTCCAGCTCTGATTCCTCAGCAGCTGATTCAACCACACAAGGTTGTTCCACACACTTAGCCTCAGCTGGTGGAGGGCTCACAGGTGTGATCTTGGACAGTCCTCTCGGGGATGTCCTTGTTGGTAGCACAGGAGTGCTGGCTGGTTTCTTCCTGGGGGTGCTAGGTTTCCCCTTCTCCTCCTTCTTTTTCGAAATTGCAGTCAGTAACTCATGTGGACTGGGAGTTATATTTTCTTCTATAATCTCCTATTCAGAGCCTCTTAAGGTACTCTCTCTGGCCTTCATAGTCTGCTCCTGTTTCCTTTTGCTGGGAGGCCTGGGGTGCCTGATACATCTCCAAGAGTTGTTAAGTCATTCCCCAACACAATCCTCCCAGGTTCTTCACTCTGCACTCTTACAGGTATCTTGACAGTCATGTCATTGCACTGGATGAGAGCTGGTTACTGTGGAAGCATTTGGACAGGGCCTCCAGCAAGCTTAGTTAGGAATGCCGGTGCCTTAGCAACATCCTCAACCTTGAAAAATGATTCATCAACGACAGTTATACTGTCCGCAGTCTCTCTGATGGCAGGGGTCTCCTGGCCATTCACATGAACACTGTCTTTATAATACTCTTTAGTATTGTCTTGAATAGAGTTGTACACATCTAAGTTCTGCTGTTCCCAACGACCCTGGGATACTAAAGAAACACTGGCTGAGACTTTCATGGGTTCCTCAGCCAGTAAGTGAAAGTTTCCACTTCCTATTGGTACTTCATCCACTGGGGAGAAGGCTAAGGAGACAGTGTGGACCCCTGAAGGTTTACCCTTACATCTGGGATCCCCTTTCACATGGTCAGTTGACCCACACGCATAACATTTACCAAATGTCTTTATGAATGGGGGTTTGTTCTGACCTCCTTCTGGTTTGTCACCAGGAGGTACACTAGCCCGATTCAGTTTCCCTTGTGACTTAACCTTGTTATGCTTGTAGCCCTCTTTTGGAGTGGAAGTATTAAAATTCTCTTGATTGTCCTTTTTGTGCTGCTTTCCCTCTTCCTTCTTCTGAATTACCCCAGAATCATTGTGACTAGCCCTGTTGTCAACCCACAAGTCAGCAGCCCTTGCTAACTTCTTGGAATCAATTTCCTTAGAATGAGCCAAGTGCTTTCTCAGCTCAGGAGAGCGGGTTTCATAAATAGACTCCAACATAAACAGATTTCTCATACCTTCATAAGTGTTCACTCTGTAACCCGTAACCCATCCATCTAAGTTTTTCAATCATTCAGTCACCCAGGTAGCCCAAGGGTGCCATCATGCTTTTTGAGGGTTCTAAACCACTTAACATACTGAGAAGGGGTCTTCTCAAATCTTGCTATCAAAGCTAGCTTCACAGTTTCATACTCCTTTCTGTCTATATCCAACAACTCCATTACTACATCAGTTGCAACAGGGGGTAGCCTAGAAAAATGCCAAGTAATCAACTGATTCCCTTTAATGTCTTGAATCCCATGGTTATATTCAAAAGCAGCCAACTGATCCAAAATATCAAGCTTAACCTCATACATACTTACTGCATCTTTGGGCATGCAAGGCCTCTTAGGACTGGGAGACCTAGAAGACTCTGGGAGAGAACCAGTTTCAACTGACATTTTTTAAATCCCTAGTGCATGGTTCAATTCCATCTCTCTGAGTTTAAGTTCTTGATGTTTGCATTCAGTTTGAGCTTGGATTCTTTTACACTCTAACTCAAGTCTCATTCTTTCTAAAGAGACACATTCAGGACTTAATGTTGGACCTGGTGGGGTCCCTGTGGTCAGAGGTTGAGGCCGATGAGCAGGTAGAGGTAAAACAGGGCCTTTATTTGAAGACTCTTCTTTCTCATCGAACTCATCTATAACATTTGAGTTACTCTCAGAAACATTATCATCCACATTTGTTGTAGGTGTGGGGGATTCAGACCCACTCTTCAGACGTTGGTGCTCTAAAAACTTTTCTATCAATTCAACCTTTTTGCCTTTGACAGTGAGATTCCTAGCTTTACAAATATCTCTCAAATGATCAACAGTTAAAGTTACTAGCGTCTTCTGTCTGTAGCTTTCCATATCAGTCATGATAAAACAATTGCTTTAGTAGTGTTGCTTAGCCTTGGGAAGATTTTTTCAACAAAGGTAAAAGTAACACTCTAAATGTAACAAGTATATTTTATCCTCACCACTATACACTGTACACCAGTGTTAGGCAGAAACTCCTGCAGTAACCTTTGGGGACACTACAGGCAATTAAGACTACAAGTGTAAGCACAATTTACCTTTGGTACAAGCCTGTACTACACAGTAAAGTGGTAGCGATGGCTGAGCAGTCAGACTTATCTCAAGAGTTTAAGTGAGCAGTAGAACAAGTTACACAAAGGACCAACTAATACAGTGATTCAAACAAACACTTATTCAAGGTTTCCTGGTAAAAGACTATACATTTATTTACTCAGTCATTTAGAAAACATTACACTAGCATTAGAAGCTCAATAGCACACACTAATAAACCACAACAATCCAACCAGTAAGTAATTGAACAAGTTTAGCTCCTATGACGTGGGAGCAAAATGGCATTTCAAATACTTATTAAAGGGATAAAAAGACAAGGTTATAAGAATAGACAGCCTAAATACATTCATAGGCAGGGCAAAAGGTTTCAGTTAAATACAACCAGCAATTCCTCTCATAGGCCTGGGCCAAAGTCAATGGTTCAGAATCTTTGTATAGGATAGAACAGTTCTGGTAAATAACGGTTAAGTCTTTGCCACAGAGTTTAGAAGAATTTTGCTAGGCAAAAAGTTTGACAAATGTTTAGGGAAGGCCAAGCCTTTGAAGTTGAGGAAAGTTGCACGCACTTTCTCAATGGCCGAAAATAGTTCCGACCGCGTATGCACAGTACCTTATCAATGAAGAAAGCTGTAGCTGAGGCAGTTGTTCCTGTGTCTGTTCTTACAGATAGGTCTGGGGCGCCATATTGAAAAATATGGCTGACCCGATTTTAAGCTACCGTTGTTAGCGGTTGGGAAAAATCACGGTAGTTGATCTAAATCACTGCCACCAGCCATTTAAATTAGGAAAAGGTAACATTTTACTGTTACATGAGTGTTTTTACTCAGGGGAAGCTAAGAAACCCCCCCAGCACTCAATAGGAAGATAGTGTGTGCTGAGTTAATACATTTAAAAAGACTAGTAAAGCCAATTTAACTTTACATGCTCTGGGAGATGGTAGTCAGTCCCAGAGAAGGTATTTAAACTTGGGGAGTCTGAAAGATACCCCTGGGCCACTGCATTGAAGGTGCTGTGTGACAAACAGAAAAAGATGATGCCTATGGAGTTGTTTTAAAACTCCATAACCAAAGAACACAAAAGCAAACACACATAACATACATGGAAGAGTGGGAAAAAAGGCTCACACTCCTCCCAGGTAAAACAATCAAATCCTAGAAATCCAGCAAAGTTGATGGGGGTCTCAAAAGGTAAGGGAAGTTAGCACATATTAAGAATTCTCCCTGATACCGACTTCCGCACCAGACGGTGGAGCTACCCCCGAAGAGAGACCGGAGATATCCGACACTCAGTGGAAATGGGAAAGTGTTACATCTTTAATCTGTGGATCAGCTGAGAGGATACCTTTACCTCTCTTGGATACGGTCTCTGGAAGAACACATCAGCTGGATCTCCTACAGGGTTTTTGCAGCCTTACAGCTTTTTCCCTGTCTGGGGGTTTACTCCCGGGGGAAACCACGTTGTTTGGTTATTCTTATCCGACAACGTGGCCTCCAAAGGAGCTCGCCCTTATCTTCACAAAAAGAAGAAGTATTGGAAGGAAGAAATGAATAGGACGATCAAAGGAAAGAAGAAGGTTGACCCTCAAGACAGCTCCACCGAGGATCAAGGTGAGGTGGAAGGGAGAGAGGAGTCTTCTGAGTCTGATAATTTCATCCCTGGTCTGAATGAAAATATCTGGGATTTTTTGTGCTAATGCTTAAATGATTTAATTCTGCATAAGCTGCCAAAGCATCCAGCTTGTGCTTTTGTCCTATTCGGGTGTAGTCGAACAAGACAAGGTTGTCTACATAAAACAGGTAATCCAAGCTGAGATTATCCAAATTTGGGGAAAATCTATAAATCTTAAAGTTCTCAGCAAGGTTCGAAAGAAAAAGGTTAAAGAGTAACGGGTCCAGGAAAAAGCCTTGATTGGGACCACGCATAGTATCATTAGATGAAGAGAGTTTGCCCTGGGCATTACGATGCATTATGATGGAAGCATTAGAGTGTAAGGCTACAAGGATCCCAAGCAGGTGTTCGAGGCATCCCCACTCTCTGAGTTTGGACCATAAACAGCCTCTGTCTAAGCTGCCAAATGCCATAGAGAAATCGATAAACATTGTATATAATGGTTTTGACTTCACCATGACTTTCTTTTTCAACAAACACAGAATGAAAATATTGGCGTTAGTACCAATCCCCTTCCTGAAGCCCCTCTGCAGTGGATCGAATTTACCCACACGAGAGGCCCAAGCTCCCTCAAAATGATGCTGACATGCATTTTTGCAAGGACATCTAAAAGCGCAATGGGCCTATAGTTGGACAGGAGCGATTGCTGACCCTTTTTGTATATCGGGAAAATTATGGAATGTGCCCACGATTTTGGCATACTGACTGGTGACATAATTTGCTTAGAATTTGTGCCCAAAATGTACGCCCAAAGATGAGGGTCAAGTTTTAACACTTTGTTGGACAGACCATCAGGCCCTGGTGCTCGGGAACTCTTACTTCAAATGATTATGGAGAATGTGCTCCTCCAAACAGTCCAAGCGCCAGAGACCCGATGGGAGTTCCACATAGCGATTCTTCTCAGGTTCCCCCTTATACACATTAGTGAAATGACCAATCCAGCCTTGTTCCCCAATAATATTAATCAGGGCACACGAGTGTAAAGATACAAGATTATTAATTATTCACCAAAAGGAGTTGACATCCTTAGAGTTAACCAGCTGCAGCATCTGAGATGCATCATTCAACAGAATTTTATATTTATGAAGCTGGAGCCATTGTCTGTATTTTAGCTTCAGGGCCCTGCATTGGTTTAGCTCCGAGAATGAACAGAGGCGTAGAGCACGCCCCAAGTCCCTTTTATTTGACTGGATTACATAGTCATAGACATGGTTACTTAGCACTTTTGTTCAGTGTTTAGGGGAAGGCATCATTGCATATATTTGATCCAGTATGTCTCCATATGGGATGTTTAGCAAAGCCATCTCAAGTTTGTCTGGTCGGAAGAGGTGGAAAAGTACCTCACAGAACATCTCCATGCTCACCCTGTTCCAGCACACCCTATGTTTACCCGAGGATGCCTCTAAGGCCTGGTGATAAGTAAGTCTACTCCCTTCCAACTGCACCACCTTCCAACCTAGAAACAAAGGGTAGTGGGCACTATGTTCAATGTTCTTAATTGACATTCTGCAAAATTTCACCCGAGGCAAAGAAGTAATCTAGGATTCCACTTGAATTGCCTCGATGCCATGTTGGATTAGGAGTAATGACCCTCATCACCATGCCATTCACCATATTAATTTCCCAGGAGTTCATAAGCTCCATCCAAGCACTTCCACGCTTCCTTGTCATCAAACTGTGGCTTGACATACTCAGTCTAGCATACTCCAGACAGAACAAGTTAAGGTCACCACACAACAAAATTGAGTTTGAGTTTTTCCCAGTTTGCCAATCATAGATCACGTCTTCGATTACATCAAATAAAACATCTTGACTGATCATGTTAGGGTTCCAGTAGAGGTTAACTATCAAGGTTGAGGACATCTCTACATACATTTCCCTATCCCAATTTAGCTCCACTGCTTGCACAGTTGCATAGGTAGTAGCCGTTACTCCAATGTCATTCCAAATGCCAAACAAAAGCCCAGACGCCAGTCTCCCTTTGTCCCCCTCGTATGCTGGATTCAGAAAAGAATTTATGCATCCACACTTGGGGGTGCTCCAGGAGCCAGCATTCCTGGACACAAAACATGTCAGCTACAAAGATAGGCGAGACCAAAGTGGACAATAGATTGAAATAACCCTTGAATTCCATGAAAGACAGTTGAGTGATTTGATTTCTAAATTACTGCTCGGCTTGGATTGCTAACGATTACGCTCATTCAAACAAGTCGCTACCCATTTCCGGTCCATACCATCTTGTGACTCTGTATTTCCCATAAAATGGCTGGTGGTTTGTCTGATAACAGAGTCATCCATTGAGCATGTTATTGATAAAATGGGAGGACATTGCAGCACCTTTTCTGGCTGATCAGAACCATTAATGTCACACCTATATCCGGGAGTGGGCAAGGTAGTTGTTGGTTGAATTTCAGAGTAGGGCACAAATGAGAAACCCCATGATCTCTGTTGAGTCGCAACTGACAAGACCTGTTCCAGAACCAAACGAGAACCAAAATGAAGAATGACCTTGTCAAGTTTCAGGTTGTTCCAAAACTCCACCTGTTTAATGTCTGTTGAAACAAGGTGTGACAACAAAGGCACTTTAGTTACCAGCTTCAGTACTGCCAACCTATTTAATGTCAGTTGAATACAGTTTTTCCATCTCCCAAGACAGGAGTAATAAAATGTTCAAGTATGCCACCTTCGGAAGGATCAATAGCTCGGCATGACCCATATTCAAAAGGTGTGCATAGTACTCCTCCATAGTTGTAAACTAGGGCAAACTCCTAGCACCAACATGCTGATTAACTGTTTGCTGAACACCCCACTGCCATTCTTCACACACTCCTAGTGGGCTCTGAAGGGCCTCAAACAATGCCAGACACAAGGGGGTCACTTCTTGCATAGGCGTCAAGCCCACTAACAGGGTTTGAGAAAAGAGTGGACTGCACTGCACCAAATCTGCAACACCCTGGCTAACTGGACCAGCAGCACCACCACCCTCATACTCATAATTTGGGACCTCATTATTGTCCCCAATAGCCCCAGCTTCACTCTGAGGCATGTTCAAGATTACAAGAGTGTTAGATGGTAACATTGTTTTTGGTGCAGGCTGTTTCCTCTCCATAGGTAGTTGCTGAGACTTTGATCGCTGGGCCCTCGATCATTCAGGCTCAACGGGAAGGATTGTTAAATTATGCAGAAATTGTCTCAAGCCCCTGCTCAAATTCTTATAGTGACCTTTCCTATGTTTGGGTTTCTTGGTGGGCACGGACAGATCTGCATTCTCTACCCTCTGCTCGCTTAGTTTAACTCTGAGTGGCTTATTCACCTTCTTAGCTCTCACACCAGTATCCCCAAAATTGCAAAGGACACTCAGGTTTCAATCATTGGGGCTGCCCCTGCAGGGTCCCTGCAGATCACATCCCCCCTCCCTTCTATCAAGAGGTGCCTCATCATTTGCATAATGGCAGAGTCAATATGGACCGACGACTCCACCATGATTCCTTCAGAATCTTCAAAGAAGCTAAATGTGGCTTCTGTGAGAGGCTGTAAGCAGCAACCTTCCGCTTTGTTCGTTTTCAATGGCTGTAGAGAGTTGATGGATTAACGCCCATGTAGGTAAGACCTGTTCCCCAATATTGAAGTGGATAAAGGCCAATTCACAAAGTGAAAAAAGGCTGAGTCTTCCTTTCTTTCTTTCTTTCAAATTATCGAATGTGTGGGCGGACCCACACAGGCGCTACCCCATCCAAAAGGCTGAGTCCATTGTGGGCCATTTAGAAAGGATTCGACAAATGACAGTTTGTCACTTAGAACAGATACCAGATGAGTGTTAGCTCGTACGGCCACCAAGACCAGCTCTTGCTTATCGTATGGCGCTTTAAGGTCCGTCTGCGAAAACGGAGGGAGATTACAAAGGAGCACTGTTGGAAGAGACGGATACTTTCCTCTTTGGCACATTACTGGTATAGAATCTAGTAGATGGAATCAGTAGGCAAGGTGGACAGTGGCTCCAGGGCTGAATGAAGAACCTATGGAGTGACAATGAGCTGTTTCATCGGGGCTGGAAATAAAGACAATAACCTTGAGTTAAGGAAGCCAGCTTCATCTAGGCCACTGTCCAAATGTCTAAGGTGACAGAGATCGAGGTAGGACTCATTTGGTTGGCAGCCACGTTGAACCCTCTTTGTTGAAAAAAGAACCAAGTTCCAGATCAGTGATTTCTTTTAGAATGTCCTTGCTCTTAATGAGGAGGGTTAAGAAAGACTCATTTGCCTTTGGATTCCCTTCAGTAGCTGAACCAGATATTATATTGGTGTCCTTTTTCAATCATTCTGCTGGAGAGAAATGTCCCTTATTAGTGTCATTCTAAAAGGCAAAAGATTGACATTAGGACTTCCCAAAATGAAATATCTGGGCCTCTGAATTCACCACAGGGACTCAATATCCCCATATTGAAACTGCACAAAGCCGGCGGGTCTAGTCTCCCAGTGTTGGCAGGCAAGATTTTGAACTCCTTGCCTCCTGCTCTTAGAGTCAAACCATCCTTCCCGACCTTCAGAAACAAGGCCAGATCTTGGCTCTTTTCACAGCTAAACTGATATCGCCAATACACAACTATATCCGCACGCATGCTCAATCAACCTGCCCTCAACAAGACGTATGCCTAGATCTCTAACTCTAGACAAACGCCTTTGTAAGTTCTTCACTGCTCACCGTTGACTTGCAACCTGATTTGCAACACAGGACTGCTGCCTCCATACTTAGTATTGCACTTTTATGACATTGGCCCTCATTACGATACCAGTGCTAAACCATGACGCTATTAGGTGCCGGTATCGGAACGTGTCCACCATGGTGAAATGGGGAAATACCGGCCCATTCCAAGGTTGGCGGTTGGTATTTCTCAATTTCCCCATGGCCCTTCCCCATTCCCATTTTTGCCCCATAGGGCATAATGGGAATGGCGAAGACGCTAAGTACGGTACCGCAAATTGTGGTACCATACTTACCGCGAAGGTCCCTTTGCGGGTCCCTACTTTAACGGCTGGTCTAGACCAGCCATTAAGGTCGGGTCCCCCAAAGGGACCTCGTAATTAGGCGCTAATGGGTTAACGGCGCAGCAGCCTTTTACGGCGCAATTAACCCATTAGTGCCAGGGTCGTAATGAGGCCCATTGTATGTTTGCAGCTGCTTTCCTTGTTTGGACTGCACCTCATGTTTTTTGTACATTTTCGTCTGCACTGACTATTGCATTTCCAGTTTGTAACAACGTATGAATATTCAAGAAAAAGCACCCAGATACTCTTGGGTTTGGTGCGCTACATAAGTAAATAAACTAAACTAAACTAAACTTGGAGGATTTAACTTTGGGGTGCAGTAATATTGAGCTTAGGAGTAGACACTTGAGGAGATGCATGAAAGCGAACTTGCTTCATTACAGGAGAAGAAAACTGGGGAACTGGGACCCATAACAGTTTCTGCAACTGCTTGGGGGAAGGTTGGGGAAAGGGGAGGATTCTCACAGCCCCCAGCCTGACTTTCTCATTGGTCAGGGATGGATATCAGAGGTGTCAGTAGGATTTGTTCATTCTGCCTCCAAAGAGAAAGTGGGATGTCCACTTCAGATTCAAGTGCCAGAGCTGGCTCGTGTATCTGGTTGCCTTGTTCACGAATCAGAGTTAAAGTATGAGAAGGTGGTGGCTGATTATTTGGCACAAATAGAGTACAGGGGACATAAGACTGGGCAACAGTGCAAGTGTTTAGATCGTAGGAAGTCATAGCAGGGGATGGCAAGCAAGAGAAAGAAAGTCACAATGAAACACAGGCATCATGCGGCTGCAGCACATGTTTTAGAGTAGGTCTAAGCCACTCCAAGCAACCAGATATAGCTTATGTACTAACAGGACTCCAGGCGCCACACACCCCTCCAGCCACCAACTGTCAATGACTGTAGGACCATGCAGAGACTCTGCGGTGCTCTGCGGTAAATAGTTTTTTAAATTTGCTGTGCCTCCAGGCTATAGCAAGTGTAGAAAGATTGTTCTCCGTCACAACCAAATACTGCAGGACTCTGCAGAGACTCCGAGGCGCTCCGTGGTAAAAAGTGTTTTTAAACCCGCTCCGCCTCCGGGGTATGGCAAGTGTAGACAGACGGTTCTCCTTCACATCCAATAACCTCAGGTTACCCATTACAATTTCCTTGGGTGAGATTTTCTGATAACTGTACCTGGACAGGTCAAATTACCAAATCTCAGTTAATTTTGGAAAAGAATAGTGGTGGCCTAAGGAGGTTTTTTGTTTCCCATGGTGAGAAGGCTGTTTTACCTGCTCTTGACATTTATACCATGCAGGTCACTTCAGCTGTGCTGTATGGAGCCGAGATATGGGGATGGTCCAATTGCTCAAGTTTGGGGGTGGCTGAGCACACATTTTTAAAGAAGCTCCTCAGACTACCGTATAGTACATTGAGTGTCCCACTAATTATGGAGTGTGGTTTGGTTCCTGTAAATTGCCAACTAATGTGGAAAAGTTGTCTTTTACTGGGTCAGGTTATGGAGCTCCCCGGATCTTGGTGAATATCGGGAAGCTAGTACTAACTTGTTGAATTACCCGGGTGGTCGTTCCCTTAGCTGTGCCATGTAAAGTGACAACTTGCAGTGACGGGCTTGGAGAATCTTTGGAAAAATCCTTTTCCATGCCCACATGTTTAAAAGGTGATGTGATGTGGGTTGCTGGGTATAACAACCAGGAACATATTGTTTGTTTGTGTCTAAAATTGAAGTTGAACGGAATTACCTCCTCTCGAAGTCTAGTTTTGAAGGAGAACTTTATCTGGATCTTATTTCCCCTGCCTATGTTTGCACCCTGTTCATTAAATTCAGAATGGACACTTTACAGGTGGTGGAATTCACTTATGGTTGGAAGGGGGGTTCTTCATCAGTTTGCTCAGACTGTATCACTAATGCATTTTTTGCTACTTTGTGAATGCTATTTGTCTTTTAAGGAGAATGTATTTAATTCCACTGTTTAAGACATTGACAACTGTTTTTCTAGTTGTGAGAGCAGTCAGAGGGGCATCTATGGTGCCGTAGTTCACCACAAATTTTCTGTAATACCCAGTGAGACCTTGAAAGGTTCTCACTTGAGTTGGAGTGTTGGGTGTAGGTTCGTCTTGCACTGCTTGTACTTTACTGGGTAGAGTCTGAATCCTCCCTCCACCTACTTCATATCCAAGTTAGACCACTAATCCTTGACCAATCTGGCACTTCCTGGCCTTATGGTCAAGTGAGCCTTCTGAAGGCTCCCCACCTCCTTATTTTTGTTCTGTTTCCCCTCCTCCTGCGTACCTGCTTAGTATTCATGTCCTTATGAGACATTCTGTGTGACTCCCACAAATCTGCTATACTGGCTAGCTTCTTAGGATCTATCTCCTTAGAATCAGCCAAGTGCTGCTTAGGCTCAGCGGAACAAGATACAAAAATATGTTCAAGCATGACCAAACATATCATACCCTCAAAGGTAGTGACCTTATAGCCTTCAACCCAGCCACTCAAATTTCTCATGGAATCAGTAACATAAGACACACAATTGTTACCTTCTTTCTGTTTATACTCTCTACTCTCTAAATCTCTTCAAGTATTGAGTAGGAGTCTTCCCAAACTTTAAGATGAGAGTTTTCTTCAATCTTAGACAGTCTTTTCTGTCAGACTTTGACATTTCCAAAATGGCACTGCAGGCAGAATGGGTAGTCGACTGAACAACCCTGCAATCTTGTCATCATCCACAATATCTTGAACTTCACATGCATACACAAATTCAGTTAAATAGTTCACGATGTCATTCTTTTCATCATACATTCTGTGCAGATCTTGAGGGAACCGTGAATAAGAGGAGGACCCAGACCCATTTCCAGATCTTTAGAGGAGCCAGTTGTAGCCTGAATCTTGGCCAGTTTCAACTGGTGATTCCTGTCCTTCAGTTTTTTCTGCTTGCTCACCTCTCAGCTTTGCCATGTTGAACTCAAGCCCCTTCTGCCTAAACAGCAGTTCTTGTTTATTTAATTCAAGCATGGCTTCAGCATCAGAGCCAACAGATAAAGCTTGGGGCTCTTCTTCATGCCTTTCTCCATGGACTCCATGGATGAGGGTAGACACAGCTCTGCTATAGCTCTCAATGAGAGCAGCCCACCACCTTCTGCACTCTAATCTGAGCTAATGGCATTGAGTTGAGCCTCTTCCCAATCCATGATCCTTTGGATCATTTCACCTTTGGTACCTTGAGCGGATAAGCATCTCTCAGTACACACCATTCTCAGTGTCTCTGATTTGGAAACATTCAAAGTTATGTAAGTTATTGTTTCCACACTCTAAGATCGGTTGTTAGCTTTTACAGTTACATTTCCACTAAGGTCAATATGTGTCCTGGGTAAGTGTGATCTAAGTACCTTTACCCGTGCACAGAACTGGGTACCTTTGATCCTATCCCACCGCTGTACACCTATTTATCAAGATGGATTTCTGAACTCTGACCTGGTGGGCAGAGGTTCACAAGGCCAGTCTAGTTTCGTGGAACAGGGTAACCTTCTGGACAAGCCAGACTAATCAAGGTAGCATTGGCAGCAGTCAAGACTAGGTCTCAGGAGGGTTGGGGGTAATCCAAAGTCCACAATGAGCACACACAGTAAACAACACCACAAATTACTCTTAGTCTGGTGAATATATCAAAAACACATATACAGTTATTAAAGGCCTTTTAACTCAAACACAAGATGAAACCTGTTAGGGAATTTGTCAGAGGACTATACCTAGTTTGGTGGAATTTTATTATCGTGGTAAAATGGTGGCACAGTGTTGTTATGGTAATGCCCATTATGGTGTGATGAGACGCTCCTCTTTCACCTGTATTCTACTTAGGGTCAACTCTAAATGCAGATCGCCGGGCCTATCACACTAAATTATGTTGACAGGGCTACCTGTCACCTAGGCACTTATTTACAAGGCTGGACTACTGTCTTTGACAGATTTGTTCACAAAACATACACAGCTGAATACTGCACTCACACTCTATCTATCTACATAACCCATAGTAAATTAAATGACACAACCTGACTACCATGAAGAATGTACCAAGACATGTTGTAACGTTTAAATTGTGTATTTCTCTTGGCAAATTAACTTACTGATCATAAACAGCAACAATGAATAGCGATATAATTAACCATGTGAATGTGATTCAGTAAAAATAAGTATCAAGAAAGAACATTTCAACATGAACTCAGCTCAATGACAAAACATGTGTTTCACCCACTTCAACCTTGGTTGTGAATCTTTCGGCAGGAACCGTGCTTAGTACAAAAAAATGTAATTTCTCTGCATAACATTTGAAAGGTGCTGAATTCTTTCACATAAAAAACAAAATCTCTCTGGCTGTCTTAGAATACATTCGCACATGTGCACCTCACTTAACCGGTATACTCACATTGGGCCTCATTACAACCCAGGCGATTAGTTCCCTACTTTACCACCATGGTGTAAACTCCATTTACACCATGGTGGATGGCGGATTTACCGCCCCATTCCAAGGTGAGGGGTGCGGTAAATCCCCATTCCCCATGTACCCTTCCCTATTCCCATTTTTGCCCCATAGGGCATAATGGGAGTGGGGAAGGCGCTAATTACGGCACCGTAAATTACGGTGCCGTAATTAGCACCAAGGCTAAAAGCAGGCGCTAAAAGCAGGCGTTAAAATGGTAATCAGGCGTTAAGGGTTAACGGCGCAGACGTCGCCGTTAAACCCTTAACGCCTGGGTTGAAATGAGGCCCATTAAGTATGAGTGAGATTTCTGTGCTATTATCATGGGCAACCCTTCACTGTTGTCCTGCCAGCCTGCAGCAGTATCACAACTCCTGCACCCAGGCAATCCAGATAAAAGAACACAATCTCCATTCGACTGCAGCTCGTCTTCTCCGTGTGCTGCCTGGAAAATCTTGCCTCTCTGCACTGCACGATTCTGGCCAGTCACTTGCTTGTCTATCGGCTGAACTCCCCACACCCCGTTCTGTATCTTGAATTTATATGCTATCCCTGTCAATCTCACTAAAAACCTTCCTTAAACATGACGTGCACCATCACCCGATTTGGTTTCTGTGTAAGCATAGCTTTATGAATAGATTTGTAACAATCATTTCCTTGCAGTTTGTGCAATTAAAACACAGCCAGAAATCTTGTGCCTGCACGTTTATACTCCACTGCAAAAACACCTTACTTTTGACATGTCATCTGAACCCTTTTGCACTGCTTTGTTAAAGCTAAAATTACCAATTAATGGGCAGGGGTGTTAATTGGTTTGTTTGGGTTAATATGTACATAGTGCAAACTGGGCAGATAATCTATTCACCCTGAAGTGGATCATTTTGAAACTTGCTTTCCACAAGAATCAGCATTTCCATTTGTAATGTATGCCAGCTATTTGATGTTTATATTCTGTTTACTGCCTCCTCTGAATATAATGTCAAGGCTCACTTACTGTCCCTCATATACAGTACCCCTGCATGTCCAGTATCTCTCCTACACACCACAGCAATATTAACAGAACCCAATACTAGGGAACATATATATATATATATATATATATACAGAAACTATTGGCCTAAAGAATATTCAACAAGGAACGATTCACAACCTGTAGAAGAACAGGCTCAGACAGTGCAAATATACGTTAGACAATTCTTCAAGAGTCTCAATCCTAACTAATAGGCATTCCAATCCCTACGAAGTGTGGAGCCTTATGCTAAAAAGTACACTCACCGTGGCAGCACTCGATCGTGTGTTAAAGTACATGAGGTTCCTCTTCAAGAGGATGTAGTGTCGCAGGAAGGGGGGTAAGGTGATGAAGAATAGAGTTCCACTATTCGAGGAGGGTCTCCACAATTGCATAGAGCTACTTCCAGGAATAAGGAAGAGGATGGTAGCACAGGTTACTCTCACAAAGGAGAGTCGAACTTGAGGGGCACTCATGCGTAAAAGTCTATAGATGCATCAGGGGGCACAGGTAAGTTATACAAGTACTCACCAATCCTTGACACAGTCCAGACCAAACTTTGCCAGTCAAATCCAGTTTGCTTGCAGGTTTGAGTCCAGCAGGTGCATGTCTCTCCGGCATTCATGGGCTGCGTTCCAGGTCCTCATTCTGTGCGGGACAGTGGTGATTTCTCCGCTTCTGGGGAAAGGGTTCAGGCCAGATCCACTGCAGCTAGTCTTAGGGCACAAGGGGGCACAGCAGAAAGGCACTTATGAAGCTCATCACCACAGCGAGGCGACACAGGTACTGTATAGGCTCGGATTCAAGCAGACTCTCCTAATTCCAGACCTACGAATACTAGGTGTATGAAACTCAACCAGAGAGTGCCTTCCCAAAATCTCAGGTTGAAACTTGAGACAGTGGTGGTTCCAATGCAAATGTCCCGTACAAGCTGTTCAGTTCAATGGACGGTGAAGGAACTCTTCTGCAGGTTAAACAGGAGGTGCCGAGAGTAGTTAGTCCCACTTCTCAAATGGTTTGATGCGCCCTTGCAGGCCTTCTGTGATCGATGAGAAACAGGGGCTCCGATGGGACAACAGCGGGGTCAGGGTGCAAACCTTTCAGTGGATCAGCAACAGTTCCACGTATCTATTTCTTTCGTTCAGGATACTTGCCTCCTTTACTAAGTTTGGTGTGAAGATCAATCTGGAATATGTCTAGAGTGCCTTCTCTTATCTGAAAATCTCCTTTGGGCCAAAATGAAGAGAAACCAATAGGAGATCTGCACACATTCAACCATTCCAGATTTAAACCAATCATGGACCACAGTGGTCACAGTCATCCCAGCACAGCAGACATCCTGGCACCCATGATGTGTATTGGAACTAGATATTTCCAGCCCACATCCTGGGCGCACACACACAAGGCATGCATAATCCTGTGAAAGCTTCAGTTTGCGTTGAAGTATGCATGACCAAATAAGGAATTTCCCAGATCTGCTCCACCTGAGGAAGGCAAAGGGACAAAATGGCTGAAGGACAGTGCAGGTGTGAAACTGGGTGGGAAGGGGACCTGGTATTGAGATCAGAGGGTAACCAGGTGACCATTGCAGTTTCAGCCAGGAATTCGCCAGGTGAGAGGAAGAGAGAAGGCAGAAGCAAAGAGGAAAATCTTAACTTGCTTCTGGAACCAAAGATGGGTCTCCTCAAGTTTCAGGGAGGCAGGGAGGCTGTTCCAGAGGACGTACCCAGCCGAAGAAAGAGATCTACACCCAAATGCCAGAGAGTGACAGGAAAGGAGGGTGTAGGTGTGCCGATGAGGAGAATCTCATTCTTACTAGCATTAAGGCAGAGATGGTTGGTGGCACATGATTCCTGGATAGCAGACAGACAGTCAGAGATGAGAGAAGGAGAAGAGGTGACAGACGGGAGTGTGAAAACAAGCTGGGTGTCATCCGTATAGCATTGAAAGTTGGGGCAGAGAGCGGCAATGCAGTGGGCAAGAGGAGCCAGGTATTGGTTGAACAGCCTGGGAGAGATGCACGTCCCCTGGGGAACAACACAGGTAGAGAGTGAGATAGAGGAGAGGAATTTCCCAGGTTGGACCTGGGAGGGTCAATCAAAGAGGAAAGAGGTCAGCCAGGTTATCACAGAGTCGGTTGAGCAGGATGGCATGGTTAAACATGTCAAAGGCAGAAGAGAAATTGAGTAAGATGAGGGCAGAGGGAAGATTAGAATCGAGGTTGGAGAGCCGGTGATCATGGATGTTCAGGAGAGCAGTTTCCATGCTTTTGGTTGCTCTGAAGCCAGACTGATTGTCATGGTGACAACCAACAGATTCAGTATGAAGATTAAGATGGGAGATGGCCAGCTTTTCCAGGAGTTTTCCCAGGAAAAGAGTGATGGAGATCGGGCGATAGTTAGCCGGCAGGAGGGGGAGGCAGAGGGTTTCTTTAGAAGAGGGTGCACAAGAGAGTTGTTCAGTGGGTAAGGGAGGGCTCCAGTGGTGAAGGAGTGGTTGCAGAAATCAGTCAGGGCAGGAGCAAGGGTGTCAATATGGTCATTTATGGTTTTGGAAGAACGCAGGAGAACCTGTTTTGACAAGACTTTCATAGATCGGACATGTCTAGAAACCTTGTCAGGGGAGAACAGAGGAAAGGCAGAGAAGGAAGGAGGAGATGTGGCCAAAGACATAGAGCAGAGAGTAGAGGGAGGAGGAGGAGAGGAAGAGAGAGTGGACAGGATGCCCTGAGTTTTAGAGATGTAATGAGAAGCCAGGGCCGTGCAGAGGGCCTGGTAGGGGACAGGAGTGGTAGAGACTGCAGCAGGATTGGCCAACTCTTTGCAGTATTTAAAGAGTTTTGCTGAGTTGTTGGATTCCGCAGAGACGCGTGCTTGGATGTGGTCTCTCTTCTTGGTGCAGACAGAGAGCCGGTATTGCCTTTGGAGCAGGCGGCAGGCCAGTGTGTCACAGGATGCACAAAAAGCAATCCATTTCCTCTCAGCCACCCTGCACTTACGTTTAAGCGTGAAGAGGTCTGAGTTGTACCAGGAGTTGCACTTTGCTTTGGGCTTCAAGTGGATCCTCATGACAGGGGCAAGAACATCAAGAGTATCAGAAGTAACAGAGCAGAGCACGGAAAGGGCTGTGTCAGGATGAGTCAGCCAGAGGAGGAGGAGGGGAAGAGAAAGTGGTGGCGAAAGCCTCAACTGACACACGCTTCATAGGTCGGATAACCGAGAAGGTAGGTGGCAGTGCTGGAGTTGGCAGGTCCTGAGGGGTAGACAGGGAGAGATAGCAGGAATGGAGAAAGTGATCACTCCAGGAGAGAGGAGCGGTGAGAGGGATAGAGAGGGGAAGGCCTGAGAAGATCAGAACATCCAGAGTATGCCCTGCAGAGTGAGTTGGGCCAGAGGGGAGAATAGAAAGAGAGATTCACAGAGGTTGTGAAAGAGTCCAGAGGAAGGACACGAAGCACCAGGTGGATGTTAAACTCTCAGAGAAGGAGGAGCGGAGTGGTTGAGGCCAGGAGGGAGGAGGAGAGGTCCTCCCACTCAGAGAGGAAGGAGGTGATCTGACCAGGTGGCTGATAGATAGCAGCCACAGTAAGAGAGTGACCAGGAGAGAGAGAAAGCCTGCAGACAAGGCATTCAAAACAGCAGTAGGCCTGCATAGGAATGACAGAGGAAGGAATCCACTCCGGGAAGATCAGGGCTACACCACCCTCAGGAACGGTTAGGTCTGGGCACGGAGAGGATCTTGTAGCCATCAGGGAGGAGAGTGTCAAAGCTTGTGACAGAGCTGGCCGTGAACCATGTCTCAGTGGGACGGATGACATTGAGGTCAAGTTCTTCCAGAAGGCGGCAGATGTTTGAGGAGTGTTTGACAGCTGAGCGAGAGTTGAGAGTGGCAATATGGAGAAGGTTTCTATCCTTGAAATGCTTCTGGTGAGGGGTACAAATCAAAGGTATGCCCTGTGGAGGTGTAGAAAGAGCCTGAGGGGGGGCAGAAGAGGAAGTAGGAGAGGGCTAGGTAGTCAAGGAGGAAACAGAGGGGGGAGGCAAGTAAGCAGAGCAGGGGAGAGAAGGGACAGCAGGAGAATAATGGAAATTGATGAGGAGCGGGAAACGTCTATCAAAGAGGAGAAGGATGGCCTGAGGGCCTTGTACCAAGACGGTGCCGTTCAAGTAAACATTAATGATGACCTTAGAGGAGTGGAAGGGGGCCAGGAGGGCCTCCTACCAAGTGCCACGATTAATGGGAGAAGAAGAGAATGGAGAAAGCACAGAGACCATATGAAGAGTCCATAGGTCTGATGAGGGAATGACAAGAGGATGTCAGTGAGGGTTTGTATGGAGGAGGCACTGATATAGGTGTCAACGATAGGGAGGCCTGGGTTGGAGACCAGGATGTCTTTTTAAACTTCTTCCTACCAGACTTAGTAAAGAGAGCAGGATAATTAATAGAGAAGCAGTTAGAAAAGATAGGAGAAACGGAGAGCACCTCAGAGTAGGTGGGGAAAGAGGAGAGATTAAGAGGGGTTTGGGGGACTATAGTGGGGAGAGACACTAGGGGAGGACACAAAGAGGGGTGCAAAAAGATGAGACAGAGAGGCATGAGACAATCGTAGACATTTACCAATAAGACAAGAACTCAGACAATAGTAGATCAGTTTACTAAGAGGAACAATTTACTAAGAAGACAGTAGCCAAAAACAAAAGGACGAAGAAGTTGGAAAATGTAAACCTGGAGGAAGGAAGAATGCAGTGGAACACACAGCAGTACAATGTAAGACAGGGCAGACAGTGAGGCAAGACACAAAACCACTCTAAGAGCAGAGAAGTCGACAAATGATGACCTAGAGGAGGGAGAAATACAACCAGACAACACAAGACAGTATATGCAAAACAGGGCAGTCAGTGTGGTAAACAACAAAGCAGTGTACAAGAGCAGAAAAGTTGACAAGAATTAAAGAAACCAAGGGCCTCATCACGAGTTTGGCGGTAACCCTTAAATGCGTCGGTAATGCTATCACTGCTGCATTTAAGGGTCTGCCAAATCACAGTCTTGGCAGATTTCCCCCCAGCTCTGAGCTGGGGGCAAATCTGCAGCAATTTTTCCAATGTTCGGCGCTAATACCGCCAGCGGGAAATCCGCCAGTGTTAATAGCACGGAAATTCCCCATTGGGCCCAATGGGGAATGGGAAATTCCCAAATGGGCCCGATGGGGAATGGGCATTAACCGTACCGCCAAACCCCTGATCCGACGCTAATAGCACCAGGGGGTTTGGCGGTAGGGCTAATACCGCCCATCTCATGATGTGGCCCAAAGTCTAGATCTAAAGACTCCTCATAGGCGGTAATGGAGATAAGATCTGCTAAAATGTCACTTGAATCAGCCCAAACTCCGGTCAGAAATAATATGACATCGGATCAGAGAAGTGTACAACAGAGACTGCCATCTCAAACACCAATGTTTTAGTCACATGATTCGAGCAATAGAGAGAGTTAAATTATTGCTAGGTACATGGGAGACAGACCCAGGGTGGGATACCGTCCTGAGATGTCAGGCATGAATAACAATCAGAGACAAAATCAAAATCTAAGAAACAATGGTCCCTACCAGACATTGGGAGCGCAGAGCAGGTTTCACCCCAATACAATGGTATATGGTAATCAGGACAGACCACGATATGTGGATCGGTTCATTGAAACTGGAAATCAGCATAGGTGACGGTTCCCACAAAATGAAAGACAAAACATGAACTATGCCCCGCACCACTATAATCAATCACCACCACCAGTGGATCACAACCAAAGAATGATCACACCACGTTCCCCACCTTCCATGAATCAAGAGTTCTGAAACAACTCAAATATAAATCAATCTCCTGGGAGATACCAGAACAGATTTAACCAGGGTGAAAGTAACCAGTACCAGCCTAGGCCGCAAAGAGAGGATTCTAGGTAGATGGATATATTTCAATGCCTTGAGGCCCAAGTTAAAATGTTGTCTGAACAAATAGGGAAACTCTGTCAAGTTCAAAAACACCCATCAAATGAGGGGGCGGAAAGTCGCAGAAGTGATCTGGTCTCTTCTGATAATAAGTGACTAAATGTCCTGAATTGCTTGCTGATTTAAACATGAAGATGCCTAATAATGAAAATGAGGCAGGGGATACAACTGCACCTAAAAAGGACGTTTGGTTTAATTTAGCATTAAATAAAACTATTGAAGTGTGTGCAAATGAAAAGGAGAACAGAGAAAATAAACAAGAACTTCCAAAAGAGCAGAGACTGATTAAAAAACACATCACATGCCATTATGAACAACTGTTGAAGAAGTAGGTTTGACTGTTAAAATATCTTCCCTAGATACTCAAAACGCCTATAAAATGCAAACAGGAACAATTAGTACTAAAAAGGAAGGTACAGGCCAGTCACCTGAAGAGTACTTTGAGCCACAAATATTTCAAGAGGTTAAAAAGACTGATTACGTGCCAGAGGTCAAAAAGTGCTCAGAATCAGAAAATGACAAGTTACCATGTGATGTTATTGTTAAATGTTAAATATTAAATGTTAGAGGTATTTGTACCGCCCACCGTCACCAACAGAATTGGCCCCAGGCACTCTGGTGGATCTGTAAACGATAAGGTGGGATGGGTTAGTAAGGTGAAGAGGGAGTAGGATAGTGAGAGGAGTGGTGTTCTGTTGGCAGCTTCAACTCGGTATACACCGGGTGCTGAGCTTTGGTGCGGGTATTGGATCAGTGTCGTTCCGCGTGTGCTGTTGCTCCAGTTTATGTGTTGTTGCAGTGTTGTGAAGTGCATGCGGCTTGTTGTGCGAGAGGTGGTTGTGTGAGTTTTTTGAGTGAGATAAGTATGTAGAGTTTGAGCTTATATTGGTTGGTGGGATTACCTGACCTTTAGCATGTTAACATTCACAGTTTTGTCCAAACGTTGGGCCAACTGTTGGCCCTCATAATCCCATCTAGATGCGGTGCAGGCCAATGTTTAGAACTTCCTCCAGGTGCGGGCATGCCAACACTCACAGTCCTATCTAGATGCGGTGCAGGCCCGTGCCCAGAAATCCGTCTAGGTAAGGGCATGCCAACATTCACGACTCTATCCGGATGCTATGCAGGCTGGTGTTCACAATTCTAAGTGTGGCACATGCTAACATTCAAGTTTCACCTAGGCGCGGGCGTGCTATCCTTCAATCAATCCTATTTAGATGCGCCGCAGGCCAATGTCCACAATTTTAAGTGTGGCCTATGCTGGTCTTCAGGTTTCACATAGGTGCGGGCATGTTAACATTCAGAGTCCTATCCAGATGCCACTCAAGCCAATATTCATAAATCTATCTAAGTGTGGGCCTGTTCACATTTAGGTTTCACCTAAGTGCGGGCATGCTAACATTCAAGGTCCTATCCAGACCCGACGCAGGCCAATATTCACAATTCTATCCAAATGTGGACATGCTAATATTCACAATTGTATCTAAGTGCAGGCATGCTAAAATTCAAAGTCCCATCTAGATGTGACACGGGCCAATATCCACAATTCCATCTAAGTATGGCCATGCTAATATTCACATTTCTATCTAGATGCGCCTGGCGGTATGGATATGGTCCATCCAGTACGTACGAGTGTGTGAGTCACTTAAGGGCTTTGTCTGGGTCTAAGTATGTGATCAGTCTCTGGAGCCTGAGCCTTCCTTTGGTGGCTATTTTCCATGATATCTTATGCTCTGTCGAGTGGTTGGTTCTTTAGTTTGAGTGTTTGTCCAATTTGAGAGTGGCCGAGGTTGGAGTTATTTTCATCGTTGTTTTAATGTATTGGCATTCAAGTGCGTCTCTGTTGTGGTTACGCTGTGAAGAGCCATGATTTGAGTTGTTTCCTGAATTCTAGGGGGTTTGTTGTGTTCTGTATATTCTTAGGTAGGGCATTCCAGGTTTTGGTGAGAGAAAGAGGATCGTCCCAGTTGTTTTCTGTTGTAGGGTTTTGGTTCCAGGCGTATATTGGTGCTTGATCTTAGTGTTCTTGTCGGTTGATGTAGGCGTAGTTTGTTGCTTAGGAATTCTGTGCCTTGTTTGTGTATTGCTCTGTGCATGATGCACATGGACTTGAACTTTATTCGCTGTTTTAGTGGTAGCCAGTGTAGTATTTTTAGCGCGGGTGTGATGTGTTCTTTTCTGGGTAGCTTGAGGAGGAGTCTGGCTGCTGCACTTTGTATGCGTTGCAGTTTTTTTAGAAGTCCTTCGGGCATGCCTAGGTATAGGCTATTGGCATAGTCTACTCTGGACATGATCAGAGCAATGATGGTAAGTGTTTTGTTGGCGAACAACAGGAACGGTAGGATCCTTTTTGCTGCTCGCAGGAGGAAGAAACATTTCTTGATTACTGAGTTTACTTGTGGCTCTAGAGTGAGGTTGTTATCCATCGGGACCCTATGAGCATATTCAGTTGAAGAATTGCAGTGTAAACGCTGATGGTCCCCAAACAGAGGGGCGAACAGTGGCTACACTCCAGATGACTTCTGAACGTGACAAGACAGACCAAGATCCTCAAGATGAGATGGGCAATAGGGAGGGAAAGATATCCTTTCACTTGCCCCTGTGCTTGGCAAAAAGGGAGAAAGGTCTGAGAAAAGTGAGTCTGAAATCATCAGAAATTCAAACTTTCTGTGTGTATTGGAATAAGTTGAGGGCAGGTATTATGTTCCCATTATTGTGGAAGAGAAGTGCAATACGTTTGCAATGATTGACACAGGTGCACAGGCCACAATCATGTCCAAAGAGTTGGTAAAAAGTCTCAATGAAGGGATATCCTCACACAATCAGGTCAGAGTGAGACAAAATGAAGGCCCAGTACATAATTTCAATGGTGAAGAGGTACCTATCGAAGGTGTCACCGGGGTTAAAATAAAGATAGGAAAACACAGAATGAGACAGGAAGTATTGATCACATCTATCAGTAAAATTCCATTTTTGATGGGAACAGATTGCCGAAAAGGTTGTTGCCATCATTTATGGAGTAAATGGTGTTCTGTGGTATCTAACAAGAAAACAATTAAGGCCTAAGAAAATAAAGTCACAGAAAAACAGTGTAAGCAAATGCCATACTGTTGCTAAATCAAATGATGCAGTGCAGTGGTGGTGTATCTTCAAAATGGTTGTGTGCCTAGTGTCACTGTCATGCTGATGAGTCAGGGTGAAATGCAAAGTGAAAAAGAGAAACAATCCATGGAGATTTGTTTGGACCCTAAAAATAAAAAGGTAGACTGAAATAGATGAACATACATTGTGCTTTTACTTAAAAGAAGAGACGTGCACGCAGAGTGCTATCCCTGAGGTAACCACAGAAAAACATATCACAAGCCTTTCTGGAGTTGAGTAGCCGTGGATCCAAATTTGTATAAATGGCCATTCTGAAATGATTAAAGCCATGTTAGTACTTGAACAGGAGAGGAGTTTTATTATGAGAAACTACTTCAGAGAATAATGGAAAGGGAGGAGATCACACAATTCAGAATTAAAAATGAACACATTTCAGGATTGGACAATTCAGAGTTTGAGAATAGGATCGTAGGAAGGTGTATGCTAAAAATTACCATTGGCCCAAAAAAAAACATTTGTCACAATGTGTGGATAGTGAGTGGGACATAAAATGATTTTTATGTGGGAAATGACATCATGCACAGAATGTGTATGGTGTTAGATTTACTTCACCAAAAAGTGTGGTCCCGGCTAGGAGGACCTGCGCCTGAATATGAGGGCAAGAGACATGCTTATCGTTGTGCGCAGTTGGTGCCATATGCAATTGAGCTACAGGTGAAGAAGGATGTTACCATTCCTGCATTCACCAGATGCATTGCTATGACATTAAAGCATAGAAATGGACAGCAGGTGAAGGATTCTGATGCATTTGTATGCCAAAGTGAATCCATGAGGCAGCAGGGACTGGAATGTGAGTATACACCATTGTTGTAGATTGGGGATGGAGCCATCAGAATCATGACAGATAATAAAGGGTGTCAATATATTTATTTGGAAGAGAATGCTGCATTAGGAATGGCAATACAAAAATCACATTACACTGCAGATTTAAACAATTCCGTGATTGGGAACATCTCTGAGAAATATGTGAAGCCACACAGTGAATTGCCAGAGTATCTGGATTCTCAACCTAAAGGGATGTTTAAAATTCAGTCTGTGTATCCTTATGATTCCAAAGAGACAGTGTGCTGCCATCAGGAGAATTGCGTATTATTTGATTTAAGTGAAAATGAAACAGAAAGACAGCCTATTGAAATGGAGGTTGATGTTCCAAAATATTTAAAAGTGGCAACTCTGCAAAGAGATACAGCCACACAACTAGAGGAAAGCACAGAGGTTCATCCACTGGATGATTTTCCAGATTTTTCAAAAATGGTAGAGGAGCAGATCCTGTCAGCAGATTCATGTGATAGTGAAGAGGACAGGAATGAATTGCGAAAAATATTTATGGAATTTAAAGAGGTTTTTGCCAAGGATGCATATGATTGCGGCCTAACTTACTTGCATGTTGCCACATTACCAGAGGGTTATGGCCGAAATCCGGTATTTGTGCATCAATATCGGCTGCCATCGACGTGCTTGTTGTCACTAGCATAAATAATGAAACATTTAGAATCCAAAGGAATTATCAGACCCATTCATAGTACATCAAACACTCCCATTTTGGGTGTATTAAAACCAAATGGTTAAGGGCATCAGTTTGCAGATTTGAGGGAGTTAAACAAAAGTGAACCAGTGTCTAGATGGCCGCTCCCATTTATTGATCAAGGCCTTGCCCAAGTTCATGGATCAAAAGTGTTTACCACGTTAGACCTTAGATCTGGGTACTGGTGTGTGACATTGGCTGAAGACATTCAAAACTTATTTGCATTTTCATTTGATAAAATGCAATACGCTTGGTCCAGAACACCATTTGGGTATGTTAATAGTGGGAGTCGAATTTGGCATATTTTTGAGAAAAGCACTTCCAGATGCGGTGGAAAGAGGAACCATAGTCTATGTAGTTGATGTGCTGATTAAAAATGAAAGCCTGAAAAGTCATTTTGAAGAGATTAGGCATGTGCTTGGTCAATTACAGAAAGCGGGAGCCAAAGTATCCTTGTAGAAGGACCAATGGTGCAATAAGAAAGTAAACTTCTTTGGCCATGAAGTGACTGAGCATGGATTGAACCCGCAGAAGAAAAAGGTGGAGGCAATACAGAAATTGAAAGATCCTACTAATGTGGAAGGTCTAAAAAGTCTACTAGTGATGACAGAATATAACAGGAAGTTTATTGAGAATTACGCCGAGATCACGCAACCCTTGACTAAATTGTTAAAGCAGAATATACCTTGGAAATGGGAAAAAGAGCAGTCTGATGCAGTGTAGAAATTGAATGGATGTCTCATGAAGATGCTATGCTTAGCCTATCCCATAAAGGATCAAGATGTCTTTATAGAAATAGGGTTCACGGAACAGTGTATGTCAGCTGTGTTATCTCAAAAGCATGATTTAAATCATAAAACTATCGCCTATGCCAGCAAGGTGTTATCTCAAGTTGAAACTAAATTCAGTGAATGTGAAAAGGCTCTTCTGACCACTGTCTCGGAGTTGCAACATGTTTGTCCCATTATTCAGGCAGAGACAGAGAGAGAAAGTCATTATTGAAATATATCACCAACCTTTTCAATTTTTACAAAGTAAACTGATTAAATAAGGCAACCCTGCGCAGTCCAGAATCACTTCCTGGACATTGGCATTGCAGGGATTCCTCCTGGAAGTAAGAAATGGACAGAATAAAAAGAGCCCCATTTCTCAAGGGATAGCAGATCTGCATGTTTGTGCAGCTGAATGTACTTTTGATGTAGAAATGGAGGCCAGTTTGAATGAATCTGAACAATCACCACACAAATCTTATAATGACAATATGTGCAAAGAGTTGCAACTGTGTGTGTAGATGGATGTGCTTACAATATAGAACATGAAAAACAGCTGGTGGCAGGGATAGGAAATGGCTAGGTAAGCTGTTAAGGCATTCCTAGTATAGGGATGAAAATTGGAGCCAGGAGTTGCTAAGTAGCAGAGTTAGCTGCTATTTATAAGGCAGTTGCTACCGCAGTTGAAAACAAATTCAAAGAAATTGTCCTAGTAACTGATTGTGATTATGAAAAAAAACAGTTTCATAGAGTATTTACCTGGCTGGAAGGCAAGGAGCATGCTCACATATAACAAAAGCCCCTCAAACATGGGAAAATGATCCAAGCTAGAGATAAATTAGTGTCAGAGAATGGTTTAATAATACGCTGGAGGAAAATGCGCGGGCATTTAAAGACACCAAGAGAGCATAAGGAGGGAAATGACAAAGTAGATCAATTAGCCAAAATTGGGGCTTTCATGGGAGAATTATTGCCCATTGAATACCTATTTTGTGAAATAAAGGTGGATACAGTTACACGCTCCAAATCTCCAAAAGAAGTTGAACAACCTGTGGTGCAATGGAGTTATGATATGCCAGATCAGGATCTGATTAATGCACAAAAAGAGGACCTAGTGTTAATTGTTTTTTATAATCATTTGATAGACCCGGAACAAAATCCCCTAGCTGAAAAGGATTGCAATGGAAAGGAAGAGCTGAGAATAGTGTTGAAGAACAAAAAAAAGAATGAAACTACAGGATGGTCTGATGATTAGGGAGTCTGTGACAGGTCAGATACAGTGGGAGGTGCCACTTTCATTCAGAGGGCTAATGTTACATCACGTGCATGATGCAATAACTGCAGGACACTGGGGTTCTCAAAAAACTTTGGAAACATTGAAGGACTATGCTTACTGGCCGCATGTGTTCCAGGATGTGGAGTTATACACCAGGAGGTGCCTGGTATGTGCACAATTTAAACCTGCTTCACCAATGCATAGAGCTCAGTTAATGAAAAGAGGTTTAACTCTTCCATGGTCAGATTTGCAAATAGACTATGTTGGGCCTGTGAAAAGATCAGCCAGAGGAAATAGATATTTATTAACAGTGATATGTCTAATGTCCAAGTGAGTGGAGTGCATTCCTGCACCAGACTGTAGTGCACAAACAGCAACCACATTGTTGGTACATCACATATTTTCATGGTTTGGGTTGCCCCAAAGGATAGAATCAGACAATGTCTGTTTGTTTGTTTGTTTCTTACTTGTATTGGTGCTCCAGACCCTAGGGTATTCGGGCGCAAGGCATAAGGATACACACAGCTTGGTTACAACATGTAGAGTCAATGGATGTCATTTCATGAGTGCCTTGATGAGCAAGGTTTGGGAGATATTGGGGGTAAAAAGGAAAGTGCATACATCCTATAGGCCGGCTTCTTCCAGAAATGTGGAGAGAAGTAACAGATCTATAGTAGAGATACTAAAGAAGTTTGTCGCAGAGGCAGGTTCCAGTTGGGATCTACAGTTACCTTTAGTATTAATGGCCATTAGAATGATGCCTGTGAAAGCAACAGGCATCAGCCTCATGACGTATTGACAGGAAGAAAAATGGTACTGCCACAATATTTATTGTACAGGACACACGAGCAAACACTTGTGAGTGCATCCACAGTTCACAAACATGTGGAAGAATTGAGGAAGCACTTGCAACATGCATTTGCACAGCGGAATCTGGAAAGAGCTGCTGAAAGGGCAAAGACCTATTATGATAAAAATACAAAAAAGGTAGCAGGTGCCCCTCTCTCGAAAGAACACGGCATGATAACCTGTTCAGTGGTTATTAACCACTTTGAGATTTTGCAGCCATCTGCTTTTTGCTCACTGTACCTTTCACAGATGGGAAATATCAATTTTCATATCAGTCTTTTTCCCACCCACATGGGCAGTCCAGCACCGAAATGCTGTGGCAATTCTCTTCTGAACAAGAGTACCAACAGCAACCCCATACACGTGTTTCAGGCTTGTTGGGCCTCATCAGTGAGGTAAAGCTGTGCCTTTCTAAGCACAGTGAGCAGGGAGTCCACGTCTGCTTGCCCCAGGTAACTTAGGGTGACCAACCCCATGTTCCTTCTAAAATATAAAAAAGGTAGCAGGCACCCCTCTCTCGAAATAACACGGCATGATAACCTGTTCAGTGGTTATTAACCACTTTGAGAGTTTGCAGCCATCTGTTTTGTGGGGGTAAAAAGGAAATTGCATATATCCTGTCGGCCGGCTTCTTCCGGAAATATAGAGAATAGTAACAGATCTATCGTAGAGATACTAAAGAAGTTTATCCCAGAGGCAGGTTCCAGTCAGGATCTAGAGTTACCTTTAGTATTAATGTCTGTTAGTTCGACTCCTGTGAAAGCAACAGGCATCAGCCTCATGACGTATAGACAGGAAGAAAAACAGTACTGTCACAATATTTATTGTACAGGACACAAAAGCAAACATTTGTGTGTGCATCCACAGTTCATGAATATGTGGAAGAATTGAGGAAGCACTTGCAACATGCATTTGTATTTGTACAGCAGAATCTAGAAAGAGCTGCTGAAAGGGCAAAGACCTATTGGGTTAAAAAGACAGCTGTAAAAGAATATAAAATAGGTGATCAGGTGCACAAATACCATTTTGGGAAGAACAGACACAGAAATTCTAAATTTCTCGCAGCATGAGATAGTAGATAAGATATCCCTTATTGTATATAAAATAATGAGGACAGAGTGTGAGATGATGACAGAGCAATTTGTTCATGTCAACCAAATTGAGCCCTGCCACCCAAAGCATGAGGTCAAGACACTTGAGCGGGTGGAGATCAGTTAAATGTAATGATTGCAATGAAAACAAAGCTGACAGTGTAATTAAGGGAATAAGGATAAAAGCACTTTAAAGTGACAGTTTCATAATGCATGTAACCTAATAAACGAGAGCAGGTGCAAGGCGGTATATGTTTCACTCTATGAGTAATCAGAAATATGGTCTGGTGAGTAAGCAGAAGCAAACAAAAATGCCACATCAAGCCTTTAAAAATGGTGCAATATTTCCATGGAGAGTCGCTGAATCAGACTGAGCTTTTCTAATATTGTGTGGTAGAGAAACATGGTGAAAAGGAATGGAAATGTAAAATAGTATACAAGGGTGTGTGTTTAGTTGGGAATTATATTGGTGCAAAGTGATGCAAAGTGTTTCTCTATAATGTGTGTTTAATTGCAGGTATCCAAAGTGGCAAATCCAGGGGACTATGGTGTTTTTCTTTTTCAAGCCAAGTAGTGAAAAAGGGATAAAAAATTGTTCTATGCTATGTACTTAACCTGTTTTATTCTATTCACTTTAGATTCAACTAACATATTTTCCTGCAAGGGCAGTTCCTTGGGACGATGGATCGGAGGCCATGGGATCAGAGACCACGGGAGGAAACCCCAGGGAAGCCCCCAGATGGAAGAATGGGGGTGAAGGCAAAGTCTACAGGAAGAAAGGCATTGATGACCAAGCCTGTAATCTGGATACTTGTTGTGCTACTCATAATGGGCGTATCAGGAATTAAAGTCACAGGAGCACAAGTTAGCGTTGAACCCGGACCAGCATCTGGAATTGCAGTGGAAGAAGCACCTGGATTTATAATGGGAAACAGAAGGCTAGTATACCAGTACATGTACATTACTATAAGCCCTGATAACATAATTGAGAGATTTATGAATAATTCAGTGATTGCATATGACCAAACAAGGGAATGGTTGGAGCTGTGAAAAGAGGATGCCCGGCAATCGTTCAGGGATATTACCATGCAGTTGGAAAAAATGTTTGTGAATTTAGCTGATGAAAAAAAAAAGAAGGGGGAAGAGGGTGGCAGTAATGCTTGTGGCCTATATGGTGATGACTATTATTGGGGCTGTAGTGGGCACCACAATGTCTACAGCCAACTCGATACCAGTGGGGACATTGAGTGCTAAAGCACAACAATTGACTCATGATTTGGACATAATCTAAAGGATCTTAGATAAAATTAGAGGTGGACTGGATGAACAGGTGAAGTTTATAAATGAGACTGCTTTCATATTAAATGAACAGGCTGAAATTATACAACACAGCACAAAAGTTGTGTTTGAACATGACTGGTTGTTAAGTGACATTATAAACATAGTCAATCCTCTTGATAGGTTATTGGAAAAGTAATGCAATTTTGCAACTAATTTTCGGGCATATACCATTGTACTTTGTGTCATCTGAAATCATTGATTAAGTGATGGCAAGAATCACGCAAAGGGAGGTGAAAATGGTACAAATCAAAAATCGCATTTGAGATGGGGAGCGCAATGCCATTATACATGAATTTAGAAACAATGGAGGTTGGGTTTTTGTTATGCGTTCCATATATTGCTTCTGAGCTCATACACACGACTAAGCTAGTACAAAATGGGGGATTTTGGCAGAATGACAAGTATGTAAAGATAAAAACCCCAGAGGTGGTGGCATTTCAGTCTTGGGAACCTGATATTTACTTGATTCTGAATTTGGATACACGTGCATGGTTTAAAGAACAAAACTACATGTGTCCGGGTAAACCATTTGCTTCAGACTCAGCAGATGCTATTTGCGGATTGTAAACTGATCCGGGGGTGTCGGGAGGATGTGAAGTGGTCATTAGTAATTGAGGGAGTGAGGAACTATCACAGGCTAGGCTAATTAAAAACAAGTGGTTGGTAAATACTTCTTTGAAAAATTACACAATCACCTATCTGAATCAGGGAACATTTGTTGTCAAACAGTTGAAATACAGTGTATTTTACATATCTGTTCCGAAGAAAAAAAATGTATGAATAGGGGGATTAACTTTAGTCCATGTTGCTAATGACATATGGGAAGGCCAAGTGGAAACTATCAAGTTTTGTTCAGTGGGACTCGTTCCTGATTGGTCTGGATGTTGAATTTAAGAAAGAACAACATTACTGTGAATAGCTTGGATGTGATGGAAATAAATACATTGAACTGGGGAACCTGGTAGAGAGGACTATGGTGTGTTTTGCAGTTTTGGTAATGTTAATGGGAGGATGGATGGTTGTCCTGGCCGTTAAGATGAGGATGTTGGTCATGCTACTGGCAGAAATGGGGAAGGAGAGACATCCTGTGACACATACATTTTAGTTGATGGTCTAGTTCCTCCAACTATGACATTGTGAGCAGAAAGAATTGTCTGAAAAGGAGTGAATATATGTAGGGATATATAGCATTGATTCATTATAATTTTAAAAGCAGCCAACAAAATGTGTGCAAATGATGGTCATTGTAAAAAACAGCCAGTCAAATGGGTGCACATGCAGATGACAGTGTTTTCAATAGAAGCAGCCAGCAAAGTGGGTGCAAATGACAGTCATTTTAAAAGCAAATGGGTGTAAGTGGGAGCAGCAGATTAGGGATACAGGTTAGCATTTTAGTGGGATTAGTCCAAATGCAGGAAAGAGATGGTAAACTATATCAAACAAGTGAAATGCCACATTGATTCATTATAACAGTGAATGAGGCCTTCTATGACAAAGAAGAATGTTTGCAAAAAGACAGTGGATTTAAAGTGCATTATATATATGGATTATGAGAATTCCCATCTGTGTAAAATTGCATTGTGAAAATGACCTATACTACTTAACTAATTTCCCTATTATTAACATCCCAGTAACTAATCAGTCCTCCTGATTAACATTGCACTGCAATGTCAGTGGACACGGATAGAAATTCTGTCTTAGTGTTTCTCCATGGAAGAGAAATTTGCACTAAAAAAATGAATGTTTTATTTGCATGCATTCTGAGAGTCCTTTGTGTGCGAAGGAAGTAGGAAAGCCAGTTGATAAATATACCAACACCTGCAGAGGATTGGTCAGTGGGATTAGGAGCACAGGAGGTGTTTAAACATGTCAGAAAGAGAGGCGGTTGTGTGGCAATTGACAGGAAAATTAAATAGGGGCTGAACCATAGGGCTGGGCTTTTCCTTCCTGTGCTTCTGATGGGTGCTCCTGCTTTTGCTACCAGCTGCCGAGGGATTCAAAGGCTGCAGTCCGAGCCTGCTTGGGAGTCCAAGCCCATTTCTCGCGACTGCTACTGATTGTGAGGGGGCTTGGAGAGACTTCCCCGCAGACAGACAGGAGTAAAAAGTGGTCACACTGATAAAACACAGCTACTTCAAGGCATTATGTAAATGCCTGTGAAATTGAGGAGAGCATTGGATGACTGGCAATTATCTCTGTGACTGTTTAGACATGAATAGGTCATTATTTTCAATTGGATTATCATAGTATTTCACACACTGAGGCTAAAAAAAAAGAGTTTTGCAATGCACATTTATATCTTGTATCCTTAGATAACCGTGGCAGTGCTGATCTGTTGGTAAGAGCTAATAACTGTGTATCATGAGATGCAATGTTTTGTTTCTTGATTCATAAACAGCTGTACCATAGAAATAATAACTGCAATAACAAAGAAAAAAAAGTTGGTGTCTATTTTTTTTCCCTCTCATATGTCTGATGATCACTGTTTCAGTCGGGAAAAGTAACTGGGAAATATCTTGGGGGTTATGTCACAGTGGTAGAAGTGTTTACCGCCAGAGGTAAAAAGTAAGAAACAAAAAAGACAATACAAAGGCAGCTAGAAAGTTGGGTGTTGGTGTGAATGTGTTCCACCATGCATGCTGAGGTTGAACAGAGCCATCCAAGGGTTAATGACATAGATAGGTCATTAGCACAATCTATACACTATCTGTGACATTATTAATGAATTTACCGGGTTCCCTCTAAATGTGCTAAGCCTGGTGGATGCCAACAGTAAACCCAAGTACAGGACATAGTTATAAAGCGGAGAAGGTTTGTCTCACTCATCATATAGGGCAGGGTTATGAAGTTGTGCTCACCACTAAATTGCCACCAGAATGAGTTAATGCCAATATACAGTCAGAATACCACAATAATAAAATACCACCAAGTTAGGTAATAGCCGAAAGACTCTGCCCTGGAAAGATTTGTCAACTTTGAGAAAATGGTAAATTCACTTAATATTTAGGGGAGTTGGGTTAACTCCAGTATTTTAGACATCAGTATACTGTCTTCCATCACTAACCTTTGCCAAAACCTTTGGCTGTTACAGGACCGGGAAACACAGAGATCCATGTGAGACAGTTAAGAGGCGAAATGAGGGTTAAGCATGTAATGTATGCCAAGTTTAATTAAATATACGGTTATTTTGCATGGTGTTAGACCAGTAACAACTTGCTTGCCTTCCCTTGTCTCAAATGGCTTGCGTGTACACCTGATTGCAGTTCAATCACTTGATACACCTATATGGAATACAAGATTGTGGACAAACCATTTAAGGGCCTCATTATAAGTATGGCAGTGCGGTAAAAAAACATGAGTAAAATGAATGGCACTCCTTTACCATTGCATTACCACACCGCTGTACTACATCTTTGGTGATGAGGTGGAGGATTTTCCTACAGCAACAATCTGGACGAAATTCACAATCTTACTGTGAAAAAATTAGCAAAATTGGCAGAATTACCACATGTGGTAATGCTGTCAAAATCCCAATGGAGTCCTAAAGGCTCCAATAAATGGGGACTAGCATTACCTACCATCTCTTGTAATCAGGCAGTAATTCTGCCAGACCAAAATGGCAGTAACGGTAAATCCGTTTGGCAGTACTTCATTTGATTTACTGTGAGAATACCAACACATTTGTAATGAGTCCCAAAGTCCTCCTGACATGCCAATTATCAAGCCCAGGTGAAATCATCAACCACAGCTAATCTTATCCTCTCTCCAACTGACTAACACAAGTGCAGACTCTCAAAGAGAATCTGGACCTGGTGGAGGCATTGCAGGGTTATAAAAGCCTGCACTCTGATTCAAACAGTGTATGCGTTTGGAGATGTTAAGGTAGGCATTTGATGTGAGTTGGCAAAATTGGATGAAGGTGGTGACAGGGGTTTGGAGATGAGGTTAGAGGCTAGAGTGGTAGAAGAAGTTGGCAGAAGAGATTGGTGCTCAACAGGAGTAAGCAGTAAGATACCATAAGGAGGATGGGATTGAATATCTGGAGGAGATTGGTTATAGGTAGAGGTGGCAACAGAAGATAAGGATGACGTGGCTGAACATCATCAGGAGATAAGTACGGTGCAGGAGGAGCTGACAATAGAAAATAATGAGGAGGTTTGAAAGAGGAAGATAAGGAGGAATGTATAGATAAACAACAGTAGTGGGTCTATAGACTACAGAGGAAGGTTCAAGGAAGCCACCTGAGCCCTAGGCAGGGTATGGTATTAATACCCTAATTTGAAGGGGTTGGTTCATGGCTTTGAGGGAGAACTAGTTTGTGGCAGAGTAGGGACATGCAGATAACAGAGAGGTGCAGAAAAAAGGTATGGAATATGGGAGAGGAAAGTGTTAAGGCCATACTCAAGTAGCCAAGGGCAGTAGAAGAAGAACTGCCTGCTTTGTTCCACCTGAGCCATGGCACGAAGTTCATCCTAAACCAGCAGTTGCTGGAAGAAACACAAGGATGCCTACAAGAGCAGTCCAAAGGAGAGGATGACGACTGAGAAGAAGGGTGTTGTTGTCACGTCCTTACCTGTGCGCCCAGACACTATGGACACACACACTTCCCAGGGCCCCTCCCAGCAGCAGCAACGTGATCTTGCAATAATCCGCTGCAGCCATCAGGAAGCCAGGAGCGCACCACGTATGCAGGCATGGTGGCTTCGGCCTTGTTGGTGTCAGTGGTCGCCATGGTATTCCAGGAGCACTCAATCCCCGTTTTGGTCCTCTCCCTTCTCACGGACCTGCTCACGTGACCTATGGCGGACCTGCTCATGAGATCTGGTGAGAACCTGCCCATGTGGCCAACCAGGAAATGCTGCCACATAAAAGGACGCCGGCTGCTCTCAACAGTGCTTCTCAGCTGTTTTCTTCCGGCGAGTGGCGTTTGGACTCTGGATCTGGATTCTTCTGGTGAATTTTGACCGTGCATTTTGTGTACTGGACCTGATTTGCTCGACCCCTTGGATTTGGCGCTTTATTGGACTGTCCTCACGGTTTTTGACTGACTTTGCCTTTGAACTCTTGGATTGCCTTGGATCACATTTTGCCCTGAAGTTCCACTTGGCTCCCAGATCTTGGTCTCAATGTCCTGCCATCATATCCTCTCCTCTGGACCCTTTCGTTTTCAGTTTGGAATGCAGACTTCCGCCAGAGACCTATAGGAACTCTATTGCTTTTGCCGTGCAGCTGCTGGTTCTCCTTTCCCTATCACTTCCAACTCGGAAAAGGGAATCACAGGGATCATTATCCACTACACAGCAGCCCCAGGTGATCTACTGGTAGGAGTCCCATTGCTGTTTCTTTCTATGGTTGTCTTCTTATATCGGCTGTAGTTCAAGGTAATACTGATTTACTGTTTCCTTTGCAGCTGCCTGGGCATCGGTGTTCCCGTTTTTGTCACCTGTGGCCTCAATAACTGGTCAGTGAGTGGTTTTCTTCCTCCCTGACCAGTGCTTGGGGACAGAGGTATACATAGTCATCGCAGAGCTGATATATTGACAGACTGAGAAGCCATCTGCCTTGACTATGGATGCCGTCGCTGGGGACCCGGTGGCTGCTTTGGTGCAGGCAATCACTGTTCTCCGAGCTGACACGACAGTCGCCAGGGCCGCCATCCATCAACGATTAGACACAATCCAAAGTGAACGTCACGCATTACCCGCTGATCCCGAGTTTCGGGGATGCACTTCCTCAATCAGGTTCCCCTGTTGTTGCCCCTACACTGGCTCCCATTCATGTATCTACTCCGTTCCCTTTGGCACCCCCGAGAAATTTCAGGGCAACCCACGAAAATTCCGTACTTTTTTGAACCTATGTAAGCTCCACTTTTTATGTCATCCTCAGGCTTTTCCAGATTCTAGGACAAAGGCTGCTTTTACTCTTTCCTATCTGGGTGGCATAGTTGCGGCTTGGGCCAACCCACTATTGGAAGGTGATAGTCCCGTGTTGTACGACTTTCACTTACTGGTAGCCGAAATGACGAAAGTCTTCGATACTCGCCACAAGACTCAACCCCGATATCTGGAATTACTGGACCTAAACCAAGGGAAAACCACATTGGTTGATTACATCACCTGTTTTAACCAGTTAGTGGTAGAAACCACCTGGCCAGAGAACAAGAAGGCTGTTGTATTCTACAGGGGGCTTAGTGATGCCATGAAAGACACCTTGGCTGTAGTTCCCGCATTACCTGCCCAGTACCCTGAGCTAGTAGACCTGGCCCTACAGGTTGATGCCC
This sequence comes from Ambystoma mexicanum, assembly GCF_040938575.1. Taxonomy (NCBI): domain Eukaryota; kingdom Metazoa; phylum Chordata; class Amphibia; order Caudata; family Ambystomatidae; genus Ambystoma; species Ambystoma mexicanum. The sequence goes on from NC_090932.1 coordinate 387,901,490, forward strand.
GAAGATCCGAACGGAAGTCAGAAACCTGGAAAGGCATACCTTTCTCACCCAGTACTCCTTCCGGTGAGACCTTAGGGGAACCCATGCAGATAGGGGGTGTCTGCAGTCTGATCACAGCCAAAGGAAGGGAACGACGTAGGACCTCTAATGCCTGCTTCTACTGTGGACTCAATGGTCATTTCATGAGAGAATACCCAAGACGTCCTAAACCCAAACCATCAGGTTTTGCAAAGGCTCGTCCATAGATACGGGGACGCTGACGGGCCTACCATCGACCCCCTTAGTTGCCCCTTCTGTTGTTATGGGACCCATGATACTACACGCTCTGTTGCTATCAGCAGACGACTACCAACATCATGTACAACTAGTGATTGTTTCAAGTGCCACAGGTAATAACGTGGACATCTCCTTGGCTGTTTCCCTTAATTTACCCCTCCAGAACAAGAGACGGCCAGATTCTGTACAAGCTGTGGATGGATCCTCTCTTGTTTCAGGGCCAATTAAACAACAGACAGCCCCACCAACCCTGATTATGCATGATGTTCATAGAGAGACCTTGTCCTTCAACTTGATCACTACACCCCAGTTCGGTCTCATCCTTGGCATTTCCTGGTTACGGATACATAATCCGGTCATCGATTTGTTCCGGAGTGAAGTGTTCTTTGAATCATCTCATTGTCAGGACCATTGTCTTGTTTCTCCAAGTGAAGTAGCATCGCCTTCTCAGGCGTTAGGTGCTCTTGCCCATCTGACACTAAACGAAGTTAATCCATGGAGACTGAGCCTCCAAGCCATGTTGTAGGAGCAACCGTTTCCGGTATCCCTGCAGAATACCAGGATTTCTCTGAGGTCTTTGACAAGGGTTGCGCAGAGCACCTCCCACCCCACAGGCCATATGATTGCCTCATCAACCTCATCCCTGGGGCTATCGTGCCTTGTGGGAGGATCTACTCATTGTCACCCACTGAAGACCAACCATGAAAGAATATTTGCAGACCGCATTACGAGTGAGACATAGCCATTCTTCGCAGTCTCCAGCAGCCAGCCCCATCTTTTTTGCACCAAAGCGACAGGGCAATCTCCGTCCATGTGTGGATTATCGGCGACTCAATCACGTAACTGTTAAGAATCTGTACCTCATTCCCCTCATCAATCTATTGCTTGACCGTTTGACACATGCCAACATATTTACCAAGCTAGATCTCAGGTGAGCCTATAATCTAATCCAAATCAAATGAGGGGATGAGTGGAAGACTGCCTTTTGCACTCGATACGGCTTGTACGAGTACACCGTCATGCCTTTTGGCCTATGCAGTGCCGCTGCAACTTTCCAAAGGTTCATGAACGATGTGTTCCATGACATCATCGATTCCTACGTTACCGTTTACTTAGATGACATTTTGGTATTCTCGCCATCCCTCCAGATACACGTAAGCCATGTCTGGGAAGTACTCCATCGACATAGAACCAATTTCTTATATGCCAGCTGCTCTCAACAGTGCTTCTGAGCTGTTTTCTTCCAGCGAGTGGCATTTCGACTCTGGATCTGGATTCTTCTGATGAATTTTGACCATGCATCTTGTGTACTGGACCTGATTTGCGAGACCCCTTGGATTTGGCACTTTATTGGACTGTCCTCATGGTTTTTGACTTACTTTACCTTTGAACTCTTGGATTGCCTTGGATTGTGTTTTGTCCTGAAGTTCCACTTGGCGCCAGGTTCTTTGTCTCATTGTCCTGCCATCATATCCTCTGCTCTGGACCCTTTCATTTTCAGTTTGGAATACGGTGACTTCCGTCAGAGACCTACAGGAACTCTATTGCTTTCACCTGGCAGCTGCTGGTTCTCCCTTCCCTATCACTTCCAGCTCTGGAGAGGGAATCACATGGATTATTATCCACTACACAGCTGCCCCAGGTGATCTATTTGTAGGTGTCGCATTGCTGTTCCTTTCTATGGTTGTCTTCTTATATCGGCTGTAGTTCAAGGTAATACTGATTTACTGTTTCCTCTGCAGCTGCCTGGGCATCGGTGTTCCTGTTTTTGCCACCTGTGGCCTCAATAACTGATCAGTGAGTGGTTTCTTCCTCCCTGACCGGTGCTTGGGGATGGAGGTATACATAGTCGTTGCGGAGCTGATATCTTGACAGTTGTGGGGTATCTGTGAGCCTGATACAGAGAGAGGAAATCACAGTGACTGAGAAAAGAAGCATATTGGACCAATTGTGCTTGATAGGGAGAGGCTTGAAAGACACAAAGAAGCAGGGTGACAGAAACCCTCAAGCCTGATGCTTATCTGACATACTACTTCTAGGTCAGACTGTTTGGAATCGATGTTGGGGCTGGCATTATTGACAGAGATATGGTGGGAGTCATAATGTTTCTCTGCTCAGGGTCAACTTGCTTGTCTTGGAAACAAGACTTTCCTGAGCAACACAGGTTCATTACTCATTCCCAGCCTCAAAGGCTAAAGTCTAACATCAAGCACGGTATAAGAAACCAATTTAGTTATAGTGTTATTTAATCATGGTTTAGAATAGGTTTGTGTACAGGAAGGAGACCCCATAACTCAGTTGCTATGTGATGTACACATGACCACTGAACTGGAATAGTGTCAAGACTTGGAAGTGACTAAAAGGGTAAAGGTGTGTTTGATTACTCATATCAACCCTGTGGTACACCCAGTTGCAGACAGTCAGGGATGGAACCATGACCTCACTGTACTCATATCAAATCCCTTATGGGCAGACATCCAATTTAGCACACAATTCAGGGGCCAGAAGACCATCCATAATGATATGGCAAAGGCACCTTTACAACCTCTAGCCATTATTGAGGCCCTTTTCTGGAATTGGGATCACCCTCATAAGTCCCTCTAGAGCTAGGTCCTAGATAATGCAAACTGCTAACATCAAGGTTTTCTTATGAAGAAAGACACCGCTCAGAACATCCTGAAACATCTGGTATCCTATTCTTATAATATTGGGTTCCAAATAACGTTCTAACTGACCAAGGAATCTCACTCATGCCCAACTCTTAGACATCTTAAAGGATGTTTCACAGATATATACCTTCCATAACCAAGTATATCACTCTCAGATACCTCAAAAAAGTTTTTTACCTGTCGACACGTGTGTTGTGGCTGTTTATTGCCTCGTTGTTCTCAGAGTCCTGAGCGCAGTTGGAGTGTGTACAAGTAGGGGTGATCCCTCAAGGTGCCAGCAAGAGATCTACTGGTAGGGCAAAGGGGCTTTCAGATCAATCACAAAAACAATGAAGAAAACTAGACAACATAGAGAACAAGGAAACAACAGGAGTGCAACCCCCAGACCCAGTATTGGGAAACAAGACAAGCTGAGAGTTGAGATGCAGAGGATAGCTCCAAAGACGGCATAATTAGGAAGGGATCTGAAAGTACATTCACCACCATCAAATAAAGTAGACCAACACTGCTTGCTTCAAGAGACATGCAACTGAACAATAAGCTGGCAACTTCTCATCTTTCAGTGTTGCCATAACAACCACCATGCAGCTGTGACATGGTTATGATGTGCGGCCAGGTAATAGCATCTCCAGTAAAGAAGAAAAGCATATTCAAGTAGAATGTGCAATCTCTCTTAAATGAGCTCAAGGCCTAGAACACAATGATCACAATAACATATTGGGAGAGGGGGTTGACGAAGCTAGCACAGAAAATAATTCAATATTATAACTATCTCAGCAAACAGGGCTGTGTTTCGTTATTGCTAGGGATCAAATAAGGACGGAAGTTCTGTCCTCATGATTGAATGTCAAGAAGATCAAATGATAAGTAGCCTTCCTAGAAGATTAAAGTCCTCTGTCCTCTAGAGCCAGGAAATAAATAATCTTGCCTGGTTTCTATCAGATTCTGCGCCTGCCAGAGCAGAATTTAACACCAGGAACTAATGATGAGTTTCTAAGAAACATCAAACACATTACAACAGCGAGGTTAGACTTTGGTTTGATTACTATTCGTAGTTATTTGTATTTACTGATCAGACATGTACAGTTTCTCAACAATCTAAAAGATCATAAGGTAAACCGCGATTGCAAATGCTGAGCACTTTACAATCAATGAACATGGTTATTGAGACTCTAACAAGTACCAGGTCATGTGGTGACTTAAAAAGTGGAGCCCACAGACAACCAATGGTTGCATGAAAGATGATTCACAATGTGTACACTATTTACAATAACCGAGGCACTGCATTGGCCTGGGTTGAGGGGTCATGGTGGGAGGGAATGATGTGGCAGAACATTGTTGGATGTCCAGCAAGCACGTGACCTTTCATGATGATTTAGAATCCAAAGAGAGGCACAGCTTCACCTCACTAATGAGGCCCGACTACGTAGAAACACGTGTCTGGGGCTGCTGTTGGTTCTCTTACTCAGAAGAGAATTGCCTAGCATTTCAGGGATGGATGGTCCAAGTGGGTGGGGCCAGACTGATATTCAAATCGATATTTCTCCTCTGTGAAAGGTACAGTGAGCTAAAACTTTAGACCCTCCCGAGTTCGAACTTCCCCAGAGAACAGGTTATTTGGCTTTGTTAGTTCTCAGTAGAGGGACTCCCAGGCAATTTGCATATTAGAATCCAAAATGGCCTGGGCTTATGCTGATATGCTGAGGGCAGAAGCCCCTTATTTGGATCAGCCATGTATACAAAATGTTGTAAAACGTTTTCAAACACTTCCAATGACATAATGACTGCATCTCTGTGAACTGGCATCTTCCACCAAAAGCTATACCTCTCCTGCCCAAAACCGGGTAAAAAATCATCACCCCCAAACACTATCAGCCAGTCTAGTTTCTGAATGTAGAATGCATCACACTTGAAACTGCAATTTTAGCACACTATTCATAAACTCAAATGCATATAACAGCTGAAGCATTACCTGCGTTTGACCAAATCTGGGTGTCAAATGTACGTCAACAATGTCTTGCACATAATTATCCTGTCACTAGTGTTTCAAACACCTTTGCCATGTCTTGGTCATTTCATGGCTAATGTTTTTTTTGTTTGTTTATTTTTCCATTTCGCAAATAGTGAATTTCATTAAAATTCGAGTAAATTTGCTCTTTCTCTACAAAATGACTCAGGGGACGTGGTATTTTGTGGCATACTGTCAATAGCAAAATGCGAATGGTTTCTCCCTCACGAAATCAATAAATTTCAAGAACGGATGGATTCATTTTAACTGAAAATACATCTAATTGAGAATAATGCATTGTTTTTTTAAGGATTTGAGGAATATATTATTTCATTAAATATTATTTCTTTGGCTTTTGTCGGGGCTACTATTTTAGGTGAAACAGGACTACTTCACAATTCACCAGTGAGTGACATTTTCAGTTATTAAATGCTGAATTAGATGTCCTATTCCCAACTGGATAAATGCCATAGTATTGTTTCACTGAATATAATGGAACTAAATAGTGTGGGTTAAATCGTGTGGGCCCTCATTCAGTTTCTTCTCTGCAATGATTTCCTTTTGAAGGAAGACCAGCCTACAGTTCTATCCATGTTCTAAGAATGCTGTTTTGAATCCATTAGCAACTAGTTCAATTTCCAAATGTTGTATCATCCACCTTTCAAATCATATCATTTGATTTTGAAAGTCAGAATTAACTGCTGGGATTTCACAGAAGGGGGATACCGTATTGTTGGTAATGGTATAGTATATTTGTAAAAGGCCTATATACAAGGCAAGTGTTTCAAAGTATTTTTCTGACAGGTATATATTTCATATCTAGGGTGTTGTGGTTTAAGGGAAGATGGACTCATTATAGGTTTGGTGGCATTCCTTACCCTCGCTATCATTGTAAATCCACACGATTACGAGTTGCAAAATGGCACTTAGGATCCCTTTCCTGGAGCAAAAAGGAATTCATTCAGGATGTCGACAATCTTCCATTAGTGGTAATTACAGGCAATAAAACCTTAATTTTTGGAAGTAAAGTGGAGATAAAGTTTCCACACTTTACCCTGAAACGAGAAATTGGCAGTGTACGAAATATATGTCAAGGTGGTAGTAATGCAATGACTACTATTTTACCACTGTTTATTCTCAAACAGTCGAACTTTATAATGAGGCAGTTTGTATTTATTATGTTGTACATAGTCCCCACAACTTCATGCGCCTCATTATGACATCGGCGGTAGCCGTGCTTGTAATACAGACATGGCTGTCGCCGGTGTCATTTTTGTTTCCGGCGCCCGCGAATGGGCAATAACCGGGTCATTACGGCCTTGCCAGACCTGGTAATTGCCCATTTGCGGGCTCTGGGCTGAAAGGGAATGGGGAAGTCGGATGCACCAGCACTGTTTATAACAGTGTCAGTGCATCCGACATGCTGTGCTCGCGGGTGCCGCTCTGCCCGTCTGGTCTGACCTCGCGGGCAGAAAGGCATCTCGTAGTTGTAACCTCTCACTGGGGCGGTCCGGGAACGTTTGCCTCATTGAAAGTTTGCCGGTCCGGGAACTACGGTACCGGTAAGCTTGCCGGTACCGTAGTGCCCGGACCGGCAAACTACGAGTTGTGCTCGCGGGTGCCTTTCTGCCCGCCAGGTCTGACCTGGCGGGCAGAGCGGGACACCCACAAGGAAAGCATGTCACATGCCCTGGCGCCATTTATAATGGTGCATTCAACCTCCCCATTGCCATTGAGCCCTATGGGGCTCAAATGGGAATGGGGAGTATTCCCTTCCTGCGCCCGCGAAAGGGCAATTACCAAGTCTAGCAGGGCCTAATGATCCGATAATTGGCCATTACCGGGCGACAGACATTTTAGGAAGTTTGTCAGCAGCCATTCCAGATTTACCGGCAAGGCTACCGCCAAACTTCTAATGATGCCCACTGTCTCAATTCTGAATGCTCCCTTTCACTCTTATCAGTATGCATTTTTATATGACCATAATCAGAAGACACAGCACACTACCATTCGGAAGCGCTCTCCCGGTGGCATATGGCTGAACAAAGGGCAGGAAATAAATGCACAGAGGACTCCATGCCAATGACATCTCACAATGAAGGAGGTCTTGGGGAATAACAATGCTTCTCTTTAAAATGACGCACAAGTCTACAGATACGATGCCAGAGGCACTTGTAACACAACCAGACCGTGGCATCCATTCGTTCAAGGAAATCTTGAAGCCATGGGTATTAGATTTCTCGTTTACTGGAGAGGAAATACATACACGGTATTTGTATTGCTCAGTGAGAAATACAACAAGAAAAATAGGCAGACAGCAGAAGAAACAGAGAATTGGTGATGGGCGGTGGCCAGAAACAGGGACATGGAGAGTGGGTGGTGGGGAGAGGTGGAAGTAAAACTAAAATATGATAGCCACAAACAGAGAAGTGTGGAGAGGGGAAGAACAAGAAACCGAGTGATAGTCTGATAAAAGTGTGAGAAATAGAAACTTTGCAGTAGTACTGAAATAGTGATGGTGTTGAAAGTATGCTGCACAAGATAAGGGAACGTAGGGTGAGTGGGGAGGGAAAAAGAAACAAAATTAGTGATGAGAGCGAGGACATAAAATGATATGATATGGCATTCATAACGCCCTTATACACAAGTGTTTCAAGGTGCGATGCGGCAAGGGAAGGGGGGCAAAGCGAGGACAGAAACAATGAACTTACTAGGCTAAGTGACAGTGAGATCACGCAAGTGCAGGGGGTAGGGGAGGGGAGAAGTGCCAGGGGAGGAGGAGGAAGGCAGTGCTGTACATGGGATCAAACAATAACAAGAAGTACGGGCAGCAGGTTGCAGGTGCAAGGGTAAGTGCAGACAGTGGGGGTCCAATAAGTGCAGTTAGGGGACTGTAGGGTTGCAGATACAGGCCCAAGCGCAATGGTTGCCAGGAGGAAATACTGGTGTGCAACTGGTCAGAGGGTAGCCAGATGACCAGTACAGTATCATAGTTTGTGATTTGGGGGTCATATTTTTGTTATGGGGGACTGGTACAATTGCGGGAAGAATGCAGAACATGTACAACAACAAGGTATACTGGTTACCCCTCCATGTGTCCACTTAAACACCACCACTTTTATTTCGTAAATTTATAATTTTTCACTTTGTAGTAGCAAAACACATGCATTCTAAAAGAAAATGTATTAAAAAAAAAACATGTTCTTTTGCTTATTCATTTTAAATATTAGCGAAAGACATGTTATTAGATTTTTTGTTTTCCCAAAATGTTTTTTGAGTGGGGTTAGTATGTGAATTGTGTTTTTGATTAGCATAGATGGAAACTTATTTAGTTTATCATGCAAAACATAAGAGGGTAACACCCCCTCTTTCATCAAAGACACTTTTTGTTTTCAAAATAGTGGCCTAGAGAGACAAAAATTCATAAACAAGTCACAGAGTCTATTTCTTGTGTATGGGAGACCATTACATTGTGGCCTCCAGCATAATAAGGCACTCTATTCGGGCCTTATAGACGGTCTACATATGTTTCAGCCTCAAGGTCTATTAGGTGTGATCTCTATCGCTTATTTACAAGGTTTTTGGGCCTTCTTTAGGACATAATTGTTTATTTGATATCGTGACTCAATCACTGGACCCCATTCGATTCATCTGTGTTTTCACACTACAATATAAACAAACAATATTATAAATGAACAATACATTAACAACTGTTAAAACCTATGTGTGCTTGTAATTTCAAGATGTTATCTAGTGGTGTGAACACTGACCTGATTTTCAGTGTGCTTGGACTCGGGCTAGCAGGTCAAGACTCCTATTTCTTCAGAATCGACAAGACAGATATCTTCTTAGCTGTTTATCTGCCAAGATAGTATTACATATTACTACCTCACATAGATTAATATCTTTTATTTATTTTTTACTTGTATATTTTAACTGAGAACTGACCTGGTCTTCCAAGTTGCATTTCAGCCATGATATCGATCTGTTTTATTCACACTGTTTTATTCCCCATGTGACATTACTTCTGCAAATAAATGTGAATGTGTCAGTCTTCCTCAGCAGTTTTGATAATTAAAATAACCCATTCTCTTGAGCATTTGTTGCCGACACCACTAAATTTTCCCTTAAATTTGTGGTTATCATTAAACACCCTTGGTATATTCTTCACTTGAAGGCCATCAGGGATTACCCCAGCCTTCAAGTATTCTAACATTGTTTGTTCAGGGGTGTTTACTGACAACCCCAAATTTAAGGGAATATTTAGTGGTGTGGGCAACAAATGCTCAAAAGATTGGGTTATTTTAATCATCAAAACTGCTGAGGAAGAATCCAAACGACAGAAGGAAGAAATAGATAACCTGTAAAGTAAGATCAAACAGGAAGATGTAATAAAAGACATAAAAGAAAAAAAATAGAAAAACATCCAGATTAAATAAACAAAATTTAAGCAATTTAATTTAGATAGAAAGATCTGGAAACTAAAACAATATATTGAGAACTACAAGGAGGAGAAAACCTATCATACCTAGTAGAATCTTTCTATGATGGCCAAAATAGTAAAACCCTAAATGTAACAAGGGGACGCAATACAGGATACCAGAAGAATCGCTTTGTCACTTTTTCAAAATACTTCAAATTGCCTGAACAGCAGTGATTCAGACTCGAATAACGCTGGCACATCAGAGGCAACAGGAGGGCCACAAGACCAAAAGGCACATATTTTTCAAGGGAGGGGGTGACGAGGCCGCAACAAACAACAGGGCCCACCCAGCATTCAAACCCGCAATTGGAACGGACAACAACAACAGAATTGGTAATACCGATTTTCAATTTAACTGAGTATAGCTTATCTAACTCAGAAATCTGAGTTTTGAGGAAAGATCTTAGTTTTGTTCCCGCTACTGGGGCACACAATTTTAACACTGAAGTCGAACTTCAAAAAATCTTTACACTGATTAGACTGAAATACTTCTTTCGAGAATCAACATCTGCAACTATAAAAGAAAAAACAAGTCAGGTCTTAAGTCATCCTCCACTTCTCTACCCACTGGAAGTATGGTTAGTCCCACCACTTTGTCTTTTAAAAATAGGATAACCAGTGAGGCCCACAACCTGATAAATTGAAGAATAATTCCAGAGATAATTTGAAAAAAGATGAAAGAGAAGCCTTAAAAACTACATAACAATACCACCTTTGTTATAAAATCAGCCAGCAAGGGAGGAGGTATTGTTCTGTGGGCAAAGGAAACATATCAAAAGGAGGTACTTAAACATCTACAAGACCCAATCTTCTAAAAAAAAAAAATGATTTAGACCCTACTTCTAGACTAAGGGAAGAAATTGCAAGCTTCATGGCACATGCTCTACAGAAAGGATGGATTGATATAGATGAATAATGTTTTCTCATCAACACTAACCCTACCATCCCGGCATTCTATATTTTGCCAAAAATTCACAAAAACCAATCTGCACATCCCGGAAGACCAATTGTCTCTGCCATAGGCTCCATATTGGAACCATTATTGTTCTATGCAGATTTTCTTCTGTGACCATTTGTACGCAACATGCGCTCTTTTGAAAAAGATACCACAGTAATTATAAACATTCAAGTGAATATATAGGTTGCCTAGAATGACACATTAGTGTCTCTGGACATGAGATCCCCCTAGATGAGTATCCCCCAAATATCATGTGGGTTGATAACGAACAAATATCTAGAAAAATGCATAGATAACGATAGAAAAAGTTCCTACAGAGTTTGTTTTAGAATGCATCAGACTTGCCCTGACAGAAAGTGTCTTTTTATATGAGGGTTCGTTCTATAACCAAAAACATGGGAAGAGCATGGGGGCAACATTTGCTACAGACATTGCCAACTTGTGTATGAATCATTTAGAAGAGCATTCCATATATCATGCGGACAATCCCCATAGACATAACATAAACGGGTGGAATTGTTATATAGACAATGTATTTATGGTCTGGAAGGACTCAGAATTTGAATTAGAGCCTTTATTAATCTGGCTGAACAATCAAAATGAGTTAATCAAATTCACCATGAACCACGATAAAGAAAACATGCCATTGTTAGACCTCATGATCTACAAAACAGAACAAGGCACTCTTGAAAGAACACTGTTTAAAAAACCAACAGACAAGAACAAGTTACTACAATATAATCATTTTTACCCACTCAGTTTAAAATACAGTTTTCTGAATGGCCAGTTTCTTAGAATACGTAGAAACTGAACACAACCTAATGAATTTTAACAGCATAGCAAGTTCCTGAAGGCACAGCTAATAAACTGAGGTTACCCCAAAAAATTGATATGTACAGCATACAAAAGGGCACAACATGCAAACAGAAACACATGTCTAAATCCATCTGATAGAACTAAACTTGAAAAAATAACATGTGCAACCACATTTAGCCCTATTAGTATGATTTAAGGAAGCTAATCTAAAAAAAATTGGCATATCATTCAGACAAAAGACTTCAATCTAGCACAGCCAAGATCCACCTTTAAGCGACAAAAAAACACAAGGATAAGCTTGTAGATACCTATCCAACAACAAGTAACACAAAAACAATACAGCCAACTCTGTGGGGCCTACCACCTATGGTGGGACACTTTAGGAGTGGCAAATGTTCTGTGTGCCGCAACACAAAATATCAAATGCATAGGTCTACAAGGAAGAGAGTGGCAACTAAACAGCTTCACAAACTGTACCACAGAGAGGGAAATCTATGGGATCAAGTAGCAATGCAACCTCCTTTATATTGGCAAGTCAAAATGTCAGATCAGACAACGAATCTGCGAGCACAGATCATGAGTGAAAAATAAAATAGAAAATAAACCTTTAGTAGCACATTTTTCTGAGCAATACTACAAACCAACTGACAATTTCTGGTTTGTGATTGAAGTCATAAAACCACCTATAAGAGGCGGCAACTGAGATTTAGCCCTTAGGAAATTTAAGCAACACTGGATCTACAACGTAGATACAGTTAAGAATGGCCTAAACACTTCTGTAGAGTGGGACATTTTCATTTAAAGTACGGAACTCACCCTTCTCCTATAAGTGATCTGATCAACCACAGACTATGCAAGACTGATAGGAGCATTCATGTGAGTTTCAACATCAATCAATAACATCAGGAGATAGTATACTCCCCTACCCTTATAATACAGGAAAACAAAGGAACATGCTGCGATTGAATAAACTTGGTATACATAACTGTGTCAGTGTTTTCTGGTTGCCCAATATGGATTTCTGGTAGAAGTATGGGATATGCATATTTAATAAACATGGAGTATGTAATACACATGGCGCAATATTTCCTCCATACTTCTTGCGTGTAATAAATCATGTAAAACATACCATAGGTACATCATGGAACATGTTGTGATTTAATGTATATATAAGACACAATTAATGGCGTTTGACCATGTTGACCAATCAGGAACCATGGGACAACAATGGCACTTTTCTATTTAATGCACATAGAGTACATAAATCACATTGATCATCTCTCTTATATGTCCTTGATTGAACAATCTAAGCAAACTAACAAATAGTCACTTTCCCTTGTTCTCCTATTATGGCGCCTGACATCACACAAATAGAAATGCACAGCAAATAAATAATGGCGCTGTGCAGACGCACAGCTGAGTAAAATGTAACATGCGATTTAAGACCCACGTGATCCTCTTTGAATCGCAGACGCGTAGACAGAGGAAGCCGCAGAAGCAAGACACTAGCCACAACTTTTTCAATCGGGCTATAATACTCGAAAAAAGGGTACAAACATTGAGCTAAGCCTAAAAAGCGAACATTTAGTTATGCATAGACATTGCAGATTGAAAAACTGAATAAGGCAATGAGATTATAGAAACACATTTACACGACTTTCAAATGGCCCAGTAACCAAAAGGGAGCCATGAGGTGCCTAGATAAATGCTGATTACACTACAACAATCGAATTTGGGAGTACAATTTGGTAGCCAATCACTAAATAATAAGATATGCCTTTTAAATTGAAAAAAAAAAAGCAGCAGCCGACCTCATTGAAAAATAAGTATAGAGACAAGACTGACACATGCACATTTATTTGCAGAAGTAACGCCACATGGAGAAAAAAACTGTGCGAATAACAGATCGATATCGTGGCTGAGATGCAACTTGCAAGACCAGGTCAGTTCTCAGTTATAATATACAAGTCAAAAATAGAAAATATTAATCTATATGAGGTAGTATTAAGTAATTTTTTTTTTTAATTAATTTTATTGGTTTACTTACAAACCTTTAAAATAACATTCATACACTATACATCTCTTTACAATATAACCATCTTTCCACGCACCACATCACACAAGTCCTCCATTGATCGCCACACGGGGGTACCATCCTCTTGGGCACGGGTTTACGTGGCTATCACAAGAATACATAATTTACTCCGCTAGCCGTTTTTCAATTGTCGCCAAATACTATCTTGGCAGATAAACAGCTAAGAAGATATCTGTCTTATCACAAATGAAGAAATAGGAGTCTTGACCTCCTAGCCTGAGTCCAAGCACATTGAAAATCAGGTCCACTAGACCTGTCTTATCACAAATGAAGAAATAGGAGTCTTGACCTCCTAGCCTGAGTCCAAGCACACTGAAAATCAGGTCCAATCAGACCACTAGATAACATCTTGAAAAAACAAGCACATGTAGGTTTTAACAGTTTTTAATGTATTGTTCTTTATAATATTGTGTGAAAAAGCAGGTGAATCCAATGGGGTCTAGTGATTGAGTCACGATATTAAAGAAACAATTACGTCCTGAAGAAGGCCCAAAAACCCTGACAATAAGCATTAGAGATTACGCCTAATAGACCTTGAGGCTGAAACATATGTAGATCATTTATAAGTCCCGAAAGGAGTGCCCTATTATGTTGGAGGCCACATCTTAATGGTCTCCGATACACAAACAATTGACTGTGACTTGTTGATGATTTTTTGTCTCTCTAGGCCATTATTTTGAAAACAAAATGTTTCTTTGAAGAAAGATGTGTTGTTACCCACATATGTTTTGTATGATAAACTCAATAAGTTTCCATCTATGCTATGCAAAATCACAATTCACGTATTAACCCCACAAAACATCTTTTTTGGATAACAAGAAATCGAATAACATGTCTTTGGCTAATATTTAATAACCAAAGAACATGTTTTTTATTTTGGCTGTTTAAAATATTGAATACATTTTATTTTAGAATGAATGTGTTTTGTTACTACACAGTGAAAAATTATAAATTCACAAAGTAGAAGTGGTAGTGTTTAAGTGGACACAGGGAGGAGTAACCAGTCCACCCTGTTATTGTACAGTGCAGTATCAGACAGGAGATCAGCAGGTGAGAGGAAGAGCAAAGGCACAAGCAAAGAGGAAGGTCTTGAGGTGCTTTCGGAACAGGAGATGGTTATCCTCAAATTTCATAGAGGCAGGGAGGATGTTCCAGAGGACGTACCAAAACGAAGAAAGAGATCTATGCCCAACTTGTTGCTTGGAGAAGCGTTTTACCGTGAGAGAGTTGGAGGTGGAGGAGTGAAGAGCTTGAGTAGGAAGGTACTTACGAAGAGAAAGTTGGAGGAATTGAGGAACCAGAACCCAGAAGGCCTTGTGGACAATTCAGGTGTTCTTGAACTTAATCCTAACATTCACTGGGAGCCAATGAAGAAATTTCAGTGCTGGAGAGATACAATTCCTGGGCTTGAGGCCAAGGAAAAGTCTTGCAGTCCTGTTCTGGATGAGCTGCAGAGGGCGGACAGTAAAAGAAGGCAGATTTAGAAAGTGGCTGTTGTAGTAGTCCAGCTTAGAGAGAACCAGGGCTCTAGAGACAATGAGCTACTGGGGGAAGGAGAGGAAAGGAAGAATACCTCTGAGGAGGTGCAGTTGGTATTTTGACTTCTTAGAGACATCAGAGATGTGAGGTGAAAAGAAGAATGTGGAGTCGAAGTTGAACCCGAGGTTCTTAGCCTCACAGGTGGCAGCAGGAAGAGGAAGAGGAAACACCACAGGTAGAGTGTGAGATAAAGGAAAGGAAGAACCCAAGTTGGACCTAGGAGGGCAATTGGAGAGGAAAGATGTCAGCCAGGTCAGGGCCTGATCCACGATACCCAGATTATCACATAGATGGTTGAGCAGGAAGGCATAGTTGACCGTGCCAAAGGCTGAAGAGAGATCGAGTAAGATGAGGAAATAGGGGAGATTAGAGCCAAGGTTAGAGAGCAGGTCTTCATGGATAATCAGGAGAGAAGGTCCTTTGCTTCTGGCTGCTCTGAAGCCAAACTGATGGTCATGGAGACAACTAACAGATTTGGTGTGAAGATTAAGCTGGGAGATGGGCAGCTTTTCCAAGAGTTTGCCTAGGAAATGAGTGATGGAGATCGGGCAATAGCTAGCTGGGCACGAGGGTTCGGCTGAGGGATTCTTGAGAAGAGGGTGCACAAGAGAGTGCTGTAGAGGGCAAGGGGGAATAAAGAGAAAATAGATAGTGTAATAGATGGAGGGGGAGAGAGATCAAGAGAAGAACATGGAGAAAGATGGATAAGAGGGAATGTAAAAGCAAGACCTGATTAAGAGAAACAGGGGACTATAGCACATAAGATAGAGAGAGAGAGAGAGAGAGAGAGAGAGAGAGAGAGGGAGAGAGAGAGATGGAGAGATGGAGAGAGAGAGAGAGAGAGAGAGAGGGAGAGCGCAAGAGGGGGATTGATTGAAAATCAGAGGGATAGTGGGATAGCCTAAAAGAGAAACAATAATAGATGACCAAGAAGCAGAGCAAGAGTGGAACACAAATCGACTCAGTACTGGCAGCTTGAAACCGTAGTAGGTGAGTTGAGACTTTCGCCCTTCCAAATTCAGTACCACTCAGTGGTAATAAAGTGATAAGCACTGAGGTCTCGGGTGGGCCTCAGAGGTTGCAGAACACGAGCAGAAATCTTTGTAAGCTTGCGCAAACTGAGGGCCTCTGTGAGGGCTTGTGATCCTTTACCAACAAGGCTTGCCCCATACCCAAGTATTAAGTCTATCCGCAGCCACGGTGATGTCCAGAGTGTTAGCATTCTTTTTTTAAATGTTTTTTTTTATTTTATTCATGCAACTTACCATATAAATAGTATGGTACGCTGGGGAAAGAGACATGGGTCAGAGTTTGTTTTCTGTTTAAATGGTGGACATTGAACAGACAGAAGGAGGTGCCACAATGGGAGTCATCAGCTGCAGGTCTAGAGGGAATCATACCTCTCCACTCATCTGAATTTGGCAAGTGTCACCTTCCTTAGACACAATTCATCTCCATTCACCTCCCTGCAAGCCCATGGGCTCTTACCCATCAAAAACACAAGTTGAGCTGCCTTACAGATTCATCAGATTCAGGAGGCATGAACACATGATGGGCTTGATACCTATCACACCAACATCTGTAAAGTGTCTACAGTTGGGCCTTCAGAGCACATTGTAGTTGCTGGCCCAATTTAAGAATTACACATGGGGGTGAATACAATGGAAAGGCTCTGGCACACATAATTACATTTTCTTCAGTAGATTAATGTGAGGTACTGAGTACTTGAATGAGGTCCAACTTCACGCATGCTGATGGAGTTGTATGTGTTTTCTATTCCGCCAAATTACAAGAGTACATTTGGTGCATGGCACAATTATAATAGGGATGAAAATGATTTTATAGTATAACCCCAATTTCTATAGAAGCTGTTTATGCAATGTAGGGCAGATTTCAGATTTGTATGTAATGACTTACATTGTGGGAGAGAACAATGCAGCTGTGGCACAAAAAAGCTGCTACTATGCCAGAAGAAACAGTAGTGTCCTCAAGTGTCGGACAATTTCGACCCTGTGAAGACAACCAGGTGATTAAAAATTGAGCATGAAAGCGACTAGCTCTCACGTTTGTACATACTAACCTTGAAGTAATGTTTAATAACGATCTTATACACATATCCACTACCTATTTTCTTGATGATTCATGAAATCTGAAGACATACATATTTCCTCAAAGATATGAGCTCCTGCTGAAAGGATGTTCCTGAAACACATTGAGCTCATTTTATTATTGCTTGTTGTTAGTTAAAACAGAAATATAAATCGATGCTTTGTTATGCGTATTACAAATTAATCTTATATAACAGCCATAATGTATTGATAATCGGACTAACCATTGACTGAGGTTGTTAAGTATTTATGGTGTGCCGGGGAGGGGAGTATGTCTCCACGGTTGAACAATAGGTAAATCATGGAACATGTCATGATTTAATATATATAAGAAACAATTAATGTAGTTTGACCGTGTTTCCCAATCGCGAACCAAGGGACAACAATGGAACTTTTTTATTTAATGCACATAGATTACTTAACTCACATTGATCATCTCTCGTATATCTCCTTGAGTGAACAATCTAAGGAAATTAATAAATAGTCACTCTCCCTTATTGTCCTAACATGGCGCCTGACAATCACACATATAGAAATGCACAGCAAATAAATAATCACATTCTTGTACTCCAGAGACGCCCGGCTGGCCCATAGAGCCGAGGTTTGCTCCAAAAGTACTTTAAGACAAGATAGCTGCACCCTTGAGATGGATGGGGGTGCTGATGTATTACTCCAACACCAATCAATAAGGACAACCCAATGATTTGGCAAAGGGAGTCTGTTTAATGACAAGTACAAAAAACTAGGAGTCATGGAAATCAGCAGTGATGTGATCGTCCTTCTCGCTTCAACT
Organism: Ambystoma mexicanum; assembly: GCF_040938575.1. Lineage (NCBI taxonomy): Eukaryota > Metazoa > Chordata > Amphibia > Caudata > Ambystomatidae > Ambystoma > Ambystoma mexicanum. The sequence continues at coordinate 387,919,235 of NC_090932.1, forward strand.
CCAATGAACTTCATAAAAATCATAGCATTTATGCTGAAAACTCATCATAATTGATGTATAACACTCAAAGGTTAATATGCAATTCTGTTGGTTAGGAAAAGGTAACTTTAATATAGGTGCTATATATGTATATGGTAATGGAGTAGGGGATTGGGTAAACACTGTCAGATAGACATTTAAGCCCTTCCTTCAAAGAAGACTACTGTAGATGTCACTAAAAGTATGACGTCCCATTGGTTCTATTAACTATAGGACCCTAGATTATTTGGTCCATTGTGATTGGGTTGGCACCAACCCCATGCTTAAATTTCCACTTTGCTTAGCAGCATGCAGAATGGTCAGCCAGGTGAAGGGTGCTCCCTAGTTACCCGGCCTTTCTCCCGGCCTTTCTCCAATTAAGGTTACAATCACTCATCGCTTCAGCAACTATGTGTCAATTATGTTACTGTGGTTGGCCTCGAAAATGCATCTTCTTTCTGGGAAATTTCCGATATCTCTGCCTGGGCGGATGCCAAGCGTAGGTGTGAACTTGTGCTTCTCCTCGCCCAGATGGTCACGAGCTTCCCACACCGTGAATTTGTCTAGTTTCTCTTAATTTGCCCTTGGCTCTCCTGGCACAAGCTGCATCTGCTGAGTTTCGATTCAGCCGTATCTTCTCGTTTTGCTAGAATATGAATCTCTGCTCATTCGGCCTTTAGTAACCTGGGTTGATTCTGCTTTGTTTTCAAAGTGGATTTACACTTATAATACTGTGCTTCGGTTTGAGGTAGATTATGTATAATGGCACTTGCCGCACTATTCTTCTACTTAACATTGCAAGCCGCATTGTTTTCTTAGCTTTCTTGCAGTTCCAACCATATGTACAGGTGTTAGCTGGTTGAATATCTTCATCCTGTTTACAGCTTCAGCTTCTTTGTATTTCAACATTGTTCTCCCCTTTTAGGTTCATGGTGTTTCTTCTCTGGGTGTCATTGTCGGGTTGTCATTTCTTCTACTTGTACCTCAGTCCTGGTCCTCATGACGTCACCATTCGTCTTCCATTAAGACCTTTTTGGTTTCTTCTGGGACTGTACTTTGGCAATCTTCATTTTGTCTCATTTGCTGGTAAAGTTTCCTTAGTAGATACCTTACTGTCCATGGTTTTCTTGGTATTGGTGCTTCAATGGATGTTGCTCTCTTAATAGGTACTGGGCAGAGCCCTACTGCGGCTCTTTGCTGATTTATCTGCTCATCATACGTCACATATTTTGGTGTGAACGCTCCTGATACTTCAAAATTGGCGACTGGAGTGCAGGCTTTATTTGGGACCTCCTCTACACTCCCTCCTCTGGGCGATTCATCGACCACTTTCACCTCCATCTTTGGATTCAACTTACCCTATTATTCTGTATTTATCTTCACTCCATTGCCTGGGCTCATTCCTTTTTCATCTTCAGGGTCTGTACATGATGGTTTGAAGAAGTGTCTCTTTGGAGTCCATATTTGTATTACTTCTTTCAGGCTTCATGCTGCCCTTACATGTTTGTCTTTATTCCATGTCATTAGTTGACATTGTCCATTTGGGCGACAGTAAACCCATATTCCCACATAATTATTGTGCTTCCTGGGATAGATAAACTTTATTCCTTCTGGTGTGTGAATACTGGTCTTCACAATGTCTCTTATTTCTTCATCAGTCAGGTCTTTTGGCTTCCATCCTGGGTTGACATCAATCAATGATCTTCATCCCCATGGCTTTCTTCGCAGTCTTCTGGCATTGCAAGATTATTATCTTGATAACACAACATCCTAGCAATATCATCACTAACAGGGCTCCCAAGAACTTGAATGCGTCTGCCATCCATTATGGGACCCATGAAAACAGTGATCCAAACCAGCTGTCATCATCAACGTCATCAGGTTCATATATCATCTGGTTCTGCAGGTTTGTCAGCACACCTATGGCCTCTGTTAATGTTCCAACCTCCTCATCATGAGATGGTATGAATGTGCAACATGATTCTCCAATTTTTGCACAAACTCCTCCATCCATGGCTGTGATCATGTCAAGGACATATCTGTTCTGAAGAGTCATCAGTCGGATGGCTCTCAGCTCTTCCTTGATTGCATTGAATCCTTTTATGGTTGTGTTGATCGTCTGCAGTAACTCCCATCTGGTTATCTGCAACCATTTAGTATTTACTCCAACTTGGATTCTTGGCATAGAAATCGTTGTTAAAACTGATGAGGTGAGGCTGAACAGCCTGTGTCCATATGGGATTGCATGAAAGGCTTCTTCTGATTTTGCAGAGAAATAATTCTCTCTCTTCATCTGAGTTATCAGTTCCACAGATCTCTTCTTCCACAGGTGAGCATCTGCTTTCGGGAAACTGTCAATATTCAGGTCACTTTTCGGGATCACTAGTGCTGGAACGTGGACATTCACTATTGTGCATATACCTCCACAGTCTCTTGGCAGTCTAATGTATGCCTTGGAAACGCATGCCCAATAATGATCCATAATTACTGCAGTTCCATGCACCATTCCTGGAGAGTCAAAAACTTGTACACAGTTCTTATTCTCTCCCATCTTTCTAGTGCTATTATTCCTGAAGCAGAATTTTGGGTTTTCTAGTGGCACTATCTGCAAGGGTCCTCCTCTGTCTTCGAACCATGTGAATAGTTTTGCAAGTTTCAGCCATAATGGCTTGCAGCCATTCTGCATGATGTCAACTGTTTCTTTGTAGAGTCCAGTGATCACCCAGGCTCTGCAAATCATCACTCCTTTTTCCCACCCTCTGGTGAAAGCACTGTCTCCAAATCTGCATTTGGGCTCTATTCTTCCACTTCCAAGCTTCCTCTGGAGTTTTTCCTTGGACATTTAGTCTCAAGTTCACTTCCCATCTTATTCCTGCTCCTTTAACTCCAGGCTTCTCATACCTGATCACATGATTCCTAGTATGAGCTCTGTTTCTTGTCTTAATGTCTTGAACATAATCATCTTTATCGGGATAGGCCTTATTAATGAGGCATCACTACCCATGAACTGGCCGCTTGGCTTGCATGTTGCTACGTGTGAAAGACAATGTGCTGTCTGGACATCAATTTCTACAGCTATGAAGATCTTAGATTTCCCCATACTGTATGGTAGGAGTGCCCAAACAAAGCATTCCCCTTCTGAATTTCGTTTTCCAACTTCTTTCATATGCTGGTACCAGATGTTGTTTCCCAAATGTGCTGTGCTGTCGAGGGAGTCGTTTAGCTCATTATCATCTCCATGCATGCTTCTTTTGATTCTTAGTGTTTTCATGTAGTTTGCTTATACTACCTCTCTGAATGCATCTGTATGGTTCTTTCTTACTGGAGGATTCTCAGGTATCCCGGTCCATGGTGCAGGATTCCTCATATGCATCATTTGAGTGGATAAGAATCTGGAAGCTCCTTCCCTCTCTTCATACATCCGTCTCCTGCTGGTCACAAATGCCCATTCCAACCACCCTGACGCTGGTCCGGTGAATGGTTGTGTCGTAGAACTTGTACTTATCCCTTGTGTTGAAACATATATGTTTGTTACTACTGTCTCTGGGGTTTTATTCTTCAGTTCCTCTAGTCTTTTCCTTTCTCTGGCTAATGGCAGCCATACTGTGTCTACTATTAGTTGTGCTTGTGAGATCTTCTTTGAGTTTGTCTTTGTCTCCCTCAGTGTTGTCTCAGGGGTGTTTATCATTATCATTTCTGCTGGCTTCTTTTCCAATTCCTCTTGTCTTTCCACAATGTCTGTTGTGGAGTTTCTTATGGCAAGCAGTCTCTTCTTTTCTACTATTTTGGCTTGTGGTGCTGCAGTCATTGACACTAGGCATGTTTTGTGTGCATTCAGTGTTTGCATTTGTGTGGTTGTCAGTAACCTTTCTTCATTCATTCTTTGCCAACCCTGTCTCCGGCTTTTCTGTTTGTTTGTTACCACAAGTGTGTGTGTGTGTGTACCATTGCTAATCACATCCATTTCAAGTTCATTCACTCCACCGTCAGATCTTCTAGGAACTGGAATGACTATGTGAGGTCTGGGTGCTTTTGTGGGTTTCATGCATGCATCATTAGGTGGGTGCACTGGAATTGGAATGCTTTGTGCACCAATAAAAAATGCAGTTCTGATCGTTAAAGACAGTAAAACAGTGATGAATATGATACATAAATACATTATGCCCCTATATGGCAGGCTGCAGCATTTACTTCCAGAGAAGCGTGGTTGTCTCTCCTCCTGTGGTAGGACCAGATTGCTGCTCTGGATCCCCATCTCGATCATTCGCCAAAGGTCAATGTTTTATTGTATTCCTTTACACAATATTGTCTTTAGGACTCTGTGGTCAAGGGTGTCAGGTATTCCACAAGTGTCCCCCCTCTTGCGGGTGACGAATAGTCTCTTATTTCAGGATACAGTTCCTTTGCTTAGACTATGGAAACATCAATTTAAATAACACTTCAGTAAGTCTTTTTACTGTGCATGTTCAAAGTAGGTAAGCTCCCAGTCCACTCCTCGGATTTGCTTCAGTCCTGAGGACATAGTATATGCTGATCAGTGTGAATAAATAAGGAAAAAATAACAACAAATGCAATAAGTGAAGTACTTTACACTGCTTCCTCGATCTGTCCTTTGGCAGAAGGGTTTTATTATCTCCTCAGATAATTCTGCTGATGGTTAGAGAGTTCTACTTGGAGCTCAATTCCATGCAAGAGCATGACCATCTGTGCAACATTATCTGGATCTCTGATGAATGTGAGGATGTCAACATCGATCAGTCTCCCCACTAGTTCTGGAAAGTCAGTGACTAGGCGAAAAAGGACATTGTGAGCCAACCAGCTGTCTTCTAGTGACAGGGACATCCGTCCTGTCTTGCTGACTTTCAGGATCATATGTTCTCTCCTTGGTGTAGACAATGTCTGCACTGTCCAGTCGCATGGAGTGTGACTAGGATCACAATTTCATTTAAAAGTTGGCTTAAATGTTCTTTATTTGCTAGGTTTCGAAGAAACGTGAGTGTGTCTGTTGTTCTTCTGACAAGAGTTGGACAATCTTCGATTATGCGAAAGAACAATGTGTTGATAAGCTCATTTATTTCCATCTGTGTTTGGGACATTTGCTTTCTCCTCACTGTACTCAGGAAGTAGGAGAAATTGTTCGGAAATGATGTAAGCAGTCTTCTTATTGTTTTTTCGTTCTCAGGATCTTGAAGAAAGTCAGTGACATTGGTGAGCCTCCCTAGCAATGACGGGCATGATCTTAGAACTAGATCAAAATAGGTGACCACATCCTTGGCGATGTCGCTACTGCGGGATACAATAAGTGATTCCGAATGGGGTCTCAGTGTGAAATGAGTCGGATATTGTAGTTGCTTCCAATGTAAGTGTCCTTGGTCAAAATTTGGCATATTCTTTTCTCATCAAGGCTTGAGTGTGCCTCAGTCCAAAGTTCAAAGTCAACAGACTGTGTTGTGGTTTATACGTGCAATTTTCTTCTTCACCCTGCAACTAGGATGCACAGAGTGTCCGTTTTTATGTGCTTATCCCCTTTTTTGCTTAGAGGAAGTGTCCAATTTAACCCACAATTTGCAAAATTTTCTTTGTCTTGGTTTGGCTGGTCATGCGTCCTGCTTCCTTGTCATGGATCTCGTCTGCACGTGCTGTGGTTCTTCCCCGTCGCTCATCGATTTCTCTCATTGGGGTGCAGGCAGGGGACGTTCTCCGATGTAGTGTTTGATATCACCAAGAAAAATCCAAGCTCTCCTGCCTTGTAGTTTCATTGCAGATGGGGTACAGTCCTCCACCGTGAAGGGACCGTTAAATATTGGCTCGTCCCACTTTTTCCATGTATGGTTCCTCACAAGGACAGTGTCTCCAGGGAAGACGGATGGTTGACAAAGTCCTTGAGCTGTGTCTGTAACAGTATTTCCTTCTGTGTTCAATGCTGCCCTGCACCCCTTTCGTAATCGCTGCAGCTGGTCTGAAATTACAGTAAGGCAAGATGTCATGCAGTTCAGATAGTTTTGCATTTCAGATCCTAAAATCTCTCCTCTTGATTGGACATCACATCTAGCTCTATCTCGGGGTGTCAAGGGAGTTCTCATTGCTCTTCCTGTGGCTATCTCGCGTGGCGTAAATGATGGTCAGAACCGGGTTGATCCGAAGTGCATACAGTGCCAAAGGAAGGCAGTGCAACCATCCCTTCCTTAGAGTCAGCTTCAACTTGGCTATCCTTTCATTTAACACACCGTTGAGCTTCTCACAGACGCCGTTACCTTGTGGATGATACGCCGGCGAGAACTTGTGCTATGTTCAAATGTCTCATTTACAAAATGAGCACTGTTATCTGATCTCATGACTTCACACCCCCCCCCCCCCCCATCTGGGGAACACCTCTCTCACTAAAAATGTGGCTGCACAGGTAGAGTCTTGGTGTGTACATGGACCTGTCTCAATCCATCTAGAGAATGGACACACCACCACAATTAGGTATCTGTACCCTTTACATACTTGAATCATGTCGACGTAATTGACATGCAAGTGCTGAAAAGACCCATTTGGCCTTGGGATGACTCCTCTTATTACTTTTAATGTTTGCCCAGCCGTGAATTGTTGGCAGATTATACAGTTCACTATAAAGAATGCAACGTGCTCAGCTAAATTCGGTATGAACCAGTGTTCGGCAAGCATTGCTGCTAAATTCTCTTTTGTCAAATGTGCTGGATAATGTAACTTTTCCAGTGCTATTTCTAATAGGGCGACATGCATTACTGGTTTACCAGTGCTGTCTTGCCGCCACTTGCAGTCAGAGGGGTTTAAAGAACACCCTTGACATCTCCAAATATTCTTCTCTTCCAGTGGTGCCTCCCCTTGGAGTTCCATTAGCTGTGTTTGCCCCAAATTACTGTAACTTTCAGGTGCAGTTGGTGTAACCATCATTCGCACATTGGCATGGATAACTTTCACTTCCATGATCGTTTCACTTTTGGATGCCATACGATTGGCTTCCGTGTCTGCTGCTTGATTTCTGCGTGAGATAAAATATGTCCCCTTTGTCTGGGCGGCGCATGTCACGCCTGCTATGCCCACTGGGAGCTGTAGTGCCTTGATCAGCCTGTCCAGTAAGGCTGTGTGCTGCACTGGTGTGCCGTCTGCTCGGAGGTAGCCCCTCCTTTTCCAGCGTGCTAAGCCTGCGTGCACTGTTGATGTCACATAGGCAGAGTCACTGTACACCGTAACTTCCTGGTCTGCGTGATTCTCAATTGCGAGTATCAATGCCAATAAATTTGCAGCCTGTGCTGAATAATAAGATGGTATTCACGCACTAATAAGCACTCTAATTTCTCCATTTGCTGTGTGCTTCACCACAGCAATGCCAGTATATCTTTGTCTGTCACTTTGATCGATACTCGAAGACCCATTAATGAAGACAATCTCTCATCTACCAAGGTACTTTCTTTCACCCTGGGGATTTCATCATAGAATTCTTCATATTCCGCACAGTCATATATTGGCTCTCCTTCAGTGACTGGTTCTGCTATAAACATAGCTGGGTTTACTATCTTGCATTGGACTACCTTAATCGATGGATTTGATGTGATTACTGCATAAGCAGAAGCTCTCTGAGATGTTAATGAACCCTTTGGTTTCTCTAGAATGGCAAATAGTGAGTGCTCGACGTACATCGTCATGGAGCATCCCATCACAATGGTTGTAGCCTTCTCTATGGTGAACTCTGCGGCAGCTAAACTTTGTTCACACGGGAAATGGCCTCTCATTACTGGGTCCAAATTCCAAATTCCCACTGTAGTATGCCAGGGGCTTGTACCCCAAAGTGGTTCTCTGTGTGAGCACTGCGTCATAACGCTGCCATTCTGGTGTGAAAACGGGCAAAAAATTCCTCTGCATAATTGAGGATCCCTAGAACTGGTGCTGTGCAAATGGCTCTTTTGAGTTCAGTAAATCCTTTCACCATGGTCTCAGACCATTCAATCTTTTCTTTCGTCACTTGGGCCTTCTTTAAGGCCTGAAGTAAAGGCTTAGTGTAAGAGCTATAGTCGAAGACCCATGCCCTAATGTAGTTGCATAGGCCTAGAAAGCTCTGCATCTGTTTTGTCATGTGTGGCTTGGCTGTGTTCAGTATAGCTTCAGCCCTTTCTGGGGTCACTCCCTTTCCTTCATGTGAGATCAGCTAGCCTACGCACAGCAATTCTTGTTGACAATATTGTAACTTTTTCTTGTCAACCTTCTAACTTTTCTCAGCCAGTATAGTCAATAGCTAAACAGAATTGTACCTGCATTGCTCTTCTGTTGTGCTGCAAATTAATATGTCAGCCACACATTGCAAGACAACACTTTTTAGTGCAATATTGCTCAAGTCCATCTGCAGGACTCTGTTGAAAATAGATGGAGACTCACAATACCCCTGGGTAGTCCTGTGCTTTTCAGACGCATCTGTCTGAATGTTAATGACGTCAGATCTTGTGAGTCATGGTGCAACGGGATTGAGAAAAATGCATTTTTCAAGTCAATCACCGTGAAATATTTTGCCTCAACAGGTATATTGCATGGAATTGTAGCCGGGTTATGGACTAAAGGGAACTCGGCCTCAACAATATCATTTATTGGGCGTAAATCCTGGATTAGCCTCCAAGACCCCCCTTTGATTTGTTGATCGGATAAACCGAGGTATTGCATGACGACTCTGACATCACTGAGATGCCCTGCTCCATCATAGCTGAAATTATCTTAAAAATCCCTTCATCTGCCTCTCTGGACATGGGATATTGTCGTTCTCTTGAAAGAATTGCTCCTGCTTTCAGTTGAATTTTTACTTCTCCCACCCCTTTCAATAGGCCTATGTCATAGGGGCCTGTGGTCCACACTGAGACAGGCACCTGGGCCATGTCACCATTAAAATATTCAGGACGGTTTTGCGCCAACATCATTCTTTGAGATACTTCTCTTTTGATCATATTCACCCAAAAGGTGAGGCTCACTTCCACCATTGTCTCTCCCATATCTGCTTGTTCTTCAAACAGATCGTCATCGGTGACGTCAGTCAATCGATATCCTTCTTCGATGCACACCATTGTCGGCCCTCGTCGTCATATCCGTCAATCAAGGCCACCCTCACTCGTATTGCAGCTGTATGTATCATCAAGGGAAATACTTCTCCCTTTTCCTCGTGCATCAGTATTCTTGGCCTGAATAGGAATTTATCAGGGGTTCTCATGATTCTGTCTGCAAGGCCTGGCAATCCTGCCATAAGCACACGCATACCATATGCGAATATTTCTGGCTCTAATTGTATAGCCCTCATGGCTGTGTGTCCTGCGGTTGCTCTTAATATTTTTCATACATTTGAATAGTGCATTCCTGGAGTTGAATATATTATGCCCTCCTCCGTGAACGAGATTGTCATGTTGAACTTGGTCATTAACTCTCTACTCAAAATGTTTTCTGGGGTCTGACGTTAATATAGTAAAAGTACATTCATTTCACTTTCTCCTATAGAGACTGGAGGTGCATTTGTGAAGGGAACACGACTTGTAGCTCCTGTAAAACTCTGAGTATTTATGGCTTTGCCGGACAAGTAAAACTTGCCTTCACGTATGCACAAACCTGTTGCACTCGTGTCAACTAGGAAGGAATATTCTTTAACCCTATAACGATATCCACCCTAGGTTCCTTGTGAGGGTCTGGTGTCACTGATAGGATAGAACACATCAGGTTTCCCAGTGAGCCGTCCTAATCCATATACAATTTTGGCCCACTATGTGCTGGTGGATTTCCCCTATTCCCATTATTAATTCCCATTCCAGGGTTCGTGGTCTGTCCTGTGCTCATCGTCTGTGATAGTTGCAATGGTGCCTGTTGGGATTGTCCTTGTGGAAAATTCCCCATGCTCTGAGGTTGCACACCTTGTTGTGCTCCTGGTGCTTGGTGTTGCACTGTGTGATTCTGTGCAATACCCTGCTGTAAAACTGCAGGTGGATTCGGCATGCCTGCTCCTGTTCCTTGGCCGTTCTACATCATGCCTTGATTTCAGCATGTGCAAGCTAAGTGCCCTGTCATTCCACACAACCAACATACTGGCAGTGGTCGGATTATTTACCCATTTGACATATCTTGATTACCATTTTGCATATTTTGAAAACCTCCTTGATTATTTTGGAAACCTCTCTGATTGCTCTGCCATCCTCTTCCCCTAAATCCTCTTCCCCTGGGGTAAAACCCTACATTGCCCTCATTATTCTGCTGTGGATTAGTCACCTGCTGCATGCTTGATTCAGCTGTGCCAGTTATCATGGTTCCCTCAAGAGCATATTTTGCCAATTTCTTCTGCACCAATTTCGCTTCCTCCCCCTTACGTGCAGCTTCCTTTTTGTGATTCTTTTCTTGCAGCAACTTGCAATAGTGTGCGATGGTCAGCTGTATTTCAGCCCAAGGCTTAGCCTCAATTCCTACCATTTTCTTGAGCTGTTTCTGTGCCGGCTATGGCAGCCCTTGGCACAATATATAGTAGAACACAGGTATAGATTTCATCCAAGATTCATGAGTCTCGAGTACCCATGCATCTTGAAAATTCTGCATGTAAATCAACGGATCCTCAGACTCCTTCATTTTTCGTGTCATTATAGCTCCCATATTGGAAGTGTCTGGGTGTAGCACTCGTAGCGCTTTCCATACTGTGGCTCTACAATTGTTAAATGGAGCTCCGTCATGCGAGGTATTAATTGTGGTAACACCAGGGTAGCCTGCTCGTGGCCACACATCATCTGCTCTCTCACCAATTATGGAGACCTTTGATATCCCCTATAGCTAACGTGTTCCCTTCTGTCATTTTTTCTAACTCATGTATCCACTTTCTGGCTCCCGATGTGAGCAATGGAAGCTTGTTTTTCAATTTTTCTCGATCCATGTGTGGCCATGGAATATATTGTGGTCTTACTTCCCCGTTCTCGAGTAGCAGAAATTGGGATGCGTAGCCCTCTCTCTCTTCTCTCATTTTTCTCCTGTCTATTGCAGGGGTAATGTTGCTACATCACCGTCTGCCTGGCAATGTCCTGAGCCTGTCTACATAGGGCAGTGAAGACACCCCCCTCTGACCGTGAAATACTTCTTCATGTCGGTCAGACTGCGCAGCTGACTCTGATGCCCTCGGTGCAGATTCGCTAGTGTCTAACCATCTTATTCCTTTCTCACTTGGGAGTCGTCTTTCGCTCCGTTTCTCTTCCTCATTTTCTTTGCGCTCCTCCCTTTCTGAGTAGGACATTGGTTGTCCCAAATTTGTGCAACGTCTTGTATCTTCTTGGTTCCTACTTATGTCTAATCTATCCAGGGATACTTCCCTATTCCCACTACTTTGGGTGACATCCTCAGTGTCGTAGAGCTGCGTGCTCTCCAGGCGCTCGTGTTCCCCCTCCCCTCGGGGTGTTTGTTCTAACCCAATTTCATCATATATTCTATCGATCGTTTCTCCTTCTCTCCTTCTCTCCTTGTGGTGTCAATGTCATCTTCCATACTTGCCCTAGACGTGCCTTGTACTGAATTGTATGCAGGAAAGAATTCTTCAATGTCTTCCCAGTCTACAACTGGAGCAGGTTTTCTAACCTCTCTCCCCAGATATTCAAGATTGCGTGCTTTCTGTCTCCGCTTACTTCTATGTCGTCATTGAATTCTCTGCGCTTCCTCGCCTCTTCTCTTACTCTTTCTTCTTCCTTTTTCATATCATTTCTACGTTCACCTGCCCTTCAAATTTCCTCATCTCTTCATCTATGTATTCTTTTCTCTTGTATCTTTTGCTCTTCCTCTGACCTTTGCTGTTTCTGTCTGTCATGATCAGTTGCTGCTCTTTGTGATCGAGCTGTCTTCCTTGCTCTTCATGATATAGAGCTGTTCTTGCCTTTGTCCATCTTTCTTTCTTATTCTTTTGTCTCTTAACCCCCTTCTCTTTCCCTTTTCTCTGTACATCATCTAACCTCTCCTTTTGTTTCGCGTCATCAATGCCTTTGCCATCAAGTTTCAATAAAATGTGTCCTCCCTTCCATTTGATTTTTGTGAATGCTATCTCATCAGTTCTGTCTTCATTTTCCTTCCATCTCTTCCCTTCTCTCTCTTTGTCGAGAGATGTGCTTGTCTGTGCTTGATCCCTTCTTTTGTCATTGCGTCTCCCCTTGTCCCGTGGGACTGTGGAGGAACTATCCTTATCCTTATCTTTCCCTTGATTTTTGTCACTACTTTGCGCAGGTGACTCATATGCCGGATTCCTGTTCCCTGTGGCTGCTTTAAGCTCTCTCAGCGGGTATAATCCCTCATCCTTACTCTCTTCACCCTTTGTTTCGGATGGGGCAGGTGGCGCGGTAGGTGTCTCATGCCCCTCTGACCATATATTAAGTATCCAATCTATTGGCGGATCCTCTTCCTTTCCCTGTTCATACATTTCCCAAAGTTCTAGAACAGTGAGGCATTTGTTTAACTTTGTGCCCGTGTATGTGGCATGCAAATATGTTGTCATGTGTTTCAAGACAGCTTCAGATAAGGACCCACCCTGTGGCCATGGCATAAATATCTTGTAGGCAGTTCTTTTAAACCATTCTGTACTGTATTCCTTCAGTTTGGGCGCGTGTTTTAGCAACTGTTTGCATAAGTGTGTCAATGGAGTTATGTCCTCCATGCTCACATCTGTGCCCTTTCCTCTTTTATAACACTTGTCAAAACTCTTGTGTGGCTTAAACAGTTGCACCAATATGAGCGAGCACCAAACACTGCAAGCTCCAATCCAAATTTTTCACAAAATGTTATACCTTCTAATTTACTCAAAAAACATCAATTCATATGCAATATTATCTCAGCAATTCAATCGCGTAAAATTTAAAGCAGTTTTCTCAAGAAAATGTGATCTATGTATGACGTCACAATCAAAACTTGTAAAACAGGCACTTAACAGACTAGACAAACACCAGCTGGTCACATGTCTCTCTGCCTCTAATTATTACCCCTTCATGGAGTCTAAACGTACCCCTTTCATGACGTCTTTAACCGTCGTGGTAGTCTAATCGTTCCCCCTTTAGCTGGTTCTCTGGGTACACGTTTCTTCTAGCCGCTTGTATTAAAAGCGTAGGAATAAGGCAAATCCTCTCACTTCTCGTGTGTCTTCCCCAGTATCCTCTCTCTTCTCGGGTGTCCTCCCTGGTAACCTTTATTTACTTAATTATTCTTGAGTCATTATATATATATATACATTCTTCTCTACTTCTAACTATATTTTGTTTTCCCTCACCTCCCTCCGTTACCTTTCCTTTTACTTGTTCTAAGGCATGCATTTTTGCCAAAACATTCAATCTTCTTCACTCACCGTTCGCATGGTTCCTCTCTGGACCCTCAGGATCAACGCCTTTGTTACCGCCTTCTTTGGCTTTACACCCGCACAGCTGCCCATAGGAATGGGAAGGCATAGTGTGGGGAATTCAAGTCCCTTGAGGCCCTGGTATGCAGTTTTTCTTACACTACAACTGTCTATGGGGAGCTTCACGGTCTACTCGGCCAAATGGCAAAGGACCCGTGATATTGCCGAAGACCTAGAGTTACTTTATGTTTATGGTCAATGGGTGTCTTATTCCAATCAATAATCGATAATCGATAAACCATCCTCTGCTACCAAGTGTACTCCAGAGATGCCTGTCCGGCCCATAGACCCGAGGTTTGCTCTGAAAGTACTTTAAGACGAGATAGCTGCACCCTTGAGATGGATGGGGGTGCAGATTTATTACTCCAACACCAATCAATAAGGACAACTCAATGGTTTGGCAAAGGGAGTCCGTTTAATGACAAGTACAAAAAAGGGGAGTCATGGATATCAGTAGTGATGCGATCGTCCTTCTCGCTTTCACTCCAATGAACTTAATAAAAATCATAGCATTTATACTGAAAACTCGTCATAATTGATGTACAACATTCAAAGGTTAATGTGCAATTCTATTGGTTAGGAAAAGGTAACTTTAATATAGGTATATATCTGTATATGGTAACGGAGTGAGGGGATTGGGTAAACACTGTCAGGCGGGCTTCTAAGCCCTTCCTTCAAAGATGACTACTGTAGACGTCACTAAAAGTATGAAGTCCCATTGTTCTACTAACTATAGGACCCTAGATTATTTGGTCCATTGTGATTGGGTTGGCACCAACCCCATGCATAAATTTCCACTTTGCTTAGCAGACTGCAGAATGGTCAGCCAGGTGCAGGGTGCTCCCTAGTTACCCGGCCTTTCTCCAATTAAGGTTACACTCAATCATCGCTTCAGCAACTATATGGTAATTATGTTACTGTGGTTGGCCTCGAAACTGCATCTTCTGTCTGGGAAATTTCCGATATTTCTGCTTGGGCGGATGCCAAGCATAGGTGTGAACTCGTGCTTCTCCTCGCTTGGATGGTCACGTGCTTCCTACACCGAGAATTTGTTTAGTTTCTCTTAATTTTTTGCATTTGATTCTTATTCTGCTTGCCACCTGCCTACTCCCCCTTATCTTGACCTTTCAGAGACAGGATATTCTGTTCTTAAGTTTCAATTATATGTAGCTACTGTTTGTTCCTTCTAGTAGCATGACCTTGGCTCTCCTGGCACGAGTTGCATCTGCCGAGTTTCGATTCAGCTGTCTCTTCTCATTTTGCTAGAACATGAATCTCTGCTTATTTGGCCTTTAGTAACCTGGGTTGATTCTGCTTCATTTTCAAAGTGGAATTACACTTTTAACACTGTGTTTCGTTTTGAGGGAGATTATGTATAATGATGCTTGCCACACTATTCTTCTACTTAGCATTGCACGCCGCATTGTTTTCATCGCTTTCTTGTGGTTCCAAGCATGTGTACAGGTGTTAGCTGGTTGAATATCTTCATTCTGTTTACAGCTTCAGCTTCTTTGTATTTGAACACTGTTGTCCCCATTTAGGTTCACAATATCCTTATTCATGGCGTTTCATCTCTGGGTGTCATTCTCAGGTTGTCATTTCTTCTACTTGTACGTCAGTCTGGGTCCTCGTTTCATCACCATTCGTCTTCCATTAAGACATTTTTGTTTTTTTCTGGGACTGTACTTAGGCAATCTTCATTTCGTCTCATTTGCTGGTAAGGTTTCCTTAATGGATACCTTACTGTCCATGGTTTTCTTGGTATTGGTGCTTAAATAGGTGTTGCTCTCTTAATAGGTACTGGGCGGAGCCCTACTGTGGCTCTTTGCTGATTTATCTGCTCATCATACGTCACATATTTTGGTGTGAACGTTCCTGGTACTTCAAAATGGGTGACTGGAGTGCAGGCTTTATTTGGGACTTCCTCTACACTGTCAGATCTACAGCCGAGTAAAATGTAACACACAATTTAACACCCACATGATCCTCTTTGAATCGCAGATGCAGGGATGGAGGAAGCCGCAGAAGCTAGACACTAGCCGTGACTTTTTCGATCGGGCTATAATACTCCAAAAAAGTGTACAAACATTGAGGTAAGCCAAAAAAGCAAACAATTATTTATGCATAAACATTGCAGATTGTAAAACTGATTAAGGCAATGAGATTATACAAACACATTTACACAACTTTCAAATGAACCAGTAACCAAAAGGGAGTCTTGAGGAGCCTAGATAAATGACGATTATGCTAGAACAAACAAATTTGGGAGTACATTTTGGTAGCCGATCACTAAATTATGAGATATGCCTTTTAAATTGAAAAAACAGCAGCAGCCCATCTGAAGTCTACATTATAGGGGATTGACGATTGTCGAAGAATATGTACTAGATCTTAAGTTGAAGAAACCAACTGGAGCTGTGTGCTGTTACACTTACACAGATAGTAGTAGGTGCCCTTACACCACCTGATTTCTTGTATATATGGTATTTGTAAAGAGTAGAACTTGCTGGGAATTAAGAGTCATTTGTGGATTACAAGTGATTGAACCAGGACAGCAGAGGATATGGGATGGATAGGTGCAACGGGAGAGGTTGGAAGCTCCAGGGGGGTGAATTAAGGTTGACTGGATATACCATTGATTGATGTTCTTCCAAAAGTATGGTCATCAGGTCCTATTGTAGTGTGGGATGGAGGGGCAAGTCTTACCTTTAGGAGCCCATGGCCGCCCTCAACCATGAATGTCAACCCTTACAATTCCAATCACGTTGCTGTGTGATCTTGAGCATCAACAATCACCATTAAATGCCCTTGGGTTGCCCTAGCAAACTTGAGAGTCTATGAACCAAATTTGTTTTGTTTTTGTTTGTTCGTTTTATATTTGTGCATTTATATAGCGCTACAAACCCTCAGGTATCTGAGCGCTGCTTATTTCCCACGGTGTGTGGTGCTCATTTATCAACCTCGGAAGGATGAAAGGCTGAGTTTGACGCTGCCGGGATTCAAACCTGCGTCAGCAGGCTCTGCACGGATGTGAAAGTGAGCGCTCCAATCACTGTGCTATCTGGTTAATGTCAAATTAATCCCCTTGTGTGCATTTGAGCCTTTTAGCCCCACTTAGGTGGCCTTTGACTATCCAAAGGGGGATTTGGGCTGCCATAGGTCAATATTAGTTGTTCTTGTGCCCTATTTGTCTTGTCCATTCATAGATGATTTTTGTCTACCTGTTAGTCATTGTTAGTTCTCTCTAGGCCACCCCCAGGTGCCTTTGTCAACCTATATGCACCTTTGGAATGTTTTCAGGTAGTAAAACATAGGGGAAGATGTAGAGTCCCTTCACTATACACTTGGTACTGTGTACTAAGTACCCAGCACATACTGGAGGGTCTACACCCCCACTCATATGTTTTAACTTCCAGGACCATGGGGCACTGTCCTAAGAGACACCATCGAATGCAACAGGGCATGCCCTAAATCACCAATCAGGCGCGGGAGTCCCAACCACTAGTGATCCCAACCCACACTGTTTTCATGTAGTAGTTGTCTACTTTTGATCATTTACAGATTCCTTGTGCCACACTCAACCACCATTAGATGTCATTGGGTAACCCTAGACCACACTTGTATGCCCACTTGTGCCACTGTAGCCCACCCCGGGTGCTCATGGACTTCCCATGACCATCATTTTTCTAAAGGGGCAAGCTGGCTATACCAATAAAACCACATATCTACCTGGACTCACAGTCTGACCTCATGTCAGGATACCCCAGGTGGTTGGAGGGAGCATGCAGCACCAAAGTAATGTGAGTGGTGGGAATCACGGGAAAAGAGTGGCACAGAGGTTAAAACCCCTTTATTTTAGGACCTTGCTTTGTGTCCTTTGCAGGCAAAGGGTTAGGTGTGGGCAAACCAGCCCCCTAGCCCTTCAAAACAAGGAAAGAAGTAACCGGACTACACTTCCCAGCAGCCTCGCGTGCAGGAGAGTCACCGGGAAGCTTCTGGACCCCGCTCTGCAAAACGCGCATGCGTGCCAGGAACACGTGGGGCGCCGCTTGCGCTACGGGATCTTGAAGAGGCAAGACGTGTTTCCAGCGGGCTCCTGCAGGCAGCTATCAGTGGGGCCACACCCCGCCTGCAAACTCTGCAGGCCCCGCTGAGTCCTACAGATAAGTGCACTTTTATCCTTGTTGCTTACTCAGTCCGAGCACTCGTACAGAGTGAATTACGCTTCACAGTCAGTGGCGCTTCGGAGCCCGGCATTGTGATTATTTGAAGCCGCGCAGCTCCACGCCAAGTAGCGAAGCGGAGTCGGGTTTTCCGACACTTTAACCCTTGCAAATCCTACGGCCGGAATTCCAGCACAGTTAATCCAAGAACGGAGCACCGGCACTGTTCATTTGCTACTTTGCGAGCCGGAGCTCAGGCAGAAGTTACTCTTGCTTTGTCTAAACTTTAATGTAGCTAACGTTTATGCCGGGTTCCGGCGGCATGTCAATGTATGATCTGTTTCTCAAGCATATGTACGCTCACTCCTGTTTTTTGGTTCTTGTAGGGGAGTTCCGTTGTTCGCACAGCAAGATAGAACACTGGTGAATTAACCCCGAGTCTCCTGCTGACAACCGAAGCTAAGTGCTTTGCTTTGTTACCTTATTGCAATGTGATTTAAATGTGTGGTGATCTTATGTTCTTGCAGATCAGTGGGTATGCTGTAATATTCATACTGCAAGATAGCTTAATAGTTAATTTGTGCAATCTAGAGAAAGCAGCATCTAGGTTCTAAAGTAGAATATGTGCTCAAGTGAAGGAGTGCTGGGCGAAGTTTCAATTGCTTAACAAAACCCCAGGAGGGGCAACACATCTAAACCACTCAGCCTTCCCTTATCCCTCCTTTTTCCCTTTCCTGCCTTGTTATCCGGTTTTCCTAACCACCCCAACCTAACCAACCAGCGGACCCTAACCCTCTTTCCCCGGAGGGTCACAGAAGCCTGTGTTGTTAACACCCCAGGCCCCAAGACCCAACGGGGAGGTAGGTGTACGTGCTACGTCCGCGCAAGGCCAAGATCGTGACACCTCAAATCCACGTTCCAATGCCAACTATACTTTTGGTTACCAATTGTGAGGAATACATGTTCTTGAACAAAAACGGGGCAGAAAGTGTGGTGTCTTGCCTTCAGCACTACATCCTAAACATGCTGATGAAGAGCATGATCACATTGTTTTGATATTTAACTGTGGCTCCCGGATGTATTAATTGCATTCACTATTTTAAGGATGTGTACTCATGTGTGATTTTGAGTTACACAAGGAGCCTGTTGATCTCGCTCTCCAAAACAACAGGGCTCATTAGCAATCATGTCAATTCATTGCTACTCCTACACATCTATATGTTATGAAATTCAACCCTGCCTTCTTGTAGGCTACATTAGAAACTCAAAAAAAAACCCTTATTAGCCGATACAGTGAATTATACTTGTATTTTGTAGCCCAGGGCTCTGCAATCAGTGGATCTACAGATCCGTTGGACTATTACTCCCATGATCAAACACAATTTTCTAAATTTATTAGAGTGAATTGTATCTCCAAACATGTCACGAGCCAAAGTTTGCAAACCCATGCTGTAGGCCAAAGTGTCATACACCAAACAATTACAACAACGTAAATAGGATCAACAAAATGGGTAATCAGAAACAGGACAAAGGTAATGAATATACAAGCAATATAGACACAGCTAATAATCCCTGAAAGCATTGTCTTTTTGATGAATTGGATTCTTCCTCGCAGGTACAAGGATGGGTCAGGGTAAATTGGCAGACTCAGCCCTCACAGAGGTAAAACAGGTACTGTTAAGAGATATACCGTCTTCGCCTTTTGTGGTAACGTGGGCTGAGGGGAGTGTGAAGGTTAACCAGAAGGTACTCAAACAACACAGTATCACAGTCCAAAATAAAGGGAATGTCAAATCACGGTTCTATAAAAAATAAACACTTTAATTAGAATACATCATCTGCATGTAGAATGAATAGAAACACTGTATACAAACCCTTCCCAAATGAAGGACAGAGAACATTTGACAGACTGGAGAAAGTAGCACTCTGAGCGTTGTTCCTGGGGCAGTAGGCCAGGTACTACTATAAAAAGGACAACTTGTTAGAAAACAGGAGAAATCATGACCTAACCAGTGTCTAGGCTCCAAGCAGACAGAGGGGGCAGTTCAAAGTCAACAGTACGTGGATTCAGTTCTTTGTGGGCTGATACAATCAGGCCTGGCGTCCAACGTTGATGTGAGGTGATCAGGCCCTGTTGGGGCATGTAGGATCATTGAGGCCCCAGATGCAAATCTGGGTGTTAAGTAGTGAGGAATGCGGGTGCTCACTGCTGCATAACAGTGACTCTTCAAAGATGCAGATCGGGACAGTCCCAGGAATGCTTCGCAGTTGGCCAGGCCAGGTCAGGCTTTAGCTGCTGGGAGGGGTTGTTGAGGGACGCTTCAGTGGTTAGAGTCAGCAGGCAATCCTTGTTGAAGTGGTGATCTTGGGTTCATCAATGTGTGATCGATGAGGCAGCAGTTCTCGGGCTAGCTGGGCTGAGCCGTGGTTGTAACTTCCAGTTAGAGTTAGCGAGTGATTCTCCATTGATTCAGTATAGGGCATTGAGCAGTCACTTCGGGCCTAGCTAGTTAGGAGCTTTGACTGGGACACAATGTTGTGCAAGCTGGTCAAAGAAGCAAGCAAATGTTCAAATGGTGGAGGAGCACAGCAACCAGTGCCAGTGACTTCCCTCTTGTTCCAGGTGTGGTGAACACAGAGCAACCGGTTCGGTGTGGTAAACAGGGAGCTTCAGCTGGTCTGGTCCTCTGGCAGGTATGAGGATCTTCGAGGGAACTCGAGGGTAGGTTGATTCCTGTTCATATTCTGCTCTCCCAGTTTCAGAGATTGTGGTGCAGAGTTGTAGGTCCTGATCAACAGCAGAGGTTACTCCTTATATGCCTTGGGAGTCGTAGGGGACAGATATCCCTTCTGTCTTGGATGATACCTTCTTTACCTAAGGCTCAGGGCTTGGCAGAGTACACCCTCCTGCATATCATAATCCCACCCCCTTCCATTCTTACTGAGAACAAAGGCCTTTGGAGAAGCAGGACACTGGCGTGAGGCTACTCCTTTTAAATGGGTGTGCTCCCTTGATGCTAAGGCTCGGACAGCTGCATGCTATATGGCTGTCTTGGGTGGAGTGTGTTACCAGCCCTCACAAAGAGATCAAAGAGGAGCCATGGCTTTTCAGGTTCTCATTCTGCCATTTGGCAGGCATTACCCGGCTGACCAGAATACACAATGCCTTCCATAGTGGAGCTGGCACACAGGAGCTGATACATGTGCGATATATATGGTGAAATGTGGCAGTTGTGATGATAAGTAGATCCATGCACTATGATGAAACATAGGCATAGCTTTCATTTAGAATGGACCCTGCCATCAGCATGGGCAATTCATGATCATCATAATTAAGGGTACAGTGAGGCATATCTTAAATGCTGGCTCTGTGCTGCAGGGACTTGGCTGTGTCTACAGATGTCAAGTGGTTACCTCATGACCTTTGAAACCCGCTTTGTGTCTCAAGTAGAGCGGTGCCGCGGATAAGGCTACAGATGTGGCAGGGCGAAGGGAAAGGGAAAATATGGTTGGCAGATTACCACTTTTTTTGAAAGAGTTACCTTCATCATTCTATTTGTTAATAGAAATAAAAAAAAGCCAGGGCTTTGTATCCTTGGCAGATGGCAATTCCTCACCAGCCTTGTTCACAATGAAAAATGCACAGCTTTACCAAAGCGAACACTGATAGCCACCCTGTCACCAACGTTTCAGGTGTACCTCCCAAATGGTTACTGCATGGGCAGGGATGCAATGCCCTGCACTTTAGATAAACAGCTTCTCCCCACAAACCCTGCAACTGCACCATAATATCGGAAAGAGTGTTTGTTCGGGTATGTGTGTGTTTTCAAATGTCTTTTTTGACTCCCATGAAAACACACAAGTTGAGAGCATTTATGGTGCTGTAATAACATCATTAAAATTGAATGTATTTTGCATTGCAGAACCTATTACGGTTTTATCAGCTATTCCCCTCCATTATAACACTCGAGTCTAATTGAGTCCATGATTTCATTGGTAGCTGAAGAGCAATTTAGATCAACCTGAAAAATCCATCCTGATTATGTTGTTTTCTTCTCATTGTCTCACATGTATTACGGTTGCAGTAATTTCTTTCATAAGCTTCTGCACTATTTAAAATGCCGGATCAAATGTGTTTTGTGTTGCCTTTGATTGTTCCCAAGTAGTCTAGCTTGTCCTTTACAAAGTTATAAAAGTAAATCCAATTTTTTTATAAAGCCTGCCCTTCTCCTGCCTTTAACATAGCTGTTTCTCCTTCACCTTCAAAATTATTTACCATTCACAAGCTCGCCCAAAGGGCCGTAAAAATAATAAGGAAATAGAGATATGAAAATTAAATGCTATTTAGAACTCTGACTTGGAGTATATTTGCCAGGGTCTCTGGATTTATTAGCTTAATAAATTCACCTTAAAAAGGCTTTTAGAAGAAATCAGAACGTATTGCTCCTGCGGTTAACCTGAGATCAGCATCCCATTTTAATGATGATATCTCAAAATGCACAAAGTCACTTTTAGTGTGTTTTTGAAAATTACTATGTTTCCCACCTCCACCCAAAATTCAATTATTTATAGAAATTATTTATAGAAAAGTAATTAAAATTGCAGAAAGGGCTATTGCATAGGGCAAGACAATGCTTATTCAATATCTTTTTGTGCGTGAATGGATTTGATGGTAGATGCTTTAATAACCTGCAAAGGGCCAGCTTTCTATTTGGTATGTACCAGTGGTAAGGCTCTGTCAAAAACATTGGTTTTCACTTTCTCGTTCCTAGCATATGCTTCATTTCCATGCAGGCAATAGACACATATTACAAGGCCTGCAGTTAGAGCCCCTGTAGTTATGTTAAAGTTGCTGAATCCATAGGAAGAGCACTTTTTGGGTGGCTTATAACTTCGCCCCTCCTGGACAAATCTGCACACAACTTTGCAAAAGATGAATATGGCCCCGTCAGATTGATTCTGTGAGGTTTGGTGAGGTTTCAAATAGGGGGTCCAAAGTTATAGTGGGGCATCACAAAATGTGTTATTTTTCCAATAGATGAAATGGAAAAGGAAATTTGTTCATGTTTACAGGCCAAACCACTGGACGGATTTTCTCCAGTTTGCCACAGGAGCGCCAGCTTGGTCCCAAAAGTGTGGTTTTGTGGAGTTGCTGTAAATCCATAGGGTAGTTATTTTTAAAAAGACCAAAAAGTTGGCCCACACAAATTAGTGATGACTGGGTCCAGACCGCAGACTCACTTCCCCCTTCCGGTCTGCGGACAGGCCAACTATTGGCCTAGAGGGAGACGTGAGGTCAGTGGACATTGGGTATGCTCGCTGATTGGATGGTGAAGAACATGAGGTGCGTCAGATTTTTGGAAACACCCACCATGTTGGATCCGCGGATGGTCGCAGCTAACCGCGGACAGTGCAGTGGGGAAAAAGTTGGGAAACATTTTGGGTCATTTGGTGGTGGAAAAAGAGGTTGGGAATTGTGTGGGTATGGAAAGAAGATGATATTCGGCTGTTTTTGTAGGTTGAAAAAGGCTGGGCAAGTACTGTATTTTTTCCGTGACCCCACTGTAGTTCGTGGGCGGAGCCGGTGAACAGACAGCTTGAGAAATATATTTGTGATTGTTTGAGATTTGGAAGAGGTAGTAGAAATGATAGGGAAGTGGAATGAAGCCAATTTAGAGCCATTTTTATAGGTGAAAATTATTTGGATATGCTGCCGTGAATCTTAGTGTCCGTGGACATAAATTCGATTGCAGGTGTGGGTGTGATTTTTATTGGTTGCCCTTGTTTGATACATTTTTGTTATAGTTAATTTGGTCATGGTCAGTGGCCAGATTATGGGGGCTTGGCCACAGGCCATGCCCCCCAGATTATGTACACTGGTTAAAATCACCACAGTAGTGTAATTATAGATAATGTAATAGGAGTATGGCCAGAATAACCATAGTAGGAAAATGTGCACAGTAATTGTACATAACATAGTGGGAATTCAAAGTGTTTGTAATATGTAGAAATTATGTAATTGGAATTCTATATGGCACTTATGATTGTAGTACAATTGAGGATATTGCTTACAGAATATGCAGTTTATTAAGATTGCTGTGGCTACTTAGTGTTGTAGCGTCATGCAGCTGCCTTCCATGGCTTCTTTTCTGTGGAAATAAATTGGTTAAGCATGATAGTTTAAAAGCTGCAATGGAATACAGTTTTTATTATGCATTCTCTTTTTTAGACCCTCATAAACAGTACATTTTAAGTACGATGTTTGCTCCAACATTAGTGTATGACACACCGCTGTTGTATAACACACCGCTGTTGTTGTTACTCCATATAATCATTGGGGGAAAAAAATCTGTACTGGATAAAAAAAAAAGATTACAGTTGCTGAGTGTAAGGGTGATAGTATGTTTGTTTGAAGTATGTTGTAATGGAGGGAATGCATGAAATAGTTAGATACCTTTTGGCGTATTCTAGCTACACTAGAGGTTAGAAGTTGTTTGTTAAATAGCAATTCAGACAGAGTATTTAAAAAGCTTTGCATTGAAGGGTGTTTTTGAAGTAGTTAGATACCTGTTAGAATATTCCAACTAGACTGAGTGTGAAAAGTGTTCTTGCAATATTATGAATGTAGTTAGATACCTGCTGGTGTATTCTAACTCTTAATTGTGCAATAGTTTAGTGACTACATTTTGGTTAAAGGAATACTAAGTAGGCATTTGTTAAATGTGCTGATTACCTATGTTTTGGGGTAACAGAGATATTGTTACATTGAAATTAAAACCTTTTTTTTTTCTCACTTATGCAGTGTAGTACCCTGAAGTAGTTGTGGCACAAGCGTGGTATATTATAACTACTGTTGTGAATGCTTTCTTTCCAAAAGATACTTGGCCGTCTCTGAATCCTGTAAGATGAAAGTTACTTTTTGTACCATCTGCATTGTACCTTAGAAGCATTAGTATGACATGTTGGCAGTGTGAGATTATTTGTATGGTGGAATGATTGTTTGAATTGCAAACAGGGCCTAATATGCCATAATGTGCATTCTGAAGAAGCTGGTGAAATGGAATTGATTCACAATATGGTATGGATATATATAGAAATCGTTCATTAGGGATTCAGTCTTGTGAAACATGGTTGCATAGAGTGCATGTATGTTTCCACGTGTATGATATCTGGAATGTTTTTGGTTTCCATTACTTGTAGTAAGTACATTAGGAATTCTTGTAGATCTTCTTGTGGGTTTATGTTAAATGTTACCATTCCTGCACAGTAGTCCAATTCTTGCCTTGTGCCTGAGAACACTCTAGGTGTTGTCAGGATTATTTGTCGCGTTTCTGTGAAGGACAAGCATTTGCAAACACAACTGGTCCGGGCCGTTTAAGTAAATGTTCTGAACAATTGGTGGCAATTGTAATAGAAAATTCATTGTCACATTAGCATAACAATGTCTTTTATATGGGATGGTACCCACTCTAGAGTGTGCAGCCGCACTTTAGCTCACTGTACCTTTCACAGATGGGAAATATCCATTTGTGTATCAGACTTTGTCCTGCCCACGTGGACAGTCCAGTACCAAGAGTACCAACAGCAAACCCATACACGTGTTTCAGCCTTGTTGGGCCTCATCAGTGAGGTGTAGCTGTGCCTCTCTGGGCACAGTGAGCAAGGGTTCCACATCTGGATGACTCTTGGAAACTTAGGGTGACTAAACCTAAGTCCCTTAAACAATGAAAAAAGCGTCCATGGGCACCCCTTTATGAGAACAAACAATGCAAAAATGGGCTGTTCTTTGGGATGGTACCCACTCTAGAGTCCGCAGCCACACTATACCTCACTGTATCTTTCACAGATCGGAAATATCGATTTGCATTTCAGTCTTTGTACCGCCCACATGGGCAGTGCAGCACCAAAATGCTATGGCAACTCCCCTCTGAACAAGAGTACCAACAGCAACCCCATACACGTGTTTCAGCCTTGTTGGGCTTCATTAGTGAGGTGGAGCTGTGCCTCTATGGGCACAGTGAGCAATTGGTCCACGTCTGGGTGACCCTAGGAAACTTAGGGTGACTAAACTGAAAGACCCTTAAACAATGAAACAATAGTCTATGGGCGCCCCTCTATGAGAACGAACATGGCAAAAATGGCCTGTTCTTTGGGATGGTACCCACTCTAGAGTCTGCAGCCACACTTTAGCTCACTGTACCTTTCACAGATGGGAAATATCCATTTGCATATCAGTCTTTGTGCCGCCCACATGGGCAGTCCAGCACCGAAATGCTATGGCAATTCCCCTTTGAACAAGAGTACCAACAGCAACCCCATACACGTGTTTCAGCCTTGTTGGGCCTCATTAGTGAGGTGGAGCTGTACCTCTCTGGGCACAGTGAGCAAGGGTTCCACATCTGGATGACCCTAGGAAACTTAGGGTGACTAAAGCTAAGTCCCTTAAACAATGACAAAAGAGTCCATGGGCGTCCCTTTATGAGAACGAACAATGCAAAAATTGCCTTTTCTTTGGGATGATACCCACTCTAGAGTCCGCAGCCACACTTTACCTCACTGTATCTTTCACAGATGGGAAATATCGATTTGCATATCAGTTTTTGTTCCGCCCACATGGGCAATCCAGCACCGATATGCTATGGCAATTCCCCTCTGAACAAGAGTACCAACAGCAACCCCATACACGTGTTTCAGCCTTGTTGGGCCTCATTAGTGAGGTGGAGTTGTGCCTCTCTGGGCACAGTGAGCAAGGGTTCCACATCTGGATGACTCTAGGAACCTTAGGGTGACAAAACCTAAGTCCCTTAAACAATGAAAAAAGAGTCCATGGACGCCCCTTTATGAGAAGGAACAATGCAAAAATGGCCTGTTCTTTGGGATGGTACCCACTCTAGAGTCCGCAGCCACACTTTACCTCACTGTATCTTTCACATATTGGAAATAACAATTTGCATATCAGTCTTTGTACCTCCCACATGGGCAATCCTGCACCGAAATGCTATGGCAAGTCCCCTCTGAACAAGAGTACCAACAGCAACCCCATACACTTGTTTCAGCCGTGTTGGGCCTCATTAGTGAGGTAGAGATGTGCCTCTCTGGGCACAGTGAGCAAGGGTTCCATGTATGGATGACCCTAGGAAACTTAGGGTGACAAAACCTAAGTCCCTTAAACAATGAAAAAAGAGTCCATGGATGCCCTTTTATGAGAACGAACCATGCAAAAATGGCCTGTTCTTTGGGATGGTACCCACTCTAGAGTCCGCAGCCACACTTTACCTCATTGTATCTTTCACAGATTGGAAACATCGATTTGCATATCAGTCTTTGTACCTCCCACATGGGCAGTCCAGCACCGAAATGCTATGGCAATTCCCCGCTTAACAAGAGTATCAACAGCAATCCATACACGTGTTTCAGCCTTGTTGGGTCTCATCAGTGAGGTGGAGCTGTGCCTCTCTGGCACAGTGAGCAAGGATTCCACATCTAGATGACTCTAGGAAACCTAGGGTGACTAAAGCTAAGTCCCTTAAACAATGACAAAAGAGTCCATGGGCGTCCCTTTATGAGAACGAACAATGCAAAAATTGCCTGTTCTTTGGGATGATACCCACTCTAGAATCTGCAGCCACACTTTACCTCACTGTATCTTTCACAGATGGGAAATATCGATTTGCATATCAGTCTCTGTACCGTCCACATGGGCAATCCAGCACCGAAATGCTATGGCAATTCCCCTCTGAACAAGAGTACCAACAGCAACCCCATACACGTGTTTCAGCCTTGTTGGGCCTCATTAGTGAGGTGGAGCTGTGCCTCTCTGGGCACAGTGAGCAAGGGTTCCACATCTGGATGACTCTAGGAAACTTAGGGTGACAAAACCTAAGTCCCTTAAACAATGAAAAAAGAGTCCATGGACGCCCTTTTATGAGAACAAACAATGCAAAAATGGCCTGTTCTTTGGGATGGTACCCACTCTAGAGTCCGCAGCCACACTTTACCTCAATGTATCTTTCACAGATTGGAAATATCAATTTGCATATCAGTCTTTGTACCTCCCACATGGGCAATCCTGCACCGAAATGCTATGGCAATTCCCCTCTGAACAAGAGTCCCAACAGCAACCCCACACACGTGTTTCAGCCGTGTTGGTCCTCATTAGTGAGGTAGAGCTGTGCCTCTCTGGGCACAGTGAGCAAGGGTTCCATGTCTGGATGACCCTAGGAAACTTAGGGTGACTAAACCTAAGTCCCTTAATCAATGAAAAAATAGTCCTATTTTTTTCATTGATCCAGGGTTAGACCGTGTGATTTGTCAATAGTGACAGCATATACAAGTGACAAAGAAAATTGTTCTCTGCATGCATGCATGTCTTTGAAAAGAAGGAAACATCATATTGTTAAGCCAATTTGTTTAACCTTTGCAAGTTTGTCAAAGTGGATATTGACAAACTGAATGCTGTTTTCATGCAGATATGTCCAGAAGCCAACAACTGTACTAATTGCTCCATTGACCAAGCCTTGCTCTACGTCAAGGTTATGTTTTAGAAAGTTTAGACACAAAGTTAATATTTCCTTCAGTCCATCTGTGTTGGAGATACATTTTTCTAAGCTATTTAATCATGCTGTTGCTTGTTGACACATGGGAAGTGTCATAGCGTGCACTTCTAGTTTATCTGTGTAGCTGAAATGCAGTATAGGTTGCATTTCTTTTTTCAACATTGTTTCATTGAATTGACTACAGCTTGCAAGAGTTGGCATTAAGGTTGTACATTTCAGATTTTGTTGTGTTCTTTGTTGCATGACATCAGGAGCAGATGTGTTTCACCCATACAGCTGATGGATTAGTCTACTATTTAAGATTGATTTTGTATCTTTATTAAGCAGCTCAGTTCCAATGATTTTTTAAAATATTAGCATATGTGAGGTCTGCAGGCTGGCACATGTTTTGAGTTAGTTCTTTGTAGTGAAAGTGCTGCCAGAGATTAACATTTCCAATACTGCCGAGAGTATTGCGGCATTCTTTGAGTCCTAATGTTTTGAAAATAGGTTGCCCTTTCACTGGCATCAAATGTTGGAGTTATCCGAAACCAATAACATGTTTTCCTCTAAACAGTTTCTGGTAGTTGGTTTTTAGGACTTCTTGAATTCTGAGGTGAATTAGGTTTTACACCATGCATACTTCATCTTTAAGAGCACTTTTGTTAGGTTTAGAATTCTGAATACCCCAGTTGCAGCCTTTGCTGACAATTTGTGGTATTCTAATTTGTTTTGGTGTTCTACGGGGAGGATTAGTAGCCGGTATAAAGTGACACATGCTATGTTGTAAGCAACTAAATCAGTGAGTGGTGTTACTATAGCCAAAAGGTTGTTGTTTGTTAAGTTTTGTAGAAATGTGCTAATTATATTATATTAATATCATTTGCTTTAAATGAAGCTTCAAATCAGTCATTGTCACGTAGTAATTCTTTTTCTTTACTCCAAGGTTTAAAACGTTGGAGTAGACCCATGTAATACAGTCTCTATGTTGTGGAGTTTTAAATGATAATTTAATATGATTCATTAGACTGGGTTTAGTTAGTTTTACTAGGCTTCCTTCACATGTTGAAACTGAAGATTTGCTAGTTGTCTCATGTGGTGTGACATTTCTTTTCATAGGTGTAGTTTTGGGCAATGTCATAGAGACACATATTTTCCAAAGTAGTACTTCTGTTTGGGTAGTGTGTGTCAAGTAAATTGATTTTTAGAATGTCCTGGCTGTTGGGATAATTTGTGGCTATGTGTTCTATCTCTTGGTAGGATTTTAGTACTAATTTTCGGGATGAGGCTGGTCCAAGATTCAGCCACACAATGTGCTCAGATGTGCCATATAAAGCTGTACCAGTTAAACGGTCTGCAGCTTCATAGGACCAGCATTCTCTATGGAAGAGCATTTTTATAACAAAGCTCTAAAATTTCTGTGATAATGTTTTGTCAGATGATATGTCATCCCAGATGTCCTTCAGCTCTGTTTTCTCAGCTTTGGTGATATAGGATGTGACAAATATGGCAACTACATTGGAATTATGGAATTTTCTCCAATGTATTTTATTTCTACGTTTGCATTTCACAAGAGATTGATGTACTTGGATGCTTCATCCCTTCGAATGTTGTGGGTATTTTTATGGGCTCTGCCTTCTACACTGTAACTAATAGAAGACATCAAGCTAATTACTTGTCCTTTTTTGCGCACTGGTATAGGGAAGCAAAAATGACATTTGGTAATGTATTTAATTTTGTTTTTATATCTACATCGGCAGTATTTGCTACATATAAGTTTTTAGAAGCGTAAAACCTGTGTGTGTAGGTCACTTTGTGTGGTTTCTGAAGGGATGTTGCAGGTAATGTATTTTTTCAATAAATTGTATAACAGTGGTGTCAAAATAATGGCCACATTTTGGAGCATCTTTTATCCACAAAAGCATGTGGATTTGTGGTGCTCCTCTGGATTGATTGTCTTTTCTCCAAAAGTGATGTTGCACTTCTCCAAGTGGAGGGGTATTTTTAATACAGATAAAATGCATCATGGCAAATAAGTGATGTTGAAAGTACCTTAATACATTTACAGGGTCAAGAGAACAGAGTTCTCCTGGTGTTTTTATGTCTATTCCATCTTTACTTTGGTTTACAGAGCGTAAGAAGTCGTGCAAGTCATCACATGCATACTGTGCACAACTTAAAGTAACCAACAATGTGGGTGGGCCTAGGTTCCTTAGCATACAACGTACATCAGCGCAACGTCGGAACCAGCATTATTTTGTGCCATGCATGTTTGCCAAACGATTTGTGATTTTTAACTGCAGAACTTGATTGTTGTCTTTTATTTTTTTAAGTATTTGGTTAGCGGATATGTTTAAAAAGTAGAGCCTGTTTTTTAATGTGTGTGCAACTCCATGACAGAGTTTCTAGCTCACTTTCGAAGTGGAGGTGGAAAACATTTTGAAAGAATCTGTGGTCTTCAGAATACATTTGTAAAGGGCGATATTCGGATGCACTAATTTGTGTGGACCTTTCATCATATCGTCTTCCTTTTCCTGTAGTAAAGAGTAGAGGAAAAGAACATGCTTCTACACCTTTTTCCCATATGCTGATTGGGGATCCTTTGGATTGATGCATTTGAAATGTTCCTAATGAATTATCAATTGTGTCTTTGGATTGCAGTGGGAGAATGGTATACTGGTCTAAAATGTTGGCTGCTGTAACAGGATCTGTACTTTGAAATTGGCCACTTTCTAGTGACTCTTGAATAATGTGTGTGGTTTCTCTTATGTGTTCCCCTATGTTTATATCTTTTTAGTATTCATTGTTTTCTTTTAGATATTGTAGGACTTGCCTAACTTTGTTTATGTCTACTAGTTGTTGCCACGTTTTGGTCTTTTATTGGCACACCATTGACTGGTACAATAAAATTTTGTCTATTGGCCATTGTAGTCCTTTGAACATTTTCATTTAGATCAAATGGTAAATATACTACTTTGTCACGGATGTCCTTTAATTGCTCGGATGGAGGTAATTTGGCTGATTTTGATTGAAGGCGTATTATAACCTGAAATGTGTGCACTGTTTGGATTATAATGCTCTCGTAAAAGCTGTTGGAGAGGTTTTGGAAGTGGGAATATGTCTAAGATTTTATTGATAACAAGTGATGGCATTTGGTTATTGTCAAGCTTTGTGTTGCAGTACGTGCACACTCTTGAGGGGATTGTTATTTTGTATTTAGGTTCTGTTGTTTGATATAAAGCTAATTGTAACCATTGGGATTCTTCATTGCCTTCTATTTTGTAGGCTAGATCTACTATTTTTGTGCTCTCTCTATAAAAAGTTCTATAACAACAGATTCACATTTGGTCTGGTTTTTCAGCCAATGTGTTTTGAAACTGAGCTATATCTTTTTTGTATGTTTTTATTAGGAGGTTGGTGTTTGTGAGGTTTTCAGTAATGGTTTCGGAAGGTACAGAATGTTCTAAGTCACCTTCAGTCCAAAGTATTTACGTTGGATACGTTCTATTTCTTCAAGGAGTGATTTGGTTGTTCCATGAATGAGAATGTTATTAAATTATTCCAGTTGTAGAGCCAGACTTTTTGCATAGTATAGTCGATGCACAAGATTCTGTATAGTAGAAGGGTGTTTCGCGAACATTTTGATGTGGTGGAAAATATATTTGCAAGCAGTTCCTGAAATCCATGCTAATGAATGCCCCCACAGATCAGTGTGGCTGCGTACTGGACAGGAGTCTTGGGTTTGTAAAGTTTTCATTTTAAAATAGTCTTTTAATTATTTTAATAATTTATTTTATTGTATTTTTTATAACGCACTTAACACCCGATTCGGTTTCTAAGTGTGGATCTGTGGATACGGGATTCATACCTCTATTGCTCTTTGTGGTCTTACTTCTAAAACCAGCACGTTGCTCCTGTGCTACCCTTCATTCACATAGTGATTGAGGAATAGTCATAAAGATTGAAAGATGTGTTGGTGTACATTACACTGGACTGTTTGTTTAGCTGAAAGGAACATTTGTTTCAAAGTTTGTTGGAGATTTATTTTCTATTAGGGTTTCTTTTGCCATAATGGTTTGATCCACCATTGCATATCCTCAAACACTATTGCTTATGGCAATTGTCTTTTCTTGTTCTTGTTTATAAGCTTCTTCATTTAAGTATGGTACTTTGCTGCTTGGGTGCATCCATTCCCCATCACAGAAGTTTGGAAAGGTCTGCATATTGACACTGCACATGTTTAGAAGTACTTGTTGTAATGTATTGATTAATTTAGTTAGTGGTTTCATTCTGTTTAAAATCAACAGAAACGATTTTGTATTTAGTAAAAAAACACTGTCCATTTGAGCTTGCAGGATTACTCTCCTGCAGTATTTTTTAACTGGAGATAGTTAGTTTTCAGATGTTTTTATAAGATTTTTAAGAACTCTATGGTGGAACATTTTTTGAAACATCAGTTTTTTGGATTGTTTTACCGTGACTACATTAGCACTGTTAGATAGAGGAATGGGTTCATGTGTAGGATTGGGTTCATTAGTAGGTGGAGTTGTCTTTGTACATAATGTTTTACTTTTTGTTTTTGCAAGATGGGCCTTGCTTTTTTAGTCGTGGTTGGTTTAGTTGTGTTGAGTGAGGCTACTAGCTCCTTTGTTTTAAGGTTTTCTATTAAATGTTTTAGAGGTGGATGACTAGGCAGTGTACTTTTCATCTAACATGCTCTAGTTTTCCTTTCTTTTCTACAGAGTTGCTTTTTGGTAGGGCTTAGGGAGAATTTTCAAAAATGTGCTAATTCCCTTCTACCTTAGACACCCCCAGCTCTTTTAATGGACCCCAGGACTTTTAATGTCTGACCTTGAGAGAGTGAGCCCTTTTTCTCACCCTCTCATGCAATTTTATTGTGATTTAGACTCTGTGTTTCTTTTGACTTTGGAGTCTGACAAACTCCATAGGCATCATCTTTACATTGAGACACACAGCACCTTCAGTGCAGTGACACAGGGAAGTCTCTTAGATTACCTAGAGGTTTGGTGAAACTACTCTTTCCAAGAGCAATAAAGTGAAATTGACTTCACTTACATGCTGTAACTTTCTAGACCCAGCACACACTATCTTACCCCAGGGTGCTAGAGAGTTTACTTAGTATCCCCTTTGTCTAGTTTCTCATGTAACATTTTAATGGCTGGTAGCAGTAGTTTACTTTTTACTACCATTGTATATTTTTACTGCGGGCTGCATTCGCAGCTTCAGTAAAGAACCCATGGGTGCCCATTTCATCAAAATGGCCCCGGTCTTCTTTTTTCACTATTTCGTGTTGGAAAAGTCCTTCTTGAGATTTACTCTGCGTGCCAAACCAGGTTTGGTCCCTTTGTACAGTTTGTCTTTTGCAGGATTCACAAGTGAAGCCTGCCTCTTGCTCCAGTATGTGTGCCAGCGGCAGGAAGTGAGGGAGGTGCGCCAAACTCCCTTTGCTTAATCCCCTTGGTTACAGGAATGCTCCCAAAGTTGATTGGCCGGCTGGCTGTCTGACAAGGACAGCCACCCTGCTGTGTGATTGACAACTAGGCTGGAATTAATGGGAGAAACCTGCATAAAAGGCAGGGCTTTTTGACTTGGAAGGCAGAGTCGACCACTGAACAAAGGAATCTGAAGAACTTGGAAGAGATGACTGCTGCAACTCCTGGACCGTTGATTTGCCCCGTGAAGCCGTGATGCTGTGCTGAAGCTCCAAATTCACCTCAACTAGCGAAGCCCTGCAAGGAAGAATCCTCCCTTTGAGTTGGTGGGACCAATGAACTCCAAAGTAAGCCCGTCTGGACATCCTCTCAGAGCTGGCTGTACTTCCACTGCTGCTGCTGCTGGAACCAAAGTACCACGGAGAGGAAGACCAGATAGTGTGCATTGCTTTTAAGTCAGACCCAAGCACCAGGAAGATCCTCCGGACTTCCCTGAAGCAGGACTGACCAAGCATGAGCCACCTCAACAGAGGGCTGGACCCCAGATGTGAATAAAGTCTAGAGTGTTATCTGAGAAACGCAGTGTTGCTATTTGCTGTCAGACGCAAGGTGCAGAAACACTAAAGAACCGCTGAATTGAAGTTTGCCCATTGCTGCCTCTGACCTTCCCATTGTAGAGCAGTAGTCCCCAGACATCCTCCCTTTTGTCCACACGACTGAGGGTAAGGAACAACAGGATCTGCAGAGCTGTACAGGAACAGAAGCCAGCTGGAACCATTTCTTCTAACCAGAGGTACTGTAAAGTCTAAGAGAACTTAACTCTTGTTGTGTAGCCTTGCTTGCTCTAAGTTGAGACCTGTCTTGCTTACCCTGCAGAGTTGCTGTAGCTTTGCCCATTACAATCCTCCCAGCTTTTGGCCCTTCAAGTTTTCTATTTTCTACAAACATTTCTAAAAACAGGGTACACTGCTTTTTACCTACCTGAAAAGAAGATAGTCAGCTCCCCTAGGCACTGTGCAATTAAGATTGCCTGTCCTGGCTCCCTGAGTGACTCTTCTTACCTTTGACTATGTGCTTTATCTTTTCTCCAGGAAAAGGGTTACACTTATTTGACATTGGAAGGTTTCAAAAAGTACTTAACTTTTTATGAATTATTTGTTAACCTTTGTTTTCTGTATCTATCTTTTACACCAAACTCAGTATTGCTGTAAATGTACACGTGATAAATCAATGTCCACACTGTCCTAGCTATTTAAGTCACCTGAGTGTGTAGAAAGTGTCTGTGTGCCATACCCAATTGGAATCATCTGATTTAGAGAAACAGAGTGTGTTTTGAAGTGTATTATAAGTGTTACATTTATTGCTCCCTTCTGAAGAAGGCTTATACAACTGACTGTGCAATACATTAATAATAGTTTTATCAAGAAACATGAGTGTAAGTGTTTATTTGAATAACTGTACTGTGAAATTATGTGTTACAACATTACTGCTCACATTGACCCCTCTTGAGATAAGCCTGTCTGCTCAGCCACACTACCAACTTGTGTAATTTAGACTTATACCAAAGGTTGGGTCCCTATTGCCAGGGGGTTAAGGTTATTGTAGTGCACCCAAAGGGTACTGCATACAATCTTGCCTAACAGTAGACATTTTGTTGTGTCTGTTGGGAAAAGAGAAAGGTTGTATTGGGAAGTTGTGCAATGTATGTGCAATGTTGTGCAATGTATGTGCATTTAAGGTGATGGGTATATGGGTGTGATTGTAGAAATGAATAGAGTACTTTTTGATTGTGAGGTGGCATGTTAAGTCTGGTTGGAAAGATTGTGGGAATATGAGTCTACAGAGGTGTGATGGTGTTGAGTTAGTGAGGAAGGCAGTGGCAGTGCAATGGAATCTGTATGGTGATTGTGCTGTTATAAGGAACAAAGTGTGGGCCTCATTACAACCTTTGCGGAATGGGTTAACGGGTGCCGCTAATGGAGGCGGACCCGTTAAACCCATTTTGCAAGATTACGAGGTTCCCTCGCGGGACCCGGTAAGGATGCCTGGTAAAACCAGGCATCCTTATCGGGTTCCACGAGGGGACCAGGGAGCTAACAATGGGCTGGTTGTAATCGGCCGGTTGTTAGATCCCGCTCCCATTCCCTTTGAGCCCTATGGGGGCTCAAATGGGAATGGGGAAGGTCCGGGCCCGGGTTCCCTGAAGGACGAATTACCGTGCCCTCCAAACTCAGAATGGCCCAGGAATTCCCCATTCAGGGGACCTGGACCCGGTTCTGGTGGCAGCCATGCCCTTATTAAGGGCATGGCTACCGCCAAAGTCATAATGAGGCCCTGCGTATCGCAATGGTGTGTGTAGATGGAAATAGCAGGAGTGTGCATGGTGGAATATAACGGGCTACAGTGAAAGAAATGTTGGTTTGAAAAAAGTGGTTTGGGTTAATATATATAGGGCCTCATTACATGGTAGGCGGAGGACCAAGGTGATATTAGCACCTTGGTCCAATGCGGTAAAATACCAGCACTGCCTTGGAGGAAAGGGGAATTACCACCCTATTCCAAGTTTGGCGGGGCGGTATTCCCCCTTCCCCCATTGCCATAGGGCATAATGGGAATGGGGAAGGTGCTAATTCCAGTACCGCAAATTGTGGTACCGTAATTAGCACTGTGGTCGCATTGCGGGTTGGTTTTTAATGCCTGCTAAAAAGCAGGCGTTAAAGTACCAACCCGCAAAGGGACCTCGTAATCAGGCGGTAAGGGTTAACGGTCACCGGTACCATTACCGGTGACCGTTAACCCTTACCGCCTTCTGTGTAATGAGGCCCATAGTGGCACTGTGTTGCAATAACAACAACAAACAGGGTGTCAGGGTTGGCCTAAGGGTAAAGGCGTGCTCACTAAGCCAAAGGGAGAAAGGACACACAAGAAGCTGAATTATAAGGAGTCCTGTAGACAAGAAAGGATAGGCAGCAGAAGCTGTGAACAAAAAAGGGGCAGGGAATACAAAGATACAAACAAGCTGTGTTCCCTCTTGGGGTGTACGCAGAAATGGGAAAGAGTGTTCGACGGACCTTTGGAAACTCCAGCCTTCTGCACAGATTCCTATAACATGGGCCCACTCTGAATGCTCATGGCTGGGAACAACAGTAGCGGGTGTCTGTACCTGAACCCTAAGGCAGGTAACAATACTCACAAGACTGAAGCCTGTATGGGTCCAGCAGGAACCAAACAATGACACAAAGTACAACACTGAAACGCGGCAAGGGAAGGGGCAGAGGTTGCCTGCCGGAATCCAACAGGCAAGCTCTGTACAAAGGATTTACATAAGACACAAGTGAAGACAAGAACAGAAATATCCAGGGAAAGGAAGTCAAAGAGAACAAGGTTCAGAACAGAATCTGGAAGAAAGGAAGGGCAGAAACCTGATATCTAAATGTAGGGAATGGCGACCAGAAACTGTACAGGGAATAGTAGAACAGTAACTCAGGGCTGGAAAGACAAGGGAAAGCTAGCAGAAGGAAATGGAGGAAACAGTATAACCGAAATGGATAACCTAAGGGGAGGATTGAAGACTCAAGGAAGAGAAGACAGGGATCAAGAACAGAAGGCTGCAGACAAGGATGAGAGCAAGGGAGCAGTAGCCAGGAAAGAGAGGGCTTAGTAATGAAAGGAAGCAAGGGGGCTGTAGCCAGGGAACAGGGGTTTGCAAACAAGGAAGAGAGCAAGGGAGCAGTAGCCAGGAAACAGGGGGCTGCAAACAAGGAAGCAGGGCTGCAGTATGGAAGGCACAAGGGAGCAGACAAAAGGCAGGGGAGAGATGGCGCAGGGCAGCAAGGCAGGAACACAGCGCTCTGGAACACGAGCAGGAACTGGAAGCCACAGGACACAGAAAATATCCAAGGAACAGGGCAACAAAGGACTGGTAGAAGGCTCAATGCAAGAGGCCTGTGCTCTTGCAGGCAGCTACTTAAATACTGAGCTGCCCTGTGCTGAAGTAGGCTAATTATCAGCACCTGGAGCAGCACAGCTGAATGTAATTGGCCTCCGCCCTCTCTATTCCTGGGAAAGCGAAAGCTGCACTGTTCTCTAAGGCTTCTGGGGATTGTAGTGCCAGAACTGCTGTATAGGAATAGCCAGGAAATGGGAACTGCCACAGGGTGCATTATGGGACATGTAGTTTCTAAAAGTAAATACGGAAGTTCCAAAGCCTTGCGAATTGAAAGTAAAGACAATAATATGAATAGATGTTGTCCAGGGAGTATTACGGAAGCAATTGAGTCCCAAATAGTCCACAATGTCCACGATGGGTGCCAACTGGTGCACCAGTGGCACGATCGTGACACAGGGGGCAAGGTCCTGGGAATCAGCTTCACCCTACTGATAATGTCCAACAAGAATAAAACACTTGTCTGGGGTTGCTGTTGGTAATCTTGTTCAGAGGAGAATTGCCAAGCATTTTGTGCTGAACTGCCCCAGGGCAGGACAAAGACTGATATGTTTTGGATATTTCTCCTCTGTGAACAATAGTGAGCTAAAGAAT
The DNA here is from genome assembly GCF_040938575.1 of Ambystoma mexicanum. Classification (NCBI taxonomy): domain Eukaryota; kingdom Metazoa; phylum Chordata; class Amphibia; order Caudata; family Ambystomatidae; genus Ambystoma; species Ambystoma mexicanum. The sequence goes on from NC_090932.1 coordinate 387,957,334, forward strand.
CTGGGTAAGGCTATCATAACCAAGACTAATGTCTGGCAGAGGGACTCCAAGGACCCCCCTTGTTAATTTGGTATAATAACATGTATATACCTGGTCCATTAATGTACTTACTTTGTCGGATGAGAAGGGTATTCGTTATTTAGTTCTTGATTGCAGTGATGTGCTTCTCTCCTGTAATTGTAATAGAAAGTTCGTGGGAATATTTGGTAATGGTGAAGTACTTTTAGGAAAGAAGGGTTATATTTGTAATTGAAGTGATGGTGAAAAAGTGAATAAAAGTGTTGAAAGGTTAAAAATGGTTGCTTTTAGAAGCATTTTCTTGAAATGTACGAAACGCGTGTGCGCATTTGCAGAAGCTCTGTAACAATTTTTATAAGCAAAGTAAAGTTGATGGAAAATATTTATAGCACACCTTAAATGGCAGTTGGTGTGTATACGTTGAATGTGTTAGGAGTATATGAATACTCACTGACATGACACATTACAATCTGTGTTTATCTAGTGATAGAGTTTTTATTTGTATTATGGGACTTGCAGTTGCAATTTTACCATTATAAACATTGGAGTATAAGTCACAGATTGTAGAGAAAAATGTAGAACTGTATAAACAGCTGAAGATTGGAATGAGTCTGTTAGGAAGTATACATGTGCTGTTAATATATCAATCTGGCACACACTGAGCGCCAATTACACATGATGTACAAATCAATTTTTCTTGATTTTGCTTTCTTTTATGCAAAAGTGACACACTGCTGCTGGAAATGGAGAAATGCATTTTTTTACTTTATTAAAAAGACTTGCAAACAATATTTAGAAAAGCACAGCGTTACATATGTTTATTTGGAATACATGTCACAGTTTGTAGTTGTGAAGTTTAGTCATGGTTTTTACTTTGCATTCTGGGACTTGTAGTTGCAACGCAAAGTGAATTGAAACTGACAGAATGCAAAGAAAATAAGAAAGACTTAAGAAGCACCCACACTTTGGAATGGGTGGTTTTGGGAGGTATGCATGTGCTGCCAAGATATTAAACAGTGAGACACTATGTGGCATTTCAAAATGGTGTACAGGTCTATTTTATTTGGTGTTCCCTTATTTTATGGAAAAGTGACACAGTACTACGGTATACGAACATATGCATTTTTCAACTTTCATGAACATGCTTGTAAAAAGAAACATTTTTAAATGCAGAGCATTTTGATTGGTTGCTGCTTCATGTGAGCAGGTGATGAATGCTGCACTGCATGGGATTTGCTTGTGTGGTTAAAAAAGACATTATGCGTATTGTGAACCTTATTACAGGTAAGTAGCAGGAGCCCAGTATATATATATGGATGTGATTGGTTGATGGCATGGGTGACTCTTTGAAAGCAGCTAATGAGGGAGTGTTAAGAATATGGAAGTGGAAAGGGTAGAAGGGCTGCCCTCTGCAAATGGGTCAGCAGACACTGAGACAGTGTGTGGACGGCATTACCCACATCCGGGCCTTTTGTGGATTCCTGCCATGGAAAGGGTACTGTGGGGAGTAGCCAATTCGGTTTGCTGGGTGTGGTGAACAGGACGAGAGAGTAGTAAGAGTTTTGTTTTCAGGGGTTGTAAGAGCAGTTATAAAGGCTATAGCAATGTCTTTGAGAAGGAAGACTGCGTGGGTTGTTGGGGACTCTTCAATTCAGTCATTGAAGGTATATGGTAATAATCGGGGCATCCTTGGAACTATTGCAATGGCAGAAGTGGAAGTCACTGGCATGAAGTTTGTGGCTCAAACTGGGCAAGTTTGCTTTAAGTTTGTGAAAATATGGCTCACTTGACATATCCAGATATTGTGATTGTCCATTGTGGAGAGGACCATTTGTGATTTGTGACTCCAGTGTCTTTGCAAGTTGTGCTGAAGGATTTTTTTAAAAGCCTAATGCAACTGTTTCCTGCTTCTACGATGATTTTTTTGGAAATAAATCAGAGACGCACATGGAGATGTTCAACAACTTTTTCAGTCCTCAAATTGAACAATCAAGACAGATTATAAATAATAGTGCTTTTTTCTATGCTTCAGGAATGTAATTTTTTAAGAATGATAATATCAATGCTCAGGGTGTGATTTTTTTTGGTCCAGATGCAATTCACTTCACAGATGTCGGAAATACAAACATAAAAGAAAGAAAAAGAAAAAAAGGTGTTTGTTTAGAAACCCACACTCCCAGAAAAAAGGGTCCTTTTCAGATCCACCAGTACAGATGAAATAACTTACTTCTATGCTTCAGGAATGTAATTTTTTAAGAATGATAATATCAATTCTCAGGGAGTGATTTTTTTTGGTCCAGATGCAATTCACGTCACAAATGTTGGAAATACAAACATAAAAGAAAGAAAAAGAAAAAAAAAAGGTGTTTGTTTAGAAGTTTGGAGTTGTGGAGTTGTGAGAGGATAGAAAATGGCCATGGCAATGTGTTTCTGCAGTTAGAGTGTTTGGATTTTGGGGGACTCCTGGGTACACTGGGTCAAGGTGTATATTGAGCACTGTGGAATAGCCAAAAATCTAGGATTTCCTGAGTTGGATGTGTTCTTGTACTGAGTGTGTGATATGAAGTGGATGGACCTGCTCCCATTTTGTGCAAAATATGGTTCAAATGAAGCATCCAGACATATCATTCAGTGTGGTGGGAACAGTTCGGGGAATGTGACTGGAATCTCACATTTGCACAAGTTGCAATAAACGAGACATTGGCGAAATTGAACAAAATGTTCCCAAATTCCCAAATATTTTTTTCTCTCGAATTGCCCAGAGACAGATGTGGATGTGTTCTATTTAATTTTGTCAGCAAAAGCAAAAAGCGAGACACAACGTCAATAAAGCTGTGTGTGCTTTTGTTTGCGGGGTTGGCATAACATCGCTCCATAATGAGAACATTAAATTTGATAGGGCCAACACTTTTAGGTAAAACATTCAAAATTCTTTAAAGCAGTTTTTGTGAAAGTGAGAACAAATAATGACAATCAGTGAAATGTTTTGTTAATTAAGTTCGTAAAACCAAACATTTAAACAAATATAAAAGCCCAAAACCCCCAAATGGTTCTTTTAAGAGGCACCATTTTTTAATGCAAAACAATTACAAGGATTCCAATTGCCCCGGGCATAAAATGTTTAAATGTCTGTGGACCACCACGCTGTCCTGCGTCTTTTTTTTCCGCCCCTCTATTTTTTACCTGTGAAAGTTTAAAGGAACATTTTTTTTCTTTTTTTCAATTTTGTATTTTTTGGCATTATTTCTCAGGAGAGGCAGGTAGGGGAGGGAAGGTGTACTAATCACAGGGATAAAGGGGCAGGTGGTGAGAGGAACATGTTGGGTGGGCATTAATCAGGTAGGTGGCAGCACTCCGACACTGCTCCCCCTACAGATCGGAGCTTCACGGTACATGCATAGCACTGTGACCCTTGAAAGGTAAGGGTTAACATTGTTTTGTATAGCCTGCAAAGCCGCCACTGGGATCCTCTGCTCCAAAGGAGTATCCTTTGTGGTGACAGGAGCAGATGAAGATCATGGGGTGGAGAAAGACAACCTGCTCTTACCTGAGAAATTTCATTGCCTTTCTCAGAGCACCCTGGTGGGCCGATTTGGTGTGGTGCCTCATGGAAGTAGTCCCACAGGAATACAAGCCAGGTTTCCTGTGACTGAGTACAACTTTGCAGTGCGTGCATCAAACCTTGTTTACATTGTGACTTTTGAACATTTCCAATGGTGGTGAAAAATTGCCACACCCAGGACTCACTCCGAGTACTGGTGACAGACACTTCCTCCACTTGATCCTCTTATTCTTCTTGATCCTCCTCTGTATCATTGTGCCTGTTCCCTTCTTCAGGCTCTCCAGGATGTTGAGGTGTTGGTGGTGTTGATGGGGGTGCTGGGAAGCAAAGATGGCCACAGGAGATGCCATTGCAGCAGGTTTTCAGCAATTGAGAAAGCAGGTTTTCTCCAGATGCTCTCTCCCGGATAGCCAGATAGAGAATGAGCAAAAGTAACGGGTGGGTCCCTTATGAGGATCTGTCTGTGGACAGTCATGCAGTCTGAGGCCTACTAAGTCAAAAATAGGCATGGAAAAGTTGAAACAAACTGCCAAATGAAAGTAGAATGGGCCTGCAAGCTGTGCATGGGTAATGTTTCTGCTTGAAACACACTAGATTGGCTAGAAAAGCAGTTTTAAATTCTCCGTCCTGTTATGCCACGCGGGCACAGTCACATGATGATGTCCCCAAATGTCTGTGACCCTGACGTCCATCCCTGGACACACTTCGGGCAGGAAATGTCAACACGCATGCGCTGGATGTCTGTAGGACATGCGCGGTGGCCGCGGACTAATTAAAAGTGCACCATATGAACACAGCCATGTCCAGGCATCCCGCCTGTCAACAGTCACCTCTATTTTGAGTGTGAACGTCTCGGATAGTCGCACGGTCCATGGACACATAATGAGACTTTTAAGAAACAAGGGAATACCACACAAAAGTACAGAAAACATTATGTACTACAAAAAATACATTTATTTTAGAAAGTGATGGGGTAGCAAATTGGGAAACATAAATGGGAGAATTAGGCATTTCTGTTTAATAATCATGAGAGGAGGAAGGGACTGAGGTTTCCTCAAATCTTCTTTGCATATAATGTTCAGAATTGGCTGGGGATGACTGATGGGGACAAGGAGCACTAGTGCAAGTGGAACAGTGCAAAGCAACACTTTTATTCAGGTGGTTGTTCATGCATTGTACAAGTTCATTCACATTATTAGTTAGTGTATCCAATTTTGTAGACAAGTTCTTGATCTGGGGATGCAACTTCTGTTTCTGATTGTGGGGACTGCAATGGTGCATCTGGGGGCCTGCTTTTGTCATGGACACTATGTACCGTAAGAGAAATAGACATTATTATTTTAGTACAGTGTGTACAAAGTAAATTATTTGTTGATAGTAAAATATGTATTGCATACCAATGGAGATGTTATTGTCGCTCATTTCATCCCTTCGGAAGTTCTCTTCCAACCATTCCAGTGTGCTGGCGTTTCTGTGAGAAAGAAAAGGGCTTCTGTTTCACAAAACATGTTTATGTGATGAAAGCTAATAAAAGAAAAATAAATGCAAAGCACTTACCATTTAATACGATTTTGTTGTCCAGTAAGCAGCTGCTGTTAGTAATCTGTATCAAGAGTTGCACTGGGAAAATTATATGCCATGGTTGCAGGTCCCTAGCTGTTGCTATGGCAATTTGCCTGGATACCGCAGATGCAGAGGTTGTGCATGCCATTGCAAGTTATTTGAGTTGGCTTAGAAAAATGTATGTGAGGAAGGCCAAGCTGCTAAACAGTGCTACAGGGTAAAAATACCATTTTAGGAGCTATTATTGTTTGTATAATGCTGACTCTTTTTTTATTTGTTCTTCATGGTAAAGTGATGATTGTGTAATTTTAGTGCAATTGATTTATGAGCTGTTATTGTGATGCTGTAACTGATGTGGTTTTATGTGTTCTTTGTGAACTGCTTTTATGACTATTTTGTCGAAATAAAGCAATAAAAGTAAAGTCAAAAAGAAATTATATGAAGTGTACAGTTATGGTTTGTGTGTGTTACCTCAAAGAAATTAGTATTTTTGAACATGAGTATTTGTAGAAAAGAGTATACTTACATATTGTAAACATTACTTGTGACTTTAGGTACATCTGTTTGTTTGTTGGTTGATGGTTACATATTGTGTGGGTCTCCCCTATGATTTTAAGTCTTGCAAATCATGTCCGTCATCCACAGACTACTGTGCTGTTTGCGACCTCCATTGCTGCCACATTGGGCAGGGCGTACAATATAAGGGACTTGTAGCTCAGGAAAAAATGCACTAGCAAAAAACCTATGAAATTCACTGCAACATCTTTGGTAAAGGGACGTTATGGTTAAGTTGCACTAACAAAAAAACATGAAATTCAGTGAACAAACTTTGTTAAAGGGATGTTAAGTTGCACTAATACAAATTGAGTGGAAACACGTCCTTAAAGGGACATTATGGTTACAAGTACAAGTACAACTGAAAAACCTCAGAAATTCACCAGTTAGGGTAAGATAAGCAACCATAACTCACACCACCACGTGCACTGCTAAGACTAACACCCATGACATCAAAGATGACATCACAAATTGCCACTGTCAATTGTGCCAAGAGGTGGCCCATATGTTCATGATTCTTTGCAATCATCAAATCCTGCCACCTCAAGGCACAGAGCAGCTGAGGCAGCACCTCCCCACAGATGGCAAAATCTGCCGGATGTGCGGTCTCGTTCTGATTGGGGCATTATTGAATGTGATTAGTGCTACAACATATGGCACTGGTAGAGGAGTTTGTGCTGACCACTCCACGGTGGCCTGCACATCCTCCTAGCTCAGGGCCAGGTGTGCAGCATGCATACACCCCTCTGTCCGTCCACCTGACCCTGTGGCTCAGCTGCAATGGCTTCCTCCTCCTTCTCCTCCTTTTCCATCAACCCCTATGCCTCCAGAGAGGTCTCCATGCTCTGGGGCCCCTGTGTGGCTACATCACCACCAGCCTGTCTCACTGCTGCCAAGGGGTCTCCCATAATGATGACATCCTGGGACTCACCCTCAGCAGCCTTTCCTGATTACTGTGATTCTCCCCCAGCCACACCACCCTCTGAAGAGTTGGTCACAATAGGGCATGGTTGGTATCTAGTGGCCTTGTCCCTGGCTTTCTGCTCCACATCACTGCTTCCACTCTCTTCGCCAGCTGAGCAACTATGGAAAAGTGAAAAAGAACATAGACACCAGTCAACAGTGACAATGTATGTGTGGAAAAAACACAATAGTAACAGCAGCATGAAGTCTGCATGAGTCAACCAACAACTGCCACACACACACCCATGCCCTGCAATCAGAATGAATACAGTCACACAAGTGCAGGGGAAATGATGAGTTACAACTACAATAAATGCACATGTGAACCAAGCAAATTGACATGTGGCCACATTTCATGGCAATAAATCATACCACATTGCAATACCAATGCTGCCTTGACCCACGTGTATCCTGCGGGCAGGGCCATGAGAACAGCACCTGTGCACATGTTGCAGTAGCACCATACCATTGCTCAAAATATCTCTTCTGCTAGCATAGACATGCAGTGTGGGAAAGAATACAAACAGGACTGGCAAAAAGATTCATGCATGGAACAGGGAAACTTGACAGCTATGGTCTAGCCCGTACCATCCAAGTGCAAGCCTGCATTCCCAGCTGTCAGGGGCTCTGCTGTTGATGCCCTTGAGCAGTGCTCTCCCGGGAGGCCTGTGGAACCCAACTGCCTTGCAGAGCCCCAGTTGTTCTTTCCTGGGACTACTACCAGAGCTTGTGTCCCGCCTACGCCTTCAGCTGCTGCTCTTGCATAGCCACAGCCACTCCCACTGCAGCCATGCCCATTGCTAAATACATGCTCTTCTCCCCCATTCCGAGCACAGAGGAACACTTCTGGCTCCCACACCACACGTCTGTTCCCACAGGAAGACATTTACCACAGACTATTAAGCCTGCACAAAGTGTGGTCCATGGAATCTGGCTGCAGACAACTGTGGAAGACAGCCAGACCAGCCGCGACTCAGGCGATCTAGTGGGCCTGGCACAGCCAGTTGGGCCTGGTCTTAAGCTGATAACAATGCGCTGAGGGCCGCTAGCAGCATAACACTGTCCATGGGTTGAGATCGGCCAGGACCTGTGCCCCCTGAGCAACGCTGGGGAGTCAGCCACTGTCCACCACATTCCCCACAACTGCTGCTGGATAGGAATGTTGCACTGTACACTTCCCTCCTCATTCATCATTACTGAGGGTCTCCTGGACATTTAATTTCCCTCCAGTCAGTAATATGCTTAAAACCATATGTTCACCACATATTATATAAGTTCATAGTCAGGTAAAAGAAGCTCGGGCGGCTGGCCACTGGATGACCTTCACACCCTTCTGCTTGTCTGAGGGACCTGAATGCCAGAACATGTGTCAATGCTCAGGTTGGGGTCCAGGTCGATCACACAGTGCCAACAGAACAGCTCGAGGGGTGGGAGGGAGAGGCTGGCACCAGGCATAACTTGCGTGAGAGGGCAGTTGCTGCTGCACATGCCTCCACCGCCAGCGTGGGGAAGGGTGGGGTGGCACTCTGTGGAACAGCTGTGAGGGACTGTTGTGGAAATACAAGCTCAGTGGAGAATTGCAAAGACAGGCCTCATGTGGGTCAGCACCCACTGCACGATGGCCTGCCCACCCCCATCTACTCAGACATGACCAATGGGCAAATGTCGGGCTGCTCAGCCTTTGCTCTGCTTGGAGGTGAGAGCCAACCATGTAAGGGGGCACTCCCTGAGGGGGCATGCTCTTGAATCAACACTGTCACAAGGTGGGTGGAAGGTCATTGCATTTGACAATGGCCCAGGCTGGTCAAGCAGTCCAACCTTAGATGGACCAAGCGTGCCAAATGATCTGCCGGACTGTAGGGAGGCAGATGGACAGGCTGCCCTGCCTTTGAGGTGCAATTCATGTGAGCTTCTCTTGTCAGCCAGGCACCCTGCAGGCCCGCAAAAGAAGTAGGCCTCTCAGAAGAGCACCCCCAGCAGGCAAAGCTCTGCTTACACTTTGTGTGGGGCTTAGCCTGTGGCTCTCTTAGGTATGTGCAGAGCCTGTGTGTGGCAGCGAGAACCAAGTGGAGTGTAGACAGGACCCATACACACTGTCTACAATAGGCCAGAGGAAGACTTCTTTGCTCACTTGAAATCTGTGAACCCTCGGTGTCAGGGGAGGAGGTCTGGCCAAAAGTGCCCAGCCTCCTCATAGACCCATCAGGAGTACATTTCAGATTGGAGCCATCCAGACTTTCAGTTCTGAACTTCCAAATATTTCTATGGTCTACTACCAGATGGCTTGGCAAGGAGAGGAGCCAACTGGTAGTTCAAAGCATCACAATGGGCCCAGGCAGGACGTGCAACGAGCCTCCATGCAAAGACACCCCCCACAGTGTGGTCTCGGATGCTTGGGCACTTGTACATCCAATCACATCTAGCAATATGCTACCCTGACAGTCTGCCATGAAAGTATGTAAAAGACACAGGCGCCCACTGCTGAGGATCAAACAACAATGCTATTGCTCACAGCCCCAACAAATGCTATGATGACATGCCATGTCTAGTCCCTCATGCAGTGGGCTGACAGATAACACAGCCTTCCCTGAAAGTCCAATGCACCAACATGTTATTACTAGGCATCCATACACATGTGTCAGTCTCAGCTGCTGAGTGTGGAAGATGCAATCATCATTTGCAAATGACTAACCTATAGAGGTGACATGCATGAATGTCCCTCTCATGCCTCCAACATCTCAGTCTGGCAACTGTTCTTGTCTGAGTACTTGCTGCCAGCAACTCACATTGCATTCACAAGAGTACACTTTCTCACCAAGAATTGACAGTGGATATAGCTAGGCTTGTCCGCTTCACAGAAGTCTGCCATCACTTATGCCCAGTAGTGGCATGAGACTGCATGTCGGTTATGATTTGTGCAACACACATGCCGTGTAAAGAAGAGATTACCTCAAATCATCCATACCCAGGCAGAACACACAAACAATGTAGAGTAGTACATCCTGTGGTTACTCACCAGTGGCTTGGATCTGTGACTGCAGGCCAAGCATCCAGCCATGGATAGCTGGGTTGACCCTCTTCAGGACCGAGAGGTGAAGGGGTGACACCCAATGGTGGCCTGCATAGTGCCCCTACACAGTGTCACCTGCATCAAGGGCCATCTTCGCCTGGCTCCGAAGCCTGAGATCAGTACAGCGCCTCTTTGTGTGGACCATGGTACGGACTGCCACCCACTCAGCATTGATGGCAGCCGTGATGTCCTCACAAATCTTCTGACATCTGCACATCCCAAGCTGTGTCTGCGGGTTGAAGAGGGTGTCATAATGGGCCATGACCTGGTCATCCAAAATGCCAACTTCAGTGGTGGTGAAGTTGACAAACCTCAGTCTTGTCTTGGTGCTGGTGGTTGATGAAGCAGACATGGCTCCCCCTGAGCCCAGTGGGTGCAGCTGGGCCCTGGTGATGCATGCTCTGGAGCTCTGCTGTTGAAACAGAAAGGTGGAAGTCCAAAGATGGCAGATGAGGTGGTCACAGAGCCTGACAAGTGAGCCACGGAGAAAAGGCAATGGGGAATAGCAGACACTCCAAGAAAGTGCTGGTGGTCAGCAGGAACTCACACACTACCAGGCAGCAGTATATGGTGATGGTTGCAGGCAATTTAGGACAGGAGGAGGCAAGAAATTGCACAAGCTGAAAGGAACAGATGTATATCATGGATTCACAAGGCAGCAGTGTTATTATCAGAGTAAGGGGTCTAAGCGTATAATTTACATGCAGCAAGCAGAGCACCTAGGTGCCGACACTATGCCGGAGACATTCAAGGTGTGCAATGTGCATTTCCTGTTGTGCGCAGAAATAGAGAATGCAGAGACAGAGACTTTTAGGGGGTTGAACCCGTACATGGAGTTATAGACATTTACGTGGTTGAATACTTATTGCACGGAGATAGTTAGGGGTGCAATGTGTTCCTGTCATGCCTAGAGCAAACATTGTTATGGGAGCAATTAACATTTTGCTGAGCCTATTCTTTTTTTGGGGAGGGGGTGCCTCACAGAGGCTAATTTAATGGGGGGTGCCACATGGATTTTGAGGCCAAATTTAAGGCTACCTTGTACTGACTGCACCATGAGTGGGAGGGTTCTACGGAGGGAAAAGACAAGGACGAGGAAAAGGATAGGGATGAGGGCAGAAGAAGAAGGGTGGTGAGCCTACAGGTCCTCTGTACCACCAACGTCCACTAGGGGAAAGAGGGGCCAACCTGCAGATCAGGAAAAGGAATCACTCCACAAAGAGGAAGAGGTTCATTCGAAGGAGAACGGGCCAACAATGAAGAAGCGCTTTTCAGATGCAGAGCTAACAATCCTAACTGATTACATAGCTGAACACCAGGTCAAGCTATAGCTATGGGCTGACAGCACACTTCCTGTGACCCAGCGGTGAGGATGTGACAAGAGACCACAGACCACTTCAATGCCTGTGGCAAGGAGAACCACACTGTGTCAGAGGTCATCAAGAGGATGGGGGACCTCATGCGATGGACCAAGGAGTAGCTCAGTGATAACCTGGCCTCTGCCCAGGCCACTGGAGGTGGATCGCCACAGTAGGAGGAGCTGACTCCATTTGAAGAGGTCACCAGTGTACTCATCAGCAGGTGGTGTGCAGGTGGTTGGCATGGGAGGCATGGACACATATGCAGCCAAATTAGGTCATAATTAAGAAGATGAAAACATAAAGGGCTCCTGGCCCGAATAAATTAGCGAATATTGTGATGAAGAGAAATCCTTTAAAATGGGCCAAGATATTGTTGCTTCTGTTTACCCAAATCTGAAAAAGTGGTGAAATCCCAGATAGTTGGAGAGAAGCCCTTTTTATCCGTAAATATAAAAAGGGAGATAGAAACTTTCCTAACAATTATCGATTACTAACTATGACGGATTCCAGCTGTAAAATCTTTGGCTCGCTACTTTTGACTATTATTAATGCGTGGATTAAAGAGAATAAGCTCCTATCTCCTTATCAAACAGGCTTTACAGCGGGCTCTAGCACCTTGGATAACATGATAGCTCTAAATTGCATGCTTGGAGAAACTAGCAAAAAAAAAAATAATCTAAACTGTTTGCTTGTTTTATAGATTTTTCCAGACCTTTCGATTGTGTTAATAGGGATAGACTATGGAGCAAATTAGCTAAATGGTATATGAATCGACTATTACATCTTTTATGGGAAATGTGTAGAGATACATCTGTTACTATGTGTTTGAACAAGGGTATTATCCGGTCCTCTCTTATATCCACAAACCTGGGCCTTAAACAAGGATGTGCCACCTCTCAGGTGTTATATAATTCATATGTAGCAGATATGGGAGAGAGATTCGATGAAGTAAGAAATGTTCCACCTAAAATCGAGGGTTGTCAAATTTGCGGGCTGTCCTATGCAGATGATACTGCGCTGTTGGACAGGACGCCGATTGGCCTGCAGAGGTTATTAGATGAACTACATGAATATGTGCAGAAAATAATTTCAAGATAAACTTGGGAAAAACTAAAATCATGATCTTTGGGGGAAACTATGGCAAGTGTAGACAATCGAAATATCAATGGAAAATTGATACACAAACCATCAAAATTGCAGAGGCTTACCCATACTTGGGTATGCCAATATGCAAAAAAGACTCCATCAACTACTATCATGAGATGATAGTAGCTAAGGTCTCCATGAAATGGAATGTGATTAGATCATACATTTCCATTAAAGGAGGTTATTCAGTGGAAGGCCTATTGGAAATTTATAAAAGCTGTATTATACCGGGTGCACTATATGCCCTGGAATCTTTAACTTTGAGATTTTTAGTGGATTTGGAAAAGAATAGAAGACAAATTATGGAAACCAGTACTGAGACTCCCTAGAGCTATTCCTATGGCTGCGATTAGATGTGAACTAGGCCTTTCCTCCCTTACTACACTATGGAAACTAAATTGTTGCAAGCTTTATATAAGAATGCTATCCCATAAAGAAGATGGTTTATTAAAATTGCTAGGCAGTGGCATGATTAAGAATAATAATAATAATTGTTTTATGAAAGACTTGTTATATACTGCCACTAGTTTTTTAAAGGCTATAAACTATACACTTCCTGATGAAATGATTAAGCCAGAACTCATTATAAAACATTTTAAAAAGAAAGCAATCCGGTGGGATATGTGCAATAATTTAGATTCCCTGGGAAATAAGAAGTGATTACTGCATACAAGGATTGGAAGCTTCGAAACCTAGAAGCTATATCCTTAAAGTTGCAAATATGGAACTGTCTAGATTTATTATGCTATTAAGATTTAACCAACTCCCATGCTTGGAATATGTAGGAGTATGGACAGGAATCCCAAGGGAGAAAAGAATATGCAGGATGTGTAAAGGTGAGCTGGAAAGTATTAGACACCTACTCACAAATTGTAACAAATTAACCAAGCTATACTATAGGGGATACAAAGACTTGACTAGTGATCTAAAGATGATAGCAACTGATCAGTTTTGGTCAAGTATTTATATGGCCTCTTCTTTGATGTATGTAGGTGCAGTGTTTTATATTTGGAAAGAGATTGTTAAGAAATGGGAGAATGTTACAACTTCTTGAGTAACCTTAATTTGGCTCACCTAAGGAAATTGGAGGCTCAGAGACCTAAATTGATCAATTGCACAACCTAATCTAACCTATACTGGAAATCTATGATAGTATTGTAATGCCTCCATGTTCTTATAAAGTTTTTATAAAATGTCATGTATGTCTCTATTTTAGTATTTTAGTATTTTAGCACGTTAGGTATCCCAGGTTTTGCTAATAGTTTAAAGAATATATATATATATATATATATATATTTATATATATATTTATGTCAAATGAAATTGAGCATTTGCAATTTATAACATAATTTGAACAACTGACCTAGACTATTAACAATTTGTGTCCATATGTTCAAATGCTTTTAATATGTTTTAATATGTCCATGTTTAAATGACATTATATTTGTATATTTGTATAAGTGTTTAAGGTTTCAATTAACCAATTACATTATAAATAAATAAAAAAAAATAAAAAAGAGGTCACCAGTGCACTCATCAGCAGTGTGCAGGTGGTTGGTATGGGAGGCATGGACACATATGCAGCCACATCAGGTGAGTGCCGTGTGTCCTCTTTGTATGCAATCTGCAAGGTGGGGCACCCATTTTGTATTCTGCACTGGTTCTCCCACAAGGGCCACTCCAGGATACTGTGATATGCCCCACTGCCAATGGCTGTGGAGTGCTGGAATGATTTAGTTAAAGACACTCCCGTCCCCTGCACACCTTACAAGCTGAAATAAATCAGTCAAATTTCATAACATTTGCACTTTTATATATAGAAAGAATTGTCAATTTAGAACATAGGTAACAAAATATCTTCATAAAAGTACAGAAAAAAGGTATCCACTGACTTCCAATATGGCCAGCATGAAAAACAAATCAAACCAGACAACGAAATAAGCTCCCAATTTTGAACTGCAGCTTCAAGCTCTACGCGTTTCGGGGACTATCCCCTTCTTCAGGAGCAAAAATATCTGCAAGTATAGATATATATACAATTAGAGGACATCTCACATATCATTAAAAGTTTGGAAAAACTAAACACATTAAATAAAGAGAATACATTAAATAATTATGTACACATAAATCCAACCACAATTCTACATAGCATACACAAGTGGTTGTATATTCACAGTGGTACAACTGGTATGGCTCCAAATGTAAATCTCAAAATGCATTAAAACCTAAAACACTTATTCGTATGTACCTCACAGTGGGAATGTTGTCAAAGAAAATAGAGTCTCTGTGCATCTGTCTGTGCACGACGTACACAGAACCAGGATCCCTGCGAATACTCCTGCCATCCTCAACAAGTGAAATGTGATTGCCGAACTCTGAAATACCAAAGCATATCTATCAGCTCCAATTACACGTAGTTAAATCACCAAACCTTAATGACTAAACAACTAGTTCAAAAAACACCTATTACTCATTGGCAACTAATCTGTGCAGCTCAACGATCACCAAAATCCACAACCTTGTGCCACCACTTCACCTTTGTGCCAACACATCAACTTAACACAGAAAGTTAAAAAGCCCAAATCCTCAAAGAAAACCCGAAATTTAGATTGTGCAACTCTTCCAACATATATTATTTACCTAAGGCAAATCAATAGCCAGTCCAATCCAAATTCAGGACTTCCAGTACCCCGCATCCAATGTAAAGCATACTTCTGATTATAGAAATGTATAATGCAACTAAAAAACAAACACAAAATATACCATTTACAAATTAACACCACCTTTCCAATACAAACATAAATAAATATAAACACATCCACACAGCTTAAACTTACTTCCAGAAGCGCACCTCTTCACCTCAGATTCAACGGCTTCTCTCCAATTCACACATAACAGATCCCAACCCACAACACACTTCCTGGCTCATTTTATACTGTTTCCTGGTAGTCACATGATAAAGTCACATGACCCGCCGGCACTGAATACTAAAAGAATGCACAAAGCTCCCTGCACCCTGCCAAATACACAGCTAATGCTAACTAAGCACACAGGTACTGAGTGAGTAAATCAAACAAAATAAAAAAGACACCAAAGATAAATGTGTGTGTATTTAAAAAGGAGATAGACATAGAAGAAAGACTGCACTTTTGAAAAAATTAAAAAAATTATAAATAAGTGCCTTAAAACTATTGCTGTCCATCAACCATACTAAACTGCGCGGCAAATTCAGAAATAACCAAGTAAACTAGTTATGTACTAAAGATAAATGTGTGTGTATTTAAAAAGAAGATAGACATAGAAGAAAGACTACATTTTTGAAAAAATTGAAAAAATAATGAATAAGTGCCTTAAAACAATTGCTGTCCATCAACCATACCTAACTATGCGGCAAATTCAGAAATAACCAAGTAAACTAGTTATGTACTAATTACCCAAACCCAATAACTACTATTCCATACACCTCTAATGGAACAACCAGTATATAACCCCGGGAAAACACAAATCCCTCCATGTGACCTCAAACTCATATCAATTTATGCATTATGAACTACGCGGCAAATTCAGAAATAACCAAGTAAACTAGTTATGTACTCATTACACAAACCCAATAACTACTCTTCCATATACCTCTAATGGAACAAACAGTATGTAACACCCGGAAAACACAAATCACTCCATGTGACCTCAAACACTTATAAATGTATGCATTATGGACGACTTAAACCATTCACCAACCATACCTCGACACCTACACAAAACAATTCAAAGAGAACTCTTCATTGAGCCCTCTTGGAGATAGAGTCCCCAAGAGGTCAATCCAAAACATCTCTCTCTGAGGCAATATTCTTAAAAAGTCACCTGCTCTGGGTGGTTTCTTCACCACTTCCAAAACATTAAACATCAATTGTGCAATAGTATGTCTAGACATATTAAAATGCCTAGCAACTGAAGATTTCTCATTTTTACACTGTATTTGAGATTTATGTTCAGTCCATCTTTCACGTGCAGATCTGGCTGTCTGTCCAATATACATTAATCCACAGGGGCACTTAATGCTGTAAATCACCCCTGTGGATCTGCATGTGACAAAATCACTAAGAGTGATTTTTTTGCCCGTCTGCGGGTGAAGAATGTATTCTCCTTTAGCCACATTGTTACAATGACTACACAACAGACAAGGAAATGTTCCATTTTTTTTAGTCACCAATGTCATCTGAATTTTCCTCGGGCCTCTTTCAGCTCTCACAACCCTATCTCTCAGGTTCCTACCTCTTCTATACACCATCATTGTTGGAGATGGAAACAATCCCAGAAGTGTAGGATCATGATGGAGAATCGACCAGTGTTTATGTATGATTCTTTTAACATGCCAACTTTGTCGAGAGAATTTGGAAATATGCAAAATTGCATCAGACTCCTTCTTCACCTTAGGTGTAAGCAATTGCTCCCTTGTAATCTGGAGTGCTCTGTTCTGGGCCTCATTCAAAAGTTGTACTGGATACCCTCTTTCAGAGATTTTTTTAGAGAGCGACTCACATTCAACTTTAAATTCATCAGTATCCATAACAATTCTCTTAATTCGCAATATCTGATATATGGCAGACTAGCCATCATTGGCTTTGGATGAAAACTCGCAAAATGCAATAAATTATTAACATCAGTTGGTTTATGAAAGAGTGATGTTTTGACCTGATTATTCACAATTTCTAACTGAACGTCCAAAAAGTGTAACTTGGGGTCACCAATTTCCAAAGTAAATTTTATCCGTGAATGAACAGTATTAAAATACTCAAAAAACACTTCGATTTCACCTTTGGAGCCACACCACACACCAAAAATGTCGTCGGTGTACCTTTTCCAAACAATTATCTTACTGGGCCATTCAACATTGTCTAGTACAAATTGTTTTTCAAACCAGTACATGTAGATATTAGCATATGCAGGGGCCATCGCTGACCCCATTGATGTTCCAGAAATTTGTGCAAAATATGAGTCTTGGTACCTCAAGTAACTGTTGTATAAAATAATCGTAATAAACTCAATCACCAACTGTGGATCACATTCTACATTCACAGACTGTAGTAGTAACCACTCCACTGCCTCAATTCCCTCCTGGTGGGGAATCAAGGTGTACAGGCTACATACATCCATAGAAAACAAAATACATTCTGAGGATAGACAAACAATTTCATTTATGTTCAATAAAAAATCAGTTGTATCCCTTAAGTAGGTAGGTATCAACTTCACCAAGGGTTGTAAGATCTTATCAACATATTTAGACAATGGATCTAAAATACTGTCTCTTCCTGCTACTATGGGTCTCAAGGGAGGATGCGTTGTGTTTTTGTGTATCTTTGGAAGACCATATAGTACTGGTATGATTGGATGTTTATTGAGGAGAAAAGACCTTGTTTTAATCGAGATCCACTCATTATCCAAAGCTCTGTTCACACAGGATTCAATCACTGATTTAATCTGTATAGTAGGATCATGATCCAATCGCAGATACGTGGAATTGTCATTAAGCATCATTCGACATTGGGTGTGATAGAAAGCAGAGTCCATGACTACTACTGCCCCACCCTTATCTGCTGGTTTTATTGTTAGATCTAAATCTTTACCCAAGGCCTCAATATCTTTAAGTTGAGACTCTTTAAGATTAACCTGAGTTTTTGAATTGAATTTAATTTTCTTCAAATCATTTTCCACTTTGAATTTAAACATAGTGATTACTGGATTTTCTATAGGAGGGTCAAACGTAGTCTTAGGTTTAATTTCCAAAACATCCTCCATTTCATCAACTGTTCTGTCAAAAGTTTGCATAGAGAAAAACAATTTCAGTTTGATTTTCCGCAACAACAGATGTAAATTAATTTTTTCTTCAAACAGACTAGAATTACTTGCTGGAACAAATGACAGTCCCTTATTCAAAATATCCAACTGATTAACGGTGAGAGTTTTACTTGAGATATTCACTACTATGGATTCTCTCACTTGGTTTTCTTTTTGGACCTTGTTCCCACGTCGGGTCTTTTTTCTAAAAAAGGAACCCTCTGCGGAGAACGTGGCAATATCGGTACAGTTAAAGCAGGTTCGCCTGAATCTGCACTGTCAGCCGGAATACGAGTTGGCAAGCTTCTACCTGGTATGGGGTCACCAATACTCCCCTCACTAGTGTTATCCGAGCCTGATGATTTAGATGGTGGTTTTGGAAACCTACTCCTATTTCTTTGAGCATAAAATTCCTGCCACGAGTATACAATATCGTTGTAATAGTCAAAAGTGTCTCTCCTAAATTTACGCAATTTACGCTGTTCAATATCTTGTTTGTATAAAGCGAGCTTCAGATTGATATCCTCCAAAATGCACTTAAGGTCTTGTTCAGTCTTCAACTTTAAAAATTGATTAGTCAGATCAGTAATTTCTTTCTGAATAGAATCTAAGGAATTAGCGAGTTCCTGTATGGTCAAGAGGATGAGGTCCAATGAACATTTATTCAATATCTGGTCCCATTTAATAATGAACTCCTTTTTCTCCTTACATAAAGTTGGCCTCAGATATACTCTGAGGCCTCTAGGAATTCGTTGAGATTTATGATATTCAACCAAAGTTGAAGCATGAAGCTTCTGAGAAATCTCACGTCTAATGACGCGTTCTAATCTAGAAATCAATCGATCCGGACTGTCCTGTGTGTCTGTAAGTTTTTCAGTTTGACCAATTAGAGCCAAGATCTGCTTGGCTTCCTCGTTAGTAAATGCCAAAGTAGTGGCATGTTTGTCAGTAATCTCATTGATTTTCGAAAATGACATAATATAGTGGGTGCTACCAATGATCAGTGTCACACATAAAGGGCAACTACCAAATTACAAAAAGAAGTATCTATCAGAGCACACCTAATTACTCAATTATTTTTGCTCCTGAAGAAGGGGATAGTCCCCGAAACGCGTAGAGCTTGAAGCTGTAGTTCAAAATTGGGAGCTTATTTCTTTGTCTGGTTTGATTTGTTTTTCATGCTGGCCATATTGGAAGTCAGTGGATACCTTTTTTCTGTACTTTTATGAAGATATTTTGTCACCTATGTTCTAAATTGACAATTCTTTCTATATATAAAAGTGCAAATGTTATGAAATTTGACTGATTTATTTCAGCTTCTAAAGTGTGCAGGGGACGGGAGTGTCTTTAAGTTTAGACACTTTTTGTTTTATGTTTAACACATGCTCCAGTGTCAGGGCGTGTATTCCTCCCCAGCACCCAGAATTGTAATAAAATCTCTCTAAATAGTTATTTAGTTTTTGAGTAATTAGGTGTGCTCTGATAGATACTTCTTTTTGGAATGATTTAGTTGCCAGGAAGTTTGAGACTGATAGTACTTTCACCAAGGCTGACAGCGTGTGCAAGCACATGGTGGCTGATGCCAATTCATTCTCCAACTGCCTGACCAGGTCTAGGGTAACATGGTGTGGGAATCGGTTTCATCCATATGCCTCCTCATCTGGCACCCTAAATAATGTGGTTCGTGGGTGGAAGATTCTGGCCCTCCTCATCCTCCATCTTGCATGTATTAGGATCAATGCTAGTAAAGCATGTTCTGGCCTTGTGGAAGCACTATGTTCAATAGGGCTGAATAGTGCTTTTATACTTGTGCATTCATTCTGCTTCATACTTTGTGACGTGTATCAGGTACTGGCAAGATCATGAGATTTGTGTTTTCCTTTGGACTCCAGACAATTGTGTGATAGTTCCTGTGAATATTATTTCCTTTGTGCTTGATCGGGCCTATATGGTGTTTTCACAGTCCGTCCCTCTCCACAACAGTCTTCTTCCTCATGAAAATGGCCGATAACAAAGACATTACTTCACATTTGATTGTTGAGTGTCTGTTCTGTGAAAGTGAGTGATCTGCCGGCATAGGCAACAGTGTAGGTCTAACCTTTCTTATCAGACAGCATGAGCACAGCATCAGCACTATATGAGATGGCATTCACCACAATTACAGTGTGTGCGTTTGTGTCAATATATGCCGGTTTGGCATCAGCATTAAATGCATCCTTGATGAATTGGAAGGCTGTTTGATGCTTGTAGTTCCAGTCCCATATGGAAGGACCTTTTGAAGTACTCGCAATGGTTTTGTCAGCATAACAATTTGAGGTAAGAAATTACCACAAGGGTTCCACCATTCTGAGTCAGCTTCACACCTCTGTGACAGACTGTGGCAGAGGTATGGTTTTAATGGTGCCTGGAAACACTTTTTGCTGTATAGGCACCATACAAATGTTCAATAAATAAATACAAATGTTGTAGGCTTTCTTTGAGTTGGACGTGAAGTTTTTTTTTTTCTGAACACACAAACCAACAATGCTGTTTGTAGGCTCGTGATCTTTCAGTTGGTGGAAGGCAACCCTAAGTCCCGAAATGCATCTGTCTTCAGCGTGTAAGTTGACTAGATTGTAATTTCTCATGTTTATGATACCCTTCCAACCACAGGGAACATTATGGATGCAATGTTGCATTGCTTCCATGGTAGAGGACATTCCAAGATGCAGTTGTTTATTTCTGTGGAGACCACTTGGACACCGAACTCTGTACTATGTTTATGTCATGGTATATTTCACAAAGGTCAAGCCTTGTGACAATTAGGTCTGGGATGAGGTCCTCAACATTCAGGATGGGTGAATGTTTATCGGGATTGGGTTGATCAGGAGCCAAATGTCAACACAAATAAGTACTTAAGCCATTTATTGTGCTTTTTTACTCTTAATATTATTGGGAATTCTTGTCAGGTCGACAATATTCTTAGCCCATTTGGCAGATGATATATTCAGTAAGGCCTGGTATCAGAGGCTTGCTCTTAGGAAGAGGATAGATGCTCAGGGTGGTAAGTGTATTGAAGCAAATATTATTGCATATAAGACCGCAATTGTACCTCCAATCTTGTATGCCTTTAGAGGTTTTCCCGCGGGAGGCAGTCAACTTCTTACCCTGACTCGAAGGGAAGATATTGCGATAATTATTAAACCTACCACTCTATGTGCCAGTAGAGGCAATTAGGTAGTAACTGTGCGTACCTTCACTAATTTCCCTATGGGTTCCAGCTGCCTGTACATTTTGGGGAAGATACAGTTCGACCTGGTGGACAGAAACTTGTTTTTGGGCCTTACGGGCCAGCACTCCCTGAGATTCTCTAGGAGTACTTGGTACTGGTACCTGGATACTAGGATGAGGACACATGTGTCCCCAGTTCCTGAATCCTGACTTGATTTTAATCTTGCAAAAATACTAGAGAAATCACGTTCCCCAGATGCAGACCGGGCATTGACACACCTAGCAACATGCCAGAAATGTACCCAATACTCCTTTCAAGCCTTTGCATTGGGAACCCACAAGTCTTACGTATTAATGCTTTGCATCACTGCCCTTATAAGATTCTCTATCGCACTGCAAATGCAGACCTTCACAGTCCTGGAAATTACAGTGTCCTGGGAGGGAATTCCTCACAAAGATAGAACCTGCAGATTATGTAACACACAAGTAGAATCCTCCCAACATGTCCTGACCCAATGCAAAATTCTTGAAAGGGCTTATGAGAAAACAGATAGTAAATGTAGGCTCCCTATGTCAGATAAAATGTGGAGTAGTATTTTTGGGCAGAGTTGCGGGTTATGACAGCATCAGCATACTATGTTTGGAAGCTAGTGGCTGATAGATTGCCGATACCTTTGGGGAAGCCTTAAGTGTTTGTTTGCTATGATCTATCAGCAACCATTTTGCAGACTGTGTACCTATGTTTTTATGTGGCCTAATGGCCTCTTTTAAGATTAGCCTTGTTTAGACAGGACTAAGAATATTTAATTTCTGCTATACAGTGTAAAAGGCTGTGCAACCAAAAGCACTTTAAATACAAATATGTTTTTTTGTTATTATTTATTTATTTTGAATCTGATTGAAACCAGACAACCTTACACACCACATTTACAAGAACAATCATAACACACACAATACATATTTTTCATGTTAAAAAGAAAAAAACAAAAATCAAAAACATAAACAAATGCAATAAAAACACAAACCTAGTCCCACAACAATATTAAAATACACATCATTTGCCATTATTATATAGTGGGCTAAAAACACAATAACTTTCAGGAATTCATCACTAAATGCATATTTGCAAATATGCTAGCTTAATTATGCAAATATTTGAGTGTGACATACAAAGATTCAAGCCCTTAATCCACACTGATTTTGCCAACATTTTACCTCGTATTCCGCTCCGGTCGATACATTGTCATAGAAATGCAAATATTCACATAGAGCACAAGAGAAAAGAAGTACAAATACCTTCTCTGACAGTTCATTACCAGACTTGCCACTTGTGCAAATTTTCAGTACTAATTAATGCATGTCCCATTATGTAGAGCCATAAAATGCATTGACCATCCCTTCCAGAATATGTTTTAATCTAGTAGCAAATCGTTTTTACTTCCTTCTGTACAAATACAAAGTAAGAAAGTATACACCGATATCAGGCTGCAACCTTCTTAACATTGAGCCAATTCCAAGACCATATCATATTGGACCACCCTATTAACAGCCTTTCCCATAGTTCCTATACCAATTTGCTGTTGTGTTAATTCAGAGATCACGCCTTGATTCTGCAAAATATTGACTATCCCTGCTTGGGCCAAAAGCCTCATTGCTGCTATTTTCAACAGTTTCCTCCTCACCGGCCATTCTAAAGAACAAGTCTTTTGAAATGATGTAGTCTAAATTCCATAAAAATCTTTCAAACATTATTCTACGCCAGCTCTGCAACGCCCCACATTCTAGCAAAATATGTTCTGGACTTTGTGTCGTGTTAGGGACTTTGCATGGCAAACATTATCACATCCCTTCCAATTCCTGTTTCCCTCTACCTTCTCTAATCCCTCAAATCGTTCCAGTTAAAAGTAGGTTTAATATGAATCTGTGGAATACACCACACCAATATGGGTTGGGATACCTCCTCAAATACAGAGGTAGATATCCCAATGTTTATTTCAGTGTGAAAAATGTCTATAGAGTTTGTCTGAATTTGCTTTCTCTATTGTCTGACAGCAATCGAGTTTGCTGAGTTTTTTTCTTAACCAGCTCAGGATTAACTATCAACCGATCAGGTTTTACCTTGCATTCAGCCGCAACCGAATCTGCCAGTTCTTTAAAGATTGACAAAGGTGGATCACTCCCCCACTCATCATGGATCCCGGGTCGCCATACAGAGAATCAGACTAATAGACTGATAGAAGTCTATATTGGGACAACATTTTCCATTTAAAAATATACGACAAAGATAAAAGGCCCAACTCCAAGCACAAAACAACTGTTGGCAGACATTCAGTAAGAGTTAAGGCTTTGCTCCATATTACCGCCTCAATCATGTCCCAGTGTAGGCCTCGGAATACTGTAAGATGGCCCGAAGATCGGTCCCAATCCTCCCGAACCTGCAGCCCCAAACCTGCAAAGATTTTACTTTCACAGTCTAAAGGTCAGCTGTGACGTTAATTTAGAGGGTTATTCCTGTCTCTTTCTTAAACATGGGGATAATTACTGAGCGCTTCCATGCTTCATGGCTTTACCCCATGGTCAACACCGAAGAGAATAAAAAAACAAGATGATCGCCCCACTCAAGGATTCCATTTTAACAAGGCATTGATTAATCCACTGGGTCCCGCTGCTCTAGCATTTGATGCCTATCTGATAATGTCTTCAGTCTTCTCCACACTCATAGTCAGGGACCACCGAAACTGCAGAGAAAGGTATGGCATCACAGCCATAGGGCGCTGATAACGTTTTTCAAAATGCGAGCCCCACACATCCTCCGAAATGTGATTGTCCTGTTTATTGTCTTGGGATATATAAGGCTGTTGATTATCCCCCAGCAATTGTGAAAGTCTTTACTCATAACATTATGCAGCATCCTCTCCCCTTTGTGATGAGCTTGGTAATAGCGGTGGGATTTAAGCCAATTCTTGAAGGCTTGTTTCAATATTTTCCTCTGTTCACCTAACACTTGCACATCTAACAATCTGCATGTACGCTGTGCAAATCCTTCCGCGGGCAACCTTTTTTTTTCTTGACTATTACGGAAACCTATGGTATTGGTCACCTCACATTCACAATTATTCCTCCTTTTCCCTGATCCGCCAGTTGCTGCTCTACCTTGATGCAATTGTGGATGACTATAGGCTGGCTTGTCTTGTCATTGTATTCTTTGACAGTTGTGCAAAGCATGCATCTATTGCATTGGAAAGCCATGCTTTGAATTCTTCCAGGAGATTGTTTAGATCCATAGCACTAACGTAGGAAAAAACAACGTGATGTGGTTCAACTCCTCCACAGCATGGTAAAATAACAGTATATCTATGCATGTTTGAGCAACAATGCTCTATGACATGTGGTGTTACTTTCATGTGTTTGGTTTGACATACAGATAGTGGGCAGGGGATTATGACTGCCTTAGGCTAAAATCATGACTTTCCTGGATGGAAAGTGAGGCTTTGGTGATAGTTAATATGATTATTATTGTGCAAGTATCAATTAAATCTGACACCCACATCATTCTGTCATTGGTGATGCAACACCACAGGATAGATCACCTGATACAGTTCCTGAACACATAATACACTTAAATGGTGGATGATGCAGATTGGATATCACTTGGTGGATCTTTAGGGTAGCAGCAATGTTTCAGCAAGGTGTACTTGTGTTTATTGTTGTCTGAATTTTACCTTCCATACCTTCCATACATAAGCTTTGCAATAGTATTCACACACCTAGCCACATGCAGCACAGACAGTGAGAGTGCATGACTAGTTTCTACAGTACCGGCATATATGACGGAAGTGGTCAGTAAGTGATGTTGGCTGGTGGTTTGAGGTTTCCCTGTTTGCTATCGCTTTAAGCCTGACTAGAGGCAGTTCTAGACTCCTGCTAGACCTTGGGAAAACTCCTTAAAACCACTCACTACCACGAAAGCGGCTGTGGGAGTGGTCAGTAAGTGTTGTTGGCTGGTGTTTGCTGGGGGTTGGGGCTTGGCCCACCTTCTGGTGACTAACTGAATTCTATTGTATCTCAGAGGAGCTGAATGACACGTGGCAATGAAGAACTGTTCAGATGAACTCCAGGAAATTTCAAATGAACCAACGGGTTCTAGTTCTAGACTTCAGGTGAGACAGTGCTGTGCCTCACATCCATCAAAAACCTCCCCGTGCATTGCTATACAAAATTAGAATGTGTCACTAAAGCAGTCTCAACTACCTTATGGCGTCTGTGAGTTGCCTGTGACTGACCCCATGAATGAATCTGCTACCGTAATGTCACAGCTTAAGAGCAGGTTAGCGAAAGACAGAAGTCAGCAGAAAATGAAAGCATCTCTCATTCTGAGTAATGGTTCATTGCAGGAAGCTATAAAGACAGGACTGAAAACAGGTGAGTCAGTTCCTGTTACAACGGTGCCTGACTCGTTGAGGTAAGAACATCTGAGTGGTATTCCAGAAGGAGTATCGAGGTCGGCCAATAATTCCCCACAATCCACACTGACGGTAAACCAAAGTAAAATGGTGCCAGACACACTTACCCCAGATGCAGAGGTGCTGGTGGGGAAGCTGGACATTGGTGGGCTGTTGGAGGAGCACGGTGTGGATGGAGGTTTGGAGGGTGGCGAACCAGGGGGTGGTTCTCCGGGCCGGGTGCTGGGGGCCTACTCCCCTGGCCCCTGTCTGAGGCTGTTGGCGAGGGGGGAGGGGAGTGGAGTTGTTGAGGTGAGAGTGGCCTGTCTGTTACAGGCCGACTGCGTTACGTCTCCCCCCATACAGCCACCATTGCAAGAGGGGAGGGGCGAGAGTGAAATGGGAGCGGCTTGCTTACCATCACTCAACCAAATGCTGCAGCAAATGAATGTTAAAACAAAAGAAAGTAAATCTGCCGACTGGCAAGTAACACTGTCAGAAAATCAACCTCTTACATGCCCGAGAGGTAAATATTCTGTCCTGAAGGAAGGGAAAAAATGCAGGAGAAAGTATTACATCAAAAAATGTATTGCGTACTGGGAGTTCCCCATCGAGTGCCACAATCCCCAGGAAGAGAACAAAAAAAAAGGGAATAAGGCAACAACCGAAGATTTAATTGTTGAACATTGGGAGGAAATATTAGACTGGGAGGTGTTTGAGGAAGCTTCATTGAATGGACATGTTCAGGAGGTTGGAATACAAATAAACATCCCAAATTACGTGGATGGGTAGAGAAATGATCACAGAGCTGAGAAAGTACATTCAAGTAGTGATTTGGATGAGGAAAACAACAGCTATATGTCGAAATCTCCGAAAATGACTTTAAAATCCCCACATGAGTTGAACACAAAAGATTCAGAAACTCAACTCGGGCATAAAAATGAATGAAAGAAATTTCAGCTCTAACTGGAAAAATAGTACGTGAAAAACGCAAAAGTCTATCCTTTATCAAGGAAAGGATTGCATCCCTGGAGAATATCCCGTTGCCTGATTTGGAGGCTGAGGAAGTCCTGATGGTGGAGAATTATAATGAATGTCTGTATAGTCCAATAAGACAAAGTGCTAGAAAGGAGTCATTAAGTGATTTACAGAATCTAAGTATGGCTGAAAATATGATTGAACAACTTGTTACCTTGAGTTTAGAGGACAAACTTAAAAATGAGAGAGCAGATGACCAATCTCATATACAAAACACAATGATGGCGCAATAATGATTGCAATAGCCCAGTTTCTTAAAATATATGAGAATATCAATGACTCCCTACAGGACCTGTTAACTCTCAAGATTAAATTGAAGGACCATATAAATGATCTGGATAACTGGATGTAAATATTTGAGTGGAGGCTAGAACTAGAAGCGGAGAAATCAAACCCATGGCGAAAGAGATTATGTGATCTGGCTAGAAGTGAAGCAAATGATAAAACACTTCTAATGGAAGCAGTCATAGAGGACTGCAAGTGGATGAGAAATCTGCATAAAATGGGAAAGGGAGGCCCCAATCAAGAACAATGTTCAGGTAAATGATGCTTAGCAATAAAAAAGGACAATCTTAGTGTAGGTGATCAAAGCACCAAGAAAAGTACCCTGAAATTTGGCCCACTTCAATTGTTAAAGAACAAACCAAAGTCAGGAATCAATCTGGCCAACAGAGGAAAACCAGTGGATAAGTCTAAGGCTGTAAACCCACCACAAATATTAGCGGAAGGCCAAGGGAAAGTACGTTTCCCAATCTTTCAACAAACTGAGGGTCCATCGAAACCGAAAGAAGATGAAACAATGGATCCGAAGAGGGGGAAAACGTCTAAAAATCAAGTTGAAACGTAGACATAAAAGGGATCCAGGTAATTCTTAAGGAATATAAGATCACTCCCTAATGTAGACGATCTCCAACTGGTGAAAAAACCTATAAGAGAAATGGTGATGGGAAAAAAAGTGCACATCCTGTCAAGAGATGGAGTGACTGAGAATCATATCAAGATCTATTGAGCTCTTGGAAGAAAATAAGGAAGCTGAGACATGGGATAGTTTCAGCCCTTCAGATGGCAGGAAATTGAAAAGCAGGTTGAGGCCCTACCTGCAGAGAATAGAGATGTCCATCCCCTGCCGAGAGCTACGGAAACAAATAAAAGTGATAGAAACAAGGAAAAAAAGAATCTGGAAGAGAGGAATAAAATTAATTTGAACAAAGAAGAAAAGAAAACATCAGAACCCTTCAGAACCCTAGAAGATAAAAGGAAAGGATGTGATCTGTAAAGTAGATTAAAGCCCAAAAATAAGGAGAAGAGTCAGAAGAGCCATGACCAGAGGAGGGAACAGCACTCGTATATCAAGTCCCAGAAAGAAACTACTCAGAAGAGTTACAAAGTGAAATTAGAAAAAGTGTCAAAGGACTAAAAGAGGGCACTTTAAAATCGTGAAAAAGTGATGGTGCTTTTTTGGCAAATACCAATGCTGCGCCATATAACATCAGACCACATTATAATAGTTGAGTTTGTAAATGAAAATGAAGGAGATGTTTGATAGGCTGAGTTACAAACTGAAAGAACATAGAGGTTTAAAGAGCCGGAAGGTCGATTTATCTCCAGAAACGAAGAAAATGGGTCAAAAAAATCTACGAAAAGAGGATCGACTGAAATAAAGTTTAAAAGTAGAGGAAAGAGCTGCAAAGAGAACAGTGCAGGTCTAAACAGTGAAATTACAGGACAAGGAAAATAAGAAGCAAATAACACAGGAGAAAAATGATGGGAGAAAAAAGCGACTGACAGGGGTAGTATTGGTTGTGAGAAATGACACAGCATTAAGAACAGAAGTACAAAAGATAAGCTTCACAATAGATAGCTGGAAGCATCCAAAGCTGTACAGGAAAAACAGGAAAAGGAAGCAGATTGGTCATGAATGGCTAAAGTATTGGCAGTAAAGAAGAAGCAATAGGTTGAAAAGGTACAGGAGGCAAAGGAAGTTTGAATTGCCTCATGGAACACTCAGGGATTTAACCCTTTAACTGCCATGGGTATTTCCCCCCAGTGCAAAGGCCTTTTTTATGATTTTGGTATGTCGCCATTCAATGCCTTGTAACTTTTCTGTTAAATTAGATATCTCAGCCAAATTCGGCCCCTTTTTTCCACATGTCGGGGGTCGTCACACCACCCAGGAATCCTAGGTTGCTGTAGGGAGGTGAGAGAAAATAAGAAAAAAGGGCAAAAATGTGTTTTTTCAAAAAAGGCCAATATAATGATGTACAAAGAAGCTAGGAACAAATGGTTTGCTGCGCTGAATCCCTCAATTTCCTGGCGTTCAAGAACAGGTTGAGTGGAAATGAAAAAAAATATTTTCATGTGGTTATCAACCGTTTTGTGAGAGGTAGGCGATTTTGACAATTTTTGCCAATTGGATATGCATGGACGGAATGGAAGAAAAGGTTAGGAAAACCCAATTGGAGGACAGAAAGGCATACATTTCTGAAAATTAGACAAAATTCCAAGTTTAGGAAGGGGTTATTTGCTTAGGTCAGGCAACAACTAGGTAGGGAAAAATGCAATAGACTGGGGGAAAGCAGCAAAATGACCGAAAAAAAAGGTATGTGTGGACATGGTTGGCTTGGTACGGCAATGGCTTCTATGAATTTTGAGAAAAGCAATGCTCCACAACATTCCCCCAACTCTTGCAATTAGGAAAACACACATTTTTTGTAGTGTTTTAGAAAACAAGCAATACCACAAGCCAAACACTGAGCCATGGTACACAGGAGTTTTATGTTTGCTGCCTGAACAGACATATGTAGCATGTGTAAATCAGGAAAACCAATGTTGTGAGGAATGGCAAGCATACATTTTTTGAAAGAGCACAGGCAGACCTTTTCAAGGGTAGGGGACTTGTGCATGTTACAAAAGAGTATGGTGCCTAAAGTAGCAACTAAATGTAGGGCACATTTTTTGGGAAATGAAAACCACACAAACACAACAAATGTTATACCTTCCCCCGTTCCCACGCGTGTCCCGATGAAAACGGTACCTCAATTGTGTGGGTGCACCTACCTGGGCACCAAGGGGAAAGCCGAACACACCCCTTAGCCTAAGTCTTTTCCGACATCTGAATTTCACGATTTTTCCAGACGGGCACACCATACAGATATGGGCCTAGGGTGTCCAAGACACCAAGGAAAGCAGGGAACCCTATGCATTTCCGAAAAGAGGACACCCGTGGGAATCTGCAGAGGTCTGACTTGCGCAAATCAACCAGAATGTATTACCCAGACACCCCCGCAAATTCCAAAATGTGGGGAAAAAAACACATTTTCTGCACATTTCACGCGGCTCACCCACTGAAACACGCCGCCAACTACACATGGCCTACCGTCCCGCGTTTCCACAGGTGTCCTGATTAAAACGGTACCTCAGAAGTGTGGGTGCACCTGCCTGGGCACCAAGGGGAAAGCCTAAAACACAGGTAGCCCCAAGTCTGTTCTGACAGCTGAATTCAACACTTTTTCCAGATGGTCACATCATACAGATATGGGCCTCGGGTGTCCAAGCCACCAAGGAAAACAGGGAACCCCATGTATTTCCATATTGAGGACACCCGTGGAAATCCGCAGAGGTCTGATTTGCACAAATCGGCCCAGAATGTATTACCCAGACACCCCCGCGAAGACCAAAATGTGGGAAAAAACACATTTTCCGCACATTTCACTCGGCTCACCCACTGAAACACGGCGCCAACAACACATGGCCTACCGTCCTGCATTTCCACAACTATTCCGATGAAAACGGTACCTCACATGTGTGGGTGCATCTACCTGGGCGCCAAGGGGAAAGCCTAAAACACAGGTAACCCCAAATCCTGCACTCCTCCCTGGGCTCAGGGGTCCCATCCTAGGAGCAGATATCTGGTCCCAGGGAGGGCTGCATGACATGGCACCCACTCCATTGCGGCCCCATCCCATTAGAAAATTCCCTGTCCAGTCCCTTTGGGGTGCCCCACAGCCCCCCTAAAATGCGTTCCACCATTTTCCCTTTTTTCCTTTGGTAACCCAACTCCCTATGTTGCAGAGGGGCACATTGGTGTGCCAATCTGGCCCCGGGGTGCCCAAATCGTACTGCCCCACCCACTGGAGGGCCTGTCCCACAATTCTTGAGGGCCCTCTCCCCACTCAAGTTTAGTTAACAAAGAAATTAATTCAAAACGGTGCACTACACTTTAGCGGGGGCTAAGGGGCACCCTACACCGCTGGGGAATTTTCTAATGTAATGGGGGTGACCCTCTCCCCCCACACCAAATGCAGGGGGGCATCTCATTCAACCCTCCCTTGGGGTAGATAAGAGGTGGGCATCTCATGCAGCCCTCCATGGGATCAGATGCCCCTTCCTAGGACCAGATATATGCCCCCAGGGAGGGCTACAAGGGGTGCCCCCATTTCCCTGTGAGGGCCACCCCCCCTTTTTCTGTAAGATAAATCCCTAGTGGCTAGTGGCCCCCCACTGCCACCCAAAGTTCCCTTTTTTTGTTTTGTTTTTTTCCATTTTGCCTGCTTCTTTGGGGGCAGATGATCAGCCATCTGCCCCCAGGGGGGCCTTAACCTGCAGGCCCCATCGTTTGGGGGGCCTGCACACTTATTCCTGGTGGCCCTCCCCTCCACCCCCCAATTGGATGGGGGGGCCACCTCATGTGTTCTTGCCTGGGGGCATACATCTTCCCCTAGGGAGGGCTACAAGGGGTGGCCCCCCTTTCCATTTGGCGTGGGAGGGGGGAGGGCCACCACCCGTTCAGTGGGGGCAAACAAAATCCCCCCCACCCCATCCCAGTTTTTTTTTCTTATTTTTATTTTGCCCCCTTCCCTGGGGGCAGATGATCAGCCATCTGCCCCCAGGGTTTATCAGATATGTGCCCCCATGCTTTGGGGGCCAGGGGAGGAGAGGGCTGCTGACGGTAAGCAGCCCCCCTCCCCCACGTCACAAACTTAGTCCCTGGTGGTCCAGTACTGCTCTGTGCCCGATCCGTGACCAGCAATGCCGTCATAAATGGTGTCGTTGGAAAGGAGAGAATCTCCCCTTTCCAACAACACCACTTTTTCAAGAATCCCTGGTGGCTAG
This sequence comes from Ambystoma mexicanum, assembly GCF_040938575.1. Classification (NCBI taxonomy): domain Eukaryota; kingdom Metazoa; phylum Chordata; class Amphibia; order Caudata; family Ambystomatidae; genus Ambystoma; species Ambystoma mexicanum. Next base: position 387,989,209 of record NC_090932.1, read on the forward strand.
TGGGCCCCAGAGCCTCAAACCCCCTACCACCTCCCCCCTTCTTCGAATTCTTTTATTATTTTTATTTTTATCCTCACCCCTGGGGGCAGATGATCACTGCCCCCAGAGGTCTCCACATCCGTGGCACCATGCTTTGGGGGTTAGGGGCCTGCGTACCTAGTAAGCAGCCCCCCTACCCTCGCTCCCAAAACAAATCCCTGGTGGTCCAGTGGCATTGCTGACCACAAACCGAGCTCTGCACCCGATCTGCAATGCTGTCACACAAAGTATCGTTGGAAAGGGGAGAGTCTCCGCTTTCCAATGATACCTGCCTCGATCCCCAGCTTTAAATACAGCCGGAGATCGAGGCAGAGTGTGAAGGGCTCTTACCATCCCTCTTCACCGCAGCAGCTGAAAATTGCTGCCGCGGTGAATTTACTTTCAATTTGATGTCGACATGCGTCACGCACGCCGACGTGAAATTGAAGGTAATCCAGCCCCCTGGCAGTGAGGGGGGACCTCTCCCTCACATAGCCCGGGGGTTGGATTACAGTTCTGTGTGATCCCTGCTCAGCAAGGAAATTCAAATAAAGCCAAAAAAATACTGCAAGAAAATGACTGGATTGAAACAGTTGAACTGAAGAGATTAAACAAACTATGTTATAACATTGTATGGGAGCGTAAGAAAATAAATTAACCTGCTCTATATCTAACTAAATTTCCATCAACCCATTACAGAGACTTATTACTGCGATGCAGATTGAACATAGTGGCATCGAGAGAAGTAATGTTGCGAATGAAGCAAATAACAGCACAAGATGCAGTATGCAGCTTCTGCAAAGAGGTGGGTGCTGCAGAAACAATCAGACGTCTGATGCTAGCATGCCCCGTAATAAATGAGCAAAGGAAAGAAGTAATGGGCATTGAGGGGCAAAAAGAAGACTCCAATTAGGAAGAGCAGATGTGGGAGGATATTCTAATGACAAGAGCTCTTGGACGTATGATTAATGCCTTAAAGTTGGTGGAGGCACTGTTGATGATGACGGGGTCACAGGACTAACCTCGGAAAGAGCAGTTGGAGCTGTGTGGGAAATTAATTAGGAAACCAAACTGTGGCATAAGTACTGTATGGAAAGACTGTGAAGAACCTATGGCATGTTAAAGGATTATGTTATAAGTTGAAAGATAATTAATCAATAAAAACATTTTTTTAGAAAATATATATGTCTGGTGGTGTGAGTAGCTTATAATGGAAATGTCTGTTTCAGGTCATTCATCAGAGAAGGCGCCTCATCTTCTCATGTATGTTGACATGAGTGTCCTCATGATGCAGCAGTCTACTTTCTTATCCTACCATGGCAGCATGAAAGAGGGTTAGTCATTTCTTGAAACTGCAAGTATTTCTGGAGCAACATATGGAGGAGCTGTATCATCAGGAAATCCCAACTATATGAAGGAAAACAGAAGTCAAGAATGCCAGGGGTTTCTCCTTGTGTTACTAAGGGCATACAGACGTGGACCCCATGTTCATTGCGCCTAGAGAGGTAGAGTATCACATCCTTAGATCACTGATAATGCACAATTAGTGAGAAACACTGGGGCATGCTGGGGATACTCTTCTTCAGAGAATAATTCATTGGCATTTCAGTGCAAGGCTGCCCTCGTGGGTGGGACCAGACTGACATGCAAATGAATATTTTTCCTCTGGTGAGGCACTGTGAGATAAAATGGGGAAACTCTCCACAGTGGAAACCACTGCATACAACAAGGTATTTGTTTATGTTTGCTCTCAGTAGAGGGTCTCCCGCATTGTTGCAAAATTAATACAATTTGAAAAATTGAAAGGCAGATTCAGCATATTAGCCTAGACTCAGGAAAAAACAGCTTCAAAATCAACCGATAGCACCCAATATCTGAATAACAGTAACACTTTTACACATTTTAAAAGATATAGCTGTGCACATAGTGAACATATGAAATGTAGATACAATAAAAACTATGGGCAAAAGGGGGCATTTGTGCATTTCTCCATGAAGATGTGTCACTCTTGTGAGTACTGACTACACAGATTCTGCCATCCTCCGCTATCACCTGCGTTTTCCCACATCCCTTGTTTGTAAGCATAGTCACATTTGCAGCATTTTTTGCATGTCCCTGGTAATCTCCTTCACTTGTATACAATGCTATGGTTTCAATTCTCCAGTCTCTCTCTCTCTTACATTATGCACACTGGCAGAAATGGTATCCTTTGAGAATCAAACTCAAGTTTAGAATATAACAGAAATCCAGATTTCTTTACATACATCAAAACTAATTTGTCCTCTTCCCTTGATGCATCATCAAACACGTCTTGCAGATGCCGAAAACTCTTTAGCAATCCGCCACAGTGTAACAATGGGACCTTTTTGTTACTTCATTACAAAATGAACAACATATTAGTAAGAACAATTCAAAACACCTTGGGGCTTCATTCTGGGTTGCCAGTAAAATCTGGCAGTGGGGTAACACTGTTTCCACTGCCTAACTTCCCAGTGCCACTGGGATATTATGGCAGGTGGCAGAAACAGAAAATCCCCATTCTTGTGGAGTTCCATAGAGTTACATGGAAATGGGGACACTGAATAACTGGCACTCTTGCTAAAGGTGCCTGTGCTTCAGGGAAAAGTATGTTGGTAGGGGCCCAAACTCCTGACAGGTCAGGCCTTTCGGGAGTTTGTCCCTCTATGGGCAGACTCTTAGGGCCACATTACGAGTAGGGCAGTAAGGGATACCGGTCACCGGTAAGGAGACCGGTGCCGGTAATCCCCTCCTGCCCTATTCTGAGGTCCCTTGGCGGGGACTGTAAGGAACGTGTGGTCAGACCACACTTCCCTTATGGGTCCCACTAAGGAACCAGGGCGCTAATAATGGTTTTGCATGTTGCAAGCCCGTTATTAGCATCCTCCCCATTCCCATTTAGCCCTATGGGGGCTCAAATGGGAATGGGGAATTGCATGTTCAATGGGGACTTACCGGTCCCGCCAGGGTCGGACTAGACCGGTAAGTCACCATTGAACTGCACCAGTGCCGGACCCATTATTGGTGGCAGTCATGGCACAAATAGCACCATGACTACCACCAATCTCGGAATGTGGCCCTTAGTTTGTCTGTCCAGAAAGGGTGCCAGCATATTGGTACCAACACCCTTATTTCCGGCCCACCTATCTCGTAATGTGGCCCGGTGGACACAATATGTGTAGTGCATGCAGTGGCTTTGGTTTCTGTGCAGATATTTGTGCTGCATTAGTATTAGAGTAGCACTTTTGATGCTGCTTCCAGGCTCTTGCTGGGTCACCAGCTCCCTATGGCTGCTGCTGGGTGTCAAGTGTTTGAGTAGAGAGGTTGGGGTATGTGGCATTTAAACAGACATATGTGGTGCATATCATGGTTATTGTATTTGCAATGGGAGCGAATTAAAGCATGAGACACCACAGAGTTGTAGAATAACAAAGCTGGATCACAGAATGCATCTGACTCCTTTTTGACTGCATCTGCAGTTTTGTACTGCCTGATCATGGCAGATAGGTGCTAAAAGAGGGAGTCACTTTGTGTGAAGAGAAGGATGACACAAATCCAACTGTAGTCTTCACATTGTTTGATTTTCTTTTTACAGTAATGATGTCTAACCTCAACCCATTTTCAACTCTGGGCATCACTGGAGCTGACTTTAAAGAGCCTCTTAGATGGATCACTGAAGGTACGTGGTCAGGTTATCAACAGACATCACCAACTTATGCTCATCCACTGATTCTAGGGTCATATATTAGGGTGTAGATAGGAGGACTTTGATGGGGTAGATTGTGTGAATTCATATTGTCAACATATTTCCACACACTACGCATCGGGGCCTCTGATAACACTATGCTTTCTTCACTTATTATGACAACTTAGTTTCCTCACACTCACACCATTCCTCCCACTTTAGCAATCAACGAAAGACTCCTATCATAATTTCAAACTCACCTTTCACAACATCCTTTTTTTGGAATGAAGATATCCCTGCTCTGTTTTCATCCCACAAGTGTTCTTCGAGAGGACCCAATAACCACCCACACCAAGACTGATTCCTCAGATGGAGAGATGAGCAAGGAGGAAGCATAGAGAAGAGGATGTGTTAGCTAGACCCAATTTCCATAAATAACCTTACAGTCAGCGCCTAACAGTGTTATCTCCATTTTAAGGCTTGGGATGTAGGTGTGCCTATTTTCCACACTATGAGCCTCCGGTGATTCCTTTGGAATTTGCTGTAACTAAATGTCATTGCCAGGGTCAAAGAAATGAAGGATGAAGAGTGAATAGTAGATGGTTGATATCAAGGTCTGGTCTAAGTTCCTGTGAACCCTGCCATCTCTGCTGAGACCTCACTGTCCCATGGCAAGCTCTATATCATCTAGTGTGCCATCTGCACATGCCTATTCTACAGCTGTCAACCAGTAAACTATCTTGAAACTACAGAGAACATCAAGAAAAAAACGTTCTTCATTTTTGTTTCCCTCCATCATTGGCCAGACCATTTTACCCCCATGGGAAATCAAAGACCTTGGCATATCATAACATAATATACATCCGTACTCTTCATGCATTGCACATCCCAATCTGTCACCATTACTGAACTAAAGACCATGCTGGATTGCCATTCACCTTTATTCATTGAATTGTAATTGTATCCTGAACCCGATTGAAGACAATAGTGAATTTCAGCCATTAAGCATTACTTCTGACTCTCGAATTTCACCTACCAGCCAACTGTTCCATGATCTCGACCCCTATTTCTTCCTGCAGGTGACCATCACAGTATTTTCCGATAGTAATATTCCCTTACCTAGTTTTTCTTGGCATCATAGCCTACAGCTCGAAATTGTTCAGGTAAAATCAAACAATCGCCACTAGAGATAGTCCAATGATCTTGTATCAGAAAGAAGGCATAGACACACAAATATGAAAAGGAGCATGCTCGCCTCACTGGTCCCCAACTTAGTTGAGAACAGCACGGTACCAGTGACAGTGAATTATGACATATAACTCTCTCATAACAGTGCCAGGAAGAATACCAGATATCCCACAACAGACACCAAACTAGAAGCTGGTTTTCTCACCATCACCTGACAAGGAATTATGGCTCTGATTAATGCCCAAAATAACGATCAAGTTTTTGCCTACACCTCAATAACATGTAACAAGGCTTTGCCTCTTGGCTCCCTGAGGCATCTCAGAATATGTATTTGAGAATCCGATATGAGTTGCAACTGTTCCCTAAGAGCATAGCTGAATAAAGTTGTCTCCTCTCACATTCGCTGATCAATATGAACACAGAGCTCATCCAGGCATGCCTCTGCTAAACCGGGTGTTAGTCAAGTCAACCAGAATACAAACACAATCATTGACATGTCAAAGGTGTATATGGTAGCTATTAATAGATACATACTGTGAGGTTGCATATGGAGGGGGGTTGTGCTGGGCCGAGCATGGCTGCAACATGTAACAGAATGCACCCTGACACCAGGATGAGTATGGAAAACTGTCTTTATTCACGTGCGATTTGTGTGCAGCATATCCGGATCCATGCACCTTGATTGATATTGGTCAGCCATAGTGAGGGTGGCATCTCACGATGCTACATCTCCCTGAAAATAGTTATAGTCCTACTCCATTTCTTTGATCCAGCGTTGAGGTTTTTGGATGATGGAACCGGGTCTTCCTTGTTGATGAGACACAGCTGTCTCGTCCATGTGTTTGCCCATATTGTTATGTTCTTCTCTGTCTGGCTCATCGTCATATGCCGGGTACACTGACTCTCTTTATCTTGCTTCTTCTTCTTTGTTCTCTACATTCCCTTGCCTGTAGGTTTGGATGGTGTCCTCTCCGGCTTTTCTGAAGAACGTGCTGTTTCTTGTGATGACCCATCCACCTCTTTCTGCTGTGAACATGGATCCCGTGACTTGGGATACAGTCATGGGCCTGGAATTGAACAGTGGCATGTTATTGTGGACTTGGGCTTGCTTTACTAGCACTTGTACGGCCGGCAATATGCTGCCTCTTGTGTCCTTCTTCTCCGATCCATGTAGTCCTTCATTCTTTCTTTGGATCTGTTGTCTTCTCTTCATCCACTTCCACCACTTTCTGGTCTTCCTGAGGCAATCTTGACCTGATGGGCACCAAAATATGTTTTCTGCAGGAAATTTGCATGTGGCGTCATGCTAAATGTTTGGGTAGTCCCTTAGAAGTTGTCAGAGTGGTTGTTAAATGGGCATGTGTGTGATGGTTGCATTTTTTTGTGTCTGACCCCCAGGTAGTTTGCAAAGTTCTAGAAATCCCTGCTGGTGAATGGCTGCCCATTGTCTGATTTGACCACCTTCGGTACTCCAAACGCTGAGAAGATGTGGTCAAGTGCCGGCATCAGCGAAGTGGCTGCAGTAGATGCCACGATTTTAGTCTCAGGGTATCGGGATAATTGTCTATCGTTACCATCACGTATTCCCCTGATCTTAAGAGTCCAAAGAAGTTGATTGCCACTTCTTCCCATACTCACTCAGGGTGTTCTGTCATGCATAATGGCTCGGGGAATACTGTGGTTTATAGGTTGAGGCAGATGTGCCATGATTTTAGCGTTTCTATGAGTCTGTCCATGCCATGGACCCATACCTTGCTTTGCAACATGCGCTTGGTGGAGATTATTCCACAATGACCCTCATGTGTTTTCTCAATTACTTTTTGGTGAAGTTTTTTTGGTATTATTATTCTGTCTGCCTTTAGTAGTAGTGATGATGGTGATACGGATAGTCCTTATTTCGCCTTCACCAGTGTTTTGAACAGATGGTTGTCCAGTGCCAGACTTGCCTGAAGCGCCTCTTGCCCTGAGTTCCATTTTCCGTTCCTGATGCAGGAGATCACTGACCTGGAGTTCACAGCCTTTTAAGAGGAGGTAGCAATACCATTCAGATGGATGGGGATGCAGAAATTATTCAAACATCAGTAATCAAAACAACTCAGGTAGTTGGCAAAAGAATAACTGTTTTAATATCAATTATCTAAAACAGGGAGTACAACGGACATCAACGGATGTCTCCACAGAAAATCTCTCAATGCATTTTAGAAAAAAGCTTGTTTATATAACAAAAAATGGTCATAGGTGATGTTAATCTGCATATTACTGACGTCATCCGGCAAAATACAAAAACCCAGTGGCAAGTGTAGCAGGGTCTAAGAAAACATCTAAGTATACTATCCATACTCATTTAAGAAGTGGAATAAAGTGATAGGCTTCTTAACAAAACAGTTGGGGCAACTAACCCCTCACTTCAAACAGGTCACTATGAACGTCACTAAATATATAATGTTCTGTCAGCTAAATAAATATAGGACCCTTGATTGTGCTGACCCTATCATTGGTTGGTGTCTAACCTCTGTCAGTACCTTCCCACCTACGTTAGCAGCATGCAGGCTAATCAGCCAGGTGCTGGTGAGCTCATCTTAACAATAGCTTCCCACCAATGAGCCTATCCATCCATCATCACCTCAGATGTCTGCTGTCAATTAGGATTTTGAACTTGTCCTTGGGAGTGTTCTTTGGTCTGGGAAATTCAGGGGAGTGAAGGCACGCTCTGCCCGCGTGCGTAGGTGTGACCATCATGCTCATCCAACTTCTTCTCCCCACCTGACTGAAGACCACAAAATTGAGCATATACTTTATTAAAATACTATTTTCTAATAGACCTCTGACATCTTCTTGTTTTTGTCCATGCCTCCTGAACAGGAGCTTCATTTTCACATGATTTGTATCCAATGTCAGCCCACCCCAGCCTGATATGTCCTTGGCTTCTTAGCTCATCCAGCCTCACCTTTCTGAGATTTGCTTGTAATTCACTAGGTTTTCTAACAGCGACATACTGGAAAAGCGGCCGTATTTCTTTTGCTTAGCTCTGCTATTTGTACGAAGTGGAAACATCAATTTTCTTTACTCACACACATATATATATATATATTCACTATAAAATCTTTATTAAGGGGACGTTATGGTTAAGTTGCGCTACTAAAAACCTGTCAAATTCACTAAATAAACTACAGAAACGTGACATTATGGTTCAAAGTAAAACCGAAAAACCCCAGAAATGTGCCAGTTATGGTAGGCTAAGCAACCATACCTGCCTGCACCACTGTGCACTGCTAACACTAACACCCAGCACATGAAAGATGGCATCACAAATGTCATTAATGACATCACTGATGATATCACATGTGTAGCCCCTTTGTTTTTGTTCACTTCCATATATATATATAATTCAGTAAAAAAAAAACTTTGTTAAAGGGATGTTATGTTTCATAATAAAACTGAAAAACCCTTGACATTTGCTAGTTATGGTAAGCTAAGCAACCATAACTCGCACCACCTACGTGCATTGCTGAGACTAACACCCAAGACATGAAAGATGACATCACAAATGTGGCTATTCTCTCTTTAAGCAAGCCATTGAGTCTCTCACAAACACTGTTTTCTTGCGGGTGAGATGCCGATGAAAACGTGTGCTTTATAGTAAGCAACAAGCTTATTTGTTCAAAGACTTCATTGACAAAATGAGGGCCATTATCTGATTTTAATACTTCATTACAGACTTGCAGTATGTCGACATAGTTGATATATAAATGCTGAAAGGGACCATTAAGTCTTGGAATAACTCTTCTAATTGTGCACATTGTGTACCAAACAGTAAACTTTTGACATACGATACAATTTACTATATAAAATGCAACATAAAAAAAAAATCGCATTCACTCCATGTACTTAGATTTATCAGTAATGGTATAGATGTGCAAAGATGTAAACGTATACCACGGAAATATAGGATTTCTGGTTATAATCCTTTTTCAAGATTGCCATTATTGAAAGGAAAGGCGGTTATTGCATACATGGGCCGCCTTCATTTTCCATGGCAGCAAGCTAAAAGCAAAGGTACGTGCTGAAATGCAGAACCTGTACATAAACAAACAGCAATTGCAAACCAAAATCCTTTTTCAAAATGGTCACCATAGAAAGGGAAAGTGGTTGTTACATACATTGCCCCTCTTTGCTTTCCATGACAGCCTCCAAAAAGCAACAGTACGTGCCGTGATGCAGAACCTGTTAATAAGGCGGTTGTTGCATACATAGCTGGTCTTCATTTTACATGGCAGCAAGCTAAAAGCAAAAGTATGTGCCGAGACACAGAACCTGTACATAACCATTTATCAATTACAAAACAAAATACTTTTTCAGATGGCCACCATAGAAGGGGAAACCGGTTGTTATATACATTGCCCCTCTTCGCTTTCAATGACAGCCTCCAAAAAGCAACAGTACGTGCCGTGATGTAGAACCTGTAAATAAACATACAGCGATGTATAATGTGGTACCTTACATTTCGAAATAATAAACGGGATTTTAAAAGAAAAAGTTAACATTTCAGAATTTGTTAAGTACTTTTATTTAATTAACAACTATCAGAGACCAACTGACTAATCCCATTTCCAATTACATTGTAACAATGGTTCTAAGGACAACATTGACAATGTTCATGGTGAGACACACGCTGTTCTTTTTGCATACACAAAGTATGCATTTCTGTTAAGGCAACCGCTTTGTTTGCACAGGTATATGCAATACAGCGCCATGACCGTTGCCTTACGCCATCATAAATGATGTTATTTCACTCCTAATAGCTAGTTCAGTGTAGGGACAAAGGGGGCCAGGCCTGTCATCTCATAACATTATAATGGACAGGCAGCTGGTCACAAGCAGTTGCATCTGGTGTGGAAAGAAGCCGTCACTTGGTATCTGGAAACCATGGCACGCACAGTACGGCAAGAAGTAGCTAGGTGGAAAACGTAAGAGAAAATCTGTGTTAATACCCAACCTTTAGGAAAACATTTCAAAACAGACACAAAGATTGTGGAAAGTAGATAAACATGACATTTTAAGGAATTATTAGCGCTGACCATGGGTACATATAGTGCAAGCTTACAAAGGCCGCTAAACAGCAGTCGCCGTAAGGGTTAAAAAAAAGCCAACTACACAGTGAGAGGGTAATTCAGTTATGAAGCAAACATGAATGGACAAGCAAGAAAAAATTACATGTCTTGATGTTACACAAGACGAAGAAAATGTGCAAACTGATACACAAACCTATGTGGGCAAGCATAAAATTTGAAAGAAAAAGAAATAACGGTGAACAAGTGAGACTCTACTCATAGCCTGCCAACACTATCAATGTGCACTCTCTGTTATTGAAGGACAAATGTAACTGCGCAAAAAAAAATACTTCATTTACATTGTCACAATTAGTGTTGGGTAATATAAAATTGAAACGCGGGTCGGTTTAGAGTCGTCAAAATTAAACTTACATGATCTTGAAAGCCTACATTGCTTTTCGCAAAGTCAGACAGCAATGTGTTTGCAGCAAAGAATCTTTGTGAACTGATATTTCATGTTTCTTACAAACGATTTTAAAACATAACCTTATCAAATGGTATGTTTTTCCAAGTTCTCATTCCTTGCATAGCTTTTGAAGTTTCCCTTTTGGTCAAGGTCAAAAAACAATAGCCCCTTATGGACTGACTTGGATGCGTGGGCCTATTGACCTCGCAACCAAAAAAGCAAATGAACTGACCTTCACTCAGAAGGCAAATACATTCTCACTTTGCAACAACATATGACAATCCAATCATGAGAACCGCTACTCCCATACGCCTCCAGAACCACTGTTTCCAACAAACACTCCAGGTTGCGGGCTCAGATTTCAAAATGTAGGACACCAGTCCGACTTCAATATTAATCTGAAAACATTGTAACACAGACGCAGGCAAAGGGCGCCATACATTGAGCACCAACTTCCACTTTACGTAATAACTTTGTGGCAAGAAAACACCACTTTTTGAGTTTGCGCTGCCACATTCCATTACAAGCTAATTAAAGCTCACCTTCGGAAACAGTATTTCATAAGTATAACAAGTCCATAGCTGTCTTGTTTTGTATGTTTTAGCGGCGATGTCTGTGTACACCAAAACATGAACGAAAGATAGCGGAGGCAGCGAAGAAATGTGACGCACTTCATGCTGTTCCACAGCCAATCAGTGAAAATGCCACATGACCGCAGACATGACGCTACAGATTAGCCAATCAATTTCTTGTCCACGGAGTGAACAGGGAAGTGTGACCGTGGAGCGGATATAGATATCACTACATTTTTCTGACCTACTTTTTGATCCTTTTAAAGAAAACTACTGGATGGATTTTTACCAAATTTACAAAAGCACGCTTTCAGGACGAAGCCGCTGTCCCTGCTGCATATTTGGTGAAAATCCGTCCAGCGGTTTGGCCTGTAGGCATGTGCAACATTTTTCCCCCATTCAGTCTATGGAAAAAAAAGACGTTTTGGCTCCCCACCTTATAACTTTTCCCCCCCTGGACCAAACATCACTAACCTTTTCAAAAAAGATTCAGAGTGGCCCATAATTGTTTTTCGCAAAGTTTGGTGAGGATCCGTCCAGGGGGAGTGGAGTTATAAGCCGCCTAAAAAAGTGCAGTTTCAGTGAAAAAACTTTGTCAAAGGGACGTTATGGTTCCAAGTAAAACCGAAAAACCCTTGAAATTCGCCAGTTATGGTAAGCTAAGCAACCATAGCTCGTGCCACCACCGTGCACTGCTAAGACTAACACCCAGGACATCAAAGATGACATCACAAATGTCATTGATGACATCACTGATGACATCACATGTGTATGTACTTTTCAGGAAATATGTGTGCAAGGGATTCTTATTATAATGTTGCGTAACAAGTGTCAAGGATCATTGCAATAAATATCATACCCTAATTAGTGCATTGAACGATGCATTGATATAAATAGCATTCTATTATGCGGTTCTATCTAGTATACTAAGCTACTCATACAGAAACATAACATTGTGTACAGCGTACAAGATGAAGGTATAATATTTGTAATGTTAATATGTTGAATAATGAAATGATAATTGTTTTCTTAATAGATTTTTGTGTACTGTGAAATATGTAATAAGTAGCTAATAAAACACATGTATTACATAATTCCATTACTATAGACAAAACACAAAGACACAAGAACACATACCAATATGGATATATACAGGGAAAGTGAAGTTAGCAAAAAAGAAAAAGTAGTAGCAGAAACAATTCATAACTTAACTGATTATTTTCATGCAAATAAATGATTGCTCTGTATCAAAGCTGCTATTTACCCTATGTATATGTATCACTTGATGTGATTGGACCCTAAGGAAAGTAGTGTGAGTACAATGTATACAAATATGACCATATACAGGGAAAGTACAGCCATAAAAAAACAACAGAACTATCAGAAAGTGCTCATAAGTCTATTGATTATCTTTATGCACAAAAAGGATTGCTGTCTTTCAAGCTTGTGTCTTCCCGTATGTATATGTTTCATATGATGTGACTGGACTCTAACGGAATTACTGTAAGAACCTACTTGAAGGATACATCTACAAATAAAATAACATTTTTAGTTTCTGACTGTTACTGAAGAAAACCATATGGCCTAGGTATGTCAGCAAAAGAAAAAAAGAGTGAGCCAGACATGTGATGTCATCAGTGATGTCATCAATGACATTTGTGATGTCATCTTTGATGTCCTGGGTGTTAGTCTTAGCAGTGTACGGTGGTGGCGTGAGTTATGGTTGCTTAGCTTACCATAACTGGCGATTTCAAGTGTTTTTCGGTTTTACTTGGAACCATAACATCCCTTTGACAATGTTTTTTCACTAAATTTCAAAGGTTTTTAGTAGTGCAACTTAACCATAACGTCCCTTTAACAACGTTTTTTCATTGAATTTCATAGGTTTTTATTAGTGCAACTGAACCATAACGTCCCTGTAACACATTTTTTTAACTGAATTTTATAGGTTTTTATTAGTGCCATAACATCCTTTTCAATAGATGAAGACCACTAGCATCTTAGGTCCTCAAAGTGGGAACCCCGGGGGGTAAAAAAACAAAAAAAAGATTTTCCTTCCTACACCGGGACGCCTGCGGTGTCCTGGTGTAGGAAGGAAAATATTTTACCAAGATGGCCACCATGGAAAGGGAAGGCGGGGTGTATTAAGAGAACACAACAGGGCATGAGCAGGGGGTGGTGGGGGAACAGGGGAGACACATGGGCATGAGCGGAGGTTGGGGGAAGGGGAGAGAGGCACAGGGCATGATCGGGGGGTGGGGGGAAGGGGAGAGACACACAGGGCATGAGCGGGGGGTTGGGGGAAGGGGAGAGACACACGGGGCGTGGGTGGGGGGTGGGGGGAGTAGAGAGATACACGGGGCATGAGCGGGGGTAGGGGGGAAATGAGAGAGACAAGGGGCATGAGCGGGGGAACACGAGGGAGACACGGGGCATGAGCGCGTGGGTGTGGGGGGTAACACGAGGGAAACATGGGACATGAGCGGGGTGTGGGGGAACACGAGGGAGATGCGGGGGGTGGGGGCAACAGGAGACACATGGGGCATGAGCGGGGGGTGAGGGGGTACACGATGGAGACACAGGGCATGAGTGGGAGGTGGGGGTAACATGAGGGAGACACGGGGCATGAGCGGAGGGTGGGGGCAACAGGAGACACACAGGGCATGAGCGGGGGGTGAGGGGAACATGAGAGAGACAGGGGGCATGAGCGGGGGTGGGGGGAAGGGGAGAGACACACGGGGAATGAGCGGGGGGTTGGGGAAGGGGAGAGACACACGGGGCATGAGCGGGGGGTGCGGGCAAGGGGAAAGGGGAGAGAGACACGGGGCATGAGCGGGGGTGGGGGGTAAGGGGAGAGTGACATGGGGCATGAGCGAGGGGTTGGGGAAGGGGAGAGACACACAGGGCATGAGTGGGGGGGTGGGGGTGAAGGGGAGAGACACATGGGGTGTGGGTGGGGGGTGGGGGGGAGTGGAGAGACACACGGGGCATGAGCGGGGGGTAGGGGGAAAGGAGGGAGACACACGGGGCATGAGAAGGGAGTGGGGGGGAAGGGGAGAGACACACTGGGCATGAGCAGGGGGTGGGGGGAAGGGAGAGAGACACAGGGCATGAGCGGGGGGTGGGGGGGAAGGGGAGAGACACACGGGGAATGAGCGGGGGGTGGGGGGGAAGGGTAGAGACACCCGGGGCATGAGCGGGGGGTGGGGGAAGGTGAGAGACACACGGGGCATGAGCGGGGGGTGGGGGAAGGTGAGAGACACACGGCGCATGAGCGGGGGGTGGGGGGAAGGGGAGAGACACAGGGGGCATGAGCGGGGGTGGCGGGTGGAACCATAACATCCCTTTGACAATGTTTTTTCACTAAATTTCAAAGGTTTTTAGTAGCGCAACTTAATCATAACGTCCCTTTAACAACGTTTTTTCATTGAATTTCATAGGTTTTTATTAGTGCAACTTAACCATAACGTCCCTGTAACACATTATTTTTTAACTGAATTTTATAGGTTTTTATTAGTGCAACATCACCATAGCATCCTTTTCAATAGATGAAGACCACTAGCATCTTAGGTCCTCAAAGTGGGAACCCCGGGTGGTAAAAAAAAAAAAAAGATTTTCCTTCCTACACCGGGACACCGCAGGCGTCCCGGTGTAGGAAGGAAAATCTTTTACCAAGATGGCCACCATGGAACGGGAAGGCGGGGTGTATTAAGAGAACACAACAGGGCATGAGCGGGGGTGGGGGGAACAGGGGAGACACATGGGCATGAGCGGGGTGAGAGGGAACAGGGTATAAACGGGGCATGAGCAGGGGGTGGGGAGGTAAAGGAAGGAAACACGGGGCATGAGCGGGGGTGGGGGGTACACGAGAGAGACACGGGGCATGAGTGGCAGGTGGGGGGGAACAGGGGAGACACGGGGCATGAGCGGGGGGTGGGGTGGAACATGAGGGATACACGGGGCATGAGCGGGGGGTGGGGGAAACAGGGCATGAGCGGGGGATGGGGGAACAGGGCACACACAGGGCATAAGCGGGGGGTGGGGGGAACAGGGCACACACAGGGCATGAGCGGGGGGTGGGGGAATAGTGCACACACTGGGCATGAGCAGGGGTGGGGGGGAAATGAGAGAGACACGGGGCATGAGCGGGGAGGGGGGTAACACGAGGGAGACACAGGGCATGAGCGGGGGTGGGACAACTGGAGACATACGGGGGTGAGGGGGTACACGATGGAGACACAGGGCGTGAGTGGGGGGTGGGGGGAACACGAGGGAGATACGGGGCATGAGCGGGGGGTGGGGGAAACAGGAGACACACAGGGCATGAGCGGGGGTGGGGGGAACAGGGCACACAGGGCATGAGCAGGGGAGAAGGGGAGAGACACACGGGGCATGAGCGGGGAGTGGGGGGAAAGGAGGGAGACACGGGGCATTAGCGGGGGGTGGGGGGAAGGGGAGAGACATGGGGCATGAGCGGGGTGGGGGGGAAGGGGAGAGACACACGGGGCATGAGCGGGGGGTGAGGGGAAGGGGAGAGAGACATGGGGCATGAGTGGGGGTGGGGGGAATGGGAGAGACACATGGGCATGAGCGGGGGGTGGGGGAAGGGGAGAGAGACACAGGGCATGATCGGGGAGTGGGGGGAAGGGGAGAGACCCACAGGGCATGAGCGGGGGTGGGGGGAAGGGGAGAGACACACGGGGGGTGGGTGGGGGGTGGGGGAGTAGAGAGACACACGGGGCATGAGCGGGGGTGGGGGGGAAATGAGAGAGACAAGGGGCATGAGTGGGGGGAACACGAGGGAGACAAGGGGCATGAGCGGAGGTGTGGGGGTAACACGAGGGAAACATGGGGCATGAACGGGGTGTGGGGGAACACGAGGGAGACACGGGGCATGAGCAGGGGGTGGGGGCAACAGGAGACACACGGGGCCTGGGCGGGGGGTGAGGGGGTACACGATGGAGACACAGGGCAGGGGTGGGGGGAACACGAGGTAGACACGGGGCATGAGCGGGGGGTGGGGGCACAGGAGACACACAGGGCATGAGCGTGGGGTGAGG
Organism: Ambystoma mexicanum; assembly: GCF_040938575.1. Classification (NCBI taxonomy): domain Eukaryota; kingdom Metazoa; phylum Chordata; class Amphibia; order Caudata; family Ambystomatidae; genus Ambystoma; species Ambystoma mexicanum. Next base: position 388,005,267 of record NC_090932.1, read on the forward strand.
GGAACACCAGGGAGACATGGGGCATGAGCGGGGGTGGGGGGAAGGGGAGAGGCACACGGGGAATGAGCGGGGGGTGGGGGGAAGGGGAGAGACACATGGGGCATGAGCGGGGGTGCGGGCAAGGGGAGAGAGACACGGGGCATGAGCGGGGGGTGGGGGGTAAGGGGAGAGGGACACGGGGCATGAGCGAGGGGTTGGGGGAAGGGGAGAGACACACAGGGCATGAGTGGAGGGTGGGGGTGAAGGTGAGAGACACATGGGGTGTGGGCGGGGGGTGGGGGGAGGGGAGAGACACACAGGGCATGAGCGGGGGGCGGGAGGGAAGGGGAGAGAGACACGGGGCATGAGCGGGGGTGGGGGGAAAGGGAGAGAGTCACGGGGCAAGAGGGGGGTGGGGGGAAGGGGAGAGAGACATGGGGCATGAGCGGGAGGTGGGGAGGAAGGGGAGAGACATACAGGGCATGAGCAGGGGTGGGGGAAGACGAGAGACACGGGGCATGAGTGGGGGGTGGGGGGAAGGGGAGAGACACACACGGCATGAGCGGGGGGTGGGGGGAAGGGGAGAGACACACAGGGCATGAACAGGGGGTGGGAGTAAGGGGAGAGACACGGGGCATGAGTGAGGCTGGGGGGGAAGGGGAGAGACACACAGGGCATGAGCGGGGGTGGGGGGAAGGGGAGAGGCACACAGGGCTTGAGCGGGGTGTGGGGGAAAGGAGGGAGACACGGGGCATGAGCGGGGGGTGGGGGTAACACAAGGGAGACATGGGGCATGAGAGGGTGGTGGGGGGTAACAGGGGAGACAGGGCATGGGTGGAGGGGTACCACAAGGGAGACACGGGGCATGAGCAGGTGGTTGGGGGTAACACGAGGGAGACACGGGGCATGACTGGGGGGTGGGGGGTAACACAAGGGAGACACTGGGCATGAGCGAGGGGTGGGGGTAACAAAAGGGAGACACATGGCATGGGCGGGGGGTGGGGGGGAAGGGGAGAGACACATGGGGCATTAGTGGGGGGTGAGGGGGAGGGGAGAGACACACAGGGCATTAGCGGGGGTGGGGGTGAGGGCAGAGACACACGGGGCATGAGCAGGGGGGTGGAGGGAAAGGAGGGAGACATGGGGCATGAGCAGGGGTGGGGGGCAGTAGAGAGAGACACGGGGCATGAGCGGGGGTGGGGGGAAGGGGAGAGAGACACGGGGCATGAGCGGGGGTTGGGGGAAGGGGAGAGACACATGGGGCATGAGCGGGCGGTGGTGGGGAGGAAGGGGAGAGACACACGGGGCATGAGCGGGGGGTGGGGGGAAGGGGAGAGACACACAGGGCATGAGTGGGGGGTGGGGGGGAAGTGGAGAGACACACAGGGCATGAGCAGGGGTGGGGGGAGGGGAGAGACACACGGGGCATGAGCGGGGGGTGGGGGGTAACGAGGGAGACACGGGGCATGAGCACGGGGTGGGGGTAACACAAGGGAGACACGGGGCATGAGCGGGTGGTGGGGGGTAAAAGGGGAGACAGGGAATGGGTGGGGGTAACACAAGGGAGACACGGGGCATGAGCAGGGGGTGGGGGGGTAACACGAGGGAGACATGGGGCATGAGCGAGGGGTAGGGGGGTAACACAAGTGAAACACAGGGCATGAGCGGGGTTGCGGGGGAAGGGGAGAGACACACAGGGCATTAGCGGGTGGTGGGGGAGGGGAGAGACACACGGGGCATTAGCGGGGGGTGGGGGGAGGGGAGAGACACACGGGGCATGAGCAGGGGGGGTGGAGGGAAAGGAGGGAGACACGGGGCATGAGCGGAGGGTGGGGGGGTTGGGGAGAGACACACGGGGCATGAGCAGGGGGTGGAGGGGAGGGGGAGAGAGACACGGGGCATGAGCGGGGGGAGGGGAGAGAGACACAGGGCATGAGCGGGGGGGTGGGGCCAACAGGGAAGTGTGTCCGTGACGCAAACACAGATATCACTCATTTTTTCTGACCTACTTTTTGGTCATTTAAAAAAAAAACTACTGGATGGGATGGATTTTCACCTGCTCCTGGTCCAAATTTGGTGAAAATCCGTCCAGCGGTTTGGGCTGTAGGCGCGAGCAAAAAAATGTTCCCATTCAGTCTATGGGAAAAAAAAGGTTTTGGGAACCCCTCTATAACTTTGCCCACCCTGGACGAATCACCAAAAATTTGCAAAAAATTTCAGAGTGGGCCATATACTTTTTTTGCAAGGTTTGGTGAGGATTTGTCCAGGGGGAGCGAAGTTATAAGCCGCCCAAAAAGTGCTCTTCCTATGGAAACACCAATTTAACCATAACTACAATGGCCACTACCATGGCCATGTAATATATATACATGTTGGTGTATGCCACAATCTATTCACTATAAAGCTAGCCTCAGGAATACTTCATCTGCTTGCGTTGTTTTGCATATCTACACGTGCAAAACAGCTCGATATTTCCATCTATCTTGTTAGCGTAAGATTCTTCATCTTGATCCCAAAATGTAATTTATCTTCGATACTTTCTTGATGCCTTACAGAATTGCCTGCATTCGCTCATTTCTGCATCTCTTCTATGCACATCAGCTCTGTTCTGTATGATGTCATCACTCTTTTCGTTCAGTTATTTGTTCTGGATCTTTCAGAATTTCATTCCAACAACCATCAAATTGTCGCGCATGCAGGTATGGTTTTCTCAATGGGAATCTTGCTTCCATGATTCTACTTGATATCTGTAGTTTTACTGGCTCTGTATGTGTCTCATGCTCTGGCTCCCAACATATAGACAACATGGGCGAGTTGATTGAAGTGGAGGTACTTGGCTCCTTCTCTACACTCCCACCTCTTCGATTCATCAACCACTCTTCCATCATTCTTCACATCTAGACATTCTTGTCCAAAGAAATGCTTCTTTGGGATCCATATCTTTATGACTCCCTTCAGGCATCCAGCTGATTTCACATGCTCATCCTTGTTCTAAGTCATGAGCATGTGCTGTCCACTTGGACTGCAATAGATCCATCTTCCCACATACTTCTTATAGTTCTTTGGATACAGGAATTTCATTCCCTCAGGTGCATGGATACTAGCCCTCACAAAGTCTCTGATGTCTTCATCTGTCAGAACTCTGGCCTTCCATCCGGATTCAACCTGGATCATGATTTTCATCCCTATATCTTTCTTTGCTATCTTCTTGCACTGTGTGATTATTATCATAATAACACAGAATCCCAGCAACACTAACAGAAGCAGGGCTCCAAGGAACTTGAACATGTCTGCCATCCATTTTGGAGCCCAAGAAAAAAGCAATCCAAACCAGCTCTCATCACGAATGTCTCCTACTTCGTCTATCATCTGAACAGTAGTTTCGTTAGCATCTCTATGGTCTCTGTCAAAGTTCCAATTTGGTCAGCGTGAGAAGGTATGAATGTGTGACTTTTGCACAAACACCTCCATCCATACCCGTGATCATGTCCAACTTGTATCTATTCTGAAGAGTCATCAGGCGTGTGGCGCTCATCTCTTCTCTGATAGCATTGAATCCCTTTATAGTGGTATTGATTGTCTGCAGCAATTCCCATCTGGTAATCTGTAGCCATTTGGTGTTTGTTCTAACCTGGATTCTCAGCATGAAAATCAATGTGAAAACTGACGAAGTCTGGCTGAACAGTCTATGTTCATATGGGATGGAGTCAAAAGCTTTTATTGACTTGCCAGAGAAATAGTTCTCCCTTTTAATTTGGTTTATCAGCTCCACAGTTCTCTTCTTCCTCAGGTGAGCACTTGCTTTTGAGAAACTGTCAATATTCAAGCCACTTTTCGGAATCACCAACGCAGGAACATGAACATTCACTGCTGTTCCAAGATTTATCTTTAGTCCATCAAAGATCCGACTACAGTTTTGATTCTCTCCGACTTTACTTCTTCCATTGTTTCCGAAGCACAGCTTTGAACTTTCCAAAAGCACTATCTGCAAGGGGCCTCCACTGTCTTTGACCCAGGTCAACAGTTTAGCAAGTCTCAGCCGCAATGGTTTGCCAAGCACCTGTGCATTCCAAACATTTGATTTAGGATGATCATATATCACCCAGGATCTGCAGATAACCACTCCTTCTTACCATCCATTAGGTGATAGCACTGATCCCCAAATCTGCACCTGGCCTCTGTTCTTCCAATGTCAGATGTCTTCTTCAGTTTTTCCTGGACTCTTAAGTCTTTTGTTTACTTCCCATCTGATTTCAACTCCTTTTACTCCAGGTTTTTCATATCTGATCACGTTATTCTTTGTATGAGCTCTATCTCTTGTCTTTGTGTCTTGCACATAATCATCTTCATCGGATCTGTCCTTTCAGTTGTCCATTTGAGATAAGCATCTCGATCCATGAATTGGCCGAGTGCATACACAAAGCATTCCTCCTTCGAGCACTCTATCCCACTTCCTTTATATGCTGATACCAAATGTTATTCCCCAAATGTGCTGTACTGTCCAGGTAATCATTTAGCCCATGATCATCTTCTATAGCTCTTCTCTTGGATCTCGTTCCTTTCTTACGAGTTTCTTTAACCATCGTATGTAACATGTTGGCATAGTTCTTCTTTACTAGCCCACTTATAGACTCATTCATCAGTAGACTGGGTGCGTTTACATTTGCCACCTGTATAGGTGAAAGTTCCAGAAGTTTCACTTTATCAGATTAAACTTTATGCATAAACAAATCTTACATAATCTCCATACGTGATCTCTTTCTAAAAGGTGACATTGGTTTATTCATCACATGACCAGATGATCCCGTGTGTACCTCTAGAGTAGGAACAATCACATAAGATCTTGGCTGCCTTGTAGTTGCCACATCTGTACCCTTCTCTTTTATAGGAGGATACACAGGATTCTTCACTCTATTTATGTCTACATAATAAGCTGTTCACACTGTAAGTGAGAGCAGTATTATAATGAAGAAAACACAGGTGTAAATCATACACAAACATGACCACTTATACATCTCTCGTGATCTGCCATAACAAAGTAGCTACTGATGCTGTACATCTTTATTGTTAAGGAAGGAAAAAATAATCTTTGATGGGGCAACATCATGCTCTATTTCTGAAATCTGAAGTTCCTTAATCAGCTTCAGCAGGCTGATATATACAAAAATGAACTCAAATTCCCAATGGATGCGACAAATTGGCCTCTGACCAGAAGACATGAAGATCTTCTTTCAGCATGAAACAAAAGTTACTTAATTAGTAGAACTTTGGATTTGTCCCTCTCGCAAGCCTCATTCAGATACTTGAAGTCATAAACATACAGTAATCACGTAGCTACTTTCCTAACAATTTTGCTGTTGGCTGGGCATCACTTCTAACCCTAGACAGAGGTGTGAGAGGTGTCCCCATTTCCTTCCCTTTCACTATCTTGTGCAGGGTAAGATGGTGGTCTGAACCTGGCTGGTTTATCAATGCATACAATGCCAGTGGTAGACAATGCAACCATCCTTTCTTCAGAGTCAATTTCAATGTGGCTATTCTCTATTTAAGCAAGCCATTGAGTCTCCACAAACACTGTTTTCTTGCGGGTGAGATGCCGATGAAAACGTGTGCTTTATATTAAGCAACAAGCTTATTTGTTCAAAGACTTCATTGACAAAATGAGGGTCATTATCTGATTTTAATACTTCACATATTACCCATCTATGAAACACTTCTCGTACTAAAACATTTTCTGCACAAGTGGCGTCTGGGTGTGTACATGGTCCAGCTTCAATCCACCTTGAAAAGGGACATACTACTACAATCATATATCTGTATCCATTACAGACTTGCAGCATGTCGACATAGTCGATATATAAATGCTGAAAGGGACCATTAAGTCTCCGAATAACTCCTCTAATTGTGCACAATGTGTGCCCAAAAGTAAACTTTTGACATACAATACAATTTACTACATAAAATGCAACATGATCTACTATATTTGGAACAAACCAATCCTCCGCTATTGTTGGGCAAGGATCTCTCTCATGGCGTGTGCAGGGTAATGCAGCTGTTCCAATGCCACCCTTAATATGGCTACTGGCATCACCAGTTTACCAGTGCTGTCTTATCGCCACAATGCCTGAGAGGGGTTTAAAGAACACCCTCTCCGCATCCACAATTCGTTTTCGTCTTGGGGTGCTTCCCCTTGGTTTTCTCCCAACTGAGTTCTAAACAAATTATTATAACAATTTGGCACACTCATCATCACCACCATGCTTTCATTCACATCAAGCATATAAAATGACATAATTACTTCTGTATATGCAATAAGTTTTGCTTCCTCATCTGCTTTTTGATTTCCACGTGAAATAAAATCTTCCCTTTTAGTTTGAGTTGTGCATTTTACAACTGCGATGGCTACTGGGTGTTGTAGTGCTCTAATGAGTCTGTCCAATAAGGCTCTGTGCTGCACTGGAGTGCTGTCTGCTCGGAGGTAGCCCCTCCTTTTCCAATGTTCTAGTCCTGTGTACACTGTTGATATCACATAGGCGGAGTCACTGTATACTGTCACTTCCTGGTCTGCATGATTCTGGAGCACGACAATCAGCGCCACTAATTCTGCAGCCTTTGCCGAAAAATGAGACGGTAGTCATGCACTTATCATTACTTCAAACCCTCCATTGGTCTGTGCTTTACCACAGCAGCACCTTATATCTTTGTCCATCATTTTGATTGATTCTTGAAGAACTGTCAATAAAGAGAATTTCCGCAGCTGCCAATGCATTTTCCTTCACCCATGGGAGCTTGTCATAGAACTCCTCAGAGTTCGAACTGTCATGTGTGTGCTCACCCTCTGCCAGTGGTTCTGTTACAAAAAATGGCAGGATTTACTATTCTGCATCTGACTATTTTAATCGCTGGAATCGATGTGACCACCTCATAGGCAGAAGCTCTTTGAGATGTCAATGTGCCTTTAGGTTCCTCCAAGATGGCACATAATGCATGTTCAACAAATAACATCATAGAGCATCCCATTGCTATACTGGCAGCCTACTGAATGGCGAAGGTGGCTGCTGTCAAAGATTATTGGCAAGGGAAGTGACCCCTCATTACTGGGTCTAAAATTCCACTATGATATGCAAGGGGCTTCTATCCCAACGTGGTTCTCTGCGTGAGTACTGCTATCATAAAAGTGCCATTTGTGTGTGAAAACACAAAGAATTCCTCAGTATATTTAGGAATCCCTATATCTGGAGCTGTGCAAATTGCCTTTTTTAATTCATCAAACATTTCCTCCATCTCCTCTGTCAAAAAAATGTTCTCTTGATTTGCCTATTCTTTCTTTAGAGCTTGCAGTAAGGGGCGTATGCGTGAACTGTAATCAAAGACCCATGCTCTCACATAGTTACAAAGTCCCAAGAATCTCTGCATGTGCTTTATCGTATTTGGCTTTACTGTTTTTAATATAGACTCAGCTATTTCAGGAGTAACCTTCTTCCCTTCATGTGAAATTAACTAGCCAATGTACAACACTTCTTGTTGACAATGCTGTAACTTCTCTATGTCAACTTTATATCCTTTGTCAGCAAGAATAATCCTTAGCTGAACAGAATCGCATCTGCACTTTTCCTCTGTGGTGCTACAGACCAATATGTCATCCACATACTGCAACACAACACTTTCTAAATCAATATTGCTTAAGTCCATCCGTAGAACCCTATTGAAAATCAATGGAGACTCACAGTACTCCTGGGGTAAACGAGTGCTTTTCAGGCCAATCTGTCTGAACGTAAATAACATCAAATCTTGCAAATCTTTACAGAACGGGATTGAGAAAAAGGCATTTTTCAAGTCAATAACAGTGAAATATCGTGCTTCAACAGGTATATTACATAAGATTGTCGCAGGATTAGGAACTAGAGGGAACGTGGCCTCTACAATCAGATTAATCGGTCGCAAATCTTGAATTAAAAGCCACAACCCTCCTTTCCCTTTTTTTAATCAGGTAGATTGCGGTATTACCCAATGACTCTGATGTCACTAATATACCCTGTTCAATCATAGCAGATAGTATGGCGGTAGGGGGTTAATAGTACCGGTAAGGATTCTGGTGCTGTTAACCCACTGCTGCCGCATTCTGAGGTCCTTTAATGGGTATATAGCGGGACCCGCTAAGGGACCAGTGAGCTAATAACGGGTCCGCTATTTGCGGGCCGGTTATTTGCTCCTTCCCCATTCCCATTCAGCCCTATGGGGGCTCGAATGGGAATGGGGAATGATTTTCAGACTTACCGGGTCCTCCAAGGTTGGAATGACCTGGTAAATCCCCATTCCGACTACCCAGACCCGGACACAGGTTTGGAGTAATGACCTCCAAACTCGTAATAACCCCCATTGTCTTAAAAATATCTTCATATGCCTCATGAGACATGGGATACTGTTGCGCTTGAGGTAAAATTGCTCCTGGTTTTAATTTAATCTTTACTTCCCCAGCACCCTTCAATAGGCCTACGTCATAGGGGCCTTTTGTCCATAAAGAAACTGGTATCTTTGCCATGTCCTCAACCTAATACTCAGGATATTTTTGTGTTATCATCATCCTCTAAGGAACTTCTCGTTTAATTGCTCTCACTCAATAGGTAATACTTGTTTCAAAGATTACTTCATCATCTGATGGATGATCTCTAAACAAGTCTTCATCCGTGATGTCAGTTAATCTATAACCCTCCCCAATGGCAATCATGGTGACCCATCATCTGCCATCATAATCAACTCCATCAAGCATAGCTAATTCTCCTCATACTATAGCAGTTTCTAACTCTAAAGGAAAGACTTGCCCTTCCTCTTCAAAAATAGGCATCTTTGGCCTGAAAAAAATTAATCAGGTATACTCACAGTCTTACCCACTAAGCCTGGCAGCCATTTCAGCAAAATACATATACCATAGTGAAACACTTCTGGTTCTAATGGCACTCCTAATACGGCTATTTGTCCTGCAAATGCCATAACAAACTCACTCACATTTAAATAATACATTCCTGGTGTTCAGCACACTATGCCCTCATCAGTAAACAAAATTGTCATATATAATTTGGTCATTAAATCTCTACCCAATATATTGACAGGTGTCTCTTTTGAACATAATAATCGTACAGACATGTTGCACTCTCCTATAGAGACTGGTAGTGTGTCAGTAAAAGGAACTCTACTTGTAGCTCCTGTGAACCCTTGAGTATTCACAGCTTTTCTAGACATCGAAAATGTCCCCTCTCGTATACATGAGCGTGTTGCACCCATCACTACTAGAAATGAAAAAGATTTGACTCCTATATTAATGTCAACCTTCGGTTCGTCTTGAGGATTAGGTTGTTACTGATAGTATTGAACACATCAAGTCTCCCAGTGAGCTGTCCTATTGTGGGTACAGCCTCATACTCATACCTGTGACAGGATTCCCTCCATCAACAGTGACACCCCTCATTCTAGGAGTCTTTAACTGTCTTGTGCTCATGCTTTGCTGTATCTGCATAGGCGACTGCTGTGCCTGCCCCTGTGGCAGATTCATTATTGCCTGCTGTATTTGAAAGTCTTGCTGTACTCTCGGTGCTTGTGTCTGCTGTACTGTCTGATTCTGACCAAACCCATCTCCACTCTGCTGTGAATATGCAGGTGGGTTTGAAGTCCTCCCTCTCGAAAATTGACTGTTCTGCAGGAATCCTTGACTTTCATACATGCGAGCCAAATGGCCTGTCATACCACATGTCCAACATATAGGGGAAGTTCTCCCCATCAGTCCTCCCTGCATGCCTTGATTATCATTCTGCATATTCTGACACCCACCTTGATTGTTCTCAAAGTACCCCTGAACATTCTGAAAACCTCTTTCTTTTAAACCTCCCCTTCCCAGTGGAATAATCCCATTATTACCTTGGTCAAACTGCCTCTGGTTAATCGTCTGTGGCATGTTTGCTGATTGCTGTGGACATGATCCATCTCCACTAGTCAACATTACCCCTTCAATGGCATATTTGGAGAGTATTTTCTGCACCAACTCCGCCTCTTTGCCTTTTCTAATATTGTCTTTCTTACGATGCTTTTCTTGAAACAGCCTGCAATAATGCACAATGGTCAGCTAAATCTCTGACCATGGCTATGATTCCATGCCCACTAACTTCTTAAACTGTTTTTGTATGCGATCTGACAGCCCTTAACATAGTATATGATAAAACACAGGTATAGATTTCCCCCAAGACTCACATGTCTCCAAAGCCCATTGCTCAAGGAAATTCTGAATGTAAACAAGCGGATCATCCCCATCCTGTATCTTTTTTGTCATTTTAGCTCCCATACCTGACGTGTCTAGATACAGCACTGTAACCACTTTCAAAAGTGCAGCTCTACAATTATTGAATGGTGCTCCATAATGAGCAGTGTTTACTCTAGTAACACCAGAATATCCTGCTCTTGACGAAACATCATCAGCTCTTTCCCCAAGGATAGCAATTTGGAGACCCTTAATGTCCCCTATAGCCATCGTGTTTCCTCCTGTCATGTTCTCTAATTCATGTATCCATTTCCCAGTGCCAGCAGTTAAACTCAGGAGTTTACACCTTAAATTATTCTTGTCCATCTGTGGCCAAGGTATACACTGTGGTCTGGCCCCTCCCTTATTTATTTATTTATTTATTTATTCGCATTTGTTTAGCGCACATGCAGCCAGGGAGCATTGTGGCGCTTGTTACAGATATGATTTGTTGTACATACATTGAAGTCATTTATTAGTTGCAGGAGAAGATTGCAGCTATGAGAAATGGCTAGTTGTGCATACATTGAAATCATTACTTAGTTGCCAGAGAACGAGAAATAACTACAGGAGAGGAAGAGAGGAGAGGAGATAGATGAGGAGAGCGTAGCGAACTAGAAGAAGAGGAATTAGTTAAACAAGATGGCTTTCAGCTGTTTTCGGAAGGCAATGAGAGAAGTTTCTGCTCTGAGCGTGCTAGGTAGAGCATTCCATAGCTTAGGGGCAATGTAGGGGAAGCTTATTCCCCCTGCTCTAGCTCGTTTGATGCGTGGGACCCCGAGCTGGTTGGATTGGCATTGCCTAGTTGGTCTGGAGGAGCGAGATCTGACCAGGGTGTCAGACAGGTAGGAGGGTGCGGACAGGTTGATACACTTGTGTGCAGTGGTAAGTATTTTGAATGTAATGCAATCTTTGACAGGTAGCCAGTGTGCTGCCTTTCTGGCTTGTGCAATGTGGTCCCTTTTTGGTATATTGAGAGCTGCTCTTAGAGCATTATTTTGTGTTGTTTGGAGTTTAATGAGATTGGAATTGGAGGTGCCAGCCAGTAACGCATTACAATAATCTAGTTTGGCTCCAATGGTGGCTCTGGCGTTAGAGAGGCAATTATCTTTGGTTAGGAAAGGTTTGATGGCATTGATGAGCTTAGTGCTCAAAGCGGAGGCAGAAACAATAGAGTTGACTTGTTTGTCCATGGAGAGTGAGGCGTCAATGTGTACTCCTAGTGTTTTTACAGAAGGTAGAACTGGGATGATGCAATTGTCTATGGAGAAGTTGGTGTAGAGTGGGTCGAGGTTAGTGAGGGTGGATTTTTGACCAAGGATGAGAATTTCGGTCTTGTCTCCGTTAAGACATAGGCCGTTTGTGGCCATCCAAGCTTGGATGGTGGCGTATATGTTCTGGAGGGTGGCTGCGTCCTGATGGTAGAGTCCTGTGAGCGGGAGGAGTACTTGGGTATTGTCGGCGTAATTGGTGTATGTGATCCCCAGTGCATCCAGTTTATCAAAGAGGGGTTTGGTAAACAAGTTATAGAGGGTAGGCGCTGTGCATGAGCCCTGCGGGACTCCATGCTTGATGGTAGTAGGCTCTGCATTAGCTATTTTGGAGAACACTTTCATTGCTCTTCCTTCGAGGAAGGAGGTGATCCAGTTTGTGGCTTGTATGGAGAAATGTGCGGCCTGGGTGAGATGGCTCGTGAGAATGGCATGATCAACTAGATCAATGCAGCCGAGAGGTCTAAGAGGAGCAGAAGGGCCAATTTCCCTTTGTCTAGTATTAGGGTAATTTGGTTCTTCAGATCTAGTAGGGCGGTTTCAGTGCCATGACCTTTGCGAAATCCGGACTGCCTTTTACCTAGGACAGAGTTGTTTTCCAGGTAGGACTGTATCTGCATGTGTGCCGCTTTATCTAAGATTTTCAGAAGAAATGGGACCGTTGTGATGGGTTGGTAATTGTTAGGTTGGGCAGGATCCAGGGTTGGTTTCTTTAAGAGCGGACGCACCCAAGCCTCTTTAAGGCTGTCAGGGACTATGCCCATCTTGAATGAGGCGTTGATGAATGTTGTGATGATCGGTGTGAGGGGTGCTGCGCATTCTTTAATGATGTTAGGGTGGCATATATCGGCTTTGCATTGAGATGGTTTAAGCTGTTTAAGGATTTGGAGAACATCTGCTTCGCTGATTGGAGAAAAATTAAATTTGGAGGCGTGCTGGTCGTTAGCGGTATTGGCGACAGGGGTCTGTTGGGGGTGCAGAACCTTGAAGTGTTCTGCTATTTTATTTTGAAGAAGGTCTATTTTATTTAACATCGCTGTTTGGATGCTATTGCACCAGGCTTCATCCTTAACAATCTCATCTGTACAGATTGGGGGGATAGTGAGCTCTTTAAAGATGGTGAAAAGCTCTTTTGAGTGGGAGTTGGCTTCCAGAATACGTTTATTGTATGTTTCAGACTTAGCCTGAAATATAGCACTTTTGTACTTTTTAGAAATATGCAGAAAGTCTATTTTGGTGGCATCACAGGGATTGGCCTGCCATGTTTTGAGGGCTTGGCGCTTGCACTGGCGTAGGTTTAATAGGTCCTCTGTGAACCATGAGTTGGAATGAAACAATTTTTTTTCTTTTTTGCTTTCAAGAGGAGCTGCGGTGTTGATGGCATGAGTGAGTGTATCTACGAAAATCTCTGCCAGAATGTTGGGGTCAGATGAGAAGGGAGGTGCTAGGCATAGGTTGTTGAGAAAGGGACGTATATTGTCTGCAGTAAGTTTTTTGGCACTTTTGGCCATTTTAGCTGGTGCAGGTATAAGTGGTTTGGATTATGAGGATATGGGGATGTAGAATTGGAGGCAGTTGTGGTCGGACCATGGGAGGGCTGTGTTGGAGTTGATGGTGGAGCCACAGTTGTGATCTGCCACCCAGTCTAGGATACGGCCTTTATTGGGTCGGGGCAGTAACTATCTGTGTGAATCCTAGGTCTGTGAGATTTCTAGCGAGTGAGGTGGCTGCTTTGTCAAGTTATCATTGTATCCGAGGTTTAGGTCTCCTAGAAGCAGAGTTTTAGAGGTTTGTTTGATGTTTTTTCCAAGGAGGTGGTTGACTATGTTTGTGAAGTTATTGGCAGGGCCTGGAGGTCTATATATGACATGAATGTTTACTGTTTCTTTAGGAGAGAGGGTGAGTTTGACCGACAGGATGTCAGTAGTGTCTTCCCCGGTGGTGGGGGTCTGCCTTAAGGCTAGGGAATCTTTAAAAATTAGTGCGACCCCTCCTCCTGTTTTAGCTGATAGGTCCTGTTTTAAGATTGAGTATCCTGGTGGTACAGCTAGGCTGATAGTAGGGCCAGATGCAGAATGCAACCAAGTTTCTGTTAAGGCTAACATATCTAAGTCTTGGCTGGTAATAATATCATTGACTTCTAGTGCGTGGGCGTTGAGTGAACGAACATTTAATAGGGCACATTTCAGGTGTTGGAGCTTTATTGATTGTGGTGGCTTGAGGTCGGTGGTTGGAATGAGCTTTTTGGTAGTGTGAGTGGGTTTATTAGTCAAGTGAGGTCTAGGGGGAGCCAGCGTTGGAGCCTTGTTAGGGTGCTTATGGGTAGTGTTGTTTGGTGGGCGGAGGGTCTTAGCATGGGTGCGCGAGCCTAGACGTGAGTTCCTAGGTGTTACCTGCATAGGTGTGGTGGGGAATGCTAAGGGGAATGTACGTGTTCTGAGTCTGTGCTGCCTAAGTATGAATTCTGGCATATTGGGGGGAGTAGCGTGTGTGGTGGAGTGTCTGAGTTCCATGCTATGGCTGTTGAGTTGCCCTATGGGCATAAGGTAGGCAATACTGCTAGTAAGTACGATGTGGACTATACCTAAGAGGATGTATGGTGTGTGAGTGGTGTACATATTGGGATAGGACTGAGAGAGCTGGGATGCCATATAGGTTAGACAATACAGTGGCACAGATGACTCTACCAACCAAAAGGCACAACACAGTAGTTCAGTGGTCTCTAGCGACCAAAAGGCACAACACAGTAGTTCAGTGGTCTGTAGCGACCCTAAGGCACAACACAGTAGTTCAGTGGTCTCTAGCGACCAAAAGGCACAACACAGTAGTTCAGTGGTCTGTAGCGACCCTAAGGCACAACACAGTAGTTCAGTGGTCTCTAGCGACCATAAGGCACAACACAGTAGTTCAGTGGTCTCTAGCGACCATAAGGCACAACACAGAAGTTCAGTGGTCTCTAGCGACCATAAGGCACAACACAGTAGTTCAGTGGTCTCTAGCGACCATAAGGCACAACACAGTAGTTCAGTGGTCTCTAGCGACCATAAGGCACAACACAGAGGTTCATGGGTCTCTAGCGACCATAGGCACAACACAGTAGTTCAGTGGTCTCTAGCGACCAAAAGGCACGACACAGTAGTTCAGTGGTCTCTAGCGACCATAAGGCACAACACAGTGGTTCAGTAGTCTCTAGCGACCATAAGGCACAACGCAGTGGTTCAGTGGTCTCTAGCGACCATAAGGCACAACACAGTGGTTCAATGGTCTCTAGCGACCATAAGGCACAACCCAGTGGTTCAGTGGTCTCTAGCGACCATAAGGCACAACCCAGTGGTTCAGTGGTCTCTAGCGACCATAAGGCACAACCCAGTTGTATAGTATTTTCTTGTGACCTAGGGTTGACTATTGAAATAGGGCCAGGGAACAGTACTTTAAAAACGCATACATTGTGGGACACCTAGAATTGAGGATTGCAGTTGGGCCATGGGAACAGCTGTATGTACTGAGAGTGATGGTTAGATGCATACATGAAGACTAGACAGATGGTGTGTGTCTATCAACATTGTGGCTAGTAGGAAGCATTAAACAGGCAGTGTGCACAAAAGCAGGCAATGTAGCGATCCTGTGGGGAATTGTTTTACTGTAGAAGAGTAGTCTATGTCTGTGTTGAATAAGAGACTCCCTGTATCGGCAGGTGACCGCCTCTGCGGTGTGGGTCAGCGCCGGCGTGTGCAGGCTGAATCATGCAACGATTTTCCACATAATAGCTATGGTGCATGCAGCGGGTACCGATTATGGACGATCGGCGATACCGACCATTGCGCATATCAGATAAATGGTATGATGGGCTTACCGAGATAGGTCCAGGGTCCGTGGCCCAGGCCTAGGACGCCTCCGGACAGGCTCCAGACAGGCAGCCTTGGTGTGTCGCCTTCGTGGGTGTGCCGGCTTGACGCCTGCCGGCGATTGGATTGGCTGAAATGCGGGAGGGGAGCCAATCAGGCCGGGTTCACACTGAGGTGGGCTGTGAACCCGGCCTGATCTAACAAAGGAAACTGTGAGACTCTAAATTCGCTCTCATCTCCCATTGTTTGCCTATCCATAGTAGGGACAATGGTTCTGCACAGCCTTCTTCCTGGAAGCGACCTTAACCTGCTCACATAAGGTGGCAAGTCCCCCCTCTGACCATGGGTTCACCCTTTACATGGCGGATATATCCGTGTCAATTATTCTGATGCCCAAGATATATGTAGGTCTAAATCCGACCATCTGACCTCTTTATCTATTGTAAAACATCCCTCAGGTCTTCCTTTTTTCTTTTCATTTCCCTTCTCTCATTTGCCCTTCATATTTCTTCATCTCTACGTCTTTGCATTATTTTATTCCTCAATTTCTGTTCCTCTTCTTCCCTCCTTTTTCTTTCTAGTCTTTCTTTCTCTTTGATCACCCTCTGTCTGTTGCATACTTTCTCTGTTCATCTGCTCTTTCCTGTTTTCTCAGTTGCTCCCCTTGATACAACTGTTCCTGTCTTTGTCTTTCTTTTCTTTTTGCCCCATCATATTTCAATCTTTCTTCCCTTTCTTCATCCTTTTTATCCTGCTTGTCTCGATCTTCCCTTTGCCTTATGTCCTCGACGCTTTTAACATCGAGTTTGAGCAAAATCTGACCACCATCCATTTGTTCAGTATCAGCTCTAACTCATCAGCCTTATCCTTTTCTCTTTTCCATCTCTTTATTTCTTGTCCGATATCTAAAGATGTACTTGGTAGATAACTTCTCTCCTTATCGCGTCTCTCCTTGTCCCTTGGGATCTTAGAGATGACATCTCTCTCAGTATTTTTCTCTGGGCCCTCGTCCTTGCTTTGCGCAGTTGACTCATAGGCCGGGTTACTATACCCTGTCGCTGCCTTGAGCTCTGTTAATGCATATAGCCATCATTCTTCTTACTATCAGAATCTGTTTGAGGCGCCGGGCATGGAGTAAAAAGCTCCTCACCCCCCTCTGTGCATACATTAAGTATCCAATCTACAGGAGGCGGGTCCTCTCTCTCCTCCTGATACATTTTCCAGAGCTCTAAGCTCGCTAGTCGCTTGTCTAACTTTTTCCCTGTGTTTGCAGCATGCAAATATGTTGTAATATGCTTCAAAACTGCCTTTGACAGTGATCCCCCTTGTGGCCACGGCATGAACATTTTATCTCTGGTTCCTTTAACCTATTCTGCACTGTACTGTCTAAGCTTAGGTGCGTATTTCGGCAAAGGCGTATAAGCAAACTAATATCCTCCATTTTGACACATCACTCTTTGACCGTCAATACTCACCGTTCATTCTTTGCAAATTTCAATAATACTTTCCAAGAAAATAAAACAATATGAGCGTGCACCTATCGTTGCAGCTCCAAACCCTCTACATCACGTTTTTTACATTAATCTGCTAAAAATACCATAAACTCAAGTTCGTTAAAATACATGCTTAGTTCTTTAACTCTCATGTTTCTCCTCTTTTCTTTTATCAATTTTGTCTATTATTTCGTGATTGTTACACAATAACATAAAACAAACAGACAAACAAACACACTCGGCCAGCCACATATATCTTAGCCTTTCTCATCAAGACTTCTCCTGCTTCTAAAAATACACCTACGGAGTTTGAATAGCCCTCTTAAAACATGTCTTTTACTGGGTTTCTTCTCCTACTTCTTCTACTATGGGATTTTAGGAGCTATAGCTTCTGTTACGTTCTTTAAAACGCAGGTATCTAGGCATTCTCTTTATTGTGGACTCCCCCTCATGATACTTCTGAAAGGCTTAGCCTCTCCTCAAGTCAATGTACTCAATATTTAACAATCATTATTCTCAAGTTTCTTTTTCCCCACCACCCTCCGTTACTCATTTTCCCTTTATCACTTTCTTCACCTACTGCCCTTTCACACTTTTGCCACCTCACTCAGTTTTACTCACCATTCGAATTTATCAAATTCTGACTCTCAGGATCATACGCCTCCTCAATAGCCTCTCCAACTTTCTGTTCATTCAGCTTCCTGTGGACACTGGGAGGGGTTTCTGCATGAAAACAAGGGGACCTGTCTAACCTGGCTTGCAAGACTTCACATTACACTAAACCGCTATCCACAGGGAGCTTCACATCCTTTCAGCCGAATGACAGAGGTCGTGTTATGCTCACCTGATATCCCTGGGGGCGTCCGGAAGGCTCTGAGATATGGAAGCCTGGATGTGTAGTGGCCCAGTGCTGAATAATGAATCTGCAATTACAAAAAGAAGGGAGGATTTGTGATGACTGTTTCTAATGGGTGAATATCCCACATCCCTCTGACCGATTTCCTTCCCACTGGGTTCTTTTCTCACCTTAGTTATTTGTAGGGTGAGCTATCCATCCTGCGTTTCTTGTGCAGGGGTGTTTGACGTTTGTTGGAGAGCTGCCTGAGTTGCTTCACTGGCGCAGTATGCCTTTCTTGGGCCCAGGCCTGCTGTGACCCCGATTCTGCTGGTAGGCAGGTAGGCTTGTTAATTGTCTTTGTTTTGTTGATGGTGGGAATTAGTTAATGTTTTTATCTCCTTCTTTTCAGGTGCGAAGGTCTTGATGCTGGCCTGCCGGATGGAGAAGTACGTTTTCTAGGTAAGAGAAAGCGCGAAGCGCAGTGCCTTTATTGTCTTTTAAAGCTAATCTGTGGTTTCTTCTCCTCACAGGCCGCTGTGGTGCAGCGAGTGGATGAGAGCGCAATGAAAAACAGGCCCCCGGAATCCGTTAAGGTAAGTACAGCACTGTGCGGTTGTTTAATATTGTAAGCGAACCTGAATATGTCTCTTTTTCTTTGCAGATGTTGCTGTGGTGCTCTGGATGGAAGCATGGCTTAGCGCGATGAAATTCAGGTAAGACTGATAAAATTTGATGTTTTGGAAGCACGCGTTCTAATATTGTTTTTCCCTTTCTCGTTATTGCAGGTCACAATGTTCGAACAGCAGCTGTGGTAGCGGTTCGCCGGATGTCCTTAAGCTAGTACTCACAGGTGAGTGATGTTTCTTCTTCTCTCGGTTTCCACAGATTGCAGCCCATTTGAGATGCTGAGTGCTGGAAGGTGTTTTCTCAGGTAAGACACAATAATCTAGTTCTTGTTCTTGCAGGATTACAGGAAGATGCTGAAGACCAAGAGCTGGACATGGTGAGCATCACAAGGTCTCCATGACGCCCAGGTGGATGAGGTTTAAAGGCTTCGTGTTCTGTTACGCTCACCTGATATCCCCGGGGCATCTGGAAGGCTCTGAGATCTGGAACCCTGGATACTTAGTTGTCCAGTGCTGAATAATGAATCTACAATTACAGAAGGGAGGATTTGTGATAACTGTCTCTAATGGGTGAATCTCCCACCTCCCCCTGACCGATTCCCTTCCCACTGCGTTCTTTTTTCACCTTAGTTATTTTTAGGGTGAGCTATCCGTCCTGTGTTTCTTGTGCAGGGGCGCTTGATGTTTGTTGGCGAGCTGCCCGAGTTGCTTCACTGGTGCAGTACGCCTTTCTTGGGCCCAGGCCTGCTGTGACCTCGAATCTGCTGCTAGGCAGGTAGGCTTGTTAATTGTAAGTCTTTGTTATGTTTATAGTGGGAATTCATTAATGTCTTTATCTCCTTCTTTTCAGGTGCGAAGGTCTTGATGCTGGCGTGCCGGATGGAGACGCACATTTTCTAGGTAAGAGAAAGCGCAAAGCGCAGCACCTTTATTGTCTTTTAAAGCTAACCTGTGTTTTCTTCTTCTTCTCCTCACAGGCTGCTGTGGTGCTGCGAGTGGATGAGAGCCCGATTAAAAACAGGCCCCCGAAATCCGTTAAGGTAGGTACAGCACTGTGCGGTTGTTTAATATTGAAAGCAAACCTGAATATGTATGTTTTCCTTTGCAGATGTTGCTGTGGTGCTCCAGACGGAAGCTTGGCAAAGCGCGATGGAATTCAGGTAAGACTATTGGAATTCGATGTTGTGGAAGCGCTCATTCTAATATTATTTTTCCCCTTTCTCGTTATTGCAGGTCGCAACGTTCGAACAGCAGCTGTGGTAGCGGTTCGCCGGATGTCCTTAAGCTAGTACTCACAGGTGAGTGATGTTTCTTCTTCTCTCGGTTTCCACAGATTGCAGCCCATTTGAGATGCTGAGTGCTGTAAGGTGTTTTCTCCAGTAAGACAAAATAATCTAGTTCTTGTTCTTGCAGGATTACAGGAAGATGCTGAAGACCAAGAGCTGGACATGGTGAACGTGACGCTGTGGGCTGCAGAATAACATGAAGAGTGTTCTGCAGTCAGGGTCTGGTTTATATAGCCCAGGTAAAGTAGTACCAGGGAAAGTAGTTTCAGGCCTGACAACTCCAAAACACTATACTGCATGGCTTGGTTCTTAGAGCTAGACTGTGTGGGTGCTTCTATGTTGGATTTAAAGGCCCATGTACATAAATGGGACCTAGTTTGAACAGCCCTTCCTTCCTACATATGAGCCTGGTGCCAAAGGTGCCAGGACTGGTTCCAGGAGCCCTTTAGCAGTGGTTCTAAGGCCCTCAGGGTTCTGGTGGAAGCCTGCTTGTGGCACAACTTGTGCCCCCTCACAGTGGTCATGACAGGTTGTGAGATATTTCCAGGACTCAAAAGCTTACTTATCTCGATTGATATCTAACAATCATCTCAGCTACCACGTGGACTGGAGTTCTCAGTCCTTTAAGATGAGGTAGCAATACCCTTGAGAAGGATGGGGATGCAGAAATGATTAAAACATCAGTAATCAAAACAACTCAGCTAGATGGCAAAAGGATAACGTTCAGTGCAAAATCTCTCAATGCATTTTAGAACAAAGCTTGTTCATATAACAGAAAATCATCATAGGTGACGCTAACATGCGTATTACTAACGTCATACTATGTGGCAAAATATAAAAACCTAGAAGCAAGTGTGATAGGGTCTAAGAACACATCTAAGTATACGATCCATACTCGTTTAAGAAGTGGAATAAAGTAATAGGCTTCTTAACATCAGGTGGGGCAACTAAGCCCTCCCTTCAAACAGGTCACTCTGAACATCACAAAATATATGATATTCTATTGGCTAAATAACTATAGGACCCTTGATCGTGTTGTCCTGCATCATTGGTTGGCTTCTAACCTCTGTCAGTACCTTCCCACCTATGTTAGCAGCATGCAGGCTAAGCGGCCTGCTGCTGGTGAGCTTGTCTTAACCATAGCTTCCCACCAATTAGCATATCCATCCATCATCACCTCAGAGGTATGCTGGCAATTAGGACTTTGAACTTGTCCTTGGGAGTATTCTTTTTTCTGAGAAATTCAGGGGAGTGAAGGCACGCTCTGCCCTCGTGCATAGGTGTGACCATCATGTTCATCCAACTTCTTCTCCCCACGTGACTGAAGACCACAAAACCGATCTTCTAGTGTATTAAAATACTATTTTCTAATAAACCTCTGACATCTTCTTGTTTTTGTCCATGCCTCCTGAACAGGAGCTTCATTCTTTCACACAATATGTATCCAATGTCATCTCACTCCAGCCTGATATGGCCTTGGCTTCTTAGCTTAACCAGCCTCGACTTTCTGAGATTCGCCTGTAATTCACTTGTTTTTCTAACTTCGACATACTGGAAAAGCGGCCTTATGTCTTTTGCTCAACTCTGCTATTTGTACGTAGTGGAAACATCCATTCTTTACTCATATATATATATATATATATATATATATATATATATATATATATATATATATATATATATATGTTGGTATAAACAGCTCGATTTTTCCATCTATCTTGTTAGCATAAGCTTCTTCATCTTGATTCCAAAATGTCGCTAATCTTCAATACTTTCTTGATGCCTTGTAGAATTACCTGCATTCTCTCGTTTCTGCATCTCTTCTATGACTGTCAGCTCTGTTCTGTATGACAACATCACTCTTTTCTTTCAGTTATTTGTCCTGTTCCTTTCATAATTTAATTCGAACGACCATCACATTGTCTCGCATGCAGGTATGGTTTTCTTTTTTTTTTTTCTTTTTTTTCATTTCAATAAAGGCTGTTATTACTGCTTTTGACCACTATAGTATTTCGTGCATATGCAAATATGTAATTTTTTGCAAAAGCCTCAACATATTTCCAGATCCTTATATCCACACATGACATTCCCAGTACCCCCAAAAAGGATTTTATCAGCCTAATTATGGTTGGTTGGGGAAATTTGAAAATAGCTTCTATTCGGGAATCTGTGATGCTCCTAATCCCTGATGATATGCTGTGCCGTAAATTGTAGACCTTTTCTCCAAACAACTGAAATGTCTGGATGTTGTGTGTCTTTTCTTTGCTAATGCAGTTAACAGTACTAACATGTCATGCGTACATAGCTCATAGGAAAACAGTGTGAGCAGTAGATCATCCACATACTGCAATCGTTGGGCTCTTGGTATATCTCATTATATGTAGTGTAGTCTGTGGGAGGCAACACAACATATACTAGAGCCCATAATCGGTAAAGTCAAACAAATACTGTGGGGTGCATTCAAAGGCCCCAAACTGAAGTCCCTTTCACATGAAAATCAGGTTTTGTTCGGCACCGACACAAAAACGGATTTGCCCATGGCTGCGTGTGAAAACTGAAGGTACCTTTCACCTGAAAAACAGGATTTTTAAAGACTGATCCCAAAAATGGCTTGACATGTTTATTTGCAGTTTAAATGTGAAAAATATACCACTGCTATCGGGAAAAATGTCAGAGAAAAAGGCATGGTGCGTGTTAAGAAAAAGTAATGTATATTATGTTTCGCATTCAAAATACTAGTGACATTTGAAAAGCCACTTTTTTCCATGAAAAGGTTCCTGTTGGCTCAAGGCAAACCCTTTCGGCTGGTGGGTGGGCAAATGCCACAAAGAAATCCTCCACTAAAAGTCTGGATGTTACATCCCCCATCTAATTACAACTGAAATAAAGTGTGAAACCCAGTGTTCCCTAGCTAGACTTTCTGGCTCTGAAGGACATGGGAGCAGGACAGTTCCCCTTGGCTGGAGCTTGACCAAATTGTGTGAAAATGGGGGCTACAACTTCAAAGAGCAAACAACCTACTTCAAAGAGACTCATAGAAAGAACTCTGGTCACAGGCTGGCCCAGGGAACGAGATGGCTGGATGAAGCAGAGTTTCCATTTGCTGACATTCAGATTTACAATTAATTTAAAAGGACTATTATAACTTACAACTTTTTTCCAGGAACCAGAGGTGAATTTTCTTCATTTATGTACCATTGTTTAGGTAATTTACAAGCGATGTTGGAGATATAAAATTCATGCACCTACGAGTTAGGGAACTGTAATGGCCAGTTAAACTAGGTTCCTGGTTGATTCCATCTTTCTCCTTGGTATCTGTAGTTTCAATGGCTCTGTACGTGTCTCATACTCTGGCTCCCAACATATAGGCAATAGGGGCAAGGTGATTGAGGTGGGGGAGCTCGGATCCTTCTCTACATCACCAATGCTAATCTGGCATCTTCAGCTGTGTTTTTTGGGAGTTCACTTGAGGCGATCGCGGGTGGCATTGCATGGTGAATTATGTAATTTATGTATCCATCCACCCAATCCTATAATGAAGTGCCTCCTGTAAGCGGACGACGAGAGAAAAAGTCCACTGGATGTTCTTCTTTGCAAGGTTCGTGTATTATATAGTAATTGTATTCCTGAAGGCGGAGTCCCCATCTTGCAATTCTTGGCAGCCTTTATGCCCTTGGTTTTCCTCATATGGTGACAAGAGCCTGGTGGTCCATTATTAATGTGAATGGCTTCCTGTACACAAACAAATGAAAATGTTTGCAGGTCCACACCATGGCTAAGGCCTCCTTTTTTCACTTACAAGTACCTCTGCTCTGTCTCCGTTAGGCTCCTGCTGGCATAGGACACTTTCTTCCTTTTGGCATGCTCACTCCCTGAATGTTGGGCTAGGATTGCACAGCATTTCCAGGTCTGTGAACCTTGATTGCTATTGGTCCACCGTAGTGAGATGACATCTTGCGATGCTACATCTACCTATTAATATAATAATGGTGCAGTCGTATATTGTCGCAAGACACCACTTATGATATTATTCTGGTGTTTTGCATCAGCCCTTCCTGTGGCACTCAATCAACGTGCAAAATACACTATAGTGCATGTTTTCTTGTCCGATGACTGAACTGCAAGTCTGCAATGCTCTTGAAACATGCTCTTTAGACAGGATTCAATGCTGATTGCTTGATGTATCGACTGAAAACATTGCCACGTCCATTGAAACCTTTTTGCATCAAACTGGCCTCATGGATACTAATCCTTGCAATTCGCTGATTGAGGCCTAGCAATTAACTGCAGATTCCCTGGCTATTTTGAAACACTCCATCATGCATGCCAACAAATATGCTCCCTGGTACTCCTCTGAACTATGGGCACTGAAACAAAGATGTAGACAAGCCGAGAGAAGATGGCATCGATCTCTAGACCCTCTCATTACTGGGTCTAATTTCCTGCTGTATAATGCTAATGGTTTGTGCCCAATGCTTGCATTTTGTGTCAGTACTACAGTCATCACTACTCTGTTGGAGTGCGAGAATAAGAAAAACGTGTCTTGATAGTCAGGGATCCCTAACATGGGAGCTGTGCATATCGCTATCTTCAACTCTTCAAATGCCTCCGTCATTTCTTCCATCTACTGTTGGGGCCTTCCCTACATTGTTATACATCCCCTATTATTATTATTATTATTATTATTATTATTGTGCTTCTTTTAGTTCACTTAACAACGGCCTATTGTAAGAGCTGTAGTCGAATACTCATGCTCTGCAGTAATTTCACAGATCCAGAAACTGTGGCATCTGCCTTATGGTTGTGGGTTTTAAGGTCTTATATATTGCCTTTGCTCTTTCTGGTGTCACTTTTCTCCTGTCTTGTGATATCAGTTGCCCAATGTTCAATACTTTCTTCTGGCAATATTGTAATTTGGGCTTGTCTACTTTGTACCCTTTTCCTGCTAGTACAGTCAACATGTGCATAGAGTCATCACTACACTGCATTTCTGTTTTGCTGCAAATCAACATGCCGTCTACCTATTGTGTTGAATTGAATTGAATTGCATTGATTGTTTATTTGTATAGCACCTATACACAATGGGCCTCATTACGACCCTGGCAGACAGCCCTGCCTGTAATACATTCATTTTAAGTCATTTTATTTCCAGCACCCTGGAATGGGCAATTACCAGGGTATTACAACCCTGGCGGACCAGGTAATTGCCCATTTCAGGGCGCCAGAGCGCCATGGGAATGGAGAGCTGCATCCATGGCACCATTCATGAATGGTGTCGGTGCATGCGTAATGCTGTTCTCGACGGTGCCGCTATGCCCGCCAAGTCTGACCTGGAGGGTGGAAAGGCACCCGTGATCACAACTCGCAGTTTGCCGGACCGGTACCATAGTTCCCAGACCGGCAGACTAGGAATGAGGCCCAATGTGTTTCAAAGCACTTCAAAGCAGGGAGGGAACAAGGGAGAATACAGTGACATTCTTATAAGTCCTTGATACAGTAAGAATTTAAAATTAACTATCGAACTCGGCCTGGCAACTTTTCATATAGTGCAAGAGATTTTGACAGTGATAGGGAGGGGAGGGGGCCCAGAGAGAGAGTGAGACAGACAAGCAGCTACCTTACTAGGACTGATGACAATTTTCATAGTGCCGGAATATGACGAGAGGTGGGGGGGTAGGGAGAAGGAGAAAACAGAACAAGCAACTATCGTACTAGGCCTATCGACATTTTAGATAGTGCTGGATGAGGAGATGGAGGGTTGAGGGGAGACAAACAAGCTGCTATCTTACAGGTCAGGTGACAATTCTGATAGAGTAAGAGCTTTGACATTGGTAGAAGAGGGGGTAGAAAGGAGAATGAGACAGACAAGAGGCTACCTTGCTAGGCTTGATGACAATTTTGGTAGTGCCAGAATAAAACAAGAGGTGGGGTGGACAGGGTGAAGGAGGGGAACATAACAAGCAACTATCGTACTAGGCCTGTTGACATATCATATAGTGCTGGAGGGGGAGAAGGAGGAAGAAAACAAGAGAGGGAGACAAACAAGCTACTATCATACAGGTTGGGCGACAATTCTGATAGAGTAAGTGCAAAGGATGCAATGAAGGGGGGAGATGAGGGGAGAGCAAGAAGTTGGATTGAAATAAGCAGAACATCTTAGAAAAAACAACTGGGGGGGGCAAGACAGAGAGTAAAACAGTTAAAAAGAATGGAGATGTAAGTGAGGAGAGCAATACAGTTGCAGAGGTCAGTAATAACACATAATGTTGCGAGATAAAAGGAAATGCAAGGCAGGATTCGGGATGAAGATGAGCACAGCAAGATTCAGGGCCACCATAAGTACAAGATGCAGGGGAAGTCCAGCATGAAAATTGAGATGGATGAATCACCATGAGACAAAGCGTCCACCAAAGCAAAATCAATGCATTGGCAATACGTTGGTGATGGTAAGGCCATAATGTATCAAGACAAACTCCTGCAAAGGTTTGATGTAGGGGGGTAGGAGAGGGCTAAATGGGAGGGGAAGCAGAAACGAAGGAATCATGCAATAAAAAGACAAACACATGCAGGTGAGAAGGGGGCAAGACAGACATCAAAGGCAACCATTGGGGTGGAGTGTGGGGGGCAAGAGGAGGCACAAGGGCAACCAGGGGGGGCAACCAGCGTATAACGACACATTCTAACTGTAGATTGGCTAAGTCCATTTGAAGGACCCTGTTCAATATGAAGGGGACTCACAGCACCCTTGAGGAAGACTAATGTGTTTCCACTTCTAATTTCTATACAGAAACAAAGTTAGGTCTTGTGTGTCTGGATGTCGTGGTATAGAGGAGATGGTGTTTTTCAAGTCTATGACCGTGAAATAGGTAGCCTCCGTAGGAATGCTACACAAAATTGTCACTGAATTCGGAACTAAAGGAAACTCTGCCTCAACAATATGGTTCAAAGGGTGCAAGTCCTAAATAATATACAACAACCCCTCTGTTGCCTTTTTCACAGGGTACACAGCTGTGTTGTACAGTGATTCTGATGGGATTAGGATGCCTTGCTTTACTAATGCTGCAGTTGTCTCATAAATGCCCTTGTCTGCCTCCCCTGACAGGGGATATTGTTTCACACTTGTTAGTGTTGCTCCTGGCTTAGGTTTTATATTTACTTCTCCTATTCCCTTAAGAAGCACCATGTCATAGGGACTTGTGGTACATAAGAAGACGCTGAGGACCTTTTGCCAGATCTTCCTCGAGAAATGGTGCAGTACTTATAGCATCATTGACATCCTCTGTTGTACCTCCATGTACTGTATCTTCACCAAGTATGTAATGCGGATGTTGAACACTAATTCATGATCTGGGTGGTTGTCTTTAAACATTTCTTTGTCTATTACAGTAGTTAACCTGTACCCTTTTGCTACCATGATCTCAGACCTCCATGCTCGCCCAGTGTCATCTGTCCCATGTACTGTTATTCTGTCGACTCCTACTATTACTGCCTTTAATTCTAGTGGTATCACTGTCCCCTCGTTATTGTCTAGTGGAAATTCTGGTCTTAATATGTACTCATTTGGATGGCCTGGTTGGTGTGTTCAAATAAGCACTGAGCCAAAGCTGATTTTGGTATTCTGTATATTTATTGGTTTAGTGTTTAGTATTATTAAAGTTAAGTTCAAATAGACATTCGAAAATATCCTCTAGTATGAAATGATATTTCAAAAATGTCCACTGGTTAATTCAAAAACATCCTCTAGTTTGAAATGAAAAATCAAATATGTCCACTAGGTGACATGTGTTTCGGCACTAAGCCCTTCTCAAAACCAGACATTCATTATCACAATCTTTCAGAAACAAAAACAAAGTTTATGTGTATGTTGATCACAGACAGAAAGGGATTGGAAAAGTATAGGATTGAGTAGGTAACTAAGAAATGTAAATCCAATAAATAGCACGAGTTGGTCCGCAGAGTTGTCGCAGTCCACAGCAGTCCACGCTGTCTTCCGTGTAGAATGAGTCTCTCTACACTTTTCACTGACTGGGGGTGGAGCGTCAAAACCCCAGTCCCAACGTGAAGTGGTTTGCAGACTTGATCCGCAGAGTTGCCACAGTCCACAGCAGTCCACGCTGTCTTCTGTGTAGAACGAGTCTCTCTGCACTTTTCACTGACTGGGGATGGAGCGTTAAAACCCCAGCCCCAAGGCAAAGTGGTATGCGGAGTTGGTCTGCAGAGTTGCCGCAGTCAACAGCAGTCCATGGACCCTGCCGAAATACCAACGCAGCATCGGAAGAGGGACAAGCTTTCTGAAAAGGCTTTGCCTGCAGACACACTGAAAAGCCCCTCGGGACGAGTCCTACGCAGGCAGTTCTCCCACCCTGACTGCTCCAGCAAGCTGTGAGGAGGTCTGGCCCCGAGAAAGGAAGACGCACCGGTGCCTCCCCCGCTCGCTTCATCTAACCACCATGCTGAAGCTGCTGGCACTGACTTTTCAAATAGTGACTCCTGCCTGGATTCCGACCCAGTCTTAGACACTGGGTCGATGTTCTCCCCCCCGCGGGGGCCCTCACAAGCAAACCAGGCAGCCACACCTGCACAAGTAGCAGCAAATATGAAGCTCTATGGGACAAAAACCAACTAGACGGATCCAAGACAACTTCAGCGGACCGAGTTGGTCTGGAACCTGGCAGAAGACGCTGACAGTTACTTGATCTCTCCTGGCCGGCAAACCGCTGCTGCGGTGAATGGCGCAACTGTAGCAGACATCGTAGGATGCTTGCCCCCGGTCGCCAGTTTGCCGGCCGAACTCAGGACCAACAGCAGAGGTCCTACGAAAACATCGCCCTACTTAAACAAAGACACTGAGGACGTTGATACTCAGCTTGCTACTCCTAACCACACACAATTTGAAGGTCACGCATTACAACAGCCGGCACACAAAAGCGAAACAAATGCCTCCTCAACCATAGATCTGGAAACAGGCATACTATCTGCGACAACTCAGGTCCTGATACATAATTAACCTCCTTTTCCTATTCTGTGCACCAATGACGATCGCCCACAATCAGAATCTATACTTCAAGCGGGTTCACGGTTTGGTATTGCTGCACCAGAATGGTCTTCACCACCGGCAGCCCAAAACAAAGAAGCAGCTCCGGGAGCAGACAACAGAGATCTGGTACTCCAATCACTACAAACAACTTCACCACATGTGGATCCATACTTGCATACAAGGGAGAAGTCAATGGCCATATATAAGAAAAAAACTACTCCATAAAAAAGTGGGAAAGAAGCAACGGAAAACACCACAAAGCCAACATTAAAGAAACAGCAAGGGTGAGCCAGAAAAGCAGACTCAGAAAACGCCATTTCCCAACCCCTTAATGTCTACGGCTCTAAAAGATTTCTTCACAAAGCAGTTTCAAAGAAAACTTGATGCGGATGCAGAATTATCAGACGCAGAAATTTCTAGACGCTGTTCTAGAAATTCCTCCAGCTTCCAAACAACATAAAACTACGAAAACCGCATCCAGCCATATGCAGCAGTCCATCCCTGATGCTCTGGAACCTCTTTTACCAGAACCCCAACCTCAAGGTGACCACCGATGTAACGAACAAGCCATCTGTCGGAACTACCACCCAGCACAAACATTGCTCTGGATGAAACCCCTATACAAAACTCGACCGAATTACTGCTCTTTCAAGAGGGTGACACTTTGGAACCATCACAGAAAATTGACTCAGAGAAACAGCCAGCTGACCAACCAATCCCGACATTGGAGCCACAAACAAGCAAAGCACAAGTCTGTAAGACTACTCCCTAAGAAAATACACCATCGATAGGGGGTCACCCACAACCCATAACAGTGCCCGAAAAAACAAAGGGATCAGAAAGCATCAGTGAGCAATTTCCCCTCCACGCCGAAAAACGAAGGGAGGACACCACTCTGGCCAAACATAGAAGATCGTGTAAATCTTCGCAACAGCACACAAAGATTCTCCTTAAAAAAACAGATTTACTGACTATCATGTCAGCTGTCATCATCGCCCTTGCACCATTCGGCAAGTTATATGAAGCAATGAACGACTCCATGAAGGACTCCATAACGGTAACGGCTATGATGCACTCCAAGCTGATCTTCGTAGAAGGTTTCATAATGGCGCTCGAACAAAAGAATGCGGATAAAGAACGCCACTGGGAGGAAAGACTCCTAACACTCGAAGACAAAGCCAACCTACAAACTGTGCCCAACACATCGCCACCACAACAAAAAAAATCATCGAAAGGGATGCAAACCACATTCAAAGAAAAGCAACCTCCACATATATTGCAGAAGACAAATTCACACCAGATGTCTCAAAAAGAGACCAAGATTGAGCTGCCTCCAGCTGCAGTGAGAGCAGGAGTCACTCTGTACCGGGACGTAACAACCAATAAACAAGGACTTCAAAAGAATGCACCCACGAAAATCCCAAAAATATTCAAACTGGCTAAACCACCAACACAGTTACAAAGTAAACAACAAACAACAAAGACCTCTCTCCTGTCCAACACTCCAAAGGATCCCATACAATTAGATCTGGAAGTAATCGACCTGGCCAAGTCCCAAATAACCCCAAAGACTTTATGGCCTGCCCCATATTAATTAACCTAACGCTTCACCTCGACCAAGATGGTGACCGAGATTCATCTCTCGACTCAACATTCAACACAGGACTAGCATCTAAACTAGAGACGCCCACCATCAAACTTGATCAAAGAAAGAAGGTATGTCTACCTTCTTCACAAACCAGATCTCCCGACGCCAAGCCAGAAAATTCTGACCTCAATTTAAAGACACAAAAAACAAAAACCAGGCCGACGTTAGCCAACAGAGACAATAAGACAACCAAGACTCCCAAGCACAGTGGCTTAGTGCACAGTACATCAGAGGGTTGAGCAAAAAAATGAGGAGATGAATACCAAGTCAAATCAGTGGCCTCTACACATTTACTACAATCAACTCTAACCCGCACTTTTAAGATTGAGCAACTAGATGCAGGGCGAAACTACCTGATACTGAACAGAAAATCAGTACTCGAAATATTAGGTAAAGTGCAGAAACTACGCATGCTGACATCAGAAGACTTTACCCTGATTGAACCATACCACAGAAACAAGAAAGCAAAAGAGTACCTCCACATAAAAACATCGGCATTACACGAAATCAAACAAGACGTCTACACTGACCTAGAAAAATTGGGCTTCCGTCTTTCCGAACTACCCAACTCAGCACCAGCACCTCGGAAGGCTGCCTCGCAAAGATCCACTGAACCATCAAGGTACCGATGGTCCAGAACAGAAGAACTATATAAAAGTAAAAGATCGGACAGTCGGCGGAGCACATGGGAAACAACGCGATCCAGATACAATGGCTCAGACCGACGCAATCATGAGAGATCCAACTACAATCAAAATGACAACTCTGAATATGGCAGAAGCGAAAGACTGTGGTCAGACAGAAACCTCGACCATCCAAGAAAAACAAGACTCCAGGACCCCGAAGAACCCTGGTCAAAGCGGGAAGAAGCTCTTAGTCAGACACATCAGAAATGGAAGAAACAAAGCAAGTCAGTGGGAAATGATCAAAATGAAGACTGTGGCCCCATTGGACCTTGGAAGTGGCTAAGAAACGCTTTAAAACTAGACTTAGTGAAATAGCAACTAAGGACAGAGGGCGACCAAGAGAGAATCAACATGTGCCCTAAACTCGACGTACCACCAGAAACAACACTGACCATGGGGTCCTGAAACACGTGGGGACAAGAACACCTTACAAACTCAGAAGCACAGGACCTTGGAGTTTTTTCCATCATTTGTCTCCAGGAGACTTGGTTGTTGTAGAAGCCAGCCCTGGACGGCTATGAAATTCAAATATCACCAGCAGTCAAAGACCTTTTTGAACGCCCATCCTCGGGCCTCTTAACAGCCATGCAGGCAGGATCAGGAATCACCATTACAAAAAAAGTTGTAGAGGCCTATGGAATCTTTGCAATCCTAACCACATGGAACCACACAAAACTGGGCTCAGCAAACTGGACCACAACGAATCTAGCGATTATAAATCTGTACTGGAACCCTAAAAGAACAAAAACTTCGACCTTCTGTGCAGCTGTTGCTGACACAATAGATAAATTCCAAATTGAGCTAGAGAACACACATATCATCATTTGTGGTGATTTAAACGCTAACATGTGAATCAAGGGCGGGTAACATTACCGACCACCATCCGACTCCACCATCGGTCGAAAGAGTTGAGGCTTGGACGAACCTTATGAATTCAAGGAACTTCCACAATGTCGCGCTACTGAGAGGCCACCAGCCTGCCAACATGGAAACGGGCTAACTCAGCAACCACTCTGGACTACATCTGTGTGGCTCACGCTCTGCTCCCATATATTGACCTCTTCAAAGTCAGAAGAACAAAAGAAAAAGTGACCATAACTTGATTTGTTTTAGTGACCACCTGTCCGCTAAAACAAGTGTATGAACAAAATGTCGAACCATCCGCACGGCAGACACGCCAAAAAATAACAGCTGCAGAAATAAGACATATAACAAACATATACACTTACTCGTCCGCAACCAGCAACATCGGAATCTCTACGGCCAGACTTAACTATCTCCCGTTGCTGCTCCCATACAAAGCAAGAAACATGAAAAAGAAAACATTCGTCAAGAAAGACCTACACGAGTATGATAGAAGGCTGGTAATCAAAAGAACAGAAATAAGAAAACTAAAATGATTAACAAGACATACATGTTCATTCGAAGCAAACAGCAAATTTGGGGAAGCTACAAGAAACTATAAGGCATGAAAAACCCACAAAGCAAATTTATACCAAAATGATGCAGAAAAAATGCTAAAGGTGCTAGCCTCTAAAAATTCCAGAGACTTTTGGGCGGTGATAACAAGCAAAGATCTGCAAACAAATAACCACCTTGTCAACGCAGTACCGGAAACCGACTGGATAAGCCATTTTACAAGTCTTTTCGCCCCTCTCTCGCCAAAGATAACAAAACCGAAGCACAAGGCCGAGAACGGATGGGTCGACCTAAAGGACGTAGAGGACATTAAAACAGCCATCATTCTCAATATAAAATCATGGAGGGCACCGGGGCCTGACGGCCTTACACACATCGATCTGAAACGTCATCCAGTGGAATGGTCAGTCCTCATAAGCAAAATATTCGAGCAATGCAGAAATTCCAAACAGATCCCTGTATACTGGACCCAAGCAGTGGTGGTTCCCATATTAAAAAAAGGCAAGAGAGACAACCCCCGTGAATTACCGCCCCATCGCACTAATGGATATCATTGGGAAAATATTTGCCACCCTTCTACTAACAAGATTCCAAAAATGGGCCAGAGAATCACCATGCTCAGACCCATTTCAAATGGGCTTCTTGAAAAATGCCAGCACCAGTGTCAACATCATGCTTCTGAACATAATAAAAAGTAACATCAGAACAGGAGCACCAAGAGTTTTCTTAGCATTTGTGGATCTTTCACAAGCTTTTGATAAAGTAAATCGACAAAAATTGTGGCGCAAATTGAAAACCTGCAATTGCCCGCCTGAAATACTAGATCCAGTAATAACCATGCACACTGACACCAAACTACGGGTACGGCTAAGCCAACAAGGTCTGCTGTCAGAAGAGATCAGCTCAGAACGAGGAGTAAAGCAAGGCTGTCCTCTGGTCCCAGCACTATTCAGAGCCTTTCTGGGGGACTTCCAAAACACAGAAGAGACCATGAGGGCCTTTCCTACAAAAATCAACCAAAGCCCTATTCACAAATTCTCTACGCAGATGCCTTGATCCTATTGGATCAAACACAAATTGGTCTCCAACGCCAGCTAACCAACCTATCCAAATACATCAAAGTGAATAATTTAGAAATAAACATGTCTAAAATGAAAATATTGATCCTGGAAAACAATACAACAATGAAAACAGAAAAAAGGCACTGGACGCTCAACAGCGTTAAAATAGAAGTAGTCGCTCACTTCAAATATCTGGGCATAACGGTGAACTCATTAGGAAATGAAAAAAAGATGCAACAGGTTTTGTGGGACAAAGTAAAAACTCTAACAACTCAAACCCGCCAGATACACAAAAAGTTCGGAAAATTCTCTTTAACACCAGCAATACAATTCTACAAATCAAAAGTAGTACCCACACTGGTCTAGGGGATGGACGCAACCCTAAACACCCGGCCCATACTCTGGTTGAAGTTGGAAGGCCATTTATGGAAAGCTTTTCCTGGGACTACCAAACTCAACTTCAATGGAAGCCATCAGGCACAAACTGGGTCTTCTTTCATTAGCAGCGTTGTTGAGCAAAACCAAATGCAACTTCACAGGAAAATCTTAACACCGAACAGTCTGCCAATTTACCAGATCATCACACTTGAAATTAAAAAAGGATGCTGCAAAGCTCTAAACCTTTGGGAACGGAACTTGAACACTAAATTAGAAGACTTAGCCTGCACACAGGACGACCTGGTCTGCAATCCACAAAGAGTTTTAAAAAAAATGGAGAACCAAGATTGGATCACTACGTGCGAGAAGGCAGCAGAGAACAGACTTTTAAGGCACTTGCCACCGAACACGAACAAATTTAGTACACCCCTTCTGTACTGCTCAAAATTTCCAAACAAAATGTATCAGAAAATGTTGATGAGAATACGCCTCAACCTTCTACCGACGCAAGAAATCCGCTCAATCAGAACAATCACACCCTCAGACAAATGCAGATTGTGCAAAGATGACTCCGAACAGGAATCTATACGGCACCTACTAATGAACTGCTCAAAAACAAGGCACCTGCATGTAGCCTACTTATCACCGCTCTTTGGAGACACAAGTTTGAGAGAAGCAGACACATATTGGTACAACCGAATAGCAGGGGAGAAAACGAAATGGACCATAGCAACTGTTAAGATCTTAGAAGCTGGCCTAAAAATGACACTGGAACCGTCAACCGAAACCATACAGACTCTGCCTACGCCAGTAACTACGATGTGACCATCAACGTCACCCCCTCTTCAAGGCAACCACAATCTACCTGCGACGTCTCTCAAAGAATCGCAAAGGAACTTGTAAAAATCTTAAAGATTATACACAAGAAAAATAAATAAATAGATAAATAGTACTGTAAGTGACTTCAATTCAGCAATCCAACTAAATCAATGCCTAGTCTGGGATGCCCAATGGAAGCCCTTATTTATATATTTTTATGTCAAGTTCTTAAAACTGGATGATGAACCCTTATATAACGCCCCTCTCTTTGAATCCCCCTGACCTCACTGAGCCAAGAAGTAGGTTGTTTTGCAAATTAAAAGGTTTATTGGAAAAATTAAGCAATATATATATATATAAATATATATATATCACACTTTTATGAATAAATTAATATTTGATAACACGCTTATGAATATGACAGTGATCAACAGTGGATAATATTACAGTAGTACAATTCTTTAATTACTTAGGAGTTGGTATAGAAAGGATAAGGTAGCAGAAAATACTTTGTATGGTTTCAAGGAAAAGCAATGATGGAAAGAATGCAGCACAGAATAAACTGGATATGGTTTCAACAAGAAATAATCTGATCAGTTTTTCCTCACTCCCACCCTATGCAATATGAAGAGATGGAAATGAGGGCACACAGGTTTTCAGGAATACAATCAGAAGCAGTTCAGTTCCCGTTTCCCACATCAAGCTTAGAGAAACAGGGATGATTTTGAAACACAGGCCAAATACTTTAAATGTGGTTGCAATGAAGTGAAAAATATGCTCAAAATGATTTAAATTCCCTATAGGAGATTCAGGGTAGGTGACAGCTACTTTGAATTAGTTCAGGTCAACACTAGCAATGATTCATGAGGGATTATCAGGTTGAAACGAATTTCAGCAGTTGCAAGCAAGAAGCAGCTATTTTTTTACTAGTGGTAAAATTGAGCTAGTTTGCAATTCACAGCACTTTTTCCGAGTGCATCGATCGTGATTATGGAATAACTATAAGGAGTTTGTTGGAAAGCTTGGATACTTAGCTTTAAGATGACAGTTAAATTTCGCTTCTAGGACGTGTGGTTCAAAAGATACAGACGTTTTTGTGGAGGTAGATTTTCAGAAATAATGTCAAGTTTCCAGAATGACATGTGGCGTTTTTATAGGTTTGAACTCACAGGATGGAAACAAAATTCTAAATGCAGTTCTAGACAGGTTGAATGGATGGTATAAGATTTCTTTAAACTAAGAGATTGGTTCTGTACAGTTCTTGATACTCACTCCTAGTTTTGGACTGGAATGCGACTTCGTCACTGATTTGGTCAGGATTGGACTGCGGTTCTCTCTCTGGACAGTCTCTGGCACTGGTTCTGCTCACAGCGGTCTGGTCTGGGATGCTATCGGCACTGCACAGCGGTCTGGTCTGGGTCTGCTATCGGCACTGCACAGCGGTCTGGTCTGGTTCTGGCACAGGGTTCTAGCCAGAATCAAACAGCTCGCCCAGCTGTTGAATAGTTTGGTAAGGTTGCTGGATTCTGAGGCCTGCTGAGAAGAGTTCAGCTTTTTGGGTTAGGCCCCTGTTTTAGGTTCTAGAGCTGGGTTCTAGAGTCTGGTCTCTGGATCTGTCTGGAATCTGGATTCTACATTCTAGAACCTGTGGTCCTTCTGCATATTGTCTGGTCCGCAAAGTGCTGCGCAAGAAAGTGGAAAGAGCAGTCGCTATCTGGCTTTCAGTGGTTCTTTTTATGTCTTTTGAAAGTGGATGGGAAGGCTGACTTTCTATGCCCAACCCTCTGAGGATCCTGATAGGTTAGAGGATTTTCTGTGCACTGACTGGAGAATGGAGTTGTGAGTCATCCTGTGTCATCAGATATCATTTTTATGACTTTAAGGAAAGAACACTCCCCTTTGGTTTCTTATAGGAAATCAATTTTACCCAAAACACATATTTCCCAGATACACAAGTTGTTGAAATTACATGTACACATAAGATTGCTTAAGGTACAGTTCGGTTCAAGGCACATGTTTCTACGAGCTTGGGTTCAGAAACAACAACATTTTGTGCTTTTAGTGGGTTTTGCCATATTGGTTTTTCATCAAATCTTCCACGGAGGTACCCACCCTCTCTGGGCACATCACAGTAAGTTTTCAATTCTCTAGTGTAATCCCAGGGTCTGCAATATTACTAATTATGGGGTTTGGTCTCAGAACATCGTACGGAGTTGAGCTTAGTCTCAAATTGTGGGTGCATTTTTCATATTAAGAATCCCCAAATTGAACATTTCTGTAAGCTTGATACAATATTTTATAAGCAATTTAATAAAATATACATTTGCCTCCCCCTTCAGTACACCCATTTGTTTGTCCCCGCCTCCAGGAACTTGGTTCTGACTCAGAGAGATCAGATGTCTTGCCTTCCCCCAGAGCAGTTGTTCAGGCACATCCAAATTAGCATATTCTGTTTAACTGAAAGAGTCTATTGTCTTGACTGAGGTCAGCAGACCAGGGTGCCATTCTCCATTTGATTAACAGAAACTTGTGATTTCCTGCCTTCTTGTGTGGAGTTCTGAGGTGTGAAGACTTCCCGGGGACAAGCAAGGCTTTGAAGTCCCAGCTAACTCAGGTTCCTTTTTAGCTCCTGAAATACAGGTCTCCTGTCAGAGTTTAGATCACCAGTGCCGGTCAGTGGCAAACACCGGTATTGCACCCATTTTTGGCAGCTGTCTTGAATTAATACATTTCAAAAAGGGGATTTTACTTGATGGCATATGATCCTTGCTAACATTGTATTGATGTGGATTCTGCAGTAGAGTAATGTAGAACACCCAACCAGAAGTTGGATTTTTTGTTTGGTGGTTGTGTGCCTATGTTTTTAGCAATTTTTGACATCAATTAAACAGATTTTGAACAGCACCATATTCCTTTGCACTGGTTTTGCTCTGTGTGCAGCCACAGGATAGGGTCTGGCAATTTTCTCCTGTATTAACATTGACAGAGGCAAAAATGGATGGCAACCTATTTTTCATGTTTTCCCTGTGCATTTTTGGATGATTTCTGGCAAGCAGCATGCTTTCCGGCGGCCATTATGATGTTTCCGCTGCCAGTAATGCACAATTATGTTGTAGGGCTTGGATGCGTGGGTGAAACATCCCACAGTACTCACAATGTACATATCTACATCAAAAACCATAACAAATCCTTTATAACAAGTTGTTTTGTGAGTTATAACTCACCCATTTAGCTTCTTAGCATATATGATCTTAATCACAGTCTCTTTTCATCATTTGCAGTCACGGGTTAATACCTGATTTTTCTGTAGTAAGAATACCATGGTCTAAATGAATATCATTAACATTGATCCAAGATAATATCTCCCTTACACTTCCCTTGTATGGAATCCCTGGCGTTCTCACACCTAGTTTTACTTATAACATCTGCAACAATAGTGTTGATGCGCATTAACCACAGCTATTTACGGCCATAAATAATCACTTGGTCTCGTTTAGTAAAGTCAAATAACAATTTGCATTACATTTGTAACAATTATGAGCTAATATTCTATTATTGGTATTGGCATTTCCCTTGTAGTATGATTGCACATCTCTGCTCCTCCGTTATCAACAAGCTGGCATCTCACTATTCATACGTATCACAATTAACCCTACGGTATTTCAAAGTATCCCTTTACTTGACGCGATAACACACCTGCTCAAAATACTTTGTGTTGTCATCTTGCAGCAACATGTGTGAAAGATTGCCCCCGCCAGTTAAGCATCTCGCCATTACAGCAACAGTAATTAAACGTTCCCTTGCTTGACACGATATCCCTGGTTTGTTTTGTTGAATCAAAAAGACTTAGCCATTCCTGGAGATAATCTCCCTCCTGATCGTAAATACAGTGTTCCATAAGCCTCCACCATTTTACTTCCTCATAAATACTCACGTGATGCGTGCTGCCCTGCCTATTGACTGTGTTACTGTTGGGGTATCCAATAGTAATCCATGATTCCTTTCATTCCTTCATGATAAGAAATAGTAATGTAATAATTTTAATAAATCTGTATCCT
Source organism: Ambystoma mexicanum (assembly GCF_040938575.1). Taxonomy (NCBI): domain Eukaryota; kingdom Metazoa; phylum Chordata; class Amphibia; order Caudata; family Ambystomatidae; genus Ambystoma; species Ambystoma mexicanum. The sequence continues at coordinate 388,043,999 of NC_090932.1, forward strand.
GGGGGAAATGATGTAGATACATGCATGTGTATAATCCCCCTTATTACTTAGAGACTGTCATCTATTCCAACAAGCATTCAAAAAATTAATTCCCTGTAATTTCGAATTTATTCCCAATTAATGGTATTAATGGAACAATGCTTCATGCACAGAACATGATTTCTGTTTTTCTTTGAGAAAGTTTGTGATAATGAATGTCTGTTTTTTTTTTTAGAAGGGTTTAGTGTGGAAACACGTGCAACCAGTGGTCATATTTGAATTATAATTTCAAACTAGAGGATATTTTTGAAATAACCAGTAGCCATTTTTGAAATATAATTTCAAACTAGGGGATATTTTTGCATTTCTATTTTAACTTAACTTTAAGAATACAAAACACTAAATCAATAAATATACAGATCACTAAAATCAGCTTTGGCTCAGCGCTTCTTTGGAAAGACCAACCAGGACTGCAATTATTTACTTGAATGGGGGTTCAACTTCTAGGTGTTCCCAGGAGTGATGGGCATATTTCACAAATTATTTGACCAAAGGCGCAGTGACGTTCTCCTCAATACCCCAAATCTTGACAAACTCATTTGGAAGTAGGCACAGTTTTTCCTGTGTTCCTAGAAGCCATGCTATTGTTACTTCAGCTCCGCAACAAAACAGTTCTTCATCTGCTGGCAACCCCCCTCTGCACCGTGCGTCTACAATAAGCTTTGAGAATCGCCCTCACATTTAGAAGGTGAATCCCAGGGGTGGAACACACTATCCCTTTGTCAGTAAATGAGATGGTCATATTAAGTTTACCCATGATATCTCTTGTATGTTTACGGATGTCTATCCGGAATAGAGTAAGGGTAGAGCCAGGTCATGCTCACCTATAGAAAGTGTAAGATCGTCTGTGAAAGGTACAAATTCCGTTGCTCCAGAAAATCCCTGCACATTCATGGCATTGCCTGACATTCTATAACTCCATTCCCGGAAGCAGGATCTGGTTTCCCCTGTGTGTACAAGAAAGAAGAAAGTCATACACTTATCGTCACCCAATACGTGGTTCCTCCGCCGTGTTTGGTGTAATTGATAGGATGGAACACATCAGGCCGTCTTTGGGCTGTCCTATTGAGGCTATAATGATATTCTGTTCCCTGCTAATGGGTTTCCCCACACCACGGTAGTCCCTCCTGGTTTCCGAGTAGGAGTCATTTCCATGGAGTCTGTGCTTGTCTGTGTCCCATCGCCTTGTTGTGCTGAGTACTGTGGCTGTGTATTATTCTGCATCTGTGGTACATGCGGTGCCTGTGGGTCTAATTGAGCTGGCGTTTGCATTTGTGGTGTTTGCTTCATGCGTTGGTATGACTTTGTGTATGCGTTTGATGTTACTCTTTGTCATTGTAACTGTTCCTGAGCAGATAACTCAGTACGTTCCCCCTGATATTTTGGGTGGTATTGCATTCCCTGATTCTGTTGCATGCCCCCTCTTCTCTTACACACTCTGGAGATGTGGCTTATTTGTCTACATACCCAACACTGGGTTGGTTTCCTCATTTGCCTCAGATACCCCCCAGGAAAATCTTCAGGTCCTTGTTGTATTGGGTGCCCAAACCTGAGGCCCCTAGGCACCCCCCTCTTCCTCTGAACCCATGATGTGTGTTCACCCACCCCATGAAACTTTCTCCCATGGGTGTGGGGTGTATTTGTGTTTGTGGGCATTTTGTCCTCCCGTACTTGGTAACACTGCCCCTTCGGTGGCATATTTCGACAGTTTCTTCTCCACTAATTTTGCCTCCTCCTGTTTTCTTTCTGTGTGCTTTTTTCTTACGTTTTCTTGCATTAGCCTGTAATAGTGTACTATAGTGAGTTGTATTTCTGACTATGGATTTGCTTCCATCCCCACTAACTTCTTGAGTTGCTTTTGTACCTGCTCTGGCATAGTATCTGATGGAATACCCTGCGGTCTTGTACCATGGTTCCGGTTTTCAAGTTTCCATTTCTCTTGAAAAGCCTGAACATACTGTCAGGGGTCTTCATCCTCCAACATTTTGCGTGCCATGATAACGCTAATGTCTGAGGTGTCTGGATACTGCACCAGTAGATCTTGGTATATAGCCGCTCAGCAGTTTAAATGGTGAACCATTGTGTGACGTGTTCTGGATGGTTACTTGCCTTTCCTTTTCTTTGTCTTCCCTTTTCCTTGCCATTTCCTCAAGCTCTCGCTGCCTCCGTATCTCTCGTTGTTCACGTTCTTGCACCTCTGCCTTCTCTTTTTCTCTTTGCACTCTTTTGCGTTCTTCTTTTTCCTCCTTCTCTCATCTGTCTACCTCTTCCATTATCTCTGCCCATTCCATAGCTTCACCCGTGTCCTCAAAGCCCATTACATTGTTGGTTTGTTCTCCCGCTTCTCCCACAATTTTCCCATCTCGTTTAAGCAATATCTGTCCACCTACCTACTCGTTTTATATTCTCAAGTCCTTCCTGTCTCCCCTCTGTTCCCAGGTCATTCCCTTTTATGTGCGTTTGGATCTCGACGCACTCTTTTTTTCCGACTCCTGCAGTCTCTGTTTCTGTGGCTGTTTGTTCATCTTCTTTTCGCCCCTCCCTTCTGCTGCATGCTGGAAGTGCAAATATTGGGTTTGTGTACCGTGCCGCTGCTGTCGCTTCCCTTGATTGATATAATCCTTATGCTCCTGTTGTTGCTCCTTCGTTTCCCTGTTCAGGAGAGGGAGTCGGAGTGGGAGCCAAGGGCATTTCACCCAGGGCCTTCTGATGGCTCAGCATCCATTGATGCCGCACCACACCCCTTCCGTTGTTTTGTAACATGTTGCACAATTCAATTATCGGCATTTGTTTGCTTAATTTCTTCCCCTTGTAGACCTCTTATATGTGCATGTAATGGTTGCTGCACATGCGTGGAGAAGCTCCTGCCTTTTGGCCATGGTTTAGGCAGTTTACCTTCTGTGCTTTGTGTCCATTCTGCGCTGTATTTACAAATGCTGTCTTTATATTGCGGAAGGGACCAGCACATATGCTGTAATGGTGTGTCCCCCATGTTACTTTGATGATACATTATTCTTGATAATTACTTGTCCCCAAGTCAGGGATATCAGTACTTCCGCTGTCACTTAAAAAATGCACTTTGCTGCATATTTTCAATTGACAGTTCTTTGTACAGTTTGGCAAGCCTCTCTGGCTCTCAATCAATATCCTGGGAGTTCTCCACACACCTTTCATTTACACCCCTCTGTCTTTTGAAGCATACCCACTACTCTTGCACATGCACCTTCCGTGCCCCACATCACAACACCACAGCTATCTTGCACCTTCTCGTGCTTATCAAGTACTATATAGAAACTTCACTGATGATGTCACCTCTACTATGCATGAGTAATGGAAACAAACTTCTAGCCAAGCTCACAATACCATTTCCAAATGACACTGCTATTTTCACGAACACAACCAACAAATACCTATGGCCATAATTCTGCCTCCTAAAAGGGGATGCTAATATTTCACATACTCAATCTGTACCTACAGCGTCGCCTTGTAGATAAAACATCTCTGTGATACTTAATCCAGAAGAACACCTTCCGCTGTTCAAGCAAGCTTCAGTTGCTAATCCCTATAAATGGGGATACCATCATCCATGACCCGAGCTACAACACCCAATCCACAAGAAATCCAATATTTAATTAAATTCTGCCAATCTTACCCTTAAGTCAATAGTCTAGGCTAACTGCCTAAACATTTTTACCTTAAGATCGAATGTTCCCAAACAACACCAATAACTGATTGCACAAAACTGAATAATACTCAGTACTACTCAACAATGCTGAAAAACACTTCACAATATTCAACACCACCCCTCACCCAGTATCTTTTTACCCCCTTCCACAACTGTGTGGCTGAGTCAATACTTATGCTCTGTGATCAGCTGATGTTGCTCGGCCGCCAACTCTCCCCAAATCTGACACTCTGCCCTTCTAGTCTGTTGGGCTTCTCATAGATCACAGGCAGGATTTATTCCAAGGCGGCTCCTGGTGGCCTCTGCATGGGTGCACCTTTGTATGACTCTCCTGCTCCGTGTGTCACCTCACAGTCGTCTAGGTGTTGCGATGGAACACACTTAGAGAACCCTCATCTGCTACCAATTTGTAAAGGTATGCCAGAAGACTGAGGTTTGTGTTACACAGTCACCATTCAGCAGAGTGCCCAAGGCCCAACAAACCCTCCCCCGGCAATGAAAGAGGACTCAGCCAAGGGCAAATTAGAATTGTCCTTTATTTTCCATAGTAGACAGGGATCATACTGGAAACCACAATCTCCAGTAATCACAGCTCCTGGGCCTGTGTCACAGACTTTTCTTACCAAATTGGTTCACAACCTCTGGCTTTTCCCCAAAAACCTAAAATCCTATTCTTTTGGATGCCTGGGGTCATAGCACCTATAGAAGGCACTAATATGGGTTAGCTAACTGGTCCTTCCATGTCATGTGGCGTCGCCTGAGACTTTCCACAAAAACTATCTATTACATTGTTCCAGGGTCGCAGGGATACCATTGGCCATTGCCCAATACCCTCCACCCCAGGATTTGTACACCATGTTTGACTGGAGTGGGTCTACTAAGGCCTATGACCCTGCTCTGTTCCCAGAGCTCAGTGTACTTTCTCAAGGTAATGAGAAAGAATGTGCATCCCAGTTGTTTATATTCTTATATCTACCTAGCCTGAGAGAGTGCCTGCAGATTATAATGTTTGTTGGGCAACACATGTATCCATTTTTGTCTGCTTCATTGGGAACAGATTATCTTCCCATCATGGGTAAAGGGCAATTGTTCTGCTCCACTTAGTTACGTTGGTGAGGACCACATAACTGAGCTTTTGGGTCTGCAATTAGTGAGGATTTATTCTGTTATTTTGCAGGTGGTTACTTTCCCCTGGAGTCTGGAATGTTCCACCTGCCCTTGACCTTGAATGCAAGCACTGGCCCTTTGCTTTGTGCTGCAGAGGCCTGTGGCTTCATGCAAATTCACTACAGTGGGCAGTGGGTCTATGATATATATATATATATATATATATATATATATATATATATATATATATATATATATATATATATATATATATATATATATTGCAGAAAGTCTCAGGCGAGGCCACATGACATGGAAGGTTCCTTATATGTCCATCAAGTTTCATATGGTTAGTTGCAATAATCAGGTGAAAGCTTGTTTTGTCTGACTCTTGCTTTCTTGCGTTTCTGCATTTCTGCATGTGGCTAATGAAAGAAAAAAAGTTTCTAAACGTATATACATGTATCTGTCCTCTATCTACAGAGTAGTATATGGAAGGGTACCTGGTTACTGCCTTGCTCTGCCCACGTCGGTACAATAATATTGGTATGTTGATATTACTCTATCTACAGAGCCCTGTATGCATTTTTTTGTGAGTGCACATGTGTATTTGTGTAACTTCGTGCTGGGATGTGAGTTTGCTTTGTGGCAAACCTTATTAGATTGTGGTGTTATTAATGACATCAGCATGGCTGGATATTTATCATTAGTCAACCTGGTCCAGTGATGTGACATCTGTGTCTGAAAAGATGTCAGCTGGATAGGATTTGAATGGTTGTCTAAGAGATTATCTGCTCACACAGGTAGAATGTACTAGCCTTCCAGGGAGCTGGCCAGACAGAGACTGGCATCTCTCATTTCTCATTCTTTGGGCTATCATGTGAATAGGGGACAGCAGGGCCATTCCAGGGACCCTCTTTTTGAAGCCAAATGATCCCCAATGAGCATATGTGAAGAATAAGTAGAAACACATGCTTTTCCTCTACTCTTTCCTAGAGGAAAAGGAGGAAGATATGATGAAAGGTCCTAGCAAATTATTGCTTTAAGAATGTATTCTGAAGACCCCAGATTGAAACAAAAAGTCGAATATATTTTCCACTTCCTCTTTTAAAGTGAACCAACAACATATGTTATGGAATTGCACACACATTAAAAACAGGCTCTAACTTTTTTAACATATCTGCTACCCAACTGCTTCAAAAAATAAAATACAAAGATGAAATTTTGCAGCCAAGTATCACAAATCTCTTGGCAAACATGTATGGTACAAAAGAATACTGTCTCCAACATCACGCTGATTTACGTTGTATGCTAAGGAACCTAGGCCCACTGACACTGTTTGTTACTTTAAGTTGTTCAGAGTATGCATGTGATGACTTGTACAACTTCTTATGAACTACAAACCAAAATAAAGATGAATTAGATATAAAAACACCAGGAGAACTCTGTGCTCTTGACATTGTCAATGTGTCAAGGTACTTTCAGCATCGCCTTGTTGCCATGCTGCACTTTATCTTCATAAAACTACCCCTTCGCTGTGTGAAGTCCAACACTTGTTTTGGAGAAAAGGATATCAATTCAGAGGAGCACCTCACATCCACATGCTTTTGTGGATAAAAGATGCTCCAAAACCATGCCATGAAAGTGACGCCACTGTTTTGTAGTTTATTGAAAAATACATGACCTGCAACATCCCTTCAGAAACCACAGATAGTGACCTACATACACAAATCTTACGCTTCTAAAAACATGTCACTTTGACGTCCCCAGACCAGTTGGCACAAAACAGCAAGTAAATAGCTTGATGTCTTATGTTTGAAACAGCGTAAAAGAAAAATTCTGTAAAAATACATACAGTATTAAAAGGAACAAAGCATCAAGTACATCTATGATTACAATGCAATCATTGCCCTTTTTTGGAATGCAAACATAGACATACAATATTTTGCACGAATTCCACTACAGTTACAAGATATGTCAAAGCCTTTCTCACCAAAGCTGAGCAAACAGAGCTGAAAGGCCTCTGGGATGACATATGATCTGACAAAACACTATCACAAAAAATGCACAGCTTTGCTATAAAAATGCTCTCCCATAGAGAACTCTGATGCTATGAAGCTGGAGACCATGACAGCCTTACATGGCAAATCTGTACACGTTGTCTGGCTCATCATTGGACCAGCTTAATACTGAAAAAGAGTACTAAAATCCTACCAAGAGATAGAAAACATAGTCACAAATGATCCCAAGAGCCAGGGTACTTTAAAACACAACCTAATTGACACATACTACCTAAATAGAAATACTGCTTTGGAAAACATGTGTCTGTACAACATTCCCAAAAACTACACATACAAAAACAATGTCACACCAAATGAGACAACTGGCAACTCTGTGCCGCCTTAAATATTCCTAGAAGAGAATATATCTTGGCTACTAGAATCTCATGCAAATGGCTCTCCATCCAACAAAAAATAGACTTACAAAGCTCTCAACCACCTAGGCCCGCCCTATCTAACCAATAAATTCACCTTAAGACAGAATACCAGAACCACCAGATCCTCCATTACACTACAACTGACAGTGCCTAAATATTCCCTTAAAAGAGCCGGTGGATCCAGCTTCCCAGTTCTAGCCTCACAACTGTGGAACACCATTCCACTGGATATCAAATCTACCCCCATCTTCCAACCTTTCAGAACTAAGGTCATCACCTGGTTACTTAATAAATAACCAACTTTGTATGTACTGTATAAATGTATCCTTTACTGTGTCTGCTTGCTACTATCTCTGCTCTAACTGTTTTCTTGTAAACTACATATATGCTGCACAAATGTACAAATGTTCCTTACCTTGCCTGTAACTTGATGTTTAAGCGCCCATATACCCCTGGTTCAGGAGCGCTATACAAAATAAATAAACAAACAAACAAAGCAAATATTCAGTTCAACTTGTGAAGGAAGCCTAGTGAAACTCACCAAACCCAGTCTAATTAATCATATAAAGTTATCATTTAAATCTCGATAGCATAAAGAACTGTATTACATGGCCCTACTTCAACTTTTTAAAACTTTGAAAAAAGAAAATTAATAATGAGGTGACTATGACTAATTTGAAGCTGCATTCAAAACAAATGAAAGCAGTAAAACAAATGCCAATTTCAAACAATACAAACACATGTTAGACATTGAATGCCAACAAGAGGAAGGTCAATTAGACAAAGACACTCCTGGGGGCAGTCAACTGCCCCTTACAGGTGGCCAAGAACCACTTGGAGAAGCACTAATTCTAAATGAAGCAGATATAGCCATGAATGAGGTAGAAAATACCATGTATCAATATAAACAATCTGACGAAGACTTCTCAGTGCTTCAATCACAGCTAAATGATGAACAACTCACCATTTATCTAGAAGTCACTCAAGAAATTTAACATGGTTTTAAACATGAAACTAAAACCTCTAGTGGTAAAAATGATAACCCCCTGTTCCTGTATGTATGTGGTGAAGCTGGTTCTGGTAAAACATTCTTAATTAATATAATCAGCACTTTCTACAAAAGTTAACCAAACACAACCTTTTGACAGTAGTAACAGCTCTCAGGGGTTCTGTTGCCTGCAACATAGGAGGTGGAACTTTACACTAACTACTGTTCCTCCGTGTTGAATAGGAAAACACATTGGAATACAAACAATTATCAGCAGAAGCTGCTACTAAAGTATGCAGAATTCTAAAACAAATTAAAGTATTCCTGATAGATGAGGTAAGCATGGTTTCCAACCACATGTAGACTTTAATTAATCTCAGAATGCGAGCCGTCCTAAAAAACAACTATGAAGAACTATTTGGAGCACATATTCAGTCTCAACTGGTGAAGGGAGACTAGTGAAACTCACCAAACACAGTCTAATGAATCATTCAAAGTTATCATTTAAATCTCCACAACATAGTGAACTGTATTAAATGGCCCCACTCCAACTTTTTAAACCTTGGGAAAAGAAAATTAATTATTAAGTGACTATGACTCATTTGAAGCTTCATTCAAAACAAATGAAAGCAGTATAACAAATGATAATTTCAAACAATAAAAACTCATGTTGGACAATGAATGCCAACAAGAGGAAGCTTAACTAGACAAAGACACTCCTGAGGGTAGTCAAGCTTCCCTTGCAGGAGGCCAAGAACCACTTGGAGAACCACTAATTCTAAATGAAGCAGAAATAGCCAGGACTGAGGTAGAAATGCCATGTATCAATATAAACAATCTTAGGAAGACTTAACAGTGCTCGAATCACAGCAAAATGATGAACAACTCAACATTCATCTAGAAGTCACTCAAGAAATTGAACATGGTTTTAAACATGAAACTAAAACCTCTAGTGGCAATACTTATAAACCTTTGCTCCAGTATGTAAGTGGCAAATCTGGTTCTGGTAAAACATTCTTAATTAATATAATCAGCACATTTCTACAAAAGCTAACAAACAACAACCTTTCGGCTGTATTAACAGCCCACAAAGTTTCTGCTGCCTACAAAATAGGAGGTTGAAATTTACACTGACTACTGCTCCTCCCTGTCAAACATCAAAACAAATTAGAATACTTTAAATTATCCGCATAAGATGCTACTGAAGTATGCAGAATTCTAAAATAAATTAAAGTGTTCCTGATAGGTGAAGCAAGCATGGTTTCCAACCACATGTTGGCTTTAATTTATCTCAGAATGCAAGAAGTCCTAAAAACCAACTATGAATAACTATTTGGAGGAATACATGTTATTGTTTCGGGGACCTCCTACAGTTAACAGCAGTGAAAGGTCAACCTATTTTCAAAACATTAGGACACAAACAATGCCACAACACAATTGGCAGTATTAGAAATGTAAATCTGTGGCAACATTTACTCTACAGAGAACTAACACAAAACAAGCATCAGTCTGCAGAACTCACTAATGTTAACATTTTTTTTAAAAACATTAGAACTGGTTGCTTATAAAAGATGCAAATAAATATATTAAAAAGGAGACTAATCCATGAGCCACATGGACAAAATACATCTACTCCTGATGTCATGGACCAATTAACTCAACAAAATCTAAAATACATGTCCTTAATGTCAACCCTTGCAAGCCATAGTCAATTCAAGACAATGTTGAAAATAGAAATACAACCCATACTGCATATCAGTTCCACAGACAAACTAGAAGAGCATGTACATATGCAGAGAGCAATTATCTCTATCTCTTACATATGCTGTCACTATTCACTAATCACATGGTCTAATCCTAGATCAAGAATTAATTGACATTGAGAGCACAGTCTTTAAAGGAGGTTTGAGTTACGCAGCACTTTCCTGTTTGCGTACCCTCAATCGTCTATTCCTAGTTAACTTTGATGCAAACAAAGTCAATGCTGACATTGCTTGCATCCTTGAAAACAACAGGCTGCGGCACTATACACCCCGCCATCTAGATATGTACTCTGTACCTCCAAAAAATAGACTTTTAAAAAGACAACTAATGCACACAGATCTCCCAACAATACTGCTAAAGAAACACCAACCAACCCAGCATCAAACAATACAAATGAAAAATTGTCTAGTAGAAAGTCAACTGCACGTCCATCAGAAAACAAAGACACAAATGTCTCTTCTCCAGAATGATCTGCAGGTCCATCAAACGATCCACAAACAAAACTCTCTGGTCCATTTAAATTCAGCAGCACAACTGAAGTAAATTGATCTGCTTACGTTACAATACATCTTTTTTTTTCAATTGCCACCAATTGTTCAGAACATTTACTTAAACGGTTTGGACCAGTTGTGTTTGCAAAAAGCTTGTCCTTCATAGAAATGCAACAAATAATCCTGACAACACTTACAGTGTCTCAGCTACAAAACAAGAATTGGACTACTGTGCAGGAATGGTACAATTTACCATAAACACACAAGAAGATCCAACAAAATTTCTAGGGTGCTTACTACAAGTACTGGCAACCAAAAAGATCCCTTTAACATACATGCACTCTCTGCAACCATCTTTCACAAGACCACATCCCTAATGAACGCTTTGTATATGTATACATACCACATTCTGAATCAATTGCATTTCACCAGATTCTGCAGAATGCAAATCATGGCATGTTATGCCCTTTTTGCAATTCAGACAATCGTTCCACCATAAAAATAAACTCACATTGCCAATATGTCATACCAATGATTCTAAGATAAAATGCAGATGGTACCAAAAATAACTGTAAGCTTAATGGCTTCACACAAAACCAACTATCTCTTGGAAATAAAATGTTCACAACAGTAGGTATATCAAACCACACTGGTGCCACAACCACTTCAGGGCACTACATTGCATATGTCCAAAAAGAAGTGGTTGGTTTGATTGAAACAACTCCCCTGTTACTCCAAAACATAGGTTACCAGCAAATTTAACAAATGCCTACTTAATACTCCTTCAGCCCAAATTTAGTCTCTAATCTGTAGCAAATTAACAGTTAGAATACGCCAACAGGTATGTTACTCCATCCATAATACTACAATAGTACTTTTCAAAGTCAATCTAGGTAGACTGCATGAAAAATACCCTTCATTCCAAAACACTTCAAATACGCTATCTCAATTCTTATACAACAAAACATCTAACCTCTAACATAGTTAGAATATGCCAACAGGTATCTAACTACTTCAAACATTCCCTTAATCACAACATACTTCAAACAAACATACTATCACACTTACACTCAAATAATTGTGATAGTTTTTTTTAAAATCCAGAATGGATTTTTTTGCCAATGACCCAATGATTATTTTGGGGCCGATTCATGGAACAAATGTGCACCGAAATGTATGGCGCAAGCTGGCGCAAGCATGAAAAAGCAAGCGCATGTGCACGCGTGCGATTCATGGAAGGCCCTGCGCGTATTTTCCCCGGGATGTGTGCCAAATCCGCGGGTGGTGCAAACAGGCACACACGTCACTGCGACATCCTGAATGCTGTGCGCAACACGCACAGCGAAAGCGCACAACATGTAGTGCACACACCAAAAAGGGGGCGGAATACGCAGAATGGGGAACAACACATGAAAATGAAGGCATAACTGGGGAAGTACTGTCAAATGAGAAAGTATATTGTGCCTCCTATTGCAGAGAATATATATATATATTGGCCTACGCCAAGCTGCTTGTAAGTCACTTGCGAAGAAATCCGTGTCGCAAGGTGCTGACCTTAAAATCAATGTAAGCCGCCATTGTAGGTCAATCCGCCATTTTAGGTTCGCTTTGTAAAGTCACCCTGTGAGTTAAAATGGCGGACGATGTCATTCCGAAATACAACATGGCCGTCTTGACCTCTGCATATAGCTAATATGTAACTTGCCTGCAGGCCACTTGTTGAGGTCGTGAACTGAGACCTTGTCCTTCGTTGACCTGTGTGTAAAGGATTACTCGTGCAATGAAACGAATCCGCGAGCATATGTTGAGAAAAATGTATTCAAATACTGAACATAGAACACTTGTTTAACTACATTGTATTAATGTTTGAGAAGACCTGCATGCGAAATCCCAGAACACACAGTTGCCGTGTAGGCTTGTTGATATATGTATTAAACGCAAACCAGTTACATGTGGATATGCAAACTCAGCATGAACCCTAGATCAGTGATGTATTAGAAGAATATTAACCCGAAGTAGGGTTGGACATCGTGTTCGCAAATAGTATAAAAGAGCAATCAATTCTAATGTACAGCGTCTCTCACTGAACACACTGAACCACGCTGGAGTTCGTTGTGTTGCACTGAGGGCCGATAGCTATCTGATTTTTGTTCTGTTCTTTGTAACTGAATTCAGTATAAATAAAAGTATTTTGTATGTTCCTTTGTAACCCGTGTTCGGTGTATTTCCTTTTGGAGTACTCAGCCTTGATATTTTTGATTTTGTTTTCACAGTTGGCGCCCGAATAGGGACCCTCAAGATTGATGCCGGATTATCGAAGGTTGTCCCTCGCTATCAAACCGAGATCGGACGGTGTGACAAAAAGGGGCCCTACTGAACGAGACGTGACACCTCAGCAGCGCTGCACGACCCGATCCCTGGACGATTAGCTTGTGGTCCGAGAACGGCATCTTGACGAGGGTCCACTTATCGAGGCCGGCAGATGTGCCGAAATCTCCACACACGAGCTAAGATTAGTTAGGTAAGATTCTTTGAAATCCGATCGGACCTCCTTAGGATTGATCAGGTGAGTCGTGACCCGATTCTTAATATAATCCTGATAATTTGTTTTTGGCATATTGTATCTGCAGATACAATTATTGACCAGGTAACACCAATAATTTGATATGCCTGGGAAAGTGTCTACCTGCTTCAGGGCGTTGTTCCGCAGCGATAGACAATCTTTGGAATTTAGCCATCCCGCACCACAGGAGGGGTCACCGGCGTGTACTATGTACTGTAAGCATGGCATTGGAAATATAGTGTTCAATGACATTTGGCACAGACAAACTAGACATGCCTCCGAACTTCAGTGGCCAATCAATGATAGTTTTGAAATTCCTCGTATTTAATATTTAGAGTCGATTCTATTAAAGAAAAAGGCTAGACCTGCAGCATTTGATGTTTTGCAGAATTGGAAAAAAGAAGCGTTGCAGCAACTTAAGAGTAGAGAAAAACATGCACGCCGTCATAAGACAAAAGCCAAAAAAGCATTACTGTATGACCAAGATAAAAATTCTGAATCGACAAGGAATATAGATAGGGCTTTCTCATTTGGAATACAGAAAATGTATCCTTCTAAAGACCTTTGTGTTTCCGACAAATTCATAGACAAATTGTTAAATGAACGAAGGCCTGGTGCCTCTGCGCCACCTCCTTATGTTCCTCTTCCTGCTGCTTTGCCTCTTACTCCTGCTATTCCTGCTTTACCTGCTGTTGTTCCCGTTGTTCCTGCTCCTCCTAATGGTCCTCTTCCTCCAGCTCCTCCACCTCTTCTTATCGCACCAGTAACAGTACCTCCATTGAATTTGCCTGCTCCCTCTCTTCCAAGTGGTCCTGTGCCGCTTGTAGTCGATCAAGGTGCGGGGACGAAGGTCGTCTCTCGCAATACTGTACCACCAGAGAAGAAACGTGAGTTGATTGCATGGGCTAAGCATTGTATGGAGAGGGATGATCAAGCTAATGTTTTTGCCTCACTTTATAATATGGATTTTATTGAAGGTTTAGGGATTCATTTATGTGTAATGTGGGGAAAATTAAATAATACATATCTCCCGCAAGGGTTAAGGGACCTAAATACTTTAGCGTTGTCTAGAGACATTGTGGAGAATGTAAATGAGAATGTCGAGAGGTTATTTGGGTATAGAAAGGAGTTGGAAAGGTTACAGAATGAGGATGATGAGGGGGAAATTATGTATGTACAGACACGGTTGCTTCCTTGTCGAAAATCGATATCTGAGGAAGCACGAATTTGTACGAAGGACGCGCTTAGGTGGATTTCAGATATGTCGATAACTCCAGTTGAGGTATATGACACATATAGTCAGTATATGCCAGAAATACAGAGGAAAGTGCTACAGGTAATGATAGAGTACCAACAGGATGATTGTGTAAAACGAAAGATTAGTTGTCCCACAGAGTTATTCAGTATTTATAAGAGAGCTTTTTCACTTGACACTTTTTCGACTGCTTTAGCGCTCGACTTAGCTCTGTTGCTTAGTAAACGTTCGGAGTCACCCACTTGTCAGTTGCCTATGAGAGAGGTTCCTCCGACATTTGTCCCGAAGGTTGAGGTTGTGGTCAATGTTGCACAGGGTATAGTTGCTGTTAACATTCCTGCACATTATGTATCACAGTTTGTTCATGTCCCGTTCTCAAGACAGGAAGTGAATACTATTAGACAATCTATTCCTGATATTAGGAAAAATCCGACAGGATTCTATAAAGAAATAGAGTCCATCTTGCAGTCCTCAGTGTTCACCTTAGGGGATATTTATTTGTTATTTCCTGTACTCCTGCCTGTAGATTTGTGGAAATAAGTTGGGACTATAGACGACGTGCCAGGGTTGGGAGATACATGGGCGAATATAACTAGATTCGATGGAGAAAGGCCAGCTGGTGAAAGACCGCACCAGGTGATACTGACTTTGCCTGATACAATTATTGCTAAATTAAATACCATAATCCCCGAAAAAAGAATTATTTGGGACAAACTTACAGCCTGTGTCCAAGGGAAGTCTGAGGGTGCTACCGAGTTCTTTAATCGGTTGGAACAGGTATTCTCGGATTTCAGCGGACAAGACCTAGGCACAGAGTATGGGAAAAGGTTATTTGTGGACAAACTTTTGCGTGGATTGCTGCCTGACATCCAGTCACAGATTATGTCCTCTGAGAGCGCTTAGCAGGCGAAGTCCCAATCAGAAGTACTGTATATGGCTCAGTACTACGAGAATGGTGTCAATAATGAAAAAGATAGAGTTGAAAAACGAAAAGGTGATTTGAAGACTAAAGTACTATTACAGCAAATTGTTAGAGGCCCCAGAGGGGGTAGTTCGCAGATTAGAGGTCAGTATGTCCCACAAGGGAATGTGCCCTTGGGTCCTGTGAACATTAACCAGTGTGCCTATTGTCGACAAGAGGGTCATTGGCATGCACAATGCCCTGCCCTTCGACAGAGGTCGAATAACACATTTGGGAATATGGGTAGACGATCCAGAGGTCGCCTGGGTGTAGGGGGCCCTGGTAGAGGTCAGTTTACACAGGATCCTCAGCAACCTTTTTCACAGGATAATCAGACTCCGAGTGTGGATACTAGGAACATATTTGATCATCCTTCTGCTGCATATCTATCTGAAGAGCTTCCTTTTGATGATATTCTGTTTCGTTAGGATTGCCTGAAGCAGGGTTTGGAACCTATACCTATTCCCATCAAACAGAAAGATCCCTACGTTGAAATGGTGGTGGGAAATAGGAAACATCAGTTTTTGATAGATACTGGAGCACAGAAGTGTTTCATTGATCATTCACAGGTTCCAAACATTCCACTGTCAGGGCAAACCAATGTTTCTGTAGGGTTTCTGGCACGCCAGTGGTTTGTCCGGTTTCTTCGCTGGTACCCATTTCTTTGGGTCCCTTTACGGACCACTGTCCATTTCTGTTGACTTCAAATTGTGGAGAGAATTTGCTGGGGTTGAACCTGTTAAAAGAATTAAATGCAGTGATGTAATTTTCTTCTGATGGAGTGCGCTTGACGATTTCACAAAAGCAATATTCTGTCTCGCAATTCGTGACTAGACCTTTGCCGCCAGAATTCATTAATGTACCAGAGAGTTTATGGGTTGTTGACGGCAACGATGTCAGTATTTTACAGATTGGGCCTTTTAAGATAGTTTTGAAACATGGAATTGAGCTGCCACGCATTCCCCAGTATAATATTTCGGTTGAGGGCGAGTGAGCTTTGAAATGTATTGTTTCCGATTTTGTGCATCGCGGTGTGATTGAAGAAATTTCAGGAAGTTTGTGTAATAGTCCGATTTTACCCGTGTACAAGAAAGGCAATAATGCAATTCCATTCCGTTTCATAATTGATTTACGTGCCATTAATAAAGTTGTCGCTCCGCAATTTCCAATTTTACCTGATGTGACGACAATTTAACCATGATTTCAGCTACAGCTACTTACTTTAGTGTTGTGGATCTAAAGAATGCTTTCTTTAGTATTCCTATGCACAAGGATAGTAGATACTTGTTCACGTTCACCTTAGGGAGAGGCTCATTCACATTTACTCGTGCCCCTCAAGGGTACACAGAGAGTCCTAGCATCTATAGTAGGGCTTTGAAAGAACAGCTTGATACCCTTGAATTGCCCTCTACTTGTACATTGCTTCAGTATGTTGATGACTAACTTTTAGCTGCTGACTCTGAGAGCGCCTGTAAGGAGGGCACTGTGTTGTTGCTTATTCATCAAGCTAAGCATGGTCACAAACTTTTCTTAAAAAGTTTCAATATTGTTGCCAGGAGGTCGCCTATTTAGGCTATCTCCTGTCAAAGGGGGGAAGAAGATTGACATCTGAACATATAAAACACATTTCTGGCATGTCTGTCCCACATACACAGAGGAAGTTAGAGCCTTGATAGGTATGGCTTCTTACTGTAGGTTGTGGATCCCAAATGTTTCACTAGTGATCAAACCGATGTTGGCTTTGACAAAGAAGGGCATTTCTTTGCCATTGCCGTGGAACGTGGAACACCAGCAATCGTTTGATTTGCTCAAGACTGCATTATGCTCTGCACCAGTTTTGGGCACACCAAACTATGAAAAGGCCTTTGTGTTGTTTGTGCATGAATGTGATGGATGTGCTTTGGCTGTATTAACGCAGGAACATGGAGCGAAGAATAGGCTGTGCGGTTACTTTTCTTCCGCCCTTGATCCTATAGCATGCGCATTGCCAAGATGTTTGCGAGCTGTTGCTGCTGCTGCTGCGTCTGTAAAACAGAGTGAGGGAATGGTCCTAGGCCATGATATAACCCTGATGGTGCCTCACTCTGTAGATGTTCTACTGAACCGAACCCAAATGCCACACCTCACTTCTGCACGGTTGACGAGATATGAATTGATCTTGTTTGCTCCTCACATTCAAATTAAGAGGTGTTGTGTTCTTAATCCAGCTGAACGCCTACATTTCCCGCAAGATACTACTTGCGGCGATGAAGAGTCACATGACTGTCTGTATACTACCGAACAAGAGACAAAGGCTAGAATTGATTTGAAAGACACTCCTTTAGATAATCTGCAAGGAGAGCTGTTTTGTGATGGCTCCTGCTTTAAACTTCCGGATGGTACATCCACAGCTGCTTATGCAATCACCACATTAAGCACGGTCGTGGAATCCAAGAGAATCACGCATAACTCTGCGCAGGCCGCAGAGATTATAGCATTGACCCGAGCTTCTGAACTTTCCGAAGGGCTTGCAGTAAACATATATACTGACAGTGAGTATGCCTTTGGGGTGGTTCACAACTTTGGGAGACTTTGGTCAGAGAGAGGGTTCTTAATTTCACATGGCACTAAAATCCAACATGGCTCCCTAATTGTACAACTACTCTCAGCGCTTGCGCTCCCTACTCAATTAGCTGTTATGAAATGTGCAGCACATCAAAAGATTACAGATGACATAGGAAAAGGGAATGCTTTCGCTGATCAGATAGCTAGACAATCTGCTACCGATCCCCTTACAGAGATGTATGTTTCAAGGGAAACTGTAAATGCCACGGTTCGGGCTACCAAGAGTTATCTGGTCGGACAATGGTCCACATTTTGTCCCTCCTGTAATTCTGCAGATATGTGCGGCATTACAGATCGACAAACGGTTCCATTCGGCCAGACATGCTCAGAGCGCCAGACTAGTAGAAAGACACAACGGTGTCATCAAGAACAAGCTTGCTAAGACGTGTGCCGGCACTAAATTAAAATGGCCGGACGCCTTACCAATCTTGTTATTATCCATGCGTACAACCCCTCAAACTAAGACTGGGCTCTCTCCATTTGAGGTGGTAATGGGGAGACCTGCCAATATCTGGAACCTTCCTAAATGTAGCTTGTCAAGAAATGTTGAAAATGTACAACTTTCAGATTACTGCAGCCAGTTGACTAAAAACCTGTATTCGATTTATCACCAGGTACGAGAGGCTTTACCTGTGCGATACGAGGGCCCGGGCCACAGCATACGGCCTGGAAGCTGGGTGCTCATCAAGGCTTTTGAGCACTCTTCCTGCCTTGCACCTCGCTGGCGGGGCTCGTTCCAAGTCCTGTTGGTCACCCAAACAGAGGTGCGGGATCTGGAAGAAAGAACTGGATCCACGCATCGCACGTCAAGAAACTTCCTCACCCAGTGCCACACGATACAGAAGAAACAGAACCCCTCGCTAATGCTGCAACCAACGATCCCAAAGCAGTAAATAGCGCCAAGAGTGTGTCGGGGAATCTTTCTGAGCCTGTGAGGCTTGGGGAAGGAAGCAGCCATTTTGTCTCCACATTCTCAAAAAGTTTTGCATCCGGAAACTGCTGTTTCAAATTCGGCATCTTCACTCGTCTCTGATACGTTGCTTCCAACGGGAAGTGACGATACATTGTTTCCGGATCAATCAGTACTGGGAAAAGCAAGGTACAATCTGCGTTCAAGAAAGTAGACTTACGGCACGGTTTTGCTGTGCATCTGATAGAATTACGGTACGGTTCGGCTGTGCATTCGGAGAAGGAAAGGATCATCGAGGGCTTGTTTTTGCCCAAATTTGAGAAAGGGGGATTCTGTTGGCTAGGGTTGTGGAAGGACTAAAAAGTCGTACGGCCGGGAGGTCACCAGCAACGAACATTGGGGGTTTCCGTTTGAAGACTACAATGCCTGCCACCACTACCGCTCGTATGGGACTTGTAAATGATGGTGTGACCAATTGGGACAATGGACAATGCACCTGGGCCCCAAAAATGTATTGCTGTGTTTTTATGATATTTGGTTTTATAATAGTCACTGTCCTAGGATTGTGGTACCTTGAGGAAGCGCATCCTTTAAATTCCTTGTTGCCTACTGAAAATGTACCTACTGTTCCTGCTCCCTTTGTACATTTGCATACTCTGTCCCCTAGGAACTCTCAGCATAGACAAAGGTACCACAATATTATTCTGCTACTTATCATGAATGCTACGCATGCCATTTTTAATAAGTCTAACTGTTGGGTCTGCTCACATTTACCGCAACACGGGTATAAGGGGCTAGGTTGGTATATTCATCCTTTACCTTTGACAACTGCTTGTTATGCTTCTCTTAGAGCACTGTTCTTTGGCCGTTGGAATGATAGCATCTCAGGGATTTTTGACTGCACTAATTTGAATAATTTTGAGAAACGTGTTTTGACTCCCCTGGGATGCTCGCTTTTTTCGCAAACAGGAGTAAACCTAATGTTGCTTCTATTAGGCCTTCTGATAGACTGTCTCGTCCTTTCCAAACTTTGATTTCCTTTAAGATGGCTCCAATAGGCAATAAGGATGCAATGCCTCCTTCTTATACTGTCAACCATAGCCCCGATTCAGTTTCTTTTTGCATACAGAGGAATGGCACTCAGTCAATGGGAGATTCTCTAGGTTGTGCCAACTTTGCAAATTTGACTGGGGAAAACTGACCTTTGTATGTAGGCAAACCTGTCTACTTTGTCTGTGGTAATGTAGCATTTCCATGGTTGCCCAGGGATTGACAGGGAACCTGTTATTTAGGGATCATGTTATCTGGGGTGTTTATAGCTAGTACAATAGAAGTTTCAAAGGCTCGTCCACGGCGGGACGAGAATAGTGACACTCCAGCACAAATCTTGGGAGATATAGCAAAATCAGTTGTGCCATTTTGGGTGCAGATAGCGACTTCCGAAGATATCAGAAGACTAGCGAGAGTACTGGAGAGAACCATCAACCGGACCACGGACATACTCTATAATCTGACATTAGAACAGAAAGCGATAAGATTAGTAGCGCTTCAGAACCGGATGGCATTAGATGTCATTCTGGCTGAACGTGGTGGAGTATGTAAATTAGTGGGGTCCGCTTGCTGTGTTTTTGTACCAGATTCCTCCCCAACTATCTTCAAGGCAATACAGAATCTGCACGTCCTTAGTTCAGAAGTGCATGTTCCAAAGGGAAACTGGGATCTTAGCACTTGGCTCTGGGACTTATTGCGGCCTTGGTGTTGGAAGGTACTTTCAGTCTTACTGATCATTTTTGGAATTCTGTTGTTCCTTTGTTGTTGTATTCAGTGTCTACCTGATATATGTTCAATGCTAGGGGGATGTTGCGCACAAGCAATAGTGTATGCCCCAGATAAAGCTTCCAAGGAATATGTGTTAAAAGAAATTTTAGCGAATGACCTAATGGCATAAGATATTTCAGACAGCGATTCAGGGTGCATGGACGATGATGCATGGAGTTATTTGCAAGGAGATCAGAAGTAGCTTAGCACTTGGCATAGGACAAAAGGAGGGTTTGTCAAATGAGAAAGTATATCGTGCCTCCTATTGCAGTGAATATATGTATATTGGCCTACGCCAAGCTGCTTGTAAGTCACTTGCGAAGAAATCCGTGTCGCAAGGTGTTGACCTTAAAATCAATGTAAGCCGCCATTTTAGGTCAATCCGCCATTTTATGTTCGCTTTGTAAAGTCACCCTGTGAGTTAAAATGGTGGACTATATCATTCCGAAATACAACATGGCCGTCTTGACCTCTGCATATAGCTAATATGTAACTTGCCTGCAGGCCATTTGTTGAGGTCGTGAACTGAGACCTTGTCCTTCATTGATCTATGTGTAAAGGATTACTCGTGCAATGAAAATATTCCGAGTGCATATGTTGAGAACAATGTATTCAAATACTGAACGTAGAACACTTGTTTAACTACATTGTATTAATGTTTGAGAAGACCTGCATGGGAAATCCCAGAACACACAGTTGCTGTGTAGGCTTGTTGATATATGTATTAAAAGCAAACCAGTTACATGTGGATATGCGAACTCAGTATGAACCCTAGATCAGTGATGTATTAGAAGAATATTAACCCGAAGTAGGGTTGGACATCGTGTTCGCAAATAGTATAAAAGAGCAATGAATTCTAATGTACAGCGTCTCTCACTGAACACACTGAACCACGCTGGAGTTCCTTGTGTTGCAGTGAGGGCCGATAGCTATCTGATTTTTGTTCTGTTCTTTGTAACTGAATTCAGTATAAATTAAAGTACTTTGTATGTTCCTTTGTAACCCGTTTTTGGTGTATTTCCTTTTGGGGTACTCAGCCTTGATATTTTTGATTTTGTTTTCACAGTACTGCTGGGAAATACATAGAATGCCCACAAACACGCGAACAACATGTATTCATGGAATTGAATATGGGAAACCCGTGCACGCAAACGACTCGCACAGGCGTAAACACGTTCGCCACACCAAGGCAGGCGGAAGCATCCCCGCGCAGTTTAAAAGTGCACGTAAACAACAAACACGTGTATACAGCTACGATAAATGTCCCATTTCTCACTTCACTGATCATGGGACACCGCAGGAGGAGAAGAATAGCCAGGCCCCACATTTTTTTGCCAGTACCAGCATTTTTGGGATGCCTGATGACGAGGTCTATGGCAGGTATAGGTTTCCACCTCGTATCATCCTAGACCTGGCACTGAGTGGGAGGATGACCTCACATCACCCGCCTTGTGCTCCCAAGCACTGAGCCCCTTGGAACAGGTGCTCAATGTCCTGCATTTTCTGGCCACTGGGTCATTTCAGCGGACAACTGCCATAGTCGGGCGTGTCTCACTGGCCACCCAGTCACGCTGCCTACACCAGGTGTTGGCAATACTGACTGTGCGCCCCTCAGTCTGCAGGCACATATACATGCTTTGAACATCCGCAAAAAGGCAGGCCGTGGTCCAGGACTTTTATAGGGCGGCACACTTCCCCAAAGTGCTTGGTGCCATAGATTGCTCCCATGAAGCCCTACCACCACCTAGGGCCACTGAGCACATCTATTGAAACCGCATGCACTGGAATTCCATCAACGTACAGGTTGTATGCGATGCCCATGGAATCATCACCTCTGTCTATGCAAACTATCCTAGGTCTACCCGTGACAGTTTCATATACAGAATGTCCGCCCTGATCCGGGACCTGGAAGCTGGGAAGCATGGCAACACATGGCTCATTGGTGAATACAAATATCTGTGCACATGAATGCATGTCACATACAGACAAATACACAAACCCAACTAATGACAACCATCCTCAGCTCGTGAAACGTAAGACTAGATGACAAACCTAGTCACACAGCCGCTCTCCGTTTAAACCCAACATCGGTAATGCAATTACAGAAAAAAGTTCTTAAAAATTATAAATATTCACTTCTTGAGTAGTATAAATTTCACAAAAATTCACAAATAGAATCCAAGTCTTAGTTAAATAAATACAAAAATGGTAGCAGGCGCCCCTCTCTCGAAAGAACAAGGCATGATAACCTGTTCAGTGGTTATTAACCACATTGAGAGTTCGCAGCCATTGCTTTTTGCTCACTGTACCTCCCAAGTTCCTTTTCAAAAATACAAAAAAGGTAGCAGGCGCCCCTCTCTCGAAAGAACAAGGCATAATCAAATAGTTGTTTATAAAAAAAACAGTAAAAAAAAATAGTAACTAATTAAATCTTAGTGAGAACGCGGCTAACACATCTCATAATGTGAGTAGACTTTAAGTGCCAATGCATTTCGGAGAATTTGTCTCCTTTGTCAGGGCAAGTCTGTACTAATATAATGTAATAATAACAACAACAAATTTAAACATGACATATCAAGTGGTTGTGTGCCAGAACGTGAGTGTAATAATGCAAGTAACACATACACATTACAATAGATAAAAAAATAATCACATACCAGAACGTGGGAGAATTCAAATCATGATGGGGCGTAGAAAAGGAGAAAAACACAAGAATAGGAGAAATCATGAGGTAGTGTGGAAAATAAGCGGTAATACAATATCTGGTAGCAAAATGGAAGGGTTACCTCACGAGAAGTGTAAAGCCAAAAGAGGTAATGGTGCCGAGTTTAAATCAGGCATGTGATCTTCAATGGCGGTCAACAAGAGACACACAATCCAGAGCTGGACAAAACGCAGATGGCAATCTGTGGGTTAAAGGCCATATTCAATAAATGGTGTCAAGACATGAGAAGCTGTCAGGAAATGTCGGGAGCTGCCCGCGGGCATACCTGTGATCCCCAAACGGGAGCTGCGGCTCCCGAGGGAATGCCACTGAGCATCGCCGAGTGAAGGCGTTGCTAGGGAAACAATTCTAAATATAGACACGTGACTGCATCGCTTCAATGAAGAGGCGCGATGTGGGTCGTTCGAAAGGGACACTACATAAATGATAATGAGGCAAATAATGATAAAAATAAGCATTTATGAGGACTGCTATAGGTCATACAGGAATAATAGAAAAATGGAGACAAAATAAAAATATAATGGAAACATGGGCATAAAAGAAATACTAATCAAGTGAAAACACACGGGATACCAATCTAATGAAATATATATGTGCAGGAAAGGTAAGTGGATGCTCAGAGGTCAAAGCATGGACAAAAGGAAATTACTAATCAAGTGAAAACATACTGAACAGGTACATGCGCAAATAAGCAAAAGAAATGGACTGGGCCCAGTCCAAAAAATGTCAGTTTGTGGATGCACAGAAACATGCCACCATGTCGCGGGTGGTAGTACCAGAGGGTGCCACCTTGGGTCCCTGACGGATCGTTCGGGAATAGCGACACAGGTGCAATAGCGCAAGTTACAAAATACTGGTACACAGATACAGTAAGATGGTACCTACATATGGTACAAAGTGTAAAAATGTAAAAAAAAAAGTCTATTGGTGGCATACCACACATGCACATGTGCATCAAATACATGGGAGATCTCATCATTACATAAGGGGTTGGAAGCACCTGTAATTAGTAAAACATGATAGTGTGTACATATAATGCAAACCAACAGAGTCTCTGCTGAATCATAAAGAATATGTACAACATTATAAGAGATCCATGAGGAAGTACAACAGATTCAAATGTAACAATGATAATTGATCTCTTCGTTGAGACTATTGGGATAGAGACTCCCAAGTCTGTCAATCCAAAATGTCTCTCTTCTATTCAGCCGCAGGCCCAAATCTTCATGGGGATTAACTTTGTTCAACACTTCCAAAATTAAGAACCTGATTTGTGTCAAGTTATGGTGTTTCTCACTCCAGTGGCGAGCCACTGCTGAGTTAGAGTTTGAGTTACAAATACAGGAGCGATGTTCATTCCAACGTACTTTTGCTGCTCTTGTGGATTGACCAACATAATATTTCCCACAGTGACACTTAATACCATATATAATGTTCACGCTGTCACAGGTACCAAATGTCTTAAGAAAAATCTTAATGTTGCCTTTGATTACCAGATTACAGTTGGCACAGTGTAGGCAGGGGGATGTCCCAGTACGTTGGGTGATAGGTTCTTTCAGGGGGGTCTTGTACGCACTAGTTCATCTCGTAGATCTTTACTTCTCTGGTAGGCAAATACCAGAAGTTGGTCAAATAAATTCTGCACCCTCACATCGTTCTTAAAAATGCTCCAATATTTTTTGATGGAGTTTTTTATCTTGTTACTCTGAACGGAAAATCTGGTGATTTGAGTTCTCTTTTTGGTTTACTGGTGCTGGACAAAGGGTGTCTCGGCCAAAAGCATTCCCTCTCTGTGATGCTAAGTCCAGTTCTTCCTTTTTGTAGCCGCGTGCTAGAAATTTGTCTTTAATTTCCGATTGTTGAGCTAAACAATCTTCGGGAACACTAACAATTTTTTTGACTCCCAATAGTTGGCTATACGGTAGGTTGCTAAGTAAGCTGGGTTGATGGAAGCTCAAACGATGTAGTACAGAGTGGTGCTGTAGCTGGTATCCTTCTTCTCTATCTGAACATCAAGGAATGTCATTTTATCTTTGGATATTTCGCTGGTAAACTGGATGCGCTGGTCAATGTTGTTGAGATTTTCAGAAAAGTCATTGAATGTAGCTTCAGTACCTATCCAAATTCCAAAAATGTCATCGATATAGCACGACCACAGGTGTATATTTTGGCTCCATTCTTGGTTGTTGAGTATATGATCCATTTCAAATTTGTGCATGAAGCAGTTTGCATATGATGGTGCCATGGTGGCACCCATCAATGTACTGGAGATTTGTAGGAAGACCTTCTCGCGATACTGGAAATATGAATTCTCTGCAATGAATTGAAAAAGAGCTGGTATGAATTATTTTTGTGCACAAACTGCTGGTGTTTCCAGTAATAACCATTCGACTGATTCTATGCCAAGATCATGGGGTATGGAGGTATACAAACTCTTGACATCGATAGTGAACATAAGATGATCATGTTGGAAGGTTTTGGTGTTGAGTTTCTGTAAAAAGTGTGTAGTGTCTCTTGTATAGGTGGAAGTGTTCTGTATTAGTGGTTGAAGAAAAAAATTGACATAGACTCCCAGCAGTTGGTTAATGCTGTCCATGCCTGCAACTATTGGTCTTCCTGGTGGTTTGGTCAAATCTTTATGGATTTTGGGTAACGTGTAGAAGTTAGGAATTCTGGGAAATTTGCAGGTGTGTTCATTGATCCAGTCATGTTCCATGGCTTTGTCAAGTAATATTTCAAGATTCTGCTTGATGGACACGGTGGGGTCATGGTCCATCCTCAGCTCCCCATGGAACAGTGCCTACCCTCTGAGCAACCACATGATGACGCCAATACGGAACCCCACCAGACCACCCAGGTAAGATAAAACGCTGCCCATATTGCAACCAGGGGCATAGTGGAACACACATTCAGAGTGCTCAAGTCACACTTCCGCTCCCTTGACCGCTCGGGCGGGCAGCTACTATATGCACCCCCAGTAGTGTACAGGGTCATTGTGACAGCATGTGTCCTGCACAATGTTGCAACATGGTGGGGTGTACCGGTGGACATGGTGGTGCCCCCACATCCCCAACCACAGGCACAGGCGCTGCTCATGGGAGGGGAAAGGGCACGTTGCGAGGCAGCCCGGACCCAGCTTGTGGCCACATTTTTCACCTAAACTCCCACCCCTGCAGAGTGCACACAGGCCTGGCACATACCAGGTGACAATCTACGATGACAAAGAGACAGTCAACTGTCACAACCTTACCACCCTGAGAATTTTGCCACAGATGTGCTACATTGTGTAGCTACTTAAACATAATCAATCCTGTGTGACCAAAAGGAACACATGCAAGGTGTATATCACACCACCCCCCTGCAAAACAGGACATGACAATCAGTGGTATGTCACCCAAACCCTCCCAACCCACATCACCCTTGTCAGCCACACCATGACATGGCATGCAACAGCAAAAGAGCAAACCAAAAGCACAACACATGACCAATTAGATACGAAGTGACACGTGATAAATGGAAAGAGGCCTGAGGCAATCACACCTGACATGGAATCTGATGAAATAACTGACCAACAACCTCCCACACATACAATGTCATACACAAATGCATGCCACCAGCGGTAACATCAACAAAACACACGATGCCTGTTGGCATGCACATTGGCTAATCCAAATCCACAAATGCCAAACCCGTGTGCTGTGTGTGTCTCCTGCAACACACTGCTCAGCACACAGCACAGTGAGCAGCCATTGTGTTGGGGATACACCTTGAGCGTAATATAAAAAGGACAAGCAACAAAAATAACCCAGTGACCAGCCTGCCAGTTAACGTGCGCTTCTTGCCCTTTTACACATGTAAATATGGCAAATACGGATCATTTAATTTTGTACTGCGTACCGTGTACCCTTTGATTTATTCATTAAAAAAACATACTTTCCTCCACTAGATGGCACTGTAGCATTTCATTTGTCAGCAGCATAGCCTTCTTATGCATGATGGTGAATTTCCAACTGAAAGACCACATCTGTGACAGCTAAGCGAGCAACTCAATAAAGCATGCACCCTTTTAAAATGTGTTCATATCCATAACATATGTGTTGGATACGTGTTACTCTCTTGCAGAGGAGAAAACTCATTTTTACTCTCTTGAAATTGCATTTAAGCTCTAATTTGAAAAATCATGCGTAAAATACTCCCACCTCAAAATCTTATCTGGAGCACTGCCAGTGACGCATGTACACGATCCCCAAATGGTAAGTGATCATGCTCTGCAGGGATACAGCATGAAAAGAGAAGGACATCTGTGTGCACGTGAGGGCATGGAAGGGAGTTTATATGTTTATATGTGTGGTGGAGCACTGTGTAAGTGTGTGTGTCAGAAGGGACTTGCACTCAATACATGCATGTGAAATCAAGTGACCCTCAGTGTCCTGTACACATCACATGTGAACATTGGCCATGTGTACACCCCAGTATGTCAAACCACAACAATCCCCTGACACCTGAAAAGTAAACCCAACACAGGAACAGCCATTGACCAGCAGAACACATCATGTACATAGTACCCTATAATGAGAATGTCAGAGAGTGCCCAAACACTGTAGCTTAAGCGTACTGTCCGACAACAAAAGGCCCTCCCTCATTTACTCATCACCATGACCTTCAGAAGAACTGTGTCTGGGGTCCATTGGCTTCTTCCTTCTAGTCTACCTGGCTTCAGGATCCCCCTACCCCTTGGTTTCCCTGTTCTTCCTTTCATGTACATAGGGTCCAGCCCCCTCAGAGGCCACCTTGAGTGGTAAAAATAACAAATCACAGAGAACTCCAAACCCCCAAACCAGGGAAAAAGCCTGTAGCCACCAAAAAAACCTGGAAGAGTCTTCAGTAGATGACAGTCGCTGAATATGTCCAAGCACATGTCCAAGCAGAATGATAGAATAACTACCAAGGTAGCACAGTTGAACAATGATTCAACAGGATGGGTAGCAATTTCAGTACACAATAATCAATGAGGATGCAACAAATGATGGGTAATGTCACAGCTCTGGTCTCCAAGCGCAGGAGTGGCATGAACCAACCACCCCCTCAGCAGTCTGGGCACCTACAAGGTAAAACTTACACAGGCCTTGGAGACCCTGGCGGGGAAAGAGGGGGTTAGGGATCCGTTGGTTGTATAGGCATTGGCATTTAGGATAACCGGAAAGAGGGTCAGGAGAGGGGAGGTGGATGGGCAAGGGAAAGTAGGGAAAATACAAAATACAAATATTGACCATTACACATACTCAATCAGAGAAACCATGTATTTCATGCACATTGTAAAAAATGCCTCAAAGCCGAGCACAAAATAGGGACATATCTGTGGGGTGAGTGCTGGCCTCCTGCCTGTGCACTCTCAGGTCCGGTAACAGGAGCAGTTCAATGCTGCAAAGAGAGCGTGAGTTACTATTCTGTGTGTGTTTTCCCCACACACACACAACACCATTCATGCCTCCAACTTAGTGACTCCTCCCCCACCAAACAAGCACTCTTGTCTGCTGCTTCATTCGTATAGTTTTGCTTGCCCCCGTGATGGTTTATACACTGTTAATGCGGTAAGGTAGCTGCACGTGGCCCCATGTTTAACGGAAGACCATGTGTTAAGAATCACACATGATAGAATAGGCCTTGGATGTGCTGCTAGCCGCGTGTGGAGAGGTGCGACTTCAGTACAAGTTGCATTTTGCCAGCTGCGGCTTTCCATAGGCAGCGCACGTGGCTAATTATATATGCTAATGATATGCACTGCACCCGAGTTTGTGTGTCGCTGGGGGCCCCCCCTGCACTGTATTGTTTTGTGGCTAGGAACGCTACTGCGTTAATAACTTAGCTTCTCTGGAGCAGGGGAGACTCGAGGATATTGGCGACGCCCCCTGCTTGTGCCCCTGACAACGTGGAAAGCTTCTTGGCATTTGCTGTACTGTGCATGTCTTCCCCAACATCTGGCTAAGCTCCCCAGCGCTGGTGCTACTTAGTTTGCATGTGCGAGGGGCCTGGAGGAAGGTTGGCTGGGGCGTGGCCCCTCATGCTGCTCCCCTTGCTCAGAGCTCCTGGAAACACGTCTGCTTCTGTTGAATATCTGAGCACAAGCCCTGTGCTTCTGCTCGCGCGTGCATACGCACGTATGCCCCACCCAACGTTGGCAGGGTTTTGTAGTTCTTGGGCTGGTGTCTGCTGGGAAAGGTAGTCTGGAGTCTCTTTTACGGCAGAAAGGGCATACAAGGCTTTTATAAGGCTGGAATCTCTTCTGTGAGTGTGTCTTAATGCTGCTTGTTACTGGGCCATAACTGAGACCTACATCTGACCTCCTCCCACACAACTCCAGGGTCTGTACCCTGAAAGGTAGAGCGGGAACTTGAGTAGAAAAGAACCAAGAAGGCTGGCACAACTGGATGGTTGAGCTGAAACCCAATCAATCCTTGATAGCGTGAGGAAAGAAAGGCAGAGACAGCACAAGTCTGGAAAGGCACAGTGAATGCGAGATAGCCGGAAACAGCTGACAGCAAGTTAAGAGCCACAACAGTTGAATAGCATTGGTAAAAGCCAAAAGTCAACATAAAGGCATGGATGTAATAGATGAAAGACAGGAGGAGCGACAGAGAGATGCTGTTGAACAGAAGTGTACAGAGGCAAACCGAGACAGTGTACGAGTATGTGGAAATAACTGCCCCAGAGACGGGCGGACAGATCTGCAAAAAGGACAGTAGCAGGAAGAAAAACAGGGACTAAAGGCACCAGAGTGTGAAAAACAAGTAAAAGAGCTGTAGTCCAGTAGGAAAACTGTGCCGTCAGGCAGCATCAAATTCCAAGAGGGAAGACAGATACGACGTGCCATGCAAACGGAACGGAGAGTAGTAGTAGTGTAGGCGGACATCTCAATTGAGGACTGGACCGTGAGTTGTGCATCTTGGGTCACATTCCTAATGCATCCGCCTTTGACACAATCCCCAGGGACTGAACTCAACACGTACCAACTTGACATTGTCAACACCCGTCCCCTCCCACCATCAGCATGACTTTGACAGCTAAAAGGTGCAGGCTACTGTCTACAGCATTAAGTGCATCAAACACGTATACAGGCAAGAAATGAGCATATATCACAATCAACATCAATAAATGGACAGTTCAAAACTGTACTCACCAAAATTGATTGCAGACATGCCGTGGAGAACACATCCATAATCCCCACTAGGGGGGTAAACACAGTACAGCAGCAGACACACCACAGATATGACGAAAGTCCAATGCCCCGGTGTAAATGGTTGTCACATCGAATCATTCTTGCAAGCCCATGGAAAGGGGAAGCAGGAGTGGCATATGTGTCAGGACCCCAAGCCACAAACACATACACGAGACAAGCTTGAATCGGCCCAGCTGGAACAGACAGTGGATGCTTTCAAAAGGCACAAAGCACCACACTGTCACATGAATGCACAATAGACAAACAATTTTAAACTATAGTAACTAATTAAACTAACTAATAAAATAAAAAATGGCCACATACGACCTGGGGGGAGGTGCCCAGGAGGGGGGAGGTACAGGGTGCACCTCAACACCCACATGTGATGATGTTGAGATAAAAAAAAAACTCCATGCTCAACGCCGGCACGGCCCACGTGTGTCGGTGATAAGTCGTCGTCCGAGTCACCCTCTGGATGGAAAGCAGAAGGTAGACATGGCACAGTACCCTGCCCACGCCTATGCACAGCTTGCCCCTTGTCGGCAGCAAGTCTGCGGGACTGGTAAGCCTGTTCCTGTGTGGCGATGACACGTAGGTCAGCATGCAGCACCTCACGTGATACTCGTGCTTCCTCTTGCAAGGTAGCACATGTAACACAGAGTTCTTCCTGCATGGCCTTGCATGACATCCAGAGCACCTCCTGGCATGCACGTAGCTCAGCCGAGATGGTACTCTCAGGCTGCTCCAACCTCTCCTCTGACCGCTTCCTCTGGCACATGTTGAGCACACTCAGAGTAGATATGAGGGATTGATGGTCATCCCTCAGGGCCTCCCTGTGTGCCTCTGCATGAGCAGCAAGTGCTTGACTTAGAGACACCATTTCAGCCTGCACTGCCCTGTCTGAAGCCGCCATGCCCAGCCTGAGTGAGCAGGCCGTGGCCTGTGCTGCCCGCTGCTGGAGATCCACCGGCCTAGCAGGGGGGAGCACAGATTGGACCACACGTTCCATGCTCTGAGCGATCTTATCCATAGACGCCCCCTGTTGTTCAAAATTGGCATACATGGATTGCTCCCACTCAATATACCCCGGTGGAGCACGGCGACCACGTTTCCGGACATGACACCTGTGTGGCCCAAGGAGCCGTGGTCCTCGCTGGATTGGCATCGCCCGCGGCTGCAGGACTACATCCCTCCATTGATGTAATGCCCCAGGCACATCAGCCACTGGTGTGGAGTGTGACTGTGCGTCCCGATCCACCACAGGTGGAGATTCGAACACTGTCTGACCCCTCAGTGCAGGTGTCACAGACAGAAGATCGTCCATATCAGAATCACTCACCATCGACGAATGGACATGACGTGCATCCAACTCAACATTGTTGTCAGATTGATCATCTTGCTAGACTCATTGCCAGCCCTGGACATGATGGTCTGGAGCACAAGTGGGTTATCGTGGCCTACCACCCCATGACCCACACTTGTGCCGGGTTACTGAGGTAATAGTGACCCCGTGTCAGGATTGACATCACCATCCTCTGGCTCCATTGCGTCATCATCTGTAATGTGGAAAAAACAAACTTGAGTACACATGTCAGAAGAACATAACCCACACACACATAGACATCACATCGACAGCCAACACATGAAGCAGACATGTCACACACAAATTAACTTCTTGCATGCATCCAGTGGCATTGATTTGTAAACACATCCCAAAATCAGAAATGGATGTGTGTAAATAGCGATGCCTACACATGTACAGAATGTAGTATATCACCTCCATCACACATCACCTCTGTCAGGCACATGTCACAGGCAGAAATGACAGATAGCAACAAAGAGATGGCACATGCCATAAGCATGTCTGAACTGCCAAATGGCTACAGCTGCAAGTGAATCCAAACACACCATGACACACGTAATATGCATGTACACATGCATCACTAATTCATCATCACCAATATAGCTTCATCCATCAGCAGCTCGGCCTGTACTGGGCGTCATGGGCCATTTAGACATAGTGAATGTCCCAAGCAAAGCAAGGCCTGCAACCAGGCATGAGGGACCATAACACCCAGTACGGTCCGAACTGCCGGCAATGAAGCCACCGGAATACCCCTCAGGGCCTGATTAAGCACATTGTGCATTGATTGTGCCAAAACTATTATTCAGTGTGTCAAATCATCATGGCCAGGCCCCACCAGATTAGCTAAGTGGGCCTGGGCGTACACATACTGCACGACAGTGCACCTTCAGGACTGTGCCAGTTGAACATAACTGGCGCAATGCTGAAATCTCTGCAGCATTAACGTTAATCAACTACATATTAGTCATGCAACAAAAAAGCTGCAGAGAACACATGTGTAACTTAACACTTTCACACATACATAAGTGAGTAGCTGCAATGTTGCACTACACAACGTTGAAGCTGCTTGCATATGTACATGTGAAATTGTTGAAAAACACCTGTGTCCATATACACCCGTATGGTGATTATGAACAGCATCCTATACAGCAAAGCAAGCATCTACAATGCTGCTTGCTTGGATGTATGTGAAAGTGTACACATACACACGTGCAGGCAGCTCCACAGTCATTGCAACCCGATTGGCAGGCTATAGTCAATCTGCGGCCTATACCAGTTGGAATAGGATGCAGATTGACCTATCAACTTTGCTAAACACCCGCTAGGGTGTTCCAATACTGAGTACATGTGTCACAGGATGCACCTGTGCCCGTGCCTTTCATGACAGTGAAGGGATGACAATCTGACCATACATGCCAGGTCACTTTGACATTGCAGCAGTGAGTCGGCATGTAGAACGGTGTAACATGGCTCAGAAGTGGGTTGGTGCAGTGCAGAACATGTGTACGTAACCAACAATCTACATCAACAAGTACATTATGATGTCAATCAATAAACATGAAGGCAGTGTTAGGGCAAGGTCAGGCATCACGTGCTATGTGCATGCAATGGGTTGCATGGCTGCAGGCAACCTCCCTCCCCCTTAGTGAAAATGCAGAAATGCAGGGAGGCATAGCATGGCAGTGAAAGGTTGATGAGAGAACTGTGTATTGGCAGACAGTGTTGAGTAGAGTCAACTGACAACACAGCAGATGAGAATAGGACAGTAAGCAGGACACATGATGAACCCTCTGTAGTACACCCATTTGTGCAGAAAGCACTACACCAGTTGAACAGAGACAGGTGTCCTGAAACAGGGGGAGTCTGGTGCCCCACACAGACTATGACACCCTAAACATGTGTGATGCAGGATTGAGCCAGTGTGAGCATAAAATGGATGATCAAATGCCATTAAATGTATGTCATCATGGACATGTACTACAATGATCATCCCGCCAAGGACACATAGGGGCATGCATGGAATGCACCTGGAGCATGCATGGGCACTCATGTCCCTGCAGAGCATCTTGCATCTACACAGTCCCAATGAGACACCCTGCATCAAGGACAAAGAATGTACCTCACAGTATGTGTATGGCAGGTTGGGAGGGGGGAGTGTGCATGTACACAGGATCATTGAACAGGCCATTGCAGTAGTGCAACATGTTACCCACCAGTGCAATGGTGTAAATGTGGTGCAGGGGTTGGAGGGGCAAGGGAGAATGCCTACGTGGAGTACACGCATGCAGGCAGAAAACACATGCATGTCCGTCATGCGATGACATAGTCCGAGTGCTGAGTGGAAAGACAACCCAGGCTACATGCAGAAGGGCCAGTGAGCTGGAACATGGACCAGAGCAGCAGCCAGGTGACTCGCATGTGAGTAGGTTGCAAGTGTGGTGATGAGGACAGTCCCTGTCTGCACTATATGTCCAGCATGCTACACAACAGGCACACATTAGTGAAGCAGTGCATGACTCATACATGAGAACCATGTACACATAGCATATAATGGCAGTCAAGCACAACACATAGCACAAGCAAACCACACATGGCCTGGACAAACACGCAACAACACTCACTGGACGGGGTGTCAAAATCCAGCATCCCTCCCACACCTTGGACCAATTCTGCCGGTATGAACTCTGCAGCGATCACCTCGTGCGGAGTGAGTTCTTCCTCCACAGGTGGTGGCCCACTGCCAGTCACCAGAGTCATGGCATAATTGGAGGCACGCTTTAGCTTAGCACAATGTCGGAGGTCATCCCAATGCTTTTTGCACTCCTGAGCTGTGCACACCTCATGTACAAATGAACTAACACCCTCCTCAACAAGCTTCCAGTGGTCCCAACGCTGGGCAGGCGTGGTGTGACAATTTTGGCCCACTAGCGGTCGATTTCCGACATGTAGCCCACAAGGAAGTCCAGTTCCTGCTTGCCGAAAGGCTTCTTCCTCGATGTGCCAGAGGCCTGAGCCATGTCTGGGGTCCCAGCCTCTTGTGCAGGTGCAACCTTCCTCCTCTTGGGCAGTGATCCGGACCCTGACTGGTAAATGCCGCCCTGATCAGTAGGGGCAGTGGCGCTGGTGGATTGAACCAAGGGAGTGGCAGGTGGAACTAGGACAGAAGTCCTGACTTGTGTCAGTGGCTGCTGAGTGCTCTTGACTCGACCCTGCGCAGCAACAGCCGCTGTGCCAAGGTCATTGACTGTCCTGGCTGGCATACTCACAGCCGGGGTGGTGTTGGCTGCATCTGCCTCTGCAGCTACCAACACCTGGCTGCTCGGGGCAGCAGATGACAACAATGCCCCAGGGACATGTGCCTCTGTCAGAGCAGCCCTGCGTGCACTTACCATGTGCCTCCTGACCACCTGGAAATCATCCTGGGACTCTTCAGGTGCCAACGTAGCATTCACTGGCATACCCTGAGCCTGGGTGGTGGTGGCCACAGCTGCACCTGCAGCTACCACTACCCTTGGGCCCGTGGCAGTCGATGAAATGGACTGCTGGGGCACATGGGTGCCAGTGCCAGATGCAAGAGCTGCATCTCCCGGAACCACAGGGGGTGGTGGCATGACTGCACCAACACGTGGCAGAACATCCTGCCAAAGTGGCGCACTCATGCCTCTTTCCCCTCTGCAGCCACCCTGGACACCCTGGAATCCCCTTAATCCCTGGTCCCCTGGCCACGTTCCTGACCACGCCATCATGTAGAGGAAGCCAGGCTGAGGCACCCCTCAACTTTCGTGGCCTCCCAACCATGGCACAGATGTGGTAGTGCCAATTGGAGGTGTACACAACAATTGTCCTGGTCAATTGGGCTGTAAGGGGTGGGGTACTAGATGTTAACAGCACCCCTGTGCACCTGCAAGGCTGTATGTGACCCCAGTGATAAAGTGATGGGTGAAAGTGACGGGTAATGCAATGCCCAGGCACCCCAAAACTTCAGTAAAACCATGCATGCAACCCCCTGTAGCCCACGTGTGTGGAATTAACCTCCCGCATTATGTGGTGGCACCCAGGGACACGAAAAACACGTACGTGTGGGACACGCAGGCTACTATGACCTCGAAAACAGCTACGCGATACACAGGGGGACCCGCAGTGGGAAAAATAGTGTGCGCGACTCACCATCTGACTAGCGTGATAATGAAAAACACACATAGCCAATACCCCCACCAAAAGAAGAGATACGTTCTTGATCTGCTGTGAAGTAGTAATTGCGCGTGAAACAACCAGAAGTAGCAACACACATGTCGGTCTCCACGAAAAGCACGTACAGCAAACTGCTGGCCCCGCTCACCTTCAACCCGTGCTGAGGGTAACACCCACACTGTGTCACGTCACTTACACGCTTAGGACCTTTCCTCGAAATACACGCATTAACATGCGGATGTGCTGTTTTTTCACGTGCTCAATCACTATGCACCCATGCAGGGGGAAACGCCCACGCATGTTACATTACATATGCGCTTACACGCTAAGGCCCTTATCTTGCTGACATGCTGTCTTTTCAAAATCCTATTCACTCTGCATCAGGCTGGCCATGCGACAACACACGGAAGACCAGCCCTGGGGTGCCTCCTACAAGCCATTTGCTGCTGCCTGCCTACCTGTCTGCCTGCTGGCAACAGTGCCCTGCCATTTGGTGCCTGCACATCAGACATCTGCAGGGGTCCAGTTGCTGTGAACAGCCCTGCTGGAACAGAAGACTCCCGACTGGTGTTCCATCCCTCCACAGCCCAGTCCCAGGACTCAGTTGGCCACTCACACCTGCCTCGGGGGTTACCATGTCTGAACCAGCACCATGAGGCACCAGTGGCAACCCCCCAGCAGAGAGGCAGAGGGCTGCCAGCTTCACTGCCAATGAAATTGACATCCTGGTGGAGCAAGTCCTGGGGCATTATAATGCCCTCTTCTCACCATCGCGCGCTGACAAGGAAGGACGAGGAGGATCTGGATGGACATAGTGGGTACCATCAACGCAGAGGGGGTGGCACCCGTGACATCAAACATGTCCAGAAGCGCTGGGAGGACTAGAAGTCCAGGACCCTCAAGAAGGCCTGGTGCCTCTTAGACGCACGGGTGCAGTGGGGCACCGGGGCCAGTTGACCACCCAGCAGATGAGGGTCCTGGAGCGCATTCGGCCGGTGCTTTGCCACCAGATCCTCAGGATGCAGGCCCATCTGGAGTCAAGCGGTAAGTGCCCATGCATTGCTGTGTAAAAGAGTGCATGTTGCAGTGTGGTGGTAGTTAGCTACTTGGCTGTATGTGGCACTCATGTGCTATTGCTTTGTATCTAGGGGACTATTGTACAGTACCCTGATGCTTGTGTTCTATGTCTCCCTTTACACAGCGGCGAGTGAAAAAGAGGGCGGAGGTGGCTCTCTGGAGGAAAGCGGCAGGGGTGCCTCCACTGGCAGGCGACGCAATGTCCAGTCACCCTCCCAGGAAATGTCATCATCCGGGAGCGAGGGGACTGGTGCCGCGTCTGCCACTATTGCTGCAGCGGAAGGGGCGGGTAGCCCCCAAAGGGGCGTGCGATGGCAGAAGATGGTGCGGAGCATTCCACATTGGTGGTGTGTACGGAGGAGGAGGAGACTGCATCGAAGCTGCACAAGGGGCCTGGTGGGGGTGGTACCACTGGTGCAAGTGGTGCAGTCGAGGAGCAGGGGCAGGAAGCAGCACAGGTCACCGCAGAGGGGCCTGTGCATGTCACTGTCTCTGACACTGTGACTGCGTCACCATGCACCAGCAGGAATGCCCCGTCCCAGACCCGTCCGCAGGTAGGGGGGAGATCCACATCCTCTTATACCTGCAGACGTGGGGACCTGTGACAGGATCAAGTCTGTCCACATCGGTGTCACGTTACGCACTTGTGTAATTTGTGATGACATGCGTGCTTCCTGGGGGGACCACGCACGTCATCACAAAGAGATGTGTGCCAACGTGGCCCAGTTGAGAGGGCTCGTGGTCAGGGGTTTCCTCCATGAGTCGCTCTGTCTTGCGGCCCACTCCTCCTCTGTTCAAACTATACGCCAGTCATTCTTGTTGCTGTCTTCCAGCCCAGATGACACCAGGGCCCCCCATTGGACCTGACCCAACCAACACACCCAGGCTGGTGGAGATCCCATCCCTGCCACAGTCGGGAGTCGGAGCTCCAGCACAGGTGGTCACCCTTTCAACTGGACCCCTTTGAACAGACAATGTGCAGGCACATTCAAGCAGGGCACCTGCACGATGGCCCCGGGTGTTGCCATCTACCCAGAGGCAGTCGTGGTGGTGGCGTCAGGCAGCAGAAAGGCGGCTGTGGCAGGCTCGGCGTAGGAGGCATGTGGCATCGGGGCCATCAACATCATCGGGGCAGGAATCGGCCGGTGTGCAGGACCAAGAATTTGGAGTGTCTTCCATGTGGCAGCGGTTGGGCCAGCAAATAGGTGCAGAGCGGTGGCTGGCGGAGAGGGCACGGTTCACAATGGTCAGGCTGGAGAACTCCATGAACAGTGCATTGAGGCGGGTTGAGTGCCTCGAGGCAACTCGCAGGGAGTTGGAGGAGGCCATGGCTGCATCCCTGCAAGACCTCGAGGCCAGGGAAGAGGCCCGCCTCCGGAACATCGACAAGGAGTTTAATGATTTCATGGCCCAGAACATCAAAAAGTGAGCTGTCAGACTAGCCTGCCACCTTTCTATA
Source organism: Ambystoma mexicanum (assembly GCF_040938575.1). Classification (NCBI taxonomy): domain Eukaryota; kingdom Metazoa; phylum Chordata; class Amphibia; order Caudata; family Ambystomatidae; genus Ambystoma; species Ambystoma mexicanum. The sequence goes on from NC_090932.1 coordinate 388,082,655, forward strand.
TAGTTATTTAGGCTTAGGTTTCATTTGGTTTATATTTGTATTTGGAGTTAACGGACTTTGCTCCACTTTTTGTATATAGTTGTATTTTAAATAGGATTTTTGGTAGGTTTCCTTTTGTTTTGGGATCATGGACCCTTCTGACTTTCAGTGTAAATAGTACCAAACTTGTACATACTTTCGTTATTACATCATCCGATGGAGCAATGGTTTTTTGTTTACTTTATATGGACTTTGGCGATGGACCACTTTTCAGTTTTCATGTTGTGGATGTTTGTTTTTCATTGGATTTCACTTTATTTTTGGCATTGCTTTCATTATTTCTTCATTTGCATGTGTGATTTTCATTATGTCATTTTTTATGTTTTTTAATACATTTCATATATCTTCATTATTGGTGTTGTGTACTCTAATTGGTTTGGTGCATGTCTCTATGAGCATTGCCTCAGTCTAGTGACGGCTGGTGACTTTGAACAATGGCGGGGCGTACATTGGCCCGGGTGAATTTTGAAGCGAGCGAGCACAACTCATGAGCCCAACCCACATCATGGATGGTGCAAGGGGGTTTCCCCCGGGAACATTTTTGAAAAATGGCTTACAAAATGTGCAATTTACTGTCCAAACCCCCACAAATATGGCTTAAAAAGCATTAGGTTTTAGGTACTGGATCAGTTCAAACTTTAGGAACGCTGAACTGGAGATAAACTTCCAGTAATAGTTACTAGTCTAGGTGGCACTGAGGCATGTGTGACTTGGCTCAAATGGATTACTGTACATATATATATATATATATATATATATATATATTCAGTGAAAAAGCTTTGTTAAAGGGACGTTATGGTTAAGTTGCGCTACTAAAAACCTATGAAATTCAGTGAAAAAACTTTGTTAAAGGGACTTTATGGTTCCAAGTAAAACCGAAAAACCCTTGAAATTTGCCAGTTATGGTAAGCTAAGCAACCATAACTCGCGCCACCACCGTTCACTGCTAAGACTAACACCCAGGACATCAAAGATGACATCACAAATGTCATTGATGACATCACTGATGACATCACATGTCTGGCTCACTATTTTTTCTTTTGCTGACCTATCTAGGCCACGTGGTTTTCTTCAGTAACAGTCAGAAGCTAAGAATTTTATTTTATTTGTAGACATATCCTTCTAGTAGGTTCTTACAGTAATTCCCTTACAGTACAGTCACATCATATGAAACATATACATATGGGAAAACACAAGCTTGAAAGACAGCAATCCTTTTTGTGCATAAAGATAATCACTAGACTTATGAGCACTTTCTGATAGTTCTGTTTTTTTTTTTTTATGGCTGTACTTTCCCTGTATATGGTCATAATTGTATACATTGTACTCACACTACTTTCCTTAGGGTCCAATCACATCAAGTGATACATATACCTAGGGTAAATAGCAGCTTTGAAACAGAGCAATCATTTATTTGCATGAAACTAATCAGTTAAGTTATGAATTGTTTCTGCTACTACTTGTGCTTTTTTGCTAACTTCACTTTCCCTGTATATACCCATATTGGTATGTGTTCTTGTGTCTTTGTGTTTTGTCTATAGTAATGCAATTATGTAATACATGGGTTTTATTAGCTACTTATTACATATTTCACAGGACACAAAAATCTATTAAGAAAACAATTATCATTTCATTATTCAACATATTAAGATTACGAATATCATACCTTCATCTTGTACGCTGCACACAATGTTATGTTTCTGTGTGAGTAGCTTAGTATACTAGATAGAACACCATAATAGGATGCTATTTATATCAATGCATCATTCAATGCACTTATTAGGGTATATTTCTTGCAATGATTCTTGACACTTTTTTCGCAACATAATAAGAATCCCTTCTACACATACTTCATGTGAAGTACATACACATGTGATGTCATCAGTGATGTCATCAATGACATTTGTGATGTCATCTTTGATGTCCTGGGTGTTAGTCTTAGCAGTGCACGGTGGTGGCGCGAGTTATGGTTGCTTAGCTTACCATAACTGGCGAATTTCAAGGGTTTTTCGGTTTTACTTGGAACCATAACGTCCCTTTAACAAAGTTTTTTCACTGAATTTCATAGTTTTTTAGTAGCACAACTTAACAATAATGACTTTGACTTTATATACATGTCATATGGAACTGACTAGATCTCTTCTTATGAACGTGATGTCCGCGAACTTATTTAATGTTCGCGGACATGTTCGGAGAACAGTACCACTACCTAAAAACTGTGAGGGGGGGGGTGGTGGGGTATGTTTGATTGTTATATCATAATATAGGAACATTTAACAAATTCAAAAACCAGCACACAAACACATTATATATAGTAATACATAAGAAATATAACCCATATATGTAACACACTAACCATTCATTTAAATACAATATGTTCTGAAATGGAATATACCACAAGAACATAAATTGGCTTCCAACATAATTACCTCACAGACACAACAGAACTGAGAACAAGACCAGACCCACTGAATACATAGGACTTATTTTACCAGAAATAGTAAGTGTACTTCATTTTACTCATATATTTATAAACTTTCTGTATTAGATTAAAAAATATATTATCTTTTTTTTTTCTCACAGAAATGTCTAGTACTCTGGAATGGCTAGAGGACAATTTTCCACATGAAGAAATGTCACAAGATAGTGAAACTAATGGTAAACACTTTATAATATAAACCATTTAAATATTATTATTTTGTATACATTTAATATATATATATATTTTTTTGTACAGAGCATAACAAAATAGAAACTACCTCTGAAGAAGCTGTTATGGAAAACACGCTTGACAATATAAATTGATTTACTGTTGACCAATTTTAATAATTTGAAAACTTTTGTTGAAGATCATTTTAAAACAAAAACGTCATACCATTGCCCCACATGTTCTTGTCCCTCCTCACCATATCCCAGTCAATCATCCCCAAACCCTCTCCATAATCCAAAACGTTTTGATGAGATTTCAATCCCTTCTTCACCTAATACCAATCATGTTGAAACCCCAAATTCGCCTGTTTTTGTTTCTGTTTCTGCCTCACCTTCTCTGTCATAAATTATTAATATACGTTAAGGTTTAATTTGTATATTGTATTGTGAATAGTTTCTGGTTTTTTTTTTTAAAAACAATAAAAGTGTCCGCGGACAGTGCGAGTGTTCTGAAATGTTCGTACATAAACGAAAATGGAGGTGTCCTGAACAACACCATACCTGTTTGTACTGTTCGCTAGCAAGTTAAAACTGTTCTAAGAACACACGTGGTGTCCTGAAATGTTCGTAATGAAACAAAAATTAAAGTGTTCTAAAGAACACTATATCTGTCTGTAATGTTCGCTATCAACTTAAAACTGTCCTAAGAACACAATTGGTGTCCTGAAATGTTCGTAAATAAACGGAAGTGATGTGTCCTGAAGAACACTATACCTGTGCGTAGTGTTCGCTACCCAATTGAAACTGTTCTAAGAACCCTATTGGTGTCCTGAAATGTTCATACGTAAACGAAAATGGAGGTGTCCTGAAGTAGTGTTCGCTACCCAATTGAAACTGTTCTAAGAACACAATTGGTGTCCTGAAATGTTCGTACATAAACTAAATTACACGTGTCCTGAAGAACACTATATCTGTCCTTACTGTTTGCTACCAAGTTTAAACTGTTCTAAGAATACACGCGGTGTCCTGAGATGTTCGTTTCATGTGTGACGCACTTTTAATTACTTCAGAACCCGAACAGTGTCTGTGGGACATCAATGCGCATGCGCTAACCAATCTCCGTGCACTTGGTGTCCTGCGGACAGGCGCTTCCTTCGCAGACTAGTTCGCAAACAGGTCATATAACCGCGCCCACGCTCATCGTGTGTCCTGAAATGCGGACACTGTTCGTGTCCCCGAACAATTTAAAAGTACATTTTCAGTTAATCCATAATATTTTTCAATAAAATCTCACCATGGCACAAGTCCCACATAGCAATCTTGAGTTTCTATATACCTTTTGAAACTTTCCGATCCTTTTTTTGTGTTCGATCTGTCCGCGCACAAGCACCCCTATAAAAGAACACGCCCAAGAGCTTATTCCCATTGTGTTTCTGGCTATTCTTCAGAACACAGTGATTTTTACTGCCACCTGCAGACTACACCATCATCGAGATGGCATCCTTGGCTGCTGAACTGCCATTTGGTGCTGCACCTGCTTCAGCACCACCCCACCCCCTCCACCACCACCACCTCCCCAAGGGCCTGAAGAGGGGAACAGGAGTGAGGATGCGGAGGAGGAAGAAGAGGATGATGAGAATGACGTAGAGGAAAACCCTACTACCCGCACTAGGCGTGAGTCTTTGGTGTGGCAGTTATTTACCATTCATGGGAATGTTCCTAAGGCTCGTGCGAACCGTGTTACCTGCAATGAGTGCAAAATGATACTCAGTCGCGGGAAGCACGGTAAGTACAGCTTTGGGACCACTACTATGAACCTACACCTGAGGTCATTTCACTCTGGGGCTATTCGCAGGGTTGTACCTTGCGAAGAACGTAGCAGGTTGATTTCCTCTACTTCATCCTCTGTTTCTGATCCTGTCACCACAAGGACCACCTCTGTGGGACAGCGTCTTCCTCAAGCTGCCTCACAGGCCATACAGAATGCTGATGACCCTTACCTTTCGAGGGTCACAGTTGTATGTATGTACTGTGACACAGTACTCTGCAGGGGGGAGCGACTTCGGAGTGCTTTTGAGACTATCGCCTCAGAGCACGAGAAGACCTGCTCACTACCCAAATAAAACCCACTCTACATCTTCCTCTCTCAGCTCGCCCTTTCTTATCCCTGTGGTTGGTGTCCCCCCCTTTACCCTCCTTTACCCTCCTCTCCTAGTGTGTCGTGTCTGAAAAACCAAAAAAAATACAAAATTACAAAAAAAAAAAAAAATAAGGCTCTTTTCAGAGCCGCCTTTCCCAGTTAAAAAATAGAAGTGAAAATAAATGAAGTAGGGCTCTTTGTATTTTTTAGAAGTCCGCGGACAGTTCGCGAACATTAAAAAAATTTGGTTGCTACTCCATCACAAACATTGTAATTTTCTCTGGAAAGAAGTGGTGGCTCTGAAAAGAGCCTTTGGGTGGTGTTTGTAAGTCAAAAATTGTAAATGCTTAACATCTACTTCAAAATCATTGTTGTAATTCCAAAAAAGGTCGCAATGCATTTTGTACATTTCTCAGAAAAATCTGATTGCCAGCATCAGTAAGATGGACTCCATCTCTGCAAAAAATGCATGTACTACGAAACATAATATTTTCATTGTGAAAAGAAGACATGCCAAAATCTCTTAGAAAGGCACAAACAGCCTTATTAACATTGCGCCTTGCTTTTTTCCATTTGTGGACCAAATGAAGAAGAACGAAGCCACATTTGTCTCTGCGCAATCCGTGAAAATATCACTTGAGAATTAGGAAACATGTCCATAACCTTCCTCAGTCCTTCTTTCATAGCAAATTGCAAAAACATTCCAGTCACATGTCCTAAACTGTTCCCTCTACAATGAATTACAATTATGTCTGGATGTTGCTCTGTCTCCAAAGTAGCACAAAGAGGTAGCAAGTCCAACCACTTCATTCCACGTACTCCATGCCAGTGTACTTCCACATGTGGGAATCCAAGATCTACAGCTACCCCACAGCTTTCTGCATGCACCTTCAACCAATGTATCCACGAATCTCCTAAAATCCAAACAATCTGTTTTCTGAAACACACAGCCATAGCTATCTTTTGTTCTCTCAGCAAAAAGAGTATCTGAGAAAATCTCTCCTGGCACAACACACCCACCAAACTTTCCTGACCAATCCCTTTCAGTACTTATTCTCATTTGCATGACTTCTGAACCCAAAAATCCCCGGATGTAACTCCGGATGTCCACGAACTACCGCCATGTCCGCGGACATATCGTAACATGAACAGCCCTTCTACCATTTCCACTACACTCTCTCTGCCATTCCCTCATTGGATGTACCTCAAAAATCACATGACCATGCACCAATCACATTCAAGACCTCTACATCTAACTGCATCATCATAGATAAGCACTGCAAATGTACTCTGAATCTCTCTGAGTACAAGTGTCATATCATTGGCAAGCAGCATCTACCAGAAATACTGTACAAGTCTTCAAGATTTCTACTTGCAGCTCCTTGCATATCCATATGCATGAACACAAACTTCAGGTATGCATATTTTCTGTATAGTAGTTGACATAGCTCTCAACCATTTTTGTTTTACAGGTGGGTGAAATCACCCGATTTTGTTTTTGGCGGGTGAGACGCCCATTGGAATGAATGGGCGTGCAGGAGGCTTGGCGGGTGAGTCTGCCCTTTACAAGGCATGTGACACCCGCCAAAAGCGTGTGAGTTGAGAGCTATGGTAGATGAACACATTTTCAAACAGACTTTTACCTTGTAAAATCTGTAAAATGAATTTACTGTACTTTTTTCAATTTCCTAATATCAACTATCACTTATAAACCTTTATACTTTTTACTTTCTTTATACACACACTCAAATCATGTTAAACTAACATTTTTTAAATGAAATATATAGACTACATATATTCAAACAAAATTGCATGCAAACACAATCTATGATTAAACCTTTATAAAAATACTTATACAATTTCATATTTTTTGTTTTTATTTATTTATTTACTTAGTTACTTTAAATTAGACATGACATTGAGGCGCTATTACATAGAACAGTTTACTTACAGAAATAGTGGTATTCACTAATATATTATAAATTTCACAAAACATAGTAAAGATATTTTTTTTTGCTACAGGTAGTCATTCAATACAATTTGTTCATTAAGAACATATCATATGTACTGAACTGATGCAATTTATCTTATGTAAATAAATTAGTTTAATGGTTTTACAGAAGGCACTGAGGATTTCAATTAAAAAAATCAATATCTAAATTAAAAACAGTGCTATATACAAACAAAGTTACTAATTTGAAGCTTTTACAATTACAGTGAAGACCACTTTCCTGAAAAGAAGCAGCCGAATTCGAAGAAGAAAGAAAAACTAAGAAGCTACCTGTTAATTTTTAAAAAAGTAAGTAAAATATCACCATAATATTTATATTATTAATCAAATATACTATAACATTAATACGAGCTATTTTGGTTTCTTAAAATAGAGATTTTGCACCATTTTGTCCAAAAATTTCCATGTCTTAAACAGCGATTTACAGCCAGAACGGCCTACAAATTTCTATTTTTGGACACACAAATTAGCCAACTTAACCACTACAATTTTCATATTATAGAACAAACAACTGTTTTAATTGTATACATTAAATTTACTATTTGTACTTTTCCACACCACTAGCTTACTTTTTTTTGTCATCTGAACCCCAGTTTAGTAACACATAAATTCAAGAATACCTATCCCTACTAGTTTTAGTTCCCAATGCACAATCACACACCATTACATATATTTTTATCATCTTACTCAAACACTCATGCACACAGCACACATACATTCCAGAACACCCCAACCCATATCTTCTTTATTTTTTTCAACAGACCCTAAAGAATGCCTACCAAAAGACAACTCCGTAGAAAGCAATGCAAAATTAGAGCAAATGAAAATAAAGGTGTCCAACATAAGCATCCATCTCTAGCAGAATTTGTAAAAAAAGTTGAAACAAAACAGCTAATACAATCATTTAGTGAAACACAAGAAGTTTCAAGTACAACAACTTTGCTTCCTCTATCAAAATGTAAAACAAACCAAAAAACAATTAACAGAAAATCAGCTATCAGTACAGACAAAACTACTTCTTCAAATTTTAATATAGTGCAAAGTAAGCATACCAAGAAAAGTATTTTAGCCAAAATATACCATCACAAAGTCCTTCAAAATCTTATAAAAACAGGAGAGAAATCAGGTTCAAAGCTTAAAACCTATCGTAGGAAATTAATCTTAGAAGCATTGATGGACAGTGCAATTCTTCTCAAAAGAAATGTATTAATTTTACTGTTAAACTAAATGAAACCACTAACAAAACTAATAACTAAATTACAGAAAAGACTTCTCAATAAGCGAAATGTCAACAGAAAGAACTTCTTAAGTATCTGCGGAGGTGAATGGAATCACACTACGAGCACAGAACCATATTTTAATGAAGAAGCGTACAAACAAAAGCAAACAAATACAATTGCCATAAATAGCAGTGGTCGAGGTTATGAAAAAGTGAATAATACCATAATGGAACAAGAAGTACTCCTTACAAAAATATGCCCTGAAAACTTAGAATTACCCCTCCATTCAACTGAATCAGAACATCTAGTGTGCAAATGGCCATGCACATCAATGTGTAACATTCCCAAACAATGTTTCAAATCTTTACACCAATTCCTCAATAAATATGTAAAAAGCAAAGACAAAATCAAAATTAAATTACTGCAAAATATAGATACCTGTCCAGTGCGCAAGTACACAGGACTACAAGGACATTCATTGGCCTGAATTACAGGACCTACTTGTAAAACCACTTTCCATGATATCAAAAGGATATCAACACATCATTCAACTATAAGAAATCTAGTCTATAAACTGTACTATGCTAAAAGTCCTGCTTTAGCACTAGCAAAGTTAAATAACATCCTTCTACATGGTACAGCAAAAGACCTACTTGAAGAAATTCACTATATCCAGAAAAAATATTTTGGAAGTGAAAGCCATTTACAGAATGAAATAGCTTTAAACCAATTAAGCAACAATTACACACATGGCAACCTTTTGCTAAACACATACAAAAAAGAAATACTCAAATTTAAAAGTACATCAGCTGAAGTACCAAACCATGTATGTGTATGTTGCCGTAGAATTTTTTATAAAAGTAGCACAAAAACTGTGGACCTATGATACAAAATAGAAGACAATGAAGATTCTAAATGGTTTGAATTAGCTCTCTACCTTCTAGCAGAAAACAAATATGAAATAACTGAGCCCTTAATACTTTGCAGTTATTGCACTACAAAACTTGACAACAACCAAACTCCTTCACGTTCTATCACAAATAGTTTGGAATTATACCCACTACCAAAACCTCTACAACAACTTAATTTATATGAGAGAATCATAATTCAAACAGTACACCCATTTCAAGCAATAATACGCCTTCAACCAAAAACAGCAAAATTACCTCCCTCTGAATTGGTAAAAGGCATTCGTGGAAAAGTAGTTTATTTACCATTAAATCTAAAAGAAAATGTGCATACTCTAGGAGTGCAATGTCCAATGCAGCCATCTTTAATTATATTAGTAAATGGAGTACCTACAAAAGACAAAAAAATATGGCAACAGCTTGTAGATTTATATAAAGTTAGTCAAGCCTTCCAATATCTTAAAGAGAATAATGAATATTACAAAGAAATTAATATTGAAGAAAACTTGAAAGATACAACTGAAATAATTCAAGAAACACAAGAAGCTGGTCAATTTGAGCTACTAGATCCTGCTACAATATCAAATACTTTAGACCATTATACAATTCATCCTTTGCACTGTAATGACACCGTACAAGATGTACTATAAACCTACGAAATGCGTCAAACAAAAGGATCGCCAATCAGTATATGGGAAAAAAGTATAGAAGCACGTGCTTTTCCTCTACTCTTTCCTACTGGCAAAGGAGGAAGGTATGATGATAGACCTATTCAAATATCAGCTTCAGAATACCGCTCATTACGGATGTATTCTGAAGATCCCAGATTTAGACAAAATGTGGAATACATATTCCACCTACTCTTTGAAAGTGAACTAGCAACTTTATGTTACGGAGTTGCACATATATTAAAATCAGGATCACACTTTCAAAATATGACAGCTACACAATTATTAGAGAAAGTGCAATAAAAGGATGAGGTTTTACAATCAAATATTACAAATCTATTAGCAAATATGCGTGGTACTAAAGAGTACTGGTTTCGACGTCATGGAGATGTACGTTGTATGATCAGAAACCTTGGCCCACCCACTTGGTTTGTTACATTAAGTTGTGCAGAATATGCATGGGAAGATTTACATGTTTTCCTACGCATATCAAATAAAAACAAAACAAACATAGATATTCTAACACCTGGAGAACTTTGTTCTTTGGATCCTGTTAATGTTTCAAGATATTTTCACCATCGCTTCATTGCTATGCTACGTTTTATTTGTAATAAAACTGTTCCTCCCCTTGGAGAAGTGCAACACTTCTTTTGGAGAAAAGAATACCAAGCCAGAGGAGCACCACATATCCACATGTTTTTATGGATTAAAGATGCTCCTAAATTTGGTCAAGACAGTGATGCCACTGTTTTACAGTTTATTGAAAAATATGTCACTTGTGAAATTCCATCAGAAGCCACAAATAGTGATCTTCGTGCACAAATTTTACAATTTCAAAGACACAAATGTGGAAAATATTGTCTTCGCAAATACAAAAACAAAGGCAAATACTACACCAAATGCCGATTTGGTTTCCCTAGACCAGTTAAAAATACAGGTCAAGTAAGCAACCTCATGTCTTCAGTTAGACATAGTGTTAAAGGTAAGTCACCTAAAAATACATATTACATAAAAAGAAAAGAAGAAGAAAAATATATCAATGATTATAATGCAATCATTGCCCACTTATGGAATGCAAACATAGATGTGCAGTACATTGCAGACACTTCTACTGCAGTTGCACGATATGTCACAGCATACTTAACTAAAGCAGAAAAGACAGAGCTCCAAGACCTCTGGAATGACCTGCCATCAGATAAAACAGTATCTCAGAAATTATACAGCTTGGGCATAAAAATGCTCACCCATAGAGAATGTGGATCTTATGAAGCAGCTGATCGTTTAACTGGTAATTCATTGTATGGTAAATCTGAAAATATAGTATGGCTAAGTCTTAGTCCAGCTAAATCTAGAAAAAGAGTTCTAAAATCATATGAAGATATAGAAACAATAGCCAAACATGATCCCAACAGCCAAGACATTTAAAAAAACAATTTATTGGACACATACTACCCAAACAGAAGTAATACTTTGGAAAACATGTGTCTATACCAAATAGCCCAAAACTACACATACAAAAATAATATGAAACCTGATGAAAAAAAGGTAAATATAGAGTGACAGACTGTGAAGGCAGCTTTGTTAAACTCACTAAACCAAATTTAATTAATCATATCAAATTGTCATTGAAGACTCCTCAACATAAAGAAGTATATTACATGTCCCTGCTACAACTCTTCAAACCATGTTGAAAAGAAGAACAATTACTAGATAACTGTGACTCATATGAGGATGCTTTCAAAGCAAATGAAAGCACTATGACTGATGTAAACTTTACACAGTACAAGACAATGTTGCACAATGAACAGCAACATGAAGAAGAACTCCAAGCCCAACTAGATAAGGATACTCCTGACAGTAGTCAACCTTCTGTGACAGGAAGCCAAGAACCACTGGGAGAACCACAAATAACAAATGAGGCAGAATTAGCTATGATAGAAGTAGAAAACACCAGTTGTCAGTATGAAGATAAGGAAGACTTAACTATACTACGATCAAAACTAAACAATGAGCAAAGTAGCATTTTTCAAGAAGTAACAAAACAAATTGCACATGGTGTAAAACATGAAAATAAAGAATGTTCCTGCCATAATTATAAACATAAACTACTGTACGTCAGTGGTGAAGCTGGTTCTGGCACAACATTCCTAATCAAAATCATTAGTAAGTTCCTTCAACAATTGACAAACAACAAACTGTCAGCTGTTGTCACTGCCCCCATAGGTTTAGCTGCCTGCAACATAGGTGGTGTTACATTACACGATTACTACTATTACCAGTAGAACACCAGAACAAATTAGACTATTACAAACTTTCTGCAGAAGCTGCAATGGAATTACGCAGAGTATTGAAACAAATGAAAATGTTACTAATAGATGAAGTGAGCATGGTCTCCAACCTGATGTTAGCTTTGATTCACCTCAGATTACAAGAAGTACTCAAAACAGACTATGAAGAGCTCTTTGCAGGAAAACACATTATTGTTTTTGGAGATCTGCTTCAATTAACACCAGTAAAAGGTGAACCTATTTTTAAAACATTAGGGCACAAACTCTGCCGTAAAACTGTTGGCAGCATTGGAAATGTCAACCTTTGGCAACATTTCCAATACAGAGAATTAACAGAAAACATGCGCCAATCTGCAGATCTAACTTATGCCAACATTTTAAAAAGTTTGAGAGTTGGTATACTTTCTAAAGAAGCAGAAGCAACATTGAAAACCCGGCACATTAATGCACTTTATGGCGATAATGCATGTGCTACAGATGTTATGGAACAATTAGCCCACAAAAATGTCAATTGTATGGCCTTAATGCCAACTCTTGCAAGCTGTTTCAAATTCAATGAAATCATGCTAAGTAAAGAAATGCAACCAATAATGGAAATTAGCGCCACAGACAAACTAGATGTACATGGTATGGCACTACCCATGTGTGACCAAGCCACAACAAGACTAAATAATTTAGAAAAATCAATCTCAAACACAGCAGGCTTAGAAAAGATGTTAAAAGTATCCTTAAATTGCAGAGTAATGCTTAAATGTAACCTTGACGTGGACCAAGGACTAGTTAATGGAGCACTGGGTACAGTTGTTGGCTTTCAAACATACCCACGTGACAACAAAATTCAGTTTGTCAATATACTCTTTGACAAACTTTCAGAAGTAAAACGGATAGGACGCTCAACAGCTAGATTCCTTCTCTTCAAAGATATGTATGTAAGCAGAGAACAAGTTTCTCTAACTCTTGCATATGCAGTCACGATTCATAAATCACAAGGTCTTACCCTAGACAAAACAATGATAGATATTGGTAACACAGTCTTTAAAGAAGGCATGAGCTACGTAGCACTATCACGCTTACGTACACTTGACGGTCTATTTCTAATCAACTTTGATGCAAGTAAAGTAAACGCTGATATTCCTTGCATTTTAGAATATAATAGACTTTGCTCACTATACACTCCCCATCTAAACACATATTCTGTTCCACAAAAACTAAAACGTTGTAAAAGAAAACTAAATCAAACAGAAATGCAACAGGACGTCACTGCAAATCCTCCAAAGAGAGTAAAAGAAACTAATACTTCATCAAGTACCACAAACAAAAAAGAATCAATTAGAGAAAGTAAACCAGGTACTTCTTTAAAGAAGGAAGACAAACTCCGAAAAAAAGCAGTTAGATACAGAACTACCTGGACCATTTAAATTCTCAAATATAGTTGGTGTAAGTTGCTATGCAAATGTAGCAATGAATATTCTATTTCAATTACCACCAATTGTTGACAACATTTACTTACACAGTACAGACCAATTGTGTTTGAAAATGTTAGTACTTCACAGAAATGCAGCAAACAATCCTGACAACACATATAGTGTTTTTGGAATAAGACGACAATTGGACTACTGTGCTGGAATGGTGAAATTCACTATAAACTCACAGGAAGATCCACAAGAATTTCTAATGTACTTACTACAAGTACTGGAAAACAAAAACATACCTTTAAATGAAATCTTTCAGATTTCATAGATGTGGAAACATACATGCACTCTCTGCATCAATGTGACACAAGAAGAAATCCCCAATGAACGCTTCATATATATATCAATACCAAATTGTGAATCCATTCCATTTCAGCAACTTGTACAAAATGCAAACCATGGTACATTATGCTCTACCTGCAATTCAGATAATCGCTACACATTAGTAATACAAACACATAGTAAATACGTAATACTGATGCTTCTACGTTACAATGCAGATGGTACCAAAAACAACTGCAAGCTGACTGGATTCACACATGGTCAAATATCACTTGGTAAGAAAACCTTCAGAACAATAGGTATAATCTACCACACAGGAGCCACAACCAATTCAGGGCACTACACTGCATATATAAAAAAGAAATGTGGATGGTTTGAATGTAATGATAGTACCATTAATTTAATTACCAGCAAATCTTACAAACGCTTATTTGATGTTCTTAAAACCAGAATTTGATAAATAAACTGTATTTAAACCTTTAAATAAATTTGTGTTAAAAAAAATATAAACTGTTAGAATACTCCAAAAGCTATCTAACTGCTCAAAGATTCTACAACAACTAATCAGATAAATGAATACCACTAAATTAGACCAAAAAATACACAGCTAGAATACGCCAATTGGTATCTAACTGTCCCAAAATTATAAATTTGTGTTAAAATAATATAAAATATAATATCAAAACAAATGAAGAATCTGTTACTGCTCCAAAAAAATACAACAACACAAAGTATAAAGCATTAGCCAGAAACAACAATTGAACACTGAAAACAAACAAACAAATAAACTGTAGCATAACAGAAAAAGTTTTTTTTTTAATCCAACATGGATTTTTTTCACACAGACCCAATGATTTTAGCAACAAATACAGAAACTGAGCAAATTGCACAGTACTCTGATTTGTACTCTACTAAATATGAGGGTCGAAATAAAATAAAAGTATATTGCTTATACAATGTAATAAGTCATTACAAAATACTAATACTAACATGCTATTTTCTTTTATCACAGAAATGAAGAAGAAAAACATGGACTCCCATTACTAGACCAAACAGTAAGTATACAATAATAAGGACAACCATAGCAGCATATCACATCCATAGTATCTAATACCTTTGTTCCTTATACATTTGTTTTTCACCCAAAGTTATAAGCAAATATGAATGTGATATGCTGCGGTGGTTGTTGCCAGGGCATACAGTCTTGGGTGCATGGCCATTTGGCCATTTGGCCATGCACCCAAGACTGTATGCCCTGTCAACAACCACCGCAGCATATCACATCCATAGAGTCAAACATTTCAACTATGATCTATGATAATGTCCGCGAACAATGTGAATGTTCTTAGAACACTTTGAACTTGCCAGCGAACAATACGGACACCGTTTTCAGGACACCACCTACGAACATTTCAGAACAACGCGATAGTTCTTACAACACTTTCAACCTAACAACGAACAATACGGACAGCGTCCTAATGACACCCCCTACGAACATTCCAGGACACCGGGAGTGTTCTTAGAAGCGTCTTCAGAACACCACCATCTTGTTTATTTGCGAACATTTCAGGACGCCGCGAGTGTTCTTAGGACACATTCAACTTGACAAAGAACAATACGGACAGCGTCCTCAGGACACCCCCTACAAACATTCCCCGGACACCGCAAGTGTTCTTAGAAGCCATCCTGTTTATTTGCGAACATTTCAGGACACCGCGAGTGTTCTTAGGACACATTCAACTTGACAGAGAACAAATCGGACAGCGTCCTCAGGACACCCCCTACGAACACTCCCCAGACACCGCGAGTGTTCTTAGAAGCGTCTTCAGAATACCCCCATTTTGTTTATTTGCGAACATTTCAAGACACCGCGCGTGTTCTTAGAACACATTCAACTTGACAGAGAACAATATGGACAGCGTCCTCAGGACACCCCCTACGAACACTCCCCGGACACCGCGAGTGTTCTTAGAACAGTTTCACTTTGCTTGCGAACAAAACGGACACATATTGACTCCTTAGAACACCCCCTAGTCAGTTTATTTAGAACATTTCAGAACACCCGTGATGGCTGCAAACAAATCGAACACAAAAAGAACGTCTAACACATAAAAAACACAACTTTCATCCTATCTCATACACTCCCACCCTCCCCAAACACTCCTACACACCAACACACTCTACAAAATACACATTTTGAACAAAGTTTCACCGCGCTGTCCGGGGACGTCCGCGAATCCAAGATGGCGGGCGCTACCGAAAAATCTGACGCGCTTCACGCTCCACGCTGTCCAATCAGCGAACACTTTGCATGTCCGCGAACATCACGCAAGATGATTGGCCAATCAGGACACTTTCCGCGCAGCGAACAGGGAAGTGTGTCCGCACACCCAACACAGATATCACTAATTTTTTTTTACCTACTTTTTGGTCATTTAAAAAAAAACTACTGGACGGATTTTCACCAAATTTGCAAAAGCACGCTTTCGGGACGAAGCCGATGCTCCTGGTCCAAATTTGGTGGCAATCCGTCCAGCGGTTTGGGCTGTAGGCGCGAGCAAATTTTTTTTCCCATTCACTCTATGGAGAGTGAGTATAATGTATACAAATATGAGCATATAGAGGGAATAAAAATAAAACTATGAGAAAGTGTTGATGACCATAATGATTATCTTCATGCACAGAAAGGATTGCTCTCTTTCAAGCCTGTATCTTCCGCTATGTATATGTTTCATATGATGTGACTGGACCCTAAGTCTACAAATATAGTACCTTTTCAATTTTTACTTCCTGACTGTTACTGAAGAAAACTATGTGGCTTTGATATGTCAGTAAAGGATAAAAAGGGAGAGCCAGCCATATGATGTCATCAGTGATGTCATCAATGACATTTGTGATGTCATCTTTGATGTCCTGGGTGTTAGTGTTAGCAGTGCACGATGGCGCGAGTTATGGTTGCTTATGTTACCATAACTGCCGAATTTCAGGGGTTTTTCGGTTTTACTTTGAGCCATAACGTCCCTTTAACAAAGTTTTTTCACTGAATTTCATAGGTTTTTAGTAGCGCAACTTAACCATAACGTCCCTTTAACAAAGTTTTTTCACTGCATTTCATAGGTTTTTAGTGCACAACTTAACCATAATATCCCTGACTTCATATACATGTAACATAGAACATACTAACCCCCTCGTAGTGATTTTCATGTCCGTGGACTACCGCCATGTCCGCGGACACATCGAAAATCTGAGGTGGTGAATGTAAATTTAAATAGTGTGCCCCATTTCCCCTTTGAAGTTGGCTGTGAAAAGAGCCGTTTTTCTTTTTTTTTACAGATGCTTGACAGACACCTGTTATTTTGTATTTTTTTTTTCTTGTTTTTTTTTCTTACTTTACTCCTAAAATCTTCACATAACCTTCTCCAAAGCAACCCTCACATTCCAAAATAGAAAGGCATTTCCCGTAAAAGATAAAGAAATGCCATCTTCTTTAAAATGAACAGCATTACTGGCATCAATATTCTCATTGTTACAGAAGAACATACCAGCTCTAAGCATGAAGGCACACATGCCTCGGTTGATGACACACCTAGCAATATTTTGCTGAGGACAAAAAACTGAACTATTGTCCCATATTGCCCTAGGTAGTAATCCAGAAAAAATTACTTTTGCGTTTGGAAGGATCCTCATTACTGCTTGAACCAAGCGTTCCAAATCAGCCAACAAAGTAGGGGCACTGACATTGCACAAATGGAAAGCACCATAGTGCAAAACTACCACATGCGGACTGTTCATCGTGGCCATATCCTCACAAACTTGTACAATTCCCTGTACATTGCAATCAGGCACACTGCTCCACACCACCTCCACTCCTTTCACATCAAAGTTCTTTGCAACATGCCTGCATTCAGCGTACTGCTGTAAACCATGCACAAACATATCTCCGAGCACCAACACCCTGACTTTCTCCACTTCTGCCATCTTCACCACACACAGTCTCTTTCAACACAAATCCACAACCTCGACATCTGATTGGCTGATCCGTACAGTCTTCTTTTCATGTTGGATTTCCTGGAAAAACCCGGATTTAGCACGCCCTGTCCACGAACAGCCGCGGTGTCCGTGGACGGCGTCCACTTTACTCTCTGTGCCATTCCCTCATTGCATACAGCTAAGCAATCACACAATACGAATAACGTCCTCAGAACAACCCCATTTTCTGAATTTTCAAACATTTCAGGACAATTATTATTTCATTATTCAACATATTAACATTACACATATTATACTTTCATCTTGTACTCTGCACACAATGCTATGTTTCTCCATTAGTAGCTCAGTATACTAGATAGAATCCCATAATACAATGCTATTTATATCAATGCATCGTTCAAAGCACTAATAACGGTATGATATTTATTGCAATATCCTTGACACTTTTTTCGCAACATTATAATAAAAATCCCTAGTACACAAATTCCATGAAAAGTACATACACACGTGATGTCATCAGTGATTTCATCAATGGCATTTGCGATGTCATCTTTAATGTCCTGGGTGTTAGTCTTAGCAGTGCACGGTGGTGGCGCCAGTTATTTTTCAAAGCTTACCATAACTTGCGATTTTCAGGGGTCTTTCGGCTGTACTTAGAACCATAACGTCCTTTAAACAAACTTTTTTTAATATCACGCAAACAATATACAAACATGGCGTGCAAAAACCAACTTCTACAGATGGCTTTACACAGAATGTTGCAAGGTAAGAATTTATGCTCGTTCACAGTGAAGGTCAGCTGCTTCCACAACTTCTACAGATGGCTTTACACAGAATGTTGCAAAGTAAGAATTTATGCTTGTTCACATTGAAGGTCGGCTGCTTCCATTTTTTTCTCGGGCCCCGGAGAGGCTCATGAAGCGGACTATAAGGTTGTATTGTGTTTTGACCTTGACAGACAGAGATTGTGATGAAAGAATTCTCTTGAAGGAGTGTTGCTAAAACGTAAGAGAAGATAAAGATGAAATTTCTGAAACAAAACCACTTTTATATTTTATATCACTATGCGAAAGATCGTTGGCACACGCAGAGTCGTATTTTGGGACTGCACCACTCGTAGACAATGGAAATTGCAATTGTACTGTAAGTAACCCTTTAGATTACTTTATACCAAATATAATTACAATAGCGTAGCATTAAAGACCGCTCAAGTTGAACTTGTTCGTTGAAAGTGGCATAATGTTTTCTACCTCACACTATCACCGCCGAATTGATCCCCTGTCGTTTAGAGGGCTCTGAAAAAGGCAGACGACACAGGGTGGGTTAATAGAAATAATTTAACCGGTCTATAGGCGGTCAAGCGCTCTACTCGCTGTGCCACTTCACTGTAGCCTGTCAAGTGGCACAGCGAGTACAGCGCTCGCTTTGACATCCGTGCACAGCTTGCTAACGCAAGTTTGAATCCCGGCAAGGCCAAACTCAGCCTTTCATCCTTCCGTGGTCGATAAATGAGCACCACACACCATGGTTAATAATAAGCACCGCTTAGATACCTCACGGTTCTTAGCGCTATATGAATGGGAAAATATTATTATTTTATTATTAACATACTCTGTTGCACTATCTTCGATAGCAAATATTTTCACGCCCTTATAAATAAAATGATGATTTTTAATGAAGATCGGCTGGTGATACTAATTTATGTTTTTTAAAACAAGTATGTGGCTCCATTTTGCCTATGTCACGATTTACAGACTCCAGCGGATGGGATCTTCAACTGCCAGGTGCAGGTCCAAATATGCAACTTCATGACCCTCACCATTTTATGGGACAATCGCCAAGGATGCCCTTACGCAGTACTAGCGGCTACAAACAACATACCAACCAATAGGGTGGTCTGATGGCTCGTTGTTGGAGCAACCTTCCGATTATCAGAGTGACCATTTACTGCTTTTATCATAAACCAACAGCCTATCTACCACAAAGGAACAACGCGTGCCTCCAAATAAACTTTTGCTGATCGACAGCAGAGACAATAGCAAGTCGCTGAATATTCACTAAACATTTCATGTGAAATAAATGTACTTTACCAAATGTACAATCCTGCTGTTTACTTTTAAACCACAGTTTCATATTCCGAATTGTGGCGCACTGAGTTGTAAACTGATCTAACACTCTATGTATCGCAAAGGAACATCGCCTGTCTCAACATGAACTTTTGTGGATCGACAACAAAGACAAATGCAAATTGCTGAATATTCTCTAAACATTTGATGTCAAATAAATGTACTTTACAACATTTACAATCTTGCTGTTTGCTTTTAAATCACAGTTTCATATTCCGAATTGTGGCGCGCTGTGTTGTGACATAATGTGTGTTGTCTTCCGGGTTCTGTGTAAAGTCGCGTAGTACTGGAGACGACTGGGTGCGTTTGATTACGCACCCTGTAACGTCACGGAGAGAGGCGGGGAAAATGAATGCTTTGATAATAGCAAAGTCAGCCAGGTCAATAGCGCCAGTCATAGGATTATCACATAATGTTGGCGCACACCAGCCGGATTTATCGTTTCTTTAGTGGACAAAAAGTCGGTTGACGCCCCTAGGAAATTGTACTATTAGCAGACAAAAGGAGTGCTCTTAAAACACTTTCACCCTGACAACGAACAATACAAACAACGTTCTCAGAACACCCCCATTTTGTGTAATTGCAACCATTACGGGACACTGCGAGTGTTCTTAGAACACATTCAACTAGACAGATTACAATACGGACAGCGTCCTGAGGACACCCCCAGTTTGTGTATTTACGAACAATTAAGTACACCGCGAGTGTTCATAGCTCATTTTTACCTTCCTTGCGAACAAAAATGACACATACTCCGTCCTCTAAACACCCCACCATTTAGTTTATTACAAAATGTCAGAACAGCCGTGTTCTCCACTGACAAATTGAACGCAACAAAAACGTCTAGCACATAAAAAAACAAAACATTGAACTACCGTGGCCATGTAATATATATATATATATATATGGCCATGTAATATATATACGGTAGTGGCCATGTAGTTATGGTTAAGTTGCTGTTTCCATAGGAAGAACACTTTTTGGGTGGCTTATAACTTCGCTCTCCCTGGATGGATCCTCACCATACTTTGCAAAAGAAGTATTTGGG
The DNA here is from genome assembly GCF_040938575.1 of Ambystoma mexicanum. Taxonomy (NCBI): domain Eukaryota; kingdom Metazoa; phylum Chordata; class Amphibia; order Caudata; family Ambystomatidae; genus Ambystoma; species Ambystoma mexicanum. The sequence continues at coordinate 388,103,496 of NC_090932.1, forward strand.
TCACTCTGAATCATTTTGCAAAGTTTGGTGAGGATTTGTCCAGGGGGGGCAAAGTTATAGGGGGGTCCCAAAACTTTTTTTTTCCCATAGACTGAATGGGAAAAAACTTTTTGCTCGTGCCTACAGCCCAAACCGCTGGATGGATTTCCACCAAATTTGGACCAGGAGCAGCGGCTTGGTCCCGAAAGCGTGCTTTTGCAAATTTGGTGAAAATCCGTCCAGTAGTTTTTTTTAAAATGACAAAAAAGTAGGTAAAAAAAATTAGTGATATCTGTGTTCGGTTCGCGGACACACTTCCCTGTTCGCTCCGCGTAAAGTGTCCTGATTGGCCAATCGTCCTGCCTGATGTTCGCGGACATGCAACGTGTTCGCTGATTGGACGGCGTGGAGCTGAAGCGCGTCAGATTTTTCGGTAGCGCCCGCCATCTTGGATTCGCGGACGTCCGTGGACAGCGCGGTGAAACTTTGTTCAAAATGTGTATTTAGTAGAGTGTGTTGGTGTGTAGGAGTGTTTGGGGAGGGTGGGAGTGTATGAGATAGGATGAAAGTTGTGTTTTTTATGTGTTAGACATTCTTTTTGTGTTCGATTTGTTTGCGGACATCACGGGTGTTCTGAAATGTTCTAAATAAACTGACTAGGGGTTGTTCTAAGGACTCAATATGTGTCCGTTTTGTTCGCAAGCAAAGTGAAACTGTTCTAATAACACTCGCGGTGTCCGGGGAGTGTTCGTAGGGGGTGTCCTGAGGACGATGTCCATATTGTTCTCTGTCAAGTTGAATGTGTTCTAAGAACACCTGCGGTGTCCTGAAATGTTCGCAAATAAACAAAATGGGGGTGTTCTGAAGACGTTTTTGAGAACACTCCCGGTGTCCTGAAATGTTCATAGGGGGTGTCCTGAGGACGCTGTCCGTATTGTTCTCTGTCAAGTTGAATGTGTTCTAAGAACACCCGCGGTGTTCTGAAATGTTCACAAATAAACAAAATGGGGGTGTTCTGAAGACGCTTCTAAGAACACTCGCGGTGTCCGGGAGTGTTTGTAGGGGGTGTCCTGAGGACGCTGTCCGTACTGTTCTCTGTCAAGTTGAATTTGTCCTAAGAACACTCGCGGTGTCCTGAAATGTTCGCAAATAAACAAGATGGTGGTGTTCTGAAGACGCTTCTAAGAACACTCCCGGTGTCCTGGAATGTTCGTAGAGGGTGTCCTGAGGACGCTGTCCGTATTGTTCTCTGTCAAGTTGAATGTGTCCTAAGAACACTCGCGGTGTCCTGAAATGTTCGCAAATAAACAAGATGGTGGTGTTCTGAAGACGCTTCTAAGAACACTCGCGGTGTCCGGGGAGTGTTCGTAGGGGGTGTCCTGAGGATGCTGTCCGTATGGTTCTCTGTCAAGTTGAATGTGTTCTAAAATACTTTTCTTGGTATGCTTACTTTGCACTTTATTAAAATTTGAAGAAGTAGTTTTCTCTGTACTGATAGCTGATTTTCTGTTAATTGTTTTTTGGTTTGTTTTACATTTTGATAGAGGAAGCGAAGTTGTGGTACTTGAAACTTCTTGTGTTTCACTAAATGATTGTATTAGCTGTTTTGTTTCAACTTTTTTTTACAAATTCTGCTAGAGATGGATGCTTATGTTGGACACCTTTATTTTCATTTGCCCTACTTTTGCGTTGCTTTCTACGGACTTGACTATTGGTAGGCATTCTTTAGGGTCTGTTGAAAAAAATAAAGAAGATATGGGTTGGGTGTTCTGGAATGTATGTGTGCTGTGTGCATGAGTGTTTGAGTAAGATGATAAAGATGTATGTAATGGTGTGTGATTGTGCATTGGGAACTAAAACTAGTGGGGATAAGTATTCTTGAATTTATGTGTTACTAAACTGGGGTTCAGATGACAAAAAAAAAGTAAGCTAGTGGTGTGGAAAAGTACAAATAGTAAATCTAATGTATACAATTAAAACAGTTGTTTGTTCTATAATATGAAAATTGTAGTGGTTCAGTTGGGTAATTTTTGTGTCAAAAATAGAAATTTGTGGGCCATTCTGGCTGTAAATCGCTGTTTAAGACATGGACATTTTTGGACAAAATGGTATAGTATATTTGATTAATAGTACAAATATTATGATGATATTTTACTTACTTTTTTTTTTAAATTAACAGGTAACTTCTTAGTTTTTCTTTCTTCTTCAATTTCGGCTGCTTCTTTTCAGGAAACTGGTCTTCACTGCAATTGTAAAAGCTTCAAATTAGTAACTTTGTTTGTATATAGCACTGTTTTTAATTTAGATATTGATTTTTTTAATTGAAATCCTCAGTGCCTTCTTTAAAACCATTAAACTAATTTATTTACATAAGATACATTGCATCAGTTCAGTACATATGATATGTTCTTAATGAACAAATTGTATTGAATGACTAACTGTAGCAAAAAAAAATATCTTTACTATGTCTTGTGAAATTTATAATATATTAGTGAATACCACTATTTCTGTAAGTAAACTGTTCTAGGTAATAGCGCCTCAATGTCATGTTTAATTTAAAGAAATTAAGTAAATAAATAAATAAAAACAAAAAATATGAAATTGTATAAGTATTTTTATAAAGGTTTAAACATAGATTGTGTTTGCATGCAATTTTGTTTGAATATATGTAGTCTATATATTTAATTTAAAAAATGTTAGTTTAACATGATTTGAGTGTGTATGTATAAAGAAAGTAAATAGTATAAAGGTTTATAAGTGATAGTTGATTTTAGGAAATTGAAAAAAGTATAGTAAATTCATTTTACAGATTTTACAAGGTAAAAGTCTGTTTGAAAATGTGTTCATCTACAATACAGAAAATATGCATACCTGAAGTTTGTGTTCATGCATATGGATATGCATGGAGCTGCAAGTAGACATTCTGAAGACTTGTACAGTATTTCTGGTAGATGCTGCTTGCCAATGATATGACACTTGTACTCAGAGAGATTCAGAGTACATTTGCAATGCTGATCTATGATGATGCAGTTAGATGTAGAGGTCTTGAATGTGATTGATGCATGGTCATGTGATTTTTGAGGTACATCCAATGAGGGAATGACAGAGAGAGTGTAGTGAAAATGGTAGAAGGGCTGTTCATGTTACGATATGTCTGCGGACATGGCGGTAGTTCGCGGACATCGGGAGTTACATCCGGGGATTTTTGGGTTCAGAAGTCATGCAAATGAGAATAAGCACTGAAAGGGATTGATCAGGAAAGTTTGGTGGGTGTGTTGTGCCAGGAGAGATTTTCTCAGATACTCTTTTTGCTGAGAGAACAAAAGATAGCTATGGCTGTGTGTTTCAGAAAACAGATTGTTTGGATTTTAGGAGATTTGTGGATACATTGGTTGAAGGTGCATGCAGAAAGCTGTGGAGTAGCTGTAGATATTGGATTCCCACATGTGGAAGTACACTGGCATGGAGTACGTGGAATGAAGTGGTTGGACTTGCTACCTCTCTGTGCTACTTTGGAGACAGAGCAACATCCAGACATAATTGTAATTCATTGTGGAGGGAACAGTTTAGGACATGTGACTGGAATCTTTTTGCAATTTGCTATGAAAGAAGGACTTAGGAAGGTTATGGACATTTTTCCTAATTCTCAAGTGATATTTTCAGGGATTGCGCAGAGACAAATGTGGCTTCGTTCTTCTTCATTTGGTCCACAAATGGAAAAAGCAAGGCGCGATGTTAATAAGGCTGTTTGTGCCTTTCTAAGATAATTTGGCATGTCTTCTTTTCACAATGAAAATATTATGTTTTGTAGTACATACATTTTTCGCAGAGATGGAGTCCATCTTACTTATGCTGGCAATCAGATTTTTCTGAGAAATGTACAAAATGCATTGCGACCTTTTTTGGAATTACAACAACGATTTTGAAGTAGATGTTAAGCATTTACAATTTTTGACTTACAAACACCACCCAAAGGCTCTTTTCAGAGCCATCACTTCTTTCCAGAGAAAAATACAATGTTTGTGATGGAGTAGCAACCCAATTTTTTTAATGTTCGCGAACTGTCCACGGACTTCTAAAAAATAAAAAGAGCCCTGCTTCATTTATTTTCACTTCTATTTTTTAACTGGGAAAGGCGGCTCTGAAAAGAGCCTTATTTTTTTGGATTTTTGTAATTTTGTATTTTTTTTGGTTTTTCAGACACGACACACTAGGAGAGGAGGGTAAGGGAGGGTAAAGGGGGGGACACCAACCACAGGGATAAGAAAGGGCGAGCTGAGAGAGGAAGATGTAGAGTGGGTTTTATTTGGGTAGTGAGCAGGTCTTCTCGTGCTCTGAGATGATAGTCTCAAAAGCATTCCGAAGTCGCTCCCCCCTGCAGAGTACTGTGTCACAGTACATACATACAACTGTGACCCTCGAAAGGTAAGGGTCATCAGCATTCTGTATGGCCTGTGAGGCAGCTTGAGGAAGACGCTGTCCCACAGAGGTGGTCCTTGTGGTGACAGGATCAGAACAGAGGATGAAGTAGAGGAAGTAGAGGAAATCAACCTGCTATGTTCTTCGCAAGGTACAACCCTGCGAATAGCCCCAGAGTGAAATGACCTCAGGTGTCGCTTCATAGTAGTGGTCCCAAAGCTGTACTTACCGTGCTTCCCGAGACTGAGTATCATTTTGCACTCATTGCAGGTAACACGGTTCGCACGAGCCTTAGGATCATTACCATGAATGGTAAATAACTGCCACACCCAAGACTCACGCCTAGTGCGGGCAGTAGGGTTTTCCTCTACCTCATTCTCATCATCATCTTCTTCCTCCTCCGCATCCTCACTCCTGTTCCCCTCTTCAGGCCCTTGGGGAGGTGGTGGAGGGGGTGGGGGTCGTGCTGAAGCAGGTGCAGCACCAAGTGGCAGTTCAGCAGCCAAGGATGCCATGTCGATGATGGTGTAGTCTGCAGGTGGCAGCAAAAATCTGAAGAATAGACAGAAACACAATGGGAATAAGCTCTTGGGCGTGGTCTTTTATAGGGGTGCTTGTGCGCGGTTCGCGGACATGCGCACTGTCCGCGGACAGATCGAACACACAAAAAGGATCGGAAAGTGTCAAAAGGTATATAGAAACTCAAGAATGCTATGTGGGACTTGTGCCATGGTGAGATTTTATTGAAAAATATTATGGATTAACTGAAAATGTACTTACTTTTAAATTGTTCGGGGACACGAACAGTGTCCGCATTTCAGGACACACGATGAGCGTGGGCGCGGTCATATGATCCGTTTGCGAACTGGTCCGCGAAGGAAGCGCCTGTCCGCAGGACACCAAGTGCACGGAGATTGGTTAGCGTATGCGCATTGATGTGCTACGGACACTGTTCGGGTTCTGAAGTAATTAAAAGTGCGTCACACGTGAAACGAACATTTCAGGACACCGCGTGTGTTCTTAGAACAGTTTAAACTTGGTAGCGAACAGTAAGGCCAGATATAGTGTTCTTCAGGACACGTGTAATTTCGTTTATGTACGAACATTTCAGGACACCGATTGTGTTCTTAGAACAGTTTCAATTGGGTAGTGAACACTACGAACAGGTATAGTGTTCTTCAGGACACCTCCATTTTCGTTTACGTACGAACATTTCAGGACACCAATAGCGTTCTTAGAACAGTTTGAACTTGCTAGCGATCAGTACCGGACAGGTATAGTGTTCTTTAGGACACTTTAATTTTTGTTTGTTTATGAACAATTCAGGACACCGCGTGTGTTCTTAGTACAGTTTCATGTTGCTAGCGAACACTATGAACAGTTGTACTGTTGTTCAGGACACATAATTTTCATTTATTTACGAACATTTCAGGACACCAATTGTGTTCTTAGGACAGTTTTAAGTTGATAGCGAACATTACGGACAGATATAGTGTTCTTTAGAACACTTTAATTTTTGTTTCTTTACGAACATTTCAGGACACCACGTGTGTTCTTAGAACAGTTTCAACTTGGTAGCGAACAGTACGAACAGGTGTGGTGTTCTTCAGGACACCTCCATTTTCGTTTATGTACGAACATTTCAGAACACTCGCACTGTCCGCCAACACTTTTATTGTTTTTAAAAAAAAACGGAAACTATTCACAATACATGATGACATCACATGTGTATGTAATTCTCATGAAATATGTGTAGAAGGGATTCTTATTATGTTGTGAAAAAAGTGTCAAGAATCATTGCAAGAAATATACCCTAATAAGTGCATTGAACGATGCATTGATATAAATAGTATCCTATTATGGAGTTCTATCTAGTATACTAAGCTACTCATACAGAAACATAACATTGTGTGCAGCGTACAAGATGAAGGTATGATATTCGTAACGTTAATATGTTGAATAATGAAATGATAATTGTTTTCTTAATAGATTTTTGTGTACTGTGAAATATGTAATAAGTAGCTAATAAAACCCATGTATTACATAATTACATTACTTTAGACAAAACACAAAGACACAAGAACACATACCAATATGGGTATATACAGGGAAAGTGAAGTTAGCAAAAAAGCACAAGTAGTAGCAGAAACAGTTCATAACTTAACTGATCAGATTCATGCAAATAAATGATTGCTCTGTTTCAAAGCGGCTATTTACCCTATGTATATGTATCACTTGATGTGACTGGACCCTAAGGAAAGTAGTGTGAGTACAATGTATACAAATATGACCATATACAGGGAAAGTACAGCCATAAAAAAACAACAGAACTATCAGAAAGTGCTCATAAGTCTAGTGATTATCTTTATGCACAAAAAGGATTGCTGTCTTTCAAGCTTGTGTTTTCCCATATGTATATGTTTCATATGATGTGACTGTACTCTAAGGGAATTACTGTAAGAACCTACTAGAAGGATATGTCTACAAATAAAATAAAATTCTTAGTTTCCGACTGTTACTGAAGAAAACCATGTGGCCTAGATATGTCAGCAAAAGAAAAAATAGTGAGCCAGACATGTGATGTCATCAGTGATGTCATCAATGACATTTGTGATATCATCTTTGATGTCCTGGGTGTTAGTCTTAGCAGTGCACGGTGGTGGCGCGAGTTATGGTTGCTTAGCTTACCATAACTGGTGAATTTCAAGGGTTTTCGGTTTTACTTGGAACCATAACGTCCCTTTAACAAAGTTTTTTCACTGAATTTCATAGGTTTTTAGTAGCGCAACTTAACCATAACGTCCCTTTAACAAAGTTTTTTTCACTGAATATATATATATATATATATATATATATATATATATATATATATATATATATATATATTTTACATAGCCACGGTAGTGGCCATGTCATTATGGTTAAGTTGCTGTTTCCATAGGAAGAACACTTTTTGGGCGGCTTATAACTTCGCTTTCCCTGGACAAATCCTCATCAGACTTTGCAAAAAAAGTATATGGGCCACACTCTGAATTTCGTTGCAAAGTTTGGTGAGGATTTGTCCAGGGGGGGGCAAAGTTATAAGGGGGGGTCCCAAAACTTTTTTTTGTTATTGTTGTTGTTATTGTTATTTTGCACTTATATAGCGCCTTATATACCATTGGTATGGTCTGAAGGCGCTGGTAGGTTGAACGCCCTTGGGAACCGAAGTTCAGATCAGTAGAGAGAGAACGGAGAGTCAAAAAGGTGCGTGTGAGCACCGGGTATGTGTGCAGCTCGTGCGATACTCGTGTAATAGCTGCTTCTTAGCGGTAGATGTGGTGGTTTAGAGATCAGGAGAATGTGTTCGTTCTGGCAGGATTTATCCGGAACGGATGTGGCTGCGTTAGGCCTGAGGAAAACGCCTGGCTGGGGGTGTGATACCAGCAGTGTTTACATAGAATGATGTGGAGTAAGCGGCGGATGTTGGTATGAGAACAGATATACCGAATGGTGTCATAGTATCTCTGTGTTCTAGTTGAGTGGTGATGTAAGGAGAGAGTAAGCGTGGTGGTGTGATATGATGGGTTATATGCTCTTTCAATGAGCACACTTCTAAATGCAACTTTCCCAGAGAGGGTACTGGGCGAACTTCTAAATTCAATTTTCCATAGCAAGGCTACTGGGCGAACTTCTAAATACAATTTTCCACAGAGAGGTTTATTGGGACTGATTGGGAACATTTTTTTGCTCGCGCCTACAGCCCAAACCGCTGGACGGATTTTCACCAAATTTGGACCAGGAGCAGCGGCTTGGACCCGAAAGCATGCTTTTGAAAATTTGGTGAAAATCCGTCCAGTAGTTTTTTTTTAAATGACCAAAAAGTAGGTAAAAAAAAATTAGTGATATCTGTGTTCGGTCCACAGACACACTTCCCTGTTCGCTCTGCGGACAGTGTCCTGATTGGCCAATCGGCTTGCGTGATGTCCACGGACATGCAACGTGTTCGCTGATTGGACAGTGTTAAGCATGAAGCGCGTCAGATTTTCAGAAGCGCCCGCCATCTTGGATTCGCGGACGTCCGTGGACAGCGCGGTGAAACTTTGTTCAAAATGTGTATTTAGTAGAGTGTGTTGGTGTGTAGGAGTGTTTTGGGAGGGTGGGAGTGTATGAGATAGGATGAAAGTTGTGTTTTTTTATGTGTTAGACATTCTTTTTGTGTTCGATTTGTTTGCGGACATCACGGGTGCGGACAGCGCAGTGAAAGATTGTTCAAAATGTGTATTTAGTAGAGTCTGTTGGTGTGTAGGAGTGTTTGGGGAGGATGGAAGGGTATGAGAGGTTAAATGTTGTGCTTTTTTATGTGGTAGATGTTCTTTTTGTGTTCGATTTGTCTGCGGACATCACAGGTGTTCTGAAATGTTCTAAATAAACTGAATGGGGGGTGTTCTGAGGACTCAATATGTGTCCGTTTTGTTCGCAAGCAAGCTGAAACTGTTCTAAGAACACTCGCGGTGTCCTGAAATTTTCGCAAATAAACAAAATGGGGGTGTTCTGGGGACGCTGTCCGTATTGTTCTGTGGCAAGTTGAATGTGTTCTAAGAACACTCGGGGTGTCCTGAAATGTTTACAAATAAACAAAATGGGGGTGTTCTGGGGACGCTGGCCGTATTGTTCTGTGGCAAGTTGAATGTGTTCTAAGAACACTCAGGGTGTCCTGAAATGTTTGCAAATAACAAAATGGGGGTGATCTGATGACGCTGTCCGTATTGTTTGTTGTCAAGTTGAAAGTGTTCTAAGAACTCTCGCGTTGTCCTGAAATGTTCGTAGAGGGTGTATTGAAGACGCTGTCCGTATTGTTCGATTGCAAGTTGAAAGTGTTCTAAGAACTGTCTTGGTGTCCTGAAATGTTCGCAGGGGGTGTCCTGAAGACGCTGTCCGTATTGTTTGATGGCAAGTTGAAAGTGTTCTAAGAACACTCGGGGTGTCCTGAAATGTCCGCAAGTAAACAAAAAGGGGGTGTTCTGAGGACGCTGTCCGTTTTTTTTCGTTGTTAAGTTGAAACTGTTCTAGGGACTCTCGCGTTCTCCTGAAATGTTCGTACATAAACAAAATGGGGGTGTGTTCTACGAACACACGCGTTGTCCTAAAGTGCTCTAAGAACTCTTGCGGTGTCCTGAAATGTTCGTAGGGGGTGTCCTGAAGACGCTCTAAGAACACTTGCGGTGTCCTCAAATGTTCGCAAATAAACAAATTGGGGTGCTCTGGGGACGCTGTCCGTATTGTTCTGTGGCAAGTTGAATGTGTTCTAAGAACACTGGGGTGTCCTAAAATGTTCGCAAATAAACAAAATGGGGGTGTTCTGATGACGCTGTCCGTATTGTTCGTTGTCAAGTTGAAAGTGTTCTAAGAACTCTCACGTTGTCCTGAAATGTTCGTATGGGGTGTCCTGAAGATTCTGTCCAAATTGTTCGATGGCAAGTTGAAAGTGTTCTAAGAACTGTCTCGGTGTCCTGAAATGTTCGCAGGGGGTGTCCTGAAGACGCTGTCCGTATTGTTCGATGGCAAGTCGAAAGTGTTCTAAGAACTCTTGCGAGTTCCTGAAATGTTTGCACATAAACAAAATGGGGGTGTGTTCTAAGAACACACGCGTTGTCCTGAAATGTTCATAGGGGGTGTCCTGAGGACGCTGTCCGTATTGTTCGTTGTCGAGTTGAAAGTGTTCCAATATCTCTCACGGTGTCCTGAAATGTTCGTAGGGGGTGTCCTGAAGACGCTGTCTGTATTGTTCGCTGGCAAATTGAAAGTGTTTTAGGAACACTGGTAATGTCCGCGGACATTAAAAGTTTCCATAGGCCATAGTTGAAATGTTTTACTCTGTGGGTGTGATATGCTGCAGTAGTTGTGGCCAGGGCATCGAGTGTTGGGTGCCTGGCCATTTGGCCAGGCACCCAACACTCTATGTCCTGGCCACAACCACCGCAGCATATCACATTTATAGTTGCTTATAACTTTGGGTCAAAAACAAATTTATAAGGAACAAAGTTATAAGATACTATGGGTGTGATATGCTGTGATGGTTGTGGCCAGGACATAGAGTGTATAATATACTTACTGTTTGGTTTAGTAACTGGAGTACATGTATGTCTTGTTAATTTCTGTGATAAAAGAAAATAGCATGTTAGTATTTGTATTTTGTAATGACTTTTTACATTGTATAATCAACATTTATTTTTTCTGGACCCTCATATGTAGTAGATTACAAACCAGAGTACTGTGCAATTTGCTCAGTTTCTGTGTTCGATGCTAAAATCATTGGGCCTGTGGGAGAAAAAAAAATCCATGTTGGATTAAAAAAAAAACCTTTTTCTGTTATGCTACAGTTTATTTGTTTGTTTGTTTTCAGTGTTCTTATGTTGTTTTTGGCTAATGCTTTATACATTGGGTTGTTGCATTTTTTTTGGAGCAGTAACATATTATTTATTTGTTTGGATATTATGACATTTTGGAGCAGTTAGATACCAGTAGGCATATTCTAACTGTCTATTTTATGATATATTTTAGTGGTATTGATTTATCTGTTTGGATATTGTTAAATTTTGGGACAGTTAGATACCAATTGGCGTATTCTAATTGTATATTTTCTGCTCTAATTTAGTGGTATTCATTTATGTGATTAATTGTTGTAGAATCTTTGGGCTGTTAGATAGCTTTTGGAATATTCTAACAGTTACATTTTTTACTACAAGTTTAGTTGAGGTTTAAGTACACTTTAGTTATCACATTTTGGTTTTAAGAACATTAAATAAGCGTTTGTAAGATTTGCTGGTAATCTCTACTTTAGAGTAATGGTATTATCATTACATTGAAACCATCCACATTTCTTTTTTATATATGCAGTGTAGTGCCCTGAATTGGTTGTGGCTCCTACGTGGTAGATTATACCTATTGTTGTGAAGGTTTTCTTACCAAGTGATATTTGACCATGCATGAATCCAGTCAGCTTGCAGTTGTTTTTGGTACCATCTGCATTGTAACGTAGAAGCATTAGTATTACGTATTTACTATGTGTTTGTATTACTAACGTGGAGCGATTATCTGAATTGCAGTTAGAACATAATCTACCATGGTTTGTATGTTGTACAAGTTGCTGAAATGGAATGGATTCACAATTAGGTATTGATATATATACGAAACGTTCATTGGGGTTTTCTTCTTGTGTCACATTGTTGCAGAGAGTGCATGTATGTTTCCACATGTATAAAATCCGGAAGATTTAATTTATAGGTATGTTTTTGTTTTCCAGTACTTATAGTAAGTACATTAGAAATTCTTGTGGCTCTTCCTGTGAGTTTATAATGAATTTCACCATTCCAGCACAGTAGTCCAATTGTTGTCTTATTCCATAAACACTATACGTGTTGTCAGGATTGTTTGCTGCATTACTGTGAAATACTAACATTTGCAAACACTATTGGTCTGTACTGTGTAAGTAAACGTTCTCAACAATTGTGGTAATTGAAATAGAATATTCATTGCTAGATTTGAGTAGCAACTTACACCAACTATATTTGAGAGTTTAAATGGACCAGGTAGTTCTGTATCTGACTGCTTTTCTTGGAGTTTGTCTTCCTTCTTTCAAGAAGTACCTGGTTTACTTTACCTAATTGATTCTTTTTTGCTCGTGGTACTTGATGAAGTATTACTTTCTATTACTCTCTTTGGAGGATTTGCAGTGACATCCTGTTGCTTTTCTGTTTGATTTATTTTTCTTTTATAATGTTTTATTTTTTGTGGAACAGAATATGTGTTTAGATGGGGAGTGTATAGTGAGCGAAGTATATTGTATTCTAAAATGCAAGGAATAGCAGCGTTTATTTTACTTGCATCAAAGTTGATTAGAAATAGACCGTCAAGTGTACGTAGACGTGATAGTGCTACGTAGCTCATGCCTTCTTTAAAGACTGTGTTACCAATATCTATCATTGCTTTGTCTAGGGTAAGACCTTGTGATTTATGAATCGTGACTGCGTATGCAAGAGTTAGAGAAAATTGTTCTCTGCGTACATACATATCTTTGAAGAGAAGGAATCAAGCTGTTCAGCGTCCTATCCTTTTAACTTCTGAAAGTTTGTCAAAGAGTGTATTGACAAACTGAATTTTGTTGTCATGTGGGTATGTTTGAAAGCCAACAACTGTACCCAGTCTCCATTAACTAGTCCTTGGTCCACGTCAAGGTTACGTTTAAGTATTACTCTGTAATTTAAGGATAATTTTAATATCTTTTTTAAGCCTGCTGTGTTTGAGATTGATTTTTCTAAACTATTTAGTCTTGTTGTGGCTTGGTCACACATAGGTAGTGTCATACCATGTACATCTAGTTTGTCTGTGGCGCTAATTTCCATTATTGGTTGCATTTCTTTACTTAACATTATTTCATTGAATTTGAAACAGCTTGCAAGAGTTGGCATTAAGGCCATACAATTGACATTTTTGTGGGCTAATTGTTCCATAACATCTGTAGCACATGCATTATCGCCATAAAGTGCATTAATTTGCTGGGTTTTCAATATTGTTTCTGCTTCTTTAGAGAGTATACCAACTCTGATACTTTTTAAGATGTTGGCATAAGTGAGATGTGCAGATTGCTGCATGTTTTCTGTTAATTCTCTGTATTGGAAATGTTGCCAAAGGTTGACATTTCCAATGCTGCCAACAGTTTTACGGCAGAGTTTGTGCCCTAATGTTTTAAAAATAGGCTCACCTTTTACTGGTGATCTCCGAAAACAATAATGTGTTTTCCTGCAAAGAGCTCTTCATAGTTTGTTTTCAGTACTTCTTGTATTCTGATGTGAATCAAAGCCAACATTAGGTTGGAGACCATGCTCACTTCATCTATTAGTAGCATTTTCATTTGTTTCAATACTCTGCATAGTTCCATTGCAGCTTCTGCAGAAAGTTTGTAATAATCTAATTTGTTCTGGTGTTCTACTGGCAATAGTAGTATTCGGTGTAAAGTGACACCACCTATGTTGTAGGCAGCTAAACCTGAGGGGGCAGTGACAACAGCTGACAGTTTGTTGTTTGTCAATTGTTGAAGGAATTTACTGATGATTTTGATTAGGAATGTTTTGCCAGAACCAGCTTCACGACTGACGTACAGTAGTATAGGTTTATAATTATGGCAGGAACATTCTTTATTTTCATGCTGTACACCATGTGCAATTTGTTTTGTTACTTCTTCAAAAATGCTACATTTTTTGTTGTTTAGTTTTGATTGGAGTATAGTTAAGTCTTCTTTATCTTCATACCGACACATAGTGTTTTCTACTTCTATCATAGCTAATTCTGCCTCATTTATTATTAGTGGCTCTCCCAGTGGTTCTTGGCTTCCTGTTACAGAAGGTTGACTACTGTCAGGAGTGTCTTTATCTAGTTGGGCCTGGAGTTCTTCTTCGTGTTGCTATTCATTGTGCAACATTGTTTTGTATTGTGTAAAGTTTACATCAGTTATAGTGCTTTCATTTGCTTTGAAAGCATCTTCATATGAGTCATAGTTTTTTAGTATTTCTTCTTCTTTTCTCCATGGTTTAAAGAGTTGTAGCAGCGACATGTAATATATTCTTTATGTTGAGGAGTCTTCAATGACAATTTGATATGATTAATTATCTGGTCGATTCATGGAATTAATGTGCGCTGAAAATTCCCGCGCAGAGGTGCCAAAACATGCGATTCGCAGTAAAAGTGCGAAAATCGCAGGGAAACCAGCGCACATCGATTCATGGAAGTCCGTGCGCGAGAAAAACATTGGATGTGCGCTGAAAAAGTGTGCGGCGCACGCTGGCGCACAGGTCCTCCAAAGGCGTGCGCCACGGCCACTGCTAAATTGCACATAGCGCGGTGCACATCACAAAAGTAGGCGGAACATGGGGCGTAACACTCGGCATGGGGAACAACGCGTGAAAATATGGGCGTCACTGGGGACGTACAGGAGGCAAGTGCGCGGAACGCCCACACGCTCGCCTACAACACGTATTCATGGAATCAAATAGCGCAAACCAGTGCATGGTAAAAGACGTGCACAGGGCCAAACAAGTACGCCACAAAAAAGCAGACGGTAGCGTCCCTGCGCCTGAAATAAATTTGCACCAAAATGTGCGCTAACAAAAAGCACCCATATACAGCCATGATGAATGGTCCATACAGTGGCCCTCTAGGACAAATGAGGTGCAAAAGGGTACCGACAAACACGGACACGGGGTTCGTGGGAAGTTCTACACGCGATTGGCCTGGGCACGTGTATTCCGGGTGCGCAGGTAGTTTCACACGGGAATTTGCAGGGTACGTGTATTACGGGGTTCGCGGGAAGTTCCACACGCGATTGCTCTGGGTCCGTGTATTTCGGGGTGCGCGGGAAGTTTCACACGCGAATTAGCAGGGTACGTGTATTTCGGTGTGCGGGGAAAGTTTCACACGCGAATTAGCAGGGTACGTGTATTTTGGTGTGCGCGTGAAGTTCCACACACAATTTCAGCAGGGTACGTGTACTCCGGGTGCGCGGCAAATTCCACACGCGAATCCAGCAGCCTACGTGTATTTCTGGGGTGCCAGGGAGTCCCACATGTGAATTGGCCGTGTGAGTCCTCCCAGCTCTTAACTCTACACCCTCCACGGCCCCTGCAGGTGGCCCACACCACAGGGGACTACCCTGCACCCCTGCACATGTCCCGCAGGCAGCCCATCCACCATGGCCATGCCCCCGAGCCAACCCACATGTCACCTTGCACTACTGCCCACCAACGCATGTCTCCCAGCACCCACACGCATCCAGGGGCACCCTCCACCAGGCCCCCACTCATGTCTCCCTGCACCCCCACCCCCCACCAGTCAGGGGCACCCTCCACCAGGCCCCCACTCATGTCCAACTCATGTCTCCTTGCAACCCCACCCCCCACCAGTCAGGGGCACCCTCCACCAGGCCCCCACTCATGTCTCCCAGCACCCACACCCCCCTGCATCCAGGGGCACCCTCCACCAGGCCCCCACTCATGCCTCCCTGCACCCCCACACCCCACCAGTCAGGGGCACCCTCCACCAGGCCCCCACTCATGTCCAACTCATGTCTCCCTGCACCCCCACGCCCCTGCATCCAGGGGCACCCTCCACCAGGCCCCCACTCATGTCTCCCAACACCCCCACCCCCTGCATCCAGGGGCACCCTCCACCAGGCCCCCACTCATGTCTCCCTGCACCCCCACCCCCCACCAGTCAGGGGCACCCTCCACCAGGCCCCCACTCATGTCCAACTCATGTCTCCTTGCACCCCCACCCCCCACCAGTCAGGGGCACCCTCCACCAGGCCCCCACTCATGTCTCCAAGCACCCCCACCCCCCTGCATTCAGGGGCACCCTCCACCAGGCCCCCACTCATGTCTCCCTGCACCCCCACCCCCCACCAGTCAGGGGCACCCTCCACCAGGCCCCCGCTCATGTCCAACTCATGTCTCCTTGCACCCCCACCACCCTACATCCAGGGGCACCCTCCACCAGGCCCCCACTCATATCTCCCAGCACCCCCACCCCCTTGCATCCAGGGGCACCCTCCACCAGGCCCCCACTCATGTCTCCTTGCACCCCCACTCCCCACCAGTCAGGGGCACCTTCCACCAGGCCCCCACTCATGTCTCCCTGCACCCCCACCTCCCCACCAGTCAGGGGCACCCTCCACCAGGCCCCCACTCATGTCTCCCTGCACCCCCACCCCCCACCATTCAGGGGCACCCTCCACCAGGCCCCCACTCATGTATCCCAGCACCCCCACCCCCCTGCATCCAGGGGCATCCTCCACCAGGCCCCCACTCATGTCTCCCTGCACCCCCACCCCCCTGCATCCAGGGGCACCCTCCACCAGGCCCCCACTCATGTCTCCCTGCACCCCCACCCCCCACCAGTCAGGGGCACCCTCCACCAGGCCCCCACTCATGTCCAACTCATGTCTCCTTGCAACCCCACCCCCCACCAGTCAGGGGCACCCTCCACCAGGCCCCCACTCATGTCTCCCTGCACCCCCACCCCCCGCCATTCAGGGGCACCCTCCACCAGGCCCCCATTCATGTCTCCCAGCACCCCCACCCCCTGCATCCAGTGGCACCCTCCACCAGGCCCCCACTCATGTCTCCTTGCACCCCCACCCCCCTGCATCCAGGGGCACCCTCCACCAGGACCCCACTCATGTCTACCTGCACCCCCACCCCCCACCAGTCAGGGGCACCCTCCACCAGGCCCCCACTTATGTCCAACTCATGTCTCCCTGCACCCCCAACCCCCTGCATCCAGGGGCACCCTCCACCAGGCCCCCACTCATGTCTCCCTGCACCCCCACCCCCCACCAGTCAGGGGCAACCTTCACCAGGCCCCCACTCATGTCCAACTCATGTCTCCTTGCACCCCCACCCCCACCCCCCACCAGTCAGGGGCACCCTCCACAAGGCCCCAACTCATGTCTCCCTGCACCCCCACCCTCCGCCAGTCAGGGGCACCCTCCACCAGGCCCCCACTTATGTCCAACTCATGTCTCCTTGCACCCCCACCCCCCTGCATCCAGGGGCACCCTCCACCAGGCCCCCACTCATCTCTCCCAGCACCCCCACCCCCTGCATCCAGGGGCACCCTCCACCAGGCCCCCACTCATGTCTCCTTGCACCCCCACCCCCCACCAGTCAGGGGCACCCTCCACCAGGCCCCCAATCATGTCTCCCTGCACCCCCACCCCCCACCCATCAGGCGCACCCTCCACCAGGCCCCTTCTCATGTCTCCCTGCACCCCCACCCCCCACCAGTCAGGGGCACCCTCCACCAGGCCCCCACTCATGTCTCCCAGCACCCCCCTGCATCCAGGGCACCCTCCACCAAGCCCCCACTCATGTCTCCCTGCACCCCCACCCCCCTGCATCCAGGGGCACCCTCCACCAGGCCCCCATTCATGCCTCCCTGCACCCCCAACCCCCTGCATCCAGGGGCACCCTCCACCAGGCCCCCACTCATGTCTACCTGCACCCCCACATCCCACCAGTCAGGGGCACCCTCCACCAGGCCCTCACTCCTTCCTACCACCCCTCCACCCCCCAGAAGTGCGATTTGCCTGTGTACGTGTATATCAGGGTTGCGCGTGTCGTCTGACACGCGATATCAGCAGGGTACGTGTATTACGGGGTTCGCGGTAAGTTCCACACGCGATTCCAGCGGGGTACGTGTATTTCGGGGTGCGCGGAAAGTTTCACACGCGAATTTGCAGGGTACGTGTATTTCGGTGTGTGCGCATGAAGTTACACACGCAACTGTGCCTGTGAGAGTGGGGTACGTGTATTCCAGGGGTACGCGGGATTATTTACTTGCGACTGGGCCTGGGAGAGCGTGTTACGTGCATTCCTGGGGTGGGCGGGAAGATTTACATGCTCGCCTACAACACGCCAAAAAATAAAAGGACCAATCCTGAAACACGTACGCCAGCACGAAGCAGGCGCACGTCCCGCACAGCATAAAAGAGTGCGCAAACAACAAACAAGCTCAGACGCCAGTATGAATATACCTTTCCTAGCAGCAGTGGCCGTGGGATACCGCAGGAGGAGGAGAAGGATAGTCAGGGCCAGAATCTTCACACCCAGAACCAGCCTATTTGGTATGCCAGATGACCAGGTGTATGGGAGGTACAGGTTTCCACCACACATAATACTCGACCTGGTCAGTGAGTGGGAGGATGACCTCACATCACCCACCCTGTGCTCCTAAGCACTCAGCCCCCTGGAGAAGGTCCTCAATGTACTGCACTTCTTGGCTACCGGATCATTTCAGCGGACAAGTGCCATAGTGTGGGGGTGTCACAGGCCATGCAGTCATGGTGCCTACACCAGGTGTTGTCCATCATTACTGCACGTCCATCAGTCCGCAGGCACATATACCTGCCCAGAACACCTGCAGAAAGGCAAGCTCTCAGCCAGGATTTCTACAGGGTGGCACAATTCCCCAAAGTGCTAGGTGCCATTGATTGCACCCATGTGGCTCTACGACCCCCCAGGGTATCTGAGCACATCTGTAGAAACCGCAAACACTGGCATTCCATCAACGTCCAGGTAGTGTGTGATGCCAAGGGAATCATCACCTCAGTATATGCCAACTATCCAGGGTCCACCCACGACAGCTTCATTTACAGGATGTAAACCCTAAAGCAGGACATGGAATCTGGCCGGCATGGCGATGCATGGCTGCTTGGTGAGTAGAAATGCCACAGCACACGCATGCATGACAGATACAGAGTAATGCCAATACCACACTAATGATCCCCATCACCACCTCCCCATGGGACAGTGCCTACCCTCTGAGCACACACATGATGACGCCAATTCGGAACCCCATCATGCCTCCCGAGGTAAGATACAACAGAGCCCATATTGCAACACGGGGCATAGTGGAGCACACATTCGGAGTGCTCAAGTCACGCTTTCGCTCCCTTGACCGTTCTGGCAGGCAGCTGTTATACGCTCCCCCAGTAGTGTGCAGGATCATAGTGGCAGCATGTGTCCTGCACGATGTTGCAACACGCCGGGGTCTGGCTGTGGACATGGTGGTGCCCCCACAACCCCAACCACATGCACGCCCGCTGCGCATGGGAGGGGAAAGGGCACGGGGTGAGGCAGCCCGTACGCAGCTGGTGGCTAATTACTTCACATAGAAAGCACACCCCTGTGGAGTGAACACAGCCCTGGCACATACCATCTGACAATCAATGATAACTCAATCTGACAATTATGATGAACAAAGGGACAGTCAACTGTCAGAACCATAGCAGCCTGAGATTTTTCATCTGGAAGTGTCACAATGTGTGCATCCCTACCTACACAAACACCACCAATGCAGTGTCATCAAAAGACACACTTCCATGCAGCAAAAATGAATACCCACTTGCAAAATACAACATGAGAACAGTGGCATGTCACCCAACCCCTCCCCGGCACGGCCACACGACACACCATGGCATGTCATGCAATGTGAGAGCAAACAAATTAATCCCCACAACATGCCCCAAGTGTCACCAACTACAGTGTCCCTAATGGAAACTGGTCACACATGAAATGCTCACAATATTGCAGGACCAACAACACACATTACCAAATACTTACCAAGAATACCAATCACCTACACAACCTCCAACCTACCATAAACATGACAGTACAGACTTAAAAAATTGGTAGCCTCACTACCTGATAATGGCAGCACTTCAAACACTTCCAAGTATACAGTGTTAGCGCCACGCAAGAGTGTAGGTGCACTACATGGACTCGAGTCCCAAAGTAGACCGCCTTGTGAAGACATGAGAAATGGACCTGCAAATTAGGAGGATGAGATGGATGCAGAGGTACATATCAATACACCATGCAGTGTACAATCCAACAACAATATGCACTAGGAATGTATACACAGTATTGACTACAGACTGCCCACACATCAAATGGGAGTCCAACGTCACTGTCTAAGTCAATGTCACTTGGGCACACCCTTTGCAAGCCCATGGAAACGGGAAGCAGGAGGGGTGTGCGTCACACAAACCCAAGCATCTGACCCAAATTCAGGACAAGCCTGCATGTGCCCAGCCACAATACAGAGTATGCCCACAGGAGCCACACAAGGCAACACACTGTCCAAAAAATCAACAACAACAAAAAAAAAAAAAAAAGAAAATATATCAAAAATGGCCATTAACTGGCCCGGGGGGGGGGGGGTTGCGGAGGACAGGGTGCACACGAAAACCCACCTGTGTGGATCTTGCAGAAAAAAACCACCTCCATGGACTCATGGCCTGCACGGCTACCCTATTGTGGGAGAATCGCTGCTGTCACTCTCCTCACCCTCTGCAGCTGCATCAGGAGGTGGTGGCACTATGGGAAGCAGCCCAGGCAAAGCCCTAGTCTGGTTCTCCATGGCAGCAACCATGCTGGTGTGGAAGGTCTGGTTCTGGAGGATAATTGTGCGGAGGTCCCCAGGCAACAACTCACGGGATGCCTGGACCTCCGCCCTAGTTGCCTGTACGTGTGAGCCGCTCCAGCTGCTGTTCTGTCCTCGTGTTAGCTGAAGCCTCAAGCTCAACCAGAGTTGCCCTGAGCTGACGGAGTTCCACCCTCAAGGCTTCCCTGTGGCCCTGGGACTCAATGGAAATGGCTTCCCGCAGAGTCTCCAGTGCCGCCCGCCCGTCCCTGTTGGACGCCAATATGTCCTCCCTGTGTGACTGGCTAATGGAGTCTGTTGTCTGCTGTTGTTGTTCAATTAGCGTTTCTTGGGGGACAATGGTAGTGGCCA
The DNA here is from genome assembly GCF_040938575.1 of Ambystoma mexicanum. Classification (NCBI taxonomy): domain Eukaryota; kingdom Metazoa; phylum Chordata; class Amphibia; order Caudata; family Ambystomatidae; genus Ambystoma; species Ambystoma mexicanum. The sequence continues at coordinate 388,124,223 of NC_090932.1, forward strand.
CCCTATCCATGGCCTGAGCCATCATCTCAGTTGATGCTGCCTGTTGGTTTGCCATACCGTATATGGATTGCTCCCATGCGGTATTGCCAGGTGGCGTACGGCAACCGCGTCGGCAGGCACCACACCTGTCTGGGGCAAGGCAAACTGCGCCTTGCTGTGCCGGCACTGCCTGAGGCTGCAGGACTGCATTCCCCCTCTGATCTGCTGGCCCAGGAACAGGATCAGATGTAGCGGAGTGTGACCCTGCATCCGTAACCACCAAAGGCTGACCTACCAACACTGACAACCCCATTGAGGGTTCTACCCCTGGTGCAGGTGGGTTGGACAGTACAGAATCCCTCCCAGAGACACTTACTTGCGACGGCACATAGGTCTCATCATCTGAATCGACACCTGAATAGAGCTCGGGGGAGGTGCACCCACAGACACCCCTTGAGATGACGGCCTGCAGCAAGTGTGGGTTCTCACCCACCACCACACCACGTCCCTCACTGGTGCCCGGTTGGGCCTGAGACCCCTACTGGGTCTGCACCATCTCCACAACCCCAGCAGTATCAAGTGCATCATCCCCTGCAAAGACATGAAAGAAAAGAAATGGGAACAGGCATTAGCAACATGGAACACAATTAGGGCTGAGAAGCAACAGAAACAGTACCACATGACTATAACCCTCCCATGCATGCACTGTCATTGCGTATGAAGGGGAGGCAAATGGCACACATTGATGACACCAAGATGGAAGACCAACAAATTTGCTGCATGCTGCCTAGCAGTGCTATCACACATTGGCCTGTGATTGGCATGTCCAATACACATACATGACACATGCCATCACACAGATGGCATGTACCCTAGCCATGTCACACATGTGACAATAGGACTTAGAAATGCCTAGTGAAAGTAGTGGAATGCAAACAATCAGCCTGAATGAACACAGAATAACATGCAACTATGTTGTGGCAAGATGACAATTCAAGGGCAACTGGCGTGAGGTTGGGCTGAATGTCTACTGTTGCCAGAAGGGATACTGCAACACCCAAATCCTGCAGAATGTTTTGGATGAAGCACATGGGTGACCCAAACCACTCAGGCACACACCCCCTCACCTGGCACTCAATCAGAAGCACTCACACATACGCCATGCACATGGATGACACACACATGCATGCGCTCTCACCGGACAATGCCTCGTAATCTGGCAGGTCTCCCACACCTTGGGTCCGTTCCTCCGTGACGTAGGTCCCAGCAACATACTCATGTTTAGTGAGTTCTATGTCCTCTGCCGGAGACCCACCTCGAGTCACTAGAGTTGCGGCATGACTTGAGGCCAACTTTTTCTTTGCCCTGCGCTTAAGGTCATTCCAGCGCTTATAGCAATCATTAGCTGTGCGCCTCACGAATCCAAGGGCACTTATGAGTTCCGCAATGGTCTGCCAGTGTGCCTGACGTTGTGCAGGTGTGGTCTTGCATCCTGCAGTAATCACCATTTCGCTGTCATGTGCGGACACATACTCCACAAGTGCATCAAGTTCGACCTGATTGAAGCAGGGCTTCCTTGCTGGGCCGGACTGTGTAGCCGTGTCTGGGGCATCAGCCTGTACTGGACGAGCACTCTTCCTCTTCCGCTTGGAAGGTGGTGGTGATACTGAGTGTCCTACGGCGCTGTGGACACTAGGGGCAGGAGCCCGGTGGGCTGTGGACTAGGAGTGTAGGAATTAACACTCACCATGGGAGTCAGTGCAGGCATTAGCTGAAGTGTGATGTGGTCAGGGGGAACGTCAGCAGGATGGACTAGGACCGACACTGTCCTGGCTGGGACACTCAGAGCTGGGGTGGATGGAGCCGCAGCTGCCCCTGCAGCCTCCAAACCCTGCCTACTCGGGGCAGCAGATGACATAGCTGCCCCTGAGCCACGTGGGCTGGTGACACCAACGTGCACCGCCACACGTGGCCTAGACCTGCTGACCTGGAAGTCTGCCATGGAGTCACCCAGTGCCAGGTCTGGTGCCACATGGGCTGGTCCAACAAGGGCTGAGCAGGGATGGTGTCAGCCACATTACCCTCAACCAGGGGCGGGGGGCATGGGTGTCCCTGACTGGTCACCCACACATGGGGGGCTAGGGGCACCCTGCAAGTCCTGGCCACGTCCCCTACCGTATCCACCACGGCCACCTCTTGTGGCTCGCCCACCTTTGCCACCCTTACTGCGTGCTCGCCTCCCAACCATGGCACTGATGTTGTTGTGCTTATGGGACTTGCAGTAAACTATTGTCCTGGGCAATTGGGGGTCAAAGAGGTAGGGTACTAGATGGAATTTGTACCCTAGTGCTTTAGCAAGGCTGTATGTGACCCCTGGGGGAAGATGACGGGTCACGCAACGCACAGATACCCCGAAAAAGGGAGATAATGTGCACGCAACCCCTCCTAGACCACGTGCGTGGAAAAAAAACCTGCACTACGCTGTGGCACCCAGAAACACAGAAATGAACGTATGCGTGTCACACGCAGCCTAGACTGACCTCTGAAGGGGTAGGCAACACACGGGGCAAGCACAGATGTCAAATACATGCGCAACTCACCGTCTGCCAGGAGAAATTGCATGTAAAATACATGCGTGTGCGCGTTGGCATCACCCCCGCCTAAAGAAGAATTGTACGCTGTCTGAGGAGACAGGACAACAGGAGAAGTGAACGCTGTTTGAGGAAACAGGCCCAGGAAAAAAACAAGAAGAGAAAAAGCTTTCAGAGGTAACAGGGAGTACGAACTTGGAACTCTGTGAAGTAAATCGCGTGCGAACCGACAAGAAGTACAGATTTCACCCACTCGCTCTCCACGAAAAGCACATACAAGGAAATGGCGTTCTACACGTACCTTTTAAACATGCCCACACATCCAGCGTCACTTTCGCGTGTAAGTGCTAAGGCCCCATCCTCCAATTACACGCGCTGATACTCTGATGTGCAGTCATTGGACGTGTAACATGCACCCGTGTACAGGGAAACACCCGCGCACGCACTTCACAGACACGCATACGCACTGTTGGCCTTTGGGCCAATGAATTTGCGTACGTTTGCTGACGCGCTTACGCGCTAAGGCCCTTTCCTCGAATTACACGCAGACGTGCTGGACTTTCACGTGCCAAATCACTCTGTATCAAGCTGGCCACGCGTAAGCACACGGAAGACCACGCTCTTGCCCAGGAGGCCGAATTACTGCCCCCCAGAGCCCCGAGCACACTCCCACCTGCCATCTGTTGCTGCCTGATTGCCTGCTGCCCACGTGCCCTGCCATTTGCTGCCTGCACATCAGCCAGGGGTGCTGTTGCCGTGACCACCCCTGCTGGAACCGAAGACTCCCGACTGGGATTCCATCGCTCCACAGCCCAGCCCCAGGACCCAGTTGCTCACCCAAGCCTGCCGGGCACTGCAACATCTGGCACCACTGACAACCCCCGGCCAGAGAGGCAGAGGGGCACCAGCTTCATTGCCACCGAAGTTGGTGTCCTGGTGGAGCAAGGCCTGGGGCAGTATGATGCCCTCTTCGGAAGTTTGCGCGCCGACAAGGAAGGACGGACTCGGATCTGGACGGACATTGTGACTGCCATCAAAGCGGAGGGGGTGGCAGTCCGCGACTTCCAACATGTCAAGAAGCGCTGGGAGGACTTCAGGTCCAGGACCCTCAACAAGGCCCAGCGCCTCTTGAAGGCAGCGGATGCTAAGGGGCGGCGGGGCCCCTTGTCTGACGATCAGATGAGGGTCCTGGAACGCATATCCCCAGCACTCCACATCCAGGTCCTTGAGAGGCAGACCCGTCTGGAGTCAAGCGGTAAGTGTACATGCATCATGATTGTAAGCTGTGCGTGTGGTGATGTGCCAGTAGTGTGCAGGTTGCACATCTGTTTGTATGGAGCTGAGTATGGGTGGGGGTGTACAGGGCCGTGAGGCTAACACATGCGAGGGCTGTCATGTGTGAGACATGGATGGTGCTTGTGTGTGTAGGCTTGCATGCCAAATGCAGTTGTGTGGGCACACATGTTTGGATGAATGTGTATGTAAGTAGGCATGTTCGTGATGTCACACATGGATGTTGTTTTCAGCTGCATGTATCAGCACTGTGTACATGTGCATGTGTGTATATTTGACAAGGGTGCAACAGTGATGCAACATGGATGCATATGACAGCGGGATGTGGAAGCCTCATTGGCAGATGTGACATGGATGCCCATCTGAACACTGCGACAGTTGGCAGAGGTGTACACATGCATGCAAGTATGGTGGTGTGTGTGCATGTGTAGTGCACTCCCTGTGTTGCATGTGATGTCTGGCTCACCTTTGCCTGCTCATGCTGTTGTATGTGTATGGATGGTGCTGGCAGTTGTGATATGGCTGTGGTATGGCTCATGTGTGCAAGTTGAAATGACATGTGTGTTGGCGATTGTGATGCCATGTCTGAGGTTTGCCAATGCCACTCATGTACAACTGTCATGTGTGTATGTGTCCATTGTACAGTGCCCTGATGCATGTGTTTTATTTTTCCCTGTCTGCAGCGTCAACTGATGAAGAGGGCGGAGAAGGTGCTGTGGAGCACAGCGGCGGGGATCGCACCGCCAGCCGGAGACGCAAGGCCCGGCTCCCCTCCCAAGTTGTGATCTCGTCGGGGAGTGAGGAGTCCGTTGCCACGTCCCAGGCCGCAGCTGCTGGGGGGAGGTCCAAGAGGCGGAGGTCGGAGTTGGACTCCTCGGCAGCAGAAGGGGCAGCTGGGAACCCACAGGGCCCAATGGGGGAAGATGGCACAGAGTCATCCAGGTTGGTGGGGGGTTTGGTGGAGGAGGAGGCCGTGCAAACAAAAGAGACAGGGTCTGGAGGTGGGGATTCCACTGGTGCTAGTGGTGCAGTGCAGGACCAGGGACAGGAGGCAGCACAGGCCACCGCGGAGGTGCCTGTGTGCAATCCTGTCCCTGATCCTGTCACTGCATCATCTTGCACCAGCAGGGATGCCTACGTCCAGACCCGTTTTCAGGCAGGGGATGAGCTCACAACAACTGACCTTCCTCTGCCTGCAGACTTGGCTATCCGGGTCCGGGTTGAGCCTGTCCTGACTGATGTGGCATTGCGTCAACGGGCCCTGCGAGGTGACCTGCAGTCATTTCATGAGGAGACTGCACGTCATCTCGAATGGCTCGTTGACCGCGTCGGCCTACTGGGACAGGTCACCCAGGTCGGATTCCTCCGTTTTATGGGGCTTGTTCAGACCCCCTCCTCAACTGAACCCCCTATGCGCCAGTCGTCCTCCGTGCCATCTTCCCACCCATTAGTCACCTGGGTGCCCTGTGGAGCTGCCTCTGACGGTGCGGCCAGGCTGGTGGAGGAGGCATCCCTGCCACAGTCGGGAGTCGGACGTCCAGCAGGGGTGGCCACATCAACGACTGACCCCAGCCAGTGGAGGATGTTCAGGCAGCAGGAGGCAGGGCAAGGGCAGAGGCACAGCAGCAGCAACGAGGTGGGAGCCATGATGGCTTGGGGCCTTTGACATCGGAGGGGCAGGCATCGGCTGGAGGGCAGGAGGACCCAGGACGGGAAGTGTCTTCCGTGTGGCAGCGGTTGGGCCACGCCATAGATGCGGAGAGGCAGCGGGCAGAAGAGGCACGGCTCACGATGGTCAGGGCGGAGAACTCCATGCGGAGAGCCCTGAGGCGGGCCGAGTGCCTAGAGGCAATCCGCAGGGAGTCGGAGGTGAACATGTCGACAGCCCTGCGGACCCTCGGGCCATGGAGGAGGACCGCCTCCGGGACATTGAGCAGGAGTTCGATGATGCCCTGGCCCGGAACATCCCAAAGTGAGCCGTCCGACTAGCCCGCTGCCCTTGTAAATAGTTCTGTAGTTAGTGTTAGGTTTCCTTTGGTTTTTCATTTTTTTGGACCTTTTGGACAATGGGTCACATTTTTGTATGTAGTTTTTTTTATTAGGTAGTGTTATTAGATAGGTTTCATTTCTTCTCTTGGGATCATGGACCCTGGATTGTTTATCTGTATATAGTTGACTGTTGGATTTTCATTTTTTTTTTAATGATTTACCCATGGAGCAATGGTTTTCGATTTTAATTTTCCATTGGATTTACTTTTGTGGACTGTGACTTTGGACGCCTTTCCTTTGGATTATGATTTGTGGTTTTGCATTATTTCACGGACATGCTGTTTTTTTTTTTTAATTCCCATTTTTGTTTTATTTTTGATTCAATTTATGTTGCTTTTAATACATATTTTTTCTCCGAACTTCAATGTGTAGTATCATCTCATTGGTTTCATGCATATCATGATATGGGTTTTGACATTCACTGACACCCATTGTGTGTATGTGAGGGACATGTGTTCATTTCCAAACTTGCAATTGGGGTTCTATCATGTTATTTCCATTTCTAAGTGGGTGGATGCAATACTCGGGTGGGTGTTTGGCATTTGGAGGCTGACCATAAGGGCCAGGGATCTAGATTGTGATGACATGTTGGCTGTTGGACATGAGTGGGGGCCTGGTGGAGGGTGCCCCTGGATGCAGGGGGGTGGGGGTGCAAGGAGACATGAGTTGGACATGAGTGGGGGCCTGGTGGAGGGTACCCCTGACTGGTGGGGGGTGGGGGTGCAGGGAGACATGAGTTGGACATGGGTGGGGGCCTTGTGGAGGGTGCCCCTGGATGCAGGGGGTGGGGGTGCTGGGAGACATGAGTGGGGGCCTGTTGGAGGGTGCCCCTGGATGCAGGGGGGTGGGGGTGCAGGGGGACATGAGTGGGGGCCTGGCGGAGGGTGTCCCACAGTGCTGGGGGGTGGGGGTGCAGGGAGACATGAGTGGGGGCCTGGTGGAGGGTTCCCCTGGATGCAGGGGTGTGGGGGTGCTGGGAGACATGAGTGGGGGCTTGGTGGAGGGTGCCCCTGGATGCAGGGGGGTGGGGGTGCTGGGAGACATGAGTGGGGGCCTGGTGGAGGGTGCCCCTGACTGGTGGGGGGTGGGGGTGCAAGGAGACATGAGTTGGACATGAGTGGGGGCCTGGTGGAGGGTGCCCCTGACTGGTGGGGGGTGGGGGTGCAGGGAGACATGAGTGCGGGCCTGGTGGAGGGTGCCCCTGGATGCAGGGGGGTGGGGTGCAGGGAGACATGAGTGGGGGCCTGGTGGAGGGTGCCCCTGACTGGTGGGGGGTGCAGGGAGACATGAGTTGGACATGAATGGGGGCCTGGTGGAGGGTGCCCCTGACTGGTGGGGGGTGGGGGTGCAGTGAGACATGAGTTGGACATGAGAAGGGGCCTGGTGGAGGGTGCCCCTGGATGCTGGGGGGTGGGGGTGCTGGGAGACATGAGTGGGGGCCTGGTGGAGGGTGCCCCTGGATGCAGGGGGGTGGGGGTGCTGGGAGACATGAGTTGGACATGAGTGGGGGCCTGGTGGAGGGTGCCCCTGACTGGTGGGGGGTGGGGGTGCAGGGAGACATGAGTGCAGGCCTGGTGGAGGGTGCCCCTGGATGCTGGGGGGTGGGGGTGCTGGGAGACATGAGTGGGGGCCTGGTGGAGGGTGCCCCTGGATGCTAGGGGGTGGGGGTGCTGGGAGATATGAGTGGGGGCCTGGTGGAGGGTGCCTCTGACTGGTGGGGGGGTGGGGGTGCAAGGAGACATGAGTTGGACATGAGTGGAGGCCTGGTGGGGGGTGCCCCTGACTGGTGGGGGGTGGGGGTGCAGGGAGACATGAGTGGGGGCCTAGTGGAGGGTGCCCCTGGATGCAGGGGAGTGGGGGTGCTGGGAGACATGAGTGGGGGCCTGGTGGAGGGTGCCCCTGGATGCAGAGGGGTGGGGGTGCAGGGGGACATGAGTGGGGGCCTGGTGGAGGGTGCCCCACAGTGCTGGGGGGTGGGGGTGCTGGGAGACATGAGTGGGGGTCTGGTGGAGGGTGCCCCACAGTGCTGGGGGATGGGGGTGCAGGGGGACATGAGTGGAGGCCTGGTGGAGGGTGCCCCTGACTGTTGGGGGTGGGGGAGCCTGGTGGAGGGTGCCCCTGGATGCAGGGGGGTGGGTGTGCAGGGGGACATGAGTGGGGGCCTGGTGGAGGGTGCCCCTGGATGCAGGGGGGTGGGGGTGCTGGGAGACATGAGTGGGGGCCTGGTGGAGGCTGCCCCTGGATGCTGGGGGGTGGGGTGCAGGGGGACATGAGTGGGGGCCTGGTGGAGGGTGCACCAAAGTACTGGGGGTAGAGGTGCAGGGGGACATGCGTGGGAGGGCAGTAGTGCAAGGTGACATGTGGGTTGGCTGGGGGGCATGGGCATGGTGGATGGGCTGCTTGGGACATGTGCAGGGTATTCCCCTGTGGTGTGGGCCGCCTGCAGGGGCCATGGAGGGTGTAGAGGGAACACCTGGGAGGACCCACACGGGCAATTCACGTGTAGTGCTCCCCGCGCACCCCTGAAATACACGTGCCCTGATGGTATCGCGTGTGATACTTCCCGCACATCCCTGAAATACACTTGCCCTGATGGAATCGCGTGTGATACTTCCCGCGCACCCCTGAAATACACGTACCCTGCTGCTTTTGCGTGTGATACTTCCCGTGCACCCCTGAAATACACGTGCCCTGATGGAATTGCGTGTGATACTTCCCGCGCACCACTGAAATACACGTACCCTGATGGAATCTCATGTGATACTTCCCGCGCACCCCTGAAATACACGTACCCTGCTGCTTTTGCGTGTGATACTTCCCGCGCACCCCTAAAATGCACGTACCCTGCTGTTTTTGTGTGTGATACTTCCCGCGCACCCCTGGAATACACGTGCCATGATGGAATTGCGTGTGTTACTTCCCGCGCACCCCTGATGTACACGTACCCAGGACAATCGCGTGTGAAACTTCCCGCGAACCACTGAAATACACGTTCCCCGCTTGGCGTTTGCTGTTTGGCAGCCCTGTGAACTGGTCCAGGGTTAGCGCAGCCCTTTCCGATGATTTGGGAATTTTGAAGGCTTTTCCTTGCGCGAGGACGTTCTTGGGGGCGTAACTGGCGCTGCTGCAGGGTCGCTGCACCATTCTGCGCCACAGCTGGTTTTTGAGGCTAAAATCCATGAATACGCTGTGCGATGAAATGGATTTTATCGCACGCGGCTGGCGCAGTGTATCGCACGGGGACACTGTGCGCCAGCCGCATGCCCCACTTTTGTGCGAAATTCTATGAATTACCCTGTAAATTTGGTTCAGTGAGTTTAACTGAGCTGCCTTCACAGTTTGTCACTCTGTATTTACCTTTTTTTCTTCAGGATTTATATTATTTTTGTATGTGTAGTTTTGGGCTATGTGGTATAGACCCATGGTTTCCAAAGTATTACTTCTGTTTGGGTATTATGTGTCCAATAAATTGTTTTTTAAAATGTCTTGGCTGTTGGGATCATGTTTGGCTATTGTTTCTATATCTTCATATGATTTTAGAACTCTTTTTCTAGATTTAGCTGGACCAAGGGCCTCATTACACGGAAGGCGGTAATGGTTAACGGCCACCGTTAATGGTAACGGTGACCGTTAACCATTACCGCCTTACTACGAGGTCCCTTAGTGGGTTGGTGCTTTAACGCCTGCTTTTTGCAGGCGTTAAAAACCAACCCGCTAAGGGACCTCGAAGCTAATTACGGCACCGCAAAATTGCAGTGCCGTAATTAGCGCCTTCCCCATTCCCATAGAGCCCTATGGGGCAGAAATGGGAATGGGGAAGGGCAATGGCGGAAGGGGGATTTACTGCCCCTCCAACCTTGGAATGGGGCGGTAAATCCCCATTCCGCCAAGGCGGTGCCGGTATTTTACCGGCATGAGCCATGGCGCTAATAGCGCCATGGCTCACCGCCTTCCGTGTAATGAGGCCCCAAGACTTAGCCATACAATATTTTCAGATTTATCATACAATGCAGTACCAGTTAAACCATCAGCTGCTTCATATGATCCATATTCTCTATGGGAGAGCATTTTTATGCCCAAGCTGTATAATTTCTGAGACACTGTTTTATCTGATGACAGGTCATTCCAGAGGTCTTGGAGCTCTGTCTTTTCTGCTTTGGTTAAGTATGCTGTGACATATCGTGCAACTGCAGTAGAATTGTCTGCCATGTACTGTACATTTTTTCTTGCATTCCATAAGTGGGCAATGATTGCATTATAATCATTGATATATTTTTCTTCTTCTTTTCTTTTTACGTAATATGTATTTTTAGGTGACTTACCTTTAACACTATGTCTAACTGAAGACATGATGTTGTTCACTTGACCTGTATTTGTAACTGGTCTAGGGAAACCAAATCGGCATTTGGTGTAGTATTTCCCTTTGTTTTTGTATTTGCGACGACAATATTTGCCACATTTATGTCTTTGAAATTGTAAAATTTGTGCATGAAGATCACTATTTGTGGATTCTTATGGAATTTCACAAGTGACATATTTTTCAATAAACTGTAAAACAGTGGCATCACTGTCTAGACCAAATTTAGGAGCATCTTTAATCGATAAAAGCATGTGGATATGTGGTGCTCCTCTGGCTTGGTATTCTTTTCTCCAAAAGAAGTGTTGCACTTCTCCAAGGGGAGGAACAGTTTTATTACAAATAAAATGTAGCATAGCAATGAAGCGATGGTGAAAATATCTTGAAACATCAACAGGATCCAAAGAACAAAGTTCTCCTGGTGTTAGTATATCTATGTTTGTTTTGTTTTTATTTGATATGCGTAGGAAATCATGTAAATCTTCCCATGCATATTCTGCACAACTTAATGTAAAAAACCAAGTGGGTGGGCCAAGGTTTCTGATCATACAACGTACATCTCCATGACGTCGAAACCAGTACTCTTTAATACCACGCATATTTGCTAATAGATTTGTAATATTTGATTGTAAAACCTCATCCTTTTGTTGCACATTTTGTAATAAGTGTGTAGCTGTCATATTTTGAAAGTGGGATCCTGATTTTAATATGTGTGCAACTGCGTAACATAAAGTTGCTAGTTCACTTTCAAAGAGTAGGTGGACTATGCATTCCACATTTTGTCTAAATCTGGGATCTTCAGAATACATCCGTAATGAGCGGTATTCTGAAGCTGATATTTAAATAGGTCTATCATCATACCTTCCTCCTTTGCCAGTAGGAAAGAGTAGAGGAAAAGCATGTGCTTCTATACTTTTTTCCCATATGCTGATTGGTGATCCTTTTGTTTGACGCATTTGGTATGTTTCCAGTGCATCTTCTATGGTGTCATTAGAGTGAAAAGGATGAATTGTATACTGGTCTAAAGTATTTTGTATTGTAGCAGGATCTAGTAGTTCAAATTGACCAGCTTCTTGTGTTTCTTGAATTATTTCAGTTCTATCTTTCAAGTTTTCTTCAATATTAATTTCTTTGTAATATTCATTATTCTCTTTAAGATATTGTAAGGCTTGTCTAACTTTATGTAAATCTACCAGCTGTTGTCATATTTTTTTGTCTTTTGTAGGTACTCCATTTACTAAGATAATTAAAGATTGCTGCATTGGACATTGCACTCCTAGAGTATGCACATTTTCTTTTAGATCTAATGGTAAATAAACTACTTTTCCACAAATGCCTTTTACCAATTCAGAGGGAGGTAATTTTACTGTTTTTAGTTGAAGGCATATTATTGCTTGAAATGGGTGTACTGTTTGAATTATGATTCTCTCATATGAATTAGGTTGTTGTAGGGGTTTTGGTAGTGGGTATAATTCCAAATTATTTGTGATAGCTTGTGAAGGGGTTTGGTTGTTGTCAAGTTTTGTAGTGCAGTAACTGCAAAGTATTAAGGGGTCACTTATTTCGTATTTGTTTTCTGCTAGAAGGTAGAGAGCTAATTCAAACCATTTAGAATCTTCATTGTCTTCTATTTTATATGATAGGTCTACAGTTTTCGTGTTACGTTTATAAAAAGTTCTGCGGCAACATACACATACATAGTTTGGTACTTCAGCTGATGTACTTTTAAATTTTAGTATTTCTTTTTTGTATGTGTTTAGCAAAAGGTTGCCATGTGTAGAATTGTTTCTAATTTGGGTTAAAGCTATTTCATTCTGTAAATGGCTTTCACTTCCAAAATATTTTTTCTGGATATAGTCAGTTTCTTGAAGTAGGTCTTTTGCTGTACCATGTAGAAGAATTGTATTTAAATTTGCTAGTGCTAAAACAGGACTTTTAGCATAGTACAGTTTATAGGCTAGATTTCTTATAGTTGAATGATGTGTTGATATTCTTTTGATATCATGGAAGGTGGTTTTACAAGTAGGTCTTGTAATGCAGGCCAATGAATGCCCTTGTAGTCCTGTGCATTTGCGCACTGGACAGGTATCCATATTTTGCAGTAGTTTAATTTTGATTTTGTCTTTGCTTTTTACATATTGATTGAGGAATTGGCATAAAGACTTGAAAAATTGTTTAGGAATGTTACATATTGACGTGGATGGCCATTTGTACACTAGACGTTCTGATTCAGTTGAATGGAGGGGTAATTCTAAGTTTTCAGGGCATATTTTTGTAAGGAGTACTTCTAGTTCCATTATGGTATTATTAACTTTTTCAAAACCTCGACCACTGCTATGTATGGCAATTGTACTTGTTTGCTTTTGTTTGTACGCTTCTTCATTAAAGTATGGTTCTGTGCTCGTAGTGTGACTCCATTCACCTCCACAGATACTTAAGAAGTTCTTTCTGTTTACATTTTGTTTATTGAGAAGTCTTTTTTGTAATTTAGTTATTAGTTTTGTTAGTGGTTTCATTTTGTTTAACACTAAAATAAATAACTTTCTTTTGAGAAGAATTGCACTATCTATCAACGCTTCTAATATTAATTTCCTACTATAGGTTTTAAGCATTGAACCTGATTTCTCTCCTGTTTTTATAAGATTTTGAAGGACTTTGTGATGGAACATTTTGGCTAAAATACTTTTTTTGCTATGCTTACTTTGCACTATATTAAAATTTAAAGAATAGTTTTATCTGTAGTGATAGCTGATTTTCTGTTAATTGTTTTTTGGTTTGTTTTACATTTTGATAGAGAAGGCAACGTTTTTGTACTTGAAACTTCTTGTGTTTCAGTAAATGACTGTATTAGCTGTTTTGTTTGAACTTTTTTTTTATAAATTCTGCTAGAGATGGTTGCTTATGTTGGATACTTTTATTTTCATTTGCTCTACTTCTGCATTGCTTTCTACAGACTTGACTTTTGGTAGGCATTCTTTAGAGTCTGTTGAAAAAAATAAAGAAGGTATGGGTTGGGGTGTTGTGCAATGTATGTGTGCTGTGTGCATGAGTGTTTGAGTAAGATGATGTATGTAATGGTGTCTGATTGTGCATTGGGAACTACAACTAGTAGGGATGTGTATTCATCAATTAATATGTTACTAAACTCAGGTTCAGATGACAGAAAAAAATAAGCTAGTGGTGTGGAGAAGTACAAATAGTAAATCTAATGTATGCAATAAAAACAGTTGTTTGTTCTATAATATGAAAATTCTAGCAGTTGAGTTGGGTAATTTGTGTGTCCAAAAGTAGGAATTTGTGTGCCATTCTGGCTGTAAATCGCTGTTTAAGACATGGGGATTTTTGGACAGAATCGTGCACAATCTCTATTTTTAGGCACAGAAATAACAAGAATTAACTTTACAGTATGTTTGAGTAATAATACAAATATTATGGTGATATTCTACTTTATTTCTTTTTTAAAATGAGCAGTTTAATTCTTAGTTCTTCTTTGTTCTTGAAATTCGGCTGCTTCTTTTCAGGAGAATGGTCCTCACTGCAATTGTAAAAGAAACACATTAGTAGTTTTGTTTGTATATAGCATTGTTTTTAATTTAGATATTGATTTTTTAATTGAAATCCTCAGCGCCTTCCTTAAAACCATTAAAACTATCTTTTTCACATAAGATACGTCGCATCACTTCAATACATATGATATGTTCTCAATGAACACATTGTATTGCAATGAGTAACTGTAACAAACAAAATATCTTTAGTATGTCTTGTGAAATTCATAATGTACCACTGAATAACACCATTTCTGTAACTAAGCTGTTCTAGGTAATAGTGCCTTAATGTCATGTTTAAATTAAAGTAATCAAATAAATAACTAAATAATTAAAAGTAATTGTATAAGTATTATTTTTTGAGATTGGAACATAGAGTGTGCATGCATGCAATTTTGTTTGAATATATGTAGTCTATAAATTTCATTTTAAAAATGTTAGTTTAATATGATTTGATAGTGTGTGTATAAAGAAAGTAAATAGTATAAAGGTTTATACGTGAAAGTTGATTTTAAGAAATTGGCATAAAGACAGTAGATTCATTTTACAGATTACTCAAGCTAAAAGTCAGTTTGAAAATGTGTTCATGTACTGTACAGAAAATATGCATACCTGTAGTTTGTGTTCATGCATATGGATATGCATGGAGCTGCAAGTAGAAATCTTGGACACGTGTACAGTATTTCTTGTAGATGGTGCTTGGCAATGATATCACACTTGTACTCAGAGAGATTCACAGTACATTTGCAGTGCTGATCTATGATGATGCAGTTAGATCTAGAGGTCTTGAATGTGATTGGTGCATGGTCATGTGATTTCTTAGCTACATCCAATGAGGGAATGGCACAGAGAGTGAAGTGGGAATGGTAGAAGGGCTGTTCATGTTACGATATGTCCGCGGACATGGCGGATGTTCGCGGACATCGGGAGTTACGTCCGGGGATTTTTGGGTTCAGAAGTCATGCAAATGAGAATGAGCAGTGAAAGGGATTGGTCAGGAAAGTTTAATGGGTGTGTTGTGCCAGGAGAGAGTTTCTCAGATACTCTTTCTGGCGAGAGAACAACAGATAGCTATTGCTTTGTGTTTCGGAAAACAGATTGTTTGGATTTTGGGAGATTCATGGATACATTGGTTGAAGGTGCATGCAGAAAGCTGTGGAGTAGCTGTAGATCTTGGATTTCCACATGTGGAAGTACACTGGCATGGAGTACGTGGAATGAAGTGGTTGGACTTGCTACCTCTCTTTGCTACTTTGGAAACAAAGCAACATCCAGACATAATTGTAATTCATTGTGGAGGCAACAGTTTAGGAATTGTGTCTGGAATTTCTTTGCAATTTGCTATGAAAGAAGGACTTGGGAAAGTCATGGACATGTTTCCTAATTTTCAAGTAATATTTTCACGGATTGCGCAGAGACAAATGTGGCTTCGTTCTTCTTCATTTGGTCCACAAAAGGAAAAAGCAAGGCGCAATGTTAATAAGGCTGTTTGTGCATTTCTAAGAGATTTTGGCATATCCTCTTTTCACAATGAAAATATTATGTTTCGTAGTACATATATTTTTCGCAGAGATGGAGTCCATCTTACTTATGCTGGCAATCAGTTTTTTCTGAGAAATGTACAAAATGCATTGTGACCTTTCTTTTAGAAATACAACATCCATTTTGAAGTAGGTGTTAAGTATTTATAATTTTTGACATACAAACCCCTCCCAAAGGCTCTTTTCAGAGCCACCACTTCCTCCCAGAGAAAAATGCAATGGTAACAATAGGGTAGCACCCCAATTATTTTAATGTTCGCAAACTGTCCGCAGACTTTTAAGATATACAAAGGGCCCTGCTTTATTTATCTTCACTTCTATTTTTTAACTGTGAAAGGCGGCTCTGAAAAGAGCCTAATTTTTTTGATTTTTGTAATTTTGTATTTTTTTTGGTTTTTGGTTTTTTAGACATGACAAACTAGGAGAGGAGGGGAAAGAAGGGTAAGGGGGGACACCAACCACAGGGATAAGAAAGGGCGAGCTGAGAGAGGAAGATGCAGAGTGGGTTTTATTTGGGTAGTGAGCAGGTCTTCTCGTGCTCTGAGACGATAGGCTCAAAAGCACTCCGAAGTCGCTCCCCCCTTTAGAGTTCTGTGTCACAGTACATACTTACAACTGTGACCCTCGAAAGGTAAGGGTCATCAGAATTCTGTATGGCCTGTGAGGCAGCTTGAGGAAGACGCTGTCCCACAGAGGTGGTCCTTGTGGTGACAGGATCAGAAACGGAGGATGAAGTAGAGGAAATAAACCTATTACGTTCTTCGCAAGCTACAACCTTGCGAATAGCCCCAGAGTGAAATGACCTCAGGTGTCGCTTCATGGTCTGGACCCAAAGCTGTACGAACTGTGCTTCCTGGGACTGAGTCTCATTTTGCACTCATTGCAGATAACACAGTTTGCACGAGCCTTAGGACCATTCCCATAAATGGAAAATAACCGCCACACCCAAGACTCACGTCTAGTGCCGGTAGTAGGGATTTCCTCTACCTCATTCTCGTCATCCTCTTCTTCCTCCTCTGCATTCTCACTCCTGTTCCTCTCTTCAGGACCTTGGGAAGGTGGTGGTGGTGGTGGGGTGGGGGTGGTGCTGAAGCAGGTGCAGCACCAGGTGGCAGTTTTGCAGCCAGGGATGCCATCTCGATGGTGGAATCAGCAAGTTGCTGGAGAAATAGCTGTGCTCTGAAGAATAGCCAGAAACACAATAAGAATAAGCTCTAGGGCGTGGTCTTTTATAGGGGTGCTTGTACGCGGTTCGCGGACATGCGCGATGTCAGCGGACAGATCAAACACAAAAAAGGGTTAAAAAAGTTTCAAAAGATATGTAGAAACTCAGGATTACTATGTGGGACTTGTGCCATGATGTGTTTTTATGGAAAAAATATTGTGGATTACTCGAAAATGTACTTTTAAATTGTTTGGGGACACGAACAGTGTCCGCATTCAGAACACACGATCAGCATGGTTGCAGTCACATGATCCCTTTGCGAACAGGTCCGCGAAGGAAGCTCCTGTCAGCAGGACACCAAATGCACAGATATTGGTTTGCGCATGCGCGTTGATGTTCTACGGACAGTGTTCGGGGTCTGAATTCATAAAAGTGTGTCACACATCAAACAAACATTTCTGGACATTGCGTATGTTCCAGAACAGTTTAAAGTTGCTAGTGAACACTACGGACAGATAGAGTGTTCTTTAGGACACTTCCATTTTTGTTTGATTACGAACTTTTCAGGACATCAAATGTGTTGTTAGAACATTTAACTTGCTACCGAACATTACGGACAGGTATAGTGTTCTTTAGGACACCTCCATTTTCGTTTAATTACAAACATTTCAGGACACCAATTGGGTTATTAGAGCAGTTTGTACTTGCTAGCTAACAGTACAGACAGGTATAGTGTTCTTTAGGACACCTCCATTTTCGTTTAATTACGAACATTTCAGGACACCGCTTGTGTTCTTAGAACAGTTTGAACTTGCTAGCGAACAGTACGGACAGGTATAGTGTTCTTTAGGACACCTCCATTTTCGTTTAATTACGAACATTTCAGGACACCGCATGTGTTCTTTGAACAGTTTCAACTTGCTAGCGAACAGTACGGACAGGTATAGTGTTCTTTAGGACACCTCCATTTCCGTTTATTAATGAACATTTCAGAACACCCGCGCTGTCCGCGGACATCTACATTGTTTTTAAAAAAATAAAAAATGGGAAGTAATTACAACACAATATAAAAATGTAACTTTATTTCACAATATTTAATAATTTATGACAGAGAAGGTGAGGCAGAAACAGAAACAAAAAACAGGAGAATTAGGGGTTTCAACATGATTGGTATCAGGTGAAGAAGGGATGGAAGTCTCATCAAAACATTTTGGATTATGGAGAGGGTTTGGTGATAATTGACAGGGATATGGTGAGGGGGGACAAGTACATGTGGGACAATGGTATGAGGTTTTTGTTTTAAAATGATCCTCAACAAAAGTTTTCAAATTATTAAAATTGCTCAATAATAAATCAATTTTTTCTTTTAGGCTGTCAAGCGTGTTTTCCATAACAGTTTCTTCAGACATATTTTCTATTTTGGTATGCTCTGTACAAAAAGAAATATATATGTTAAATATATATAAAATAATAACAATTAAATGGTTTATATTGTAAAGTGTGTACCATTAGCTTCACTATTTTCTGACATTTTGTCATGTGGGAAGTGCTCCTCTAACCATTCTAGTACTAGACATTTCTGTGAGAAAAAAGAAAAAAATATAATATTTTTTTTTAATCTAATACAGAAAGTTTATAAAGATATGAGTAAAATGATGTACACTTACTATTTCAGGTAAGATATGGGGCCTCATTACACGGTAGGCGGTGAGCCATGGCGCTATTAGCGCCATGGCTCATGCCGGTAAAATACCGGCACCGCCTTGGCGGAAAGGGGATTTACCGCCCCATTCCAAGGTTGGAGGGGCGGTAAATCCCCTTTCCGCCATTGCCCTTCCCCATTCCCATTTTTGCCCCATAGGGCATAATGGGGATGGGGAAGGCACTAATTACGGCACCGTAAATTACGGTTGCCGTAATTAGCTCCGAGGTCCCTTAGCGGGTTGGATTTTAACGCCTGCAAGGAGCAGATTGGTTTTTGAAAAATGTTCCTCCACTCTCCCCCTTTCCCTGGGTTTCCTTCAATCAATAACACTTGAGTCTTTCATCTGAAAGCCTGTTGCCTGGTAATCCTGGCCGGGTTGTCTGTCTGCTGCAGTAGTGTTCTTGCTGTAAAGCTCTGCCGCCACCTTTTTTTTTTATTGCAAAGGTTCTCGCCGGCTTCCTTACTGTTGTGTACGTGATACACATAATGCGCATGCGCAGCTGTTAAATAAAGGCGGCGCCCGGCGGCAGTTGGAGCCAGAGCGCCGGAGCAATCGGACGCCTCCGTTGTGGGTTCTTGCGCGGCGCAGCAGCGCGCAGGGCCCAGATACCGGGGGGGCCCACACTCCACCACCGTGTGCCCTCCGATCATCACACTGGCGACGAGGAGGAGCCACAGCCCACTCCCGTGCCCGGCAGCAACGGAGTGATTAGGTCCGCCGTGTTACGGACCGACGGAGCACCGGCGGCCATTTTCTTTACCCGCCCCCGTCACACGTGGCGACCGTGGTTGCGGCCCATCAGGGTGCTCGTGCGCCACTCGCCAACGGCGTCGGAAGAACAGACTTACAATTTTTGGTACGCCCACAGTCTTGCTGGCGCAAGACTGTGGCAACTAAGAAGAAAGAAGGGGATTTCGCTCCCAACACTACCGCGGACCCGAGACCGCCACCCGTGAGTACCCAGCACCAATATGGGTGACAGCGCTGACGATGAGGGTGCTGCAGCCCCGATCCCCCGCAGAGCCCGCAGCTCCCTAGCCCCCATGCCGGAATTCGACGCCACTGGGCCCCCTTCCAAGCTAGGCCCGAAGTGCTTATTGTGGGTCAAAAGGCTGGACATGTTCTTTAGGGCAGCCGGGGTTGACGATGACGACGAAAAGATTGCAACCATGATCTACTCGGCAGGCGCAGAAGTCCACAAGATCTACGACTCCCTGGTCATCCCCGTGGTCACGTACGACGCGGTCAAGCAGGCACTCAAGGACCACTTCTTACCCATGGCCAATGTGGATTTTGACAGGTTTGTCATGGGCGCTGAGAAACAATTGGACGATGAACCCCTAGACACCTGGCGACCTCCTGCAGATGGGCCGACGAAGAGGAAATGGTCCGCAACCAACTACTGCAGGGGTGCAGCTCCGGAAAACTTCGGAGGCAAGTGTTGAGGGAGCCTGGCCTGACCCTCCAGCAGATTCTGGACCTGGGAAGGGCACATGAGCTAGCAGAGGCCA
Organism: Ambystoma mexicanum; assembly: GCF_040938575.1. Lineage (NCBI taxonomy): Eukaryota > Metazoa > Chordata > Amphibia > Caudata > Ambystomatidae > Ambystoma > Ambystoma mexicanum. The sequence goes on from NC_090932.1 coordinate 388,143,960, forward strand.
GAGGCGCGAAAATGGACGCTGCCTCGCGACCAGGACACAACGAAGACGCGTTTGCAGTAGGACGGTCGGCGGCGAGTAGGTCGAGATGGGCGCCGAGAAGGCCTGACACCGCATCTACTCCAAGCAACGCCCCATCGTGCTCGAACTGTGGGTACGACCTCCCACACAGCGGTGACTGCCCGGCGAAGTCGAGAACATGCGCCCGATGCGGAACGCCGGGTCACTTTGCCAGAACATGCCGTGCGGCTGTCCCTGTTCCAACAGCGAGAGGACCAGAGAGAGTGGGGCGAGGCGGTACTCGCAGAGTGAGAGGCATCTCCTCGATTGATCAAGGCCTGCAAGACCTAGACCTCGCGGAAGAAGAAGAGGAGGAGGAGGAAGAAGTCTTCTTCATCTCCAGCATCGCGAACAGTTCTAGCTCGAAGCGCCAACCCAAGTGCACCGTCAACATCAAAGGCACTCCCACCCCCATTCTTATCGACACCGGAGCGTCAGTCTGCGTGCTAGCCACCAAACACTACGTAGCCCTGCCAGGCCCACCAGAACTGTCGACATCAACGGCTAGGATATATGCATTCGGTGGGGACACCCCCTTACCCATCCAGGGTGCATTTATCGCCCCAGTATCTCATGGACAGAACTCCATCAAGGCAAGATTCTTCGTCACCGACGTCAGCCCCCATTCTCTGCTGAGCTGTGCTGCGTCAGAAGCGCTCGACATTGTCCATTTCACATTTGGGGTATACCACGCAGATCTGAAAAGCATGCTACACAAGTTTGAGAGTCTCTTCAAGGGTATCGGCAAACTGAACGCCGACCCTATTCGCTTGCACATCGACAAATCCGTAAGACCGACAGCCCTCAAACACCGCCGAATTCCATTTCACCTGAGGGCACAAGTGGAGGTAGAATTGCGACAGCTAATGGACCGAGACATCATCGAACGGGTAGAAGGACCCACCCCTTGGGTTTCACACATCGTAGTAGCCCCGAAGCCGAAACAACCAGGGGCTGTGCGCATCTGCGTGGACATGAGACTCCCAAATGCCGCCATCAAAAGAGAGCGCCACCTCACGCCCACCCTGGATGATATCGTCGGTGAACTCCAAGGCGCCAAGGTCTTCTCCAAACTGGACCTCAGATCCGGCTACCATCAACTGGAACTACACCCTGAGTCGAGGTACATTACTACGTTCACAACGCACGAAGGATTGTACCAATACAAGAGACTTAACTTCGGGATCTCATCCGCGGCCGAGGTCTTCCAGAACACCATAAGAGGAGCGCTGTCCGGCCTGAGGGGAGTCATCAACATGTCCGACGACATTTTGGTCTTCGCCAAGTCGGAGAGCGAACACCTTAAAAGGCTGGAACGCACGTTCGAGAGGCTCCAGGCAGTGGGTCTAACACTGCACCAAGAAAAGTGCGAGTTCCTTAAAGATCGGCTGGAATTCTTCGGGTTTACCTTTCACGCAAACGGCATTTCACCTGATCCCGGCAAAGTAAAAGACATTAGAGATGCACCTCCACCCACATCTCCAGCAGAAGTTCGGAGCTTCTTGGGGATGGTCAATTATTGCGGTCGATTCATCAAAGACCTGGCCTCCCTATCAGAACCACTGAGAGCACTTACCAGGAATGACGTACCGTGGCAATGGACAGCGACGGAACAAAGTTCATTCAATGCCATCAAAGAGGCCCTGTCAGAGCAGGAGACAATGGCCTACTTCCACCCCAGCCGGGAATCAGAGATCGTGGTTCACGCCAGCCCGGTAGGACTTGGGGCAGTCCTCATGCAGGCCGATGAACTGGGAGCAATGAGACCCATAGCATACGCTAGCAAGGCCCTCACCGACACGGAAAGGCGCTATTCACAAATCGAGAGAGAGGCCCTTGCCATCCTATGGGGATGCAAACATTTCAGGATATACATCCTCGGCAAACCTGTCGTCGTGGTCACAGACCATAAACCCCTGATTCCCATCCTGTCCGGCACTTCTTCCAAGCTGCCTCCCCGTATCGAAAGATGGATGCTATCGCTCATCGAATACAACGTCAGGCTGGTGTACCGCCCAGGCACCCACAACCCCGCGGACTACCTGTCCCGCCACCCAGGCACGAGGGACGCCCAGAATCCGGTGGAGTTGTCAGACGCTGGGGACGCTGTGCATCTCGTCGTTGAATCGGCCCTACCAGTGGCCCTGTCGAGGGAGAACATTGCAGATGACTCGAACTCTGATGAGGCATTCTTGCGAGTGAAAAGAGCGGTAGCCACGGGGGAATGGCGTGACGTCCTCCTGAACAACGCCCGAAGAAACCCAGAGGCGCAGAGAGACCTACAATCATTGTGGAAGGCTCGACACGCGCTCTCGGTGTCCACGGACGGCCTGCTACTGAGGGGAGACCAGATCGTGATCCCCAGGTCCCTGGTCACGAGGGTCCTCCAGCTAGCCCACACAGGACATCAAGGCATGGCTAAGATGAAGGCGCGCCTAAGGCTGAAAGTCTGGTTCCCCGATCTGGAACACCGGGTGACCGAATTCGTAAAGGCCTGCATCCCCTGCCAAGCCGCAAGTCCGGCAGAAAAGAGCCCGCCCATTCAAGCCATGACACGGAGCGACGTGCCGTGGGGTACCGTCCACGCAGACTTCGGCTCGACCGGCAGAGGCCTATACTTTTTAGTAGTGACTGACCAGTGGTCAAGATACCCGGAAGTGGAACTCGTGGAATCCACCGCCAGCGATCACACCATCCTGGCCATGGACAAAATCTTCGCCACCCACGGCTTCCCGCTCGAGATATGCTCAGACAATGGTGCCCCGTTCCAAGGGCAGCGTTTTGCCAGGTACTGCGCGGAGCGAGGCATCAAGCACCGTAAAGTGACCCCGCTGTGGCCAAGGGCTAATGGAGAGGTTGAGCGTTTCATGCGGACACTTAACAAAATTTTTCGCATCTCTGTCAATGGTGGGGAAGACCTGCGCCATAACCTGATCGAATTCCTCCGTGAGTACCGGTCCACCCCACATCAGTCCACCGGAATCGCGCCCGCCGAAGCACTGTTCAAACGTATACCCAGAGGGTTGATACCGGAAGCAGGTGAACGGCGCCCAGGGGTGATTGATGACGCACAAGTGGCAGCGGACAGGGCCGCGCGAAATGAGAAGGAGACAATGAGGCGGAAGCTGCCGGAAAAGGAGATAGCAGTAGGTGACACCGTCCTGGTCCGAAACAGGAAGCCAGAGGGGAAACTCTCAATGACTTATGAAAGCCTGGCTGCTATTGGGCACAAGTTACCCAGCCTCACCCGGTGCATGCAGCGTTTCCCAGCCCTTCAATTTAGACTATTTATATTTAGGTGTGCGGTCCATAGGTCTCCATCAACAAAAACATCTAAACATATACAGTACAGTATACATTTTCTTACAGTTTAAAAATATTTTGTTGTGTGTTTCCAATAAACCACAGAAGTAATTCAATCAATTAAACTAAATATAGCATACTTTTGTAATATGCCCCATAAATGCAGATAGTACATTTTAAAAAGTAAAAGGCAAATTAAGTTTAAAAACACCTTGGGGGTCATTACGACCCGGGCGCAAAGGGATACTGAGCACTGGTAATGACACTGGTGCCGGTAATCCCTTTGCGCCCTATTCCGAGGTCCCTTTTCGGGTCCTTCCTTAACGCCTGGGTTTAGGCGGGACCCGCAAAGGGACGGGACCCGCAAAGGGATACCGTGGTCAATAATGGTACCGCAATTTGCGGTACCGTTATTGCCGACTTCCCCCTTCCCCTTCCCATTGAGCACTATGGGGGTTCAAATGGGAATGAGGAATGGCATTTCAAATGGGGACTTACCGGTCCCACAAAGGGCGGATTGGACCGGTAAGTCCCCATACCACCACGTCAGTGGCGGTACCGGTATTGGTCGTAGTCATGGCGCCTGACTTGCACCAACTTCAGAATGAGGGCCAATATCTGTTAAGACCATAATACATTAATTATAACTTCATAGGTTAGAATGCACACAAAAAAGAAATGCAATACCATGCACAAATGACAGACATCAATTATAGCTAAAACACAGGTACATATTACTCAGAAAGGATAGTTTTATTTAAAATGCACATGTACGTAAACAGGGAAAACAGATAAAAGAGGGTTTTAAGAACACGTCCGAATCAGTAAACAAAACTTAAACTCATTTAGAATCTGTTTATTCAAAGCATTCTCTTTTATTCTCCCTTAAGAACAGGGAACCGTGAATAGAAGTAAATAATGTTTCACGATGGCTTTATCCGAAACTAAAATCAAATGGAAAACAAGATATCCTGCATCACCTAAACCCATTCTTGGTCAAAAAAGAAAATGCTTTCATTTTTTTAAAAATGTATTAAATCATAGTTCAGTTTAATTTCAATGCAAAATACAAACACTGCCACTTTTCACATTGTAACAAATCTCAAGAAAAAAGAACATTAAAACATACACCATAAAACTATCACAGTAAAATCTTACAAATCCCAGTAATATTACATGTACTTCAAATACATTTCTTAAGAACAAATCATTCATACACAATGAAAATCAATCTAAACCATCAGCTATTGAAAAAACATCAACTATTGACATGATATGATATTTTATTTTTTGCGCACCTATACACAATTGTTTCAAGGCACAACGAGGGAAGGCAGGGGAACAATGGTGGACAAGACAACAATCTTATTAGGTCATGTGACATTGAGATCACGCAAGTGTAGGGGAGAGAGACCGGGAAATGTTCCAGGGGAGGGGGAGGAGAAGTGTGAGACATAGGATCAAGACATAGAAATAAGAGTGCAACCAACAGGTGGCTGTGCAGGGGTTAAGTGCAGACAACAAGTGTTAGATAAGTACACGTAGGGGGGGCTGTAGGGTTGCAGATACAGTCCCAAGTACAGGATTGCCAGTAGGCAGTGCAAGTGTGCAACTGTGAGGGCAGGGACCTGGGCCCGTGGTTCAGAGGGTGGCCAGGTAACCAGTGCAGTATCAGAAAGGAGATCAGCAGGGAAGTGGACGATAGAAGGCATAAGCAAAGAGGAAAGTCTTGAGCTTCTTCCGGAGATGGTTCTGCTCAAGTTTCAGAGAGTCAGGGAGGCTGTTCCGGAGTGAGGCGTCGGCCAACGAGAGAAATCTCCCCCCAACTCAGTGCTTAGAAAAGCGACTGAACCTCAGGGAGTTTGAGGTGGAGGAGTGAAGATCGCGAGAAGGAAGATACTTCTGAAGAGAAAGCTGGAGGCAAAAGGCCTTGTGGACAATGCAAAGGGTCTTGAATTTGATCCTTGGACCTACTGGGAGCCAATTGAGAGATTTCAATCCTGGAGAGATATGATCCCTGGGCCTGAGGCCAAGGAAAAGTCTTGCAGTCCTTTTCTGGATGGGTTGCAGAGGACAGAGAGTAGAAGCGGGTAGATTTAAAAAGAGGCTGTTACAGTAGTTAAGCATACAGAGAACCAGAGCTCTGTAGATGGTGAGGTTCTGGTGGAAGGAGAGGAAAGGAAGAATACCTCTGAGGAGGTGCACTTGGTAGTTTGACTATTTAGAGATGTCGGAAATGTGAGGAGAGAAGGAGAGTGTGGAGTCGAAGTTAACCCTGAGGTTCTTAGCCTCACAGGTGGCAGAAGGAAGAAGGCCAAGGGCGGCTGGATAGATGGTATGGCTCTGACCTAGCTACACTTAAATGTAAGTGTAGGGTAGCTGGGAGGAAATGGAGGACTTCCTGTTCATCCTCTGACAAACTGGCCTGTCAGCTGCTACAAAGGCAATACCGATTCTCGGTCCTCACCAAGAAGAGAGTCCACATTTAAGCTTGTGTCTCTGCGGCATCTAACAACTCGGCCGAACTCTTTAAAATCTACAAGGAGCTGGCCAACCCTGCTGCAGTCTCTACCCCTCCTGTTGCCTCCCAGGCTCTTTGCAATGCCCTTGCCTCTCAGTTAATTTTAAAAAACCCAGGACAACCTGTCCACCCTCTCCACCCACACTCCTCCTCTTCCCTCTCCATCTGTGCTTGCTGACCCTCCTTTAGCCACCCTCCCACCATCCTTCTTGTCCTTTCCTCTTTTTACCCCTGACGAGGTTGCTAGACAAGTCCGATCTAGGAAAGCCTCTTCAAAACAGGTTCATCCCTGTTCCTCTAAAACCATCAAGGACCACATTGACACCCTCGCTCCGGCCCTTGCTGATTTTTGCAACCACTCCTTTGCCTCTGGATCTTTCCCCTCCCCTCTGAAGCACTCCTTTGTGCATCCTCTTATCAACAAAACCCACAGCTGATCCTTCTTGTCCAGCTAACTATCACCCAATTTCCATTACTCCCTTTCTTGGCAAACTCCTGGAAAGGTTGGCCATCTCTCAGCTTAACCTTCATTCCAGTTCTGTTGGCTATCTCCATGACCACCAGTCTGGCTTCAGAGCTGCCAGAAGCACGGAAACTGCTTTCCTAAACATCCGTTAAGATCTACTCACCAACCTTGACTCTAACATTCCATCTGTCCTCATCCTCCTTGATCTCTCTTCTGCCTTCGACACGGTAAACCATACCATCCTGCTCAACTGTCTCAGTGAAAACCGGGGTAACACTGATCGGCTCTGGCCTGGCTGATCTCTTTCCTCTCAGATCGACCCTCCCAGGTCCAACTTGGGTCCTTCCTTTCAACTATCTTCCTCTCTACCTGTGGTGTTCCCCAGGGGTCTAACGTCTCCCCCTGGAATTTCAACCAATACCTGGCAACTCTCGCCCACTGCATTGCCATTTTCTGCTCAAATTTCCAGTGCTACGCTGATGACACTCAACTCATTTTCAAACTGCCCTCTGCCACCTCCTCTCCCTCTCTCATCTCTGATTGCCTAACTGCCAATCAAGATTTGTGTGCCGCCAATGATCTTTGTCTGAATGCCAGCAAGACGGAGATCCTCCTCATCGGCACACCTTACCATCCTTTCCCCTCACTCTCTGGCCGGCCTCCCTTGGCCCTCCTCCTACCCCCACCTGCAAGGCTAAGAACCTCAGGGTCATCTTTGACTCTACACTTTCCTTCTCCGCCCACATCTCGGAGGTCTCTAAAAAGTCAAATTTCCGACTGCACCTCCTCAGAGGTACTCTGCCTTTCCTCTCCTTTCCCCAGAAGCTCATGCTATCTCAAGCTCTGGTTCTCTCTAGCTTGGACTATTGTAACAGCCTCTTTTTAAATCTACCTGTCTCTACTCTCCGCCCTCTGCAACTAATCCAGAACAGGACTGCGAGACTTGTCCTTGGCCTCAAGCCCTGGGATCGTATCTCTCCAGCTCTGAAATCTCTCCACTGGCTCCCAGTGGATGCAAGGATTAAATTCAAAACCCTCTGCATTGTCCACAAGACTTTCTGGGGCCTGGGTCCAAAATACCTTCAGCTATCCCTCCGCAAATACCTCCCCTCTCGAGCTCTTCGCTCCTCTACCTCCAACTCACTCAGGGTCAGTCGTTTTTCTAAGAAACGAGCTGGGGGTAGATCTCTGTCTTCGGCTGGGGAACCATCTCCGGTTCTGGAAGCACCTCAAGACCTTCCTCTTTTCTTCTGCCTTCGCTCCCCCTCTCCCCTGCTGATGTGTTCTCTCTTGGCACCGTGCACCTGGCCACCCTCTGTCTTTTGGGCCCAGGTACCTGCACATCCTGCCACCCTCCCGCACTGCCTCCGGGCCACCCCTTGCACTGGGGTCTGTATCTGTACCAATACAGCCCCCCCTTTTTCTTCCTGCACTTTTCAGACCTACCCTGTCTGCTGCCTTAAACCTAGCACTTGCACATTGCTGGCTGCATTACCACTCTTTCTTGCCTTTATTATTTATTTATTGTTATTTATCTGTTTGTACTCTGCTTCGCAAAATCCACCTCTCCCCCCCTTCCATGCACATTTCCCCTCCCCCTTCTCCCATCACTGCGCGTTCTCAATGTCACTGGGCCTAGTAAGATCGCTGTTTTGTTCTCCCCTGTTCCCCTCCCTTGCCTTGTTGCGCTCTGAGACACTTGTGTACGAACGCGATAGAAATAAAATATCAATCAATCAATCAGAGTGGCGGGAAAGAGGGGTTCCAATGTTCTGATGAGGAGGATCTCTGTCTTACTGGCATTCAGGCAGAGATCATTGGTGACGTACCACTCCTGGATTCCAGACAGACAAACAGGGGTGAGAGAAGGAGAAGAAGCAGCAGAGGGGTGCCTGAAGGTGAGCTGGGTGTCATACGCATAGCACTGGAATTTGGAACAGAGAGCAGCAATTGGTGAGCGAGAGGTGCCAGGTATTGGCTAAAAAGCCAGTAAAAGGTTGGACCCCTGGGGAACACCACAAGTGGAGAGAGAGATAGAGGAGAGGAAGGACCCAAGTTGGAATTGGGAGGGTCGGTCAGAGAAGAAAGAAGCCAACCAGACCAGAGCCTCATCAGTGATACCCAGATCATCCTGGAGCTGGTTGAGCAGGATGTCATGGTTGACCATGTCAAAAGTCAGAAGAGGAATCCAGTAGGATGAGGACACTGGGGAGGTAGGAATCAAAGTTAGAGATCAGGTCTTCACAAATGTTCAGGAGAACAGTTTACGTGCTTCTGGCCTCTCTGAAGCCAGACTGATGGTCATGGAGACAACCAACAGATTCAGTGTGAAGATTAAGCTAGGAGATGGTCAGCTTTTCCAGGAGTTTGCCCAGGAAAGGAGTGATAGAGATCGTTTAATAATTAGCCGGAAGGGAGGGGCCGTTTGAGAGTTTCTTGTGGGGAGGGTGCACAATAGAGTGAATAAGGGGCAGGGGAAGATTCCAGTGGTGAAAGAGTGGTTGCAGAAGTCAGCCAAGGCTGGAGCGAGGGTGTCAATATGATCCATGATGGATTTGGAAGAACAGGGAAGAACATGCTTAGATGAGGTTTTCATAGATCAGACTTGTCTAGAAATCTCATCAGGGGAGAAGAGAGGAAAGGCAGAAAAGAGAGGGAGGGTGGCCACAGCTGGGCCAGAAGAAGAGAAAAAAACACCTTTAAAAAACATTTTTCCCAAAAATGTGATTTGCAAACCGCCCAGCTGCTGCACATAGATCATTTGTTGGTGCGGGTAAATGACTCACTGATGGTGTCAAGAACCCACACAGGGAATACCACAGTCATTCCATCACCAGGCCGGGTGGGCCTGGGATTGGAAAGAATCTTGTAGCCCTCAGGGAGAAGAGTGTCAAAAGCAGTGACAGAACTGGCATTGAACCACCTCTCGGTGAGAGCAAGGACATCCACGTCAAGGTGTTCAAGAAGGCAAAAGATTCAGGATTTGAATCTCAATATTTACGTTAGGCCAAGAGACCATGCAGTCATTTGGCCCCCTCAAATGGTTACTAGGTTTAATCATACAATGGAAGTCTACTATTATAGTGAGAGTCTTGTCGGTGGGGATCCTGCCGACTTTGCTCCATACATGCCATTTGTCCTTAAAGAACTAACCCCGAAAGGGCATTGAATATAAGTGGTGGAAATACTGTATATTCTCATAAATTTGACTTAGTAATAAAAGAGAAAAACATGTTTCTTAGAAGACAGGCGAACGCGGACCAGAAGGAAGGCAATTTGGTTATATTGAAGATAAAGAGGTTAAGACAAACATACACAAACTAGCTGAAACATCAAAGTTATTTGTTATACCGGAAAAACTCAGCTGCCATGTTATAATCAATAGGGGCTAGTAATGGCTCAGCCTTTTGGACCCTGTTAAAATCAAACTCTTTTCAATATGCTAGTCAGACCCAAATAATATCGGGTGCAGCATGGGAATAGTATCTTAGGAAGCTTTACTCTAAGTTTGAGAGAGGTCATCATGTATTAATTGGTGGGGAGGAAATAAGAAATACAAGTATTCATGGGATAGTTTGGATATTGAATTGTCTGATGTGCAAACTGTGATAAGAAGGGTAAAGATGTCTAATGCACTGGGGCCTAATGGTCTCTGGAATCAAATACTGAAGTCTGTTCCAGTGTTATTGCAAAGGTCTTATTTGAATTATTCAAGAACACCAATTGCATTGAATCGTTTCCTTCATCTTGGAGGGATTTGACAGTTATAGTTATTTATAAATGCCCCATATATGTGCACCATGAGCCGAGACCAAACCCTAAGGAAAGTACTTTAAGAACATACAAGATGGTCAATGTCTAGATATATAATAATAATAATAATAATAGTGTAGCGTTTATAAAGCGCTATGAACCCTCAGGTATCTCGGAAGGATGAAAGGCTGACTTTGGCTCTGCTGGGTTTCGAACAGGCTCTGCACAGATGTCAAAGCGAGCACTCTACTCGCTGTGCTATCGGACCGTCTAACACAGTTTCAATTTCTATTTTCCCCAGATATGTGATGTCATCAATTACATTTGTAATGTCATCTTTGATGTCCTGGGTGTTAGTCTTAGCAGTGCATTGTGGTGGTGCGAGTGATGGTTGTTTAGTTGACCATAACTGGTGAATTTCTGAGGTTTTTGATTATAATTGTAACCATAATCTCCTTTTAACAACTTTTTTTCATTGACGTGATCAAGCAACAAGTTATTGTGAAATGCGTAATATTGGCTTTCTTTGTTCCTTGCTGAGGAACCCAACAAATGAAGGACTGTGAACTGCTAAGGACTGGATTCCTGTTACTTTGTCCATATTTGTGGTGGAGGAGTGCATTTGCGACATGCTCAGCACGGTTTGTTTTGTTTTAAATATATTAGATGGCCCGTGGTAGCAGCTGTGTAGTTATAGTTAAGTTGCTAAACTCATTGGAAGATAACTTTTTCGGCGGCTTATAACTTCGCTCCCCCTGGAGGAATCCTCACCAAACTTTGCAAAAAAAGTATATGGCCGGCTCTGAATTTTCTCGGTAAATTGGGCGAGGTTTCATGCAGGGGGTGCAAAGTTATAGGGGGGGACGCAAAATATTTTTTTGCCATATACTGAATGGGCAAATACTTTGTGCACGGCTACAGCCCGAACGGCTGCACGGATTTGCACCAAATTTACGGCAGGAGCAGAGGCTTGGGTCAGAAATCATGCTTTTGTCTATTTGCTGGGAATCCAATCAGTAGTTTTGTTGCAAACAACTGAAATGTACTTCTTTAAAAATGTGTGATATCTGGGTCTGATCCATGGACCCATTTCCCAGTTAGCTCCATGGACAGAAGTGTCATTAGCTTACGGAACGGCGTGCTATCAGAGAACTTTGGATGCGACCGGTGGTTGGCTGGAGGGAAGCGTGCTGTGTGTCAAATGTTTTGGCTAACGCTGCCATGGTGTATCGTAGTGCGCCTGCGGAAGGGTCTGGAAAATATACCATACGCAATGTGTTGGCGGCAAGAAGGGAGGGAAAGGATGGGGGAGTGGGAAGTGGTTCATGTAACATAGGTAAATAGGTGGAAGACGGAGGAGTGCAGCAGTATTTGTGCATATTGCACCATTTCATGGGTATCTAGACAGGCAACTACTTTGTGTGGTGATTGGAGGCAGCTGTTGTAATGGCCCGATAGCTTGTGCCCAAACCTATTTCGTGGTGAGTGGTGGCAGGTGAATTTCAGAAGGGGAGTGAATTGCACATGACATGGATTGGGTGGGAGCGCGGGTGGCTGTGCTCTGTGGATGCATTGCGAAGTTAGGCACATGGTGGCATGCATGCGTGCATGAAGTAGCAGTGGTTCTGTTGAAGGATTAGACTACTGGGTGCATGGCCCAAGGCCGTAGGCTGTAGGGCATGCACTCAAGAGCCCAGGGCTTCAGCACACCCACCGCAGCAATGCATGTCTGACTCGGCATCCGGTGGCGGGTGGTGCTTGCATAGTGTGATGAGTGCAGATTGGTTGGAGTAGGGCCAGTGTTGTGAACAGTATGTGGTTGGTTGCTAGTGACACATTTCTTTGTGAATGGAAGTGGGTACGCCCATAGTATGTGAATGAAAGTGCACCCGGGTGCAGGAGACAGTGTTTTCTTTCTACATTATGGAAACTGTTGCAATTTATTGCTGCATAGCTCAGTGCTGGTACACAGGTTGGGTAGGAGTGCTGGTGGCAGTGGTGTGTATGTGGATTGTCTTAGTTGGTGAAATGGTGACATGGATGGTGGCATTATGTTGTGGTGGGTGCGTTCAAGGCCTAGACTATTGGCTGCATGTAACGTCTAGGCTGCTATCCTACGGCATGAAGCCTGATTGTATATACTTTGCAAATATATTGTAATGCATTCTGATTGTAACTTGCCTGTAAGTATACTGATGGTATGTAAATTGATTGTATGCATTTTAAGTCACTGTAACTGAAGATATGCGCCCAGGTGCTCTGGGGCGAGGCGCGATATACAAATATAAAAATACAAATACAAATGTTGTGAACATTTTGTGGTTAGGTTGGCTGTGACACACTACTTTCTGAGTGGAAGTGGGTAAGATGATAGAATGTGAATGAAACGGCGTAGGGGTGCTGGAGATAGTTTAATGTTTGTAGATTATGGTAACTGTTGCATTTTATGCTGTATAGCTCCTTTCCGGTGCAGAGGTTGGGTAGGAGTGCTGGTGCCAGTGGTGCGTATGTGCATAGTGGTAGTTGGTGACATGCTGACATGCATGGTTGCATTACGGTGCAGGGAATGTGTACAAGGAGAAGACCCACTGCAGCAATGCAGGTTTGACAGTGCATCGGGCACAGTGTGGTGATATTTGGAGAATCGGTGTGGAGCACATTGTAGACTTTCCACAGCAGCAAAAGTGAGTTGAAAAGCATGTCTTGTGCATTCCATGTTTGTGGTGATAGTTACAACATGCTACAGTATTTGGTGTACGACAGGTGATGGTGCAGTGAGAAGCTGTGCAATGTGGCCACAGGGTGCAGTGTTTATATAATGTGAGTATGGAAGAGGGTATGGTTGAAGTGCAGCTTCTATGTGCTTGGTTACTCTGCTGTTTGCAGATTTATTGAAGTAGGCCCAATGTTGTGAAGATGTTGTGCTTAGGTTGACAGTGACACAATACTTAGTGAATGGCTGTAGGTAGAGGTGGTGCAGGCTCTGGTATGTTTGTGGATTCTGCTAATTGTGACATGTTTTCATGAATGGGTGTTTTATGATGTGGGGAAGATGGGTGAAGTGCTGCTATGTACGTTACATTTGTGGATAATGTTAGCTGCCCATATGGTGGCATGCATGGATCCATAGTGTTGTGGTGGGTGTGAGCAAGGGCTACACTGTTGTGTGCATGGCCAAAGGTGTGCTCGGTGCACCTCAGGATCTTTGTGGATGTTGCAATTGTGCATTCTGTAGCAGAAGTTTCTGGGGGAGGGGCTTTGGAATCAAATGGAACGTGCACTGAAAGTGTTTAACAGTAAATATGGAGTGGTGTACAGAAATTATATTGTGCAATGCAGAGGTTTTGTATGTGATTGCTGCATGCGTGTTTGAAAATTTGACAGCACCCAATGAGGGAGTGCTGCAATAATAATGCCAGTGCAAAGGGAGGAAGTTTTGGGTCTGCTTTACTGGGCAGTGGCCCTCACGGTAGAAGGGAAAGCGCACGTGCAACATCCTTCCATTATGAGCATGATGGCCATGGAAATGCAGTTGTGGGAAATAGGAAATTAGGTGTTTAGGGTGTGGTTGTCCGGAAGAGGCGGTACCATTCTTCCCAATACTGTGTCATGAGGTTGGTCAAGATGGAGAGACTTGCAGTGCTTATCGTCAGTGATACCTTTGTGTGCCATCTATATAGGTGTTGTGTGCAAAGAGGCGTTGCTGGTAATTTCGGGTTGGAAGGAGTGGATGTTTTCTGAGGCTGTCAGGGTGACTGCAGTTTCGGCAGGATGGTTCGCCTATGCAAATATGTGGCCTCCGTCACAAACGTAGACTTTGTTGTGGTGCACTATGGAAGTCTAAATGTGGGTTACTTGTTGTGTGGACATTTAATCCGTCACCTGAAGAGGTTGCTGAATGCAGTGATGAAGATTTTTCCTACTGCCAAGGTTATTTTATCATGCATAACACCAAGAGGAGTATGGGCCTATGCCGTTGTAATTTGTCCCCAGCCAGAGGTCGGAAGGTGTGTTATAAACAGAAGCATGTTTTACTTTTTTGTCAGTTTGTGGGATGTTCTTCTGCAACAATGACCCCATCAGTTGTGTAAATGCGGAGTTGTTCCAAGCAAATGGCATTTTGTTGTCACCCATTGGTAATGCAGTTTTCTTTGATCGTGTACCGGATGCACTGAATAGTTTACAATAATAATGTGAGCACAAAAAAACACAAAATAAAATAAAAAATGAAAAAAGGTGTTTCTCTACAAGCATCTAAACAAAACAAGTTCTTTTCAGAGCTGCCCCTTACAATGAACCTACCCTGGTTGCGATTTATTCCCCCACGCCCGCACACAGCACGAAAGCCACATCCGGGATCTTTCAGGATGACAGTAATGAAAATGGGACTGTGGTGTCACAGGGATTGCCCTATAACATTTCTGGGTGTGGTGTGTACACAGAGGACTGTTTACAGAACTTGTACTGTTACATGGGGAACTTTTTAATGTTATTGGTGGATGTGTGTGCAACATTTTAACAGTATGCAATGGCGGGGTGCTTCAAAGAAGACAGTAGAAAGGGAAGAAGGAATGTTTTTGCTTTATTGGAGCACAGCACTCGCAGTCCTTGGGGAAATGCACAAGCACATACTCCTGGTTTCAGTTTGCTGCACATTACATTGGACAGTGGGGACTATCACACCTGCGGGTATGAGTCACAGGAAGGGCCGTTCTTTATTTTCTACATTACTGTGCACACTGAGTCGGACTAACATGGTTGCATTTACTTGCAAATGCAATGTAGCACAGCCCATTTGGTCCAACATCACTTACAGCCCAAACTATGTGGCCTGGTACTGTGTTCTGAAAAGCTGCAAACAGATTGCTGAGCAGCTCTGGGGTGTGGCCTTTTGTAGGGCTGCTGAAGAGAACTTGAACCTGGGAAAACAGGCCTACATTGTTCAAAAACCTAAATACATGTACAACAGTCCATTGTGGTGTGTTTGTAAGCACATACTTTTCCGAAAAACACTACCTACATTATTCAACATTGTACTTTGCCACTGTCCATGGGTCCGGATCGTGTCACGGAAATAAGGGCCCCCGTGGGTGCGGTCGCTTGGTGATGTCCCTACTGCTCTCCTCTCGAACTGCTGTCCGCATGTTGTGCGCCTGTGCATACTGTTGGCACTTTTATTCTATACTGAATAATAGGGCACTATACGTTTTATGAGCATTTTGGGAGATGGTGGCTGATTAAAGGATGTAGCAGGTGGGATGTTCATCTGTATAGGTACCTGTAGGCCGTTGGTGGGCGCCGCAACCTAATTAATGTTTGTTCACATATGCTGCAGAGTGGCAGTTTTACCAGGGCACAGAGGAACAGATACACATTGTGTGCATGCACAACGACCCAACGTCCCCTCCCACACGTCAGCATAGGTTGGGGACAACATGCACACATGCAGTACGGATGCCTCCATTGTCATTGTGGAGAGGCCGGGCAACTGTGGTGCTATGGCCATATGCTTTTGTGGAAGGATTGCCGCTTGTGCTGCCTTGCTTTCCTTTCCAATATGTTCTCTCACAGAAAGGAACATGTGTTTGCTGTACATATAGCAATATATATTACATTATGTACGCTTCACAGTACTGTGCCCAATGGGGTTAGTGTTGTAAGTAATTGCGTCATGAGGGGAATTTTCTTCCAGGCATTCTAAGGTGCTTGCAATTGCTCTGTAATAACTTAGACATTATTCCTTTCTACTCTTGTTTACTGCAGCACCTATGCAGTTAGTAGACAAAGTTCAGTGTGCTTACTACATTGCAGTGATGTTCTGGTCTTGCTACTTTCCAGACTGTACTCTCCACAAACACATTGTTAAAGGGATGTTATGGTTAAGTTACGCTACTAAAAAACTATCACCTTTACTGAAAACACTATGCTAAAGCAACATTCTGGTTACAGTGCCCTACTAAAAACCAATGAAATTCACTAACAAAAAACATTGTTAAAGGGACGTTACGGTTCAGTTGTACTAGCAAAAAACCTATGAAATTCATTGGAAAAATGTTGTTAAAGGTACGTTATGGTAACAGGTAAAACTCAGAAATTTGCCAGTGATGGTAAGCTAAGCAACCATATCTCGCGCTACCACCGTGCACTGCTAAGACTCCCATCAAGGACTACAATCGGTTGTGTTTATAATGTTGGTAACAAGATGTCAGGGGTGATTGTGTAATATTAAACATGTCATAACTAGCTAACAATCAAGACTTACTACACACTTGTGCATGTACAAACAATACATATCAAGACCCACAATGCATAGAAATCAGAGGCACATACAAGGGAACTAAAGTAAGGAAGAAAGAAACAGCATCAACAGAAAATGTGAATAGCATTAAAGTTCATCTTCATGTATACAAATGAATTGTGTGCTTGAGGCCTGCCTATTGCCCCATGTACTTGCACCATGAGCTGAGACCAAACCCTAAGGAAAGTACTTTAAGTGGCAAGGTTAACATCTAGATATACAACACCTTTTGAATGTTAATATTCTGACGGTCAGTGAACAAAACCACATGGCCTAGATATTTCAGTGAACAAAAACAAGTGGGCCTGATATGTGATGTCATCAATGACATTTGTGATGCAACCTTTGATGTCCTGGATGTTAGTCTTAGCAGTACGCGGTGGTGGCACAAGTTATGGTTGCTTAGCTTACCATACCTGGTGAATTTCATAGGTTTTTTGGTTTTACCTGTAACCATTACGTCCCTTTAACAACGTTTTTTCATTGGAAAAATGAAAAAATATACATATACCAATAATACAGGTCCTAATGTGTTGCTGGCCGCAGGATAAATACAAAACACATGCATTTCCCACAGGTCTGTTGAGATCCTTTGTTGCCTGCAAGAGATGTTTAAGGTGTTTTTTTTTTTCATTTTGTGCGCGTATGTGTACGCCTCAAATTGCTTCGGCTCATCTTGTCAGCATATGTGCATTTATTTTTGTTGATCATCTATTTAGCAGTACTGTGTGCATTTAAAAACAAATCTATAAACACGTGTCAAGAGCGCTGACAATTTCAGAGTTGTTTTCCGTTCATCACCATGGCAACATCAGGTGATGTCTGGAAAACAGAACACAAAATGTACTCATGTGACGCTGAGTACTTGTCAATGAGTCCATTTGCGCATGAGTCAGTTCTTTTCGTGCCACCGGCGCACAGGGCACCAATTTCTGTCAAAATCATCATCTAGGGATCACATCGCAACTGAAGTGAACAGTGTGTCTCCTGTCAGCTGTTCAATCAATGAGATGTAGAACAAGTGGTAGGACATCTGTGGATATGTGGGGAAGATGAATCCACAGGCATGTGAACAAGCATCTGGTACCAAGGTGCTCACCCTCACCACATGATCATCCAAACCGCACAACAGCTGAAGAAACAATGTTGGCTGCAATGCACTCTGGTAGGGACCAGGAGGTGTTGGCACTTCGAATTAATAATTTAAAGTAATCACTTCAAAGCAGTTGGATAGGGAATGATGTGCAAAGATGGCATCATGGAGTAAGCATGCTGTTTGTGCTACTTGCACAATCTTAAACATAGGTTCGGAGACTTGCACCTCTTGATTAGACCTGGTTCACAGGCTTTTTCTATGATGAAAGCCAGTATTGCATGCAGTCTATGGCCGAATCCTTAAGGTAACCTGTTTTTTGTTTATTTATGTTTTACGTCTGGACTACAGGTGTGAATGAGTGGATCCCACCATATCCAGCCAGAGCTGGATCAGGCAATGGCTGTGGGGGAGAAGAGGAAGTGGTCAACAAAAGCATGACGTACACTCATGGATGAAGTATTGTCATCATTGGCCAGCTTTAGGTGATGCAATGGACATCTATGAGAAACACGTCGCATCCGTTAGTGTCTCCCGTGAGGTGCAAGGTGATCTTGACTTTTGATTGTCTTCTCTCTATTGTCTCATAAGGACCTTGGAATTCATTGACTGCATGGCGTATATGTTCAAAATGTCTTTGCAACATATCTTTGCAAGCTAATCTTTCCACAGTGGCCAGTTCCTCGTGTTGCATTTTTTTGTTATACGGCCAACCCCTCCATACAATTCCTCCCGCCCCCCCACACTACCACAAAAATCAATGTGATCTATACCGCAAACTGTCCACCTCTAACAAATGCAAGCAAACAACGCACCAAAAGAGCAATTTGGTCAAATGCAGTGAAACGGCCACCATGAGGTTAGCTGGCTTGCTTGTACTGTGCATTATGTGAGTAAAGAACAAAGGAGAACATCTCTTCAGTTTAGTGGACTAAGACAAAAGACTTCCATGCAAATAGAGCGATAAAAGCAAGAATTGACAGTATCAAAATTTCCAAGACTCTTTTGGGTTGCCCCATATTTCAAAGTATTATAATTTTGGAAGTCATTACTGCAGCAGTTATTGTTCTGATGGAATTACTGTTGGGGACATCTGCCAAAGAATTATGGTAAATTCTTTCACAATTAACACCAGGGAAATTACCTCCAAAGTATATTCCTCCCGATTGAAAGTATGAAAACAAGCGAAAAATGCGAGGTCATTCCTCCAAAATATGTGCATATACCTCAACTTGGTTAAGGAGCATTCACCTACAAACTAGGTTGAGCTAAAAGCACCTAGGTAATGAACATTAGCACACAGGTGTGCACAATTGGACTCAAAAGGGTATATAAGGCCCCCACTTTCCAAACACACTGCACATCACCATGCAGCTCCACCAGTTGCAAACTTCAACATCCGCAAATTCCTGCTATTTTTCGACAGCGAGAGTTGCAGGCGGGGCCATGAATTCCACCTGAGCAAAGGCTGGTGAGAGGTGTGGTGAGTCGGCTGGCCATTCCCGGGGTCAGACCATCACCCCGTGCATGTACATTTGGGCAGATAATCATGCTCTGTTGCCTCCAAAGGGGACACTTATTGACAAAGTGACCTTGATCGAAGCTGACATCCAGAGTGGGACGAACAGCTGCACCATCTTCCCCCAATCCTGAAGTTGCCGTCTTTTCTGCACTTCTGAGCCGCTGCAATATATCAGCAAAACATGGCAATACTATAAGGCTTTACACAGCAGACATTTTCTAAAGTCCTGCAATCGGTGTCTGATGAAAGTTAGTAGCATGACTCCGGAGGGTAGCTCAGGGGCAACGTGCTTGCCTGGGAAGCAGGGGCGTTGCTAGGGGGGGCTAAGAGGGCTATAGCCCCTGATATTTTGGTTGTAGCCCCGGATAGAATCTCAGGAGCTACAGCCAAAAGACTAGCTAGCCCCCAGTCCCAACAGTTCCGACATCAGCTTAGCCCCGGGTCTTTTCCAGACCTAGCAACTCCCCTGCTGGGAAGCAAGAGACACAGAGCACCACAGGCTCGATCCCGGGGTCCACACTTAGACACCTCTGGGTATTAAGTGCATTATAAATAACCTATCCTATCAAAACATCTACCTGCCCACCACCACCCCAGAAGCAGTGAATGCCACCAAGGGATAGGTTCTGTGCTTCTGTGCCATGGAACTCATATGCAATGTCAAGGCATATTTCAACTGCAGCGCTTATATTTCACCAGGCCTTGTTGCAGGTATGCTGCAACACAAAACAACAGCAGTGCATGAATGTGCAAATGACGTGTGATTCAATTTGCCGGTGAGCCAGTGCAGTGTCCGTTTTCTAGGTACCATGTTTGATGTGTTTGTGTTTACTATGGAACAACATCCTTTCCGGTTATATGGACATTCCCAGAGTCACAGAGGTCAAACGAGTATGCATATGTAGCGGATGTGTTAAAGGAAGTTCCATGGGGTGGAATACAAATGGGAAGAAAGCGAGCATAGCTGGACAAGGGGGAATGCCCAAGTAGCAAACATCCAGTGTGTGCTTGCATAATCACACCCAAACTCGTGCATGATCCTCATTCCCCCAGCCACATCTTGCTGCATGCCCCACGACTTCAACCACTCCAGTGCATTACCATTGCATGCTGCCACTTGAGAATGCATCTCAAAGCAATACAGAATTACACATTAGTTCCTCCAACCCTAGGTGTGCTGTGTGGTAGGTGGCAATGCTGGCATCCTGTACACACATGCACAGACTAATACTAAAAAAATAGTCCATAGGCACCCCTCTGCAAAAAGGAACACGGCTAAATTACCTGTTCTTATGGAAGGTACCCACTGGAGAGTCCGCAGCCACACTTTAGCTCACTGCACCTTTCTCAGAACGGAAATATTAATTTGCATATCAGTCTTTGTCCCGCCCACATGGGTAGTACAACACCAAAATGCTATGGCAATTCTCTTCTGAACAAGAGTACCAACTGCAACCCCATACACGTGTTTCAGCCTTGCTGGGCCTCATCAGTAAGGTGGAGATGTGCCTCTCTGAGCACAGTGAGCAAGGGATCCACGTCTGGATGACACTAGAAAACTTAGGGTGACTAAACCTAAGTCCCTTAAACAATCTGCGAGAACGACAATGAATAAGAGGGTAATTCATAGAATTCGGCGCACAAGTGGCACACGTGGCTGGCGCCAGCAGGCCCTGACTCATGCCCCCCTCAACATGTCATAAAGATTCACATTCATAGGCCTCATGTCCACCAAAATACCACTACATGCCACCCCAGTCTTGAGACCCAATCAAGTTTCCCATCCATCCCACACTGAAAGGCCTATTTCATGAAACAAACCAAAAGTGAACTATGTACATCAACACATGTCCGTCACACACTGTGTGCCAGTGATTGTGTAAACCAACATTATGACATGCAGTAGACCAATTAGCGAATACCACACATGGAAGTAATAAATCAAAATGTATTTTGCACAAAATGAAGGAAATGGAATAAAAACATGAAAAATATTTTAAACAAGAAAAGAAATGCATGTCCAAAAATGAAAGTAATCGAAAAGAAAGTTAGCCCAAACTCTCCGTCCACCAATGCAAATCCAAATGAAACGTAAATTGTAAAATGCATTGATCCATGGTGATTTAAAATAAATCTTTTGTCATAAATCCACAGTTCAACTATGTACAACGATTGATTCCAGGGTCCATGAGCCCAATGGATTAAATGAAACCTTTCAAAAAAGCCCTACCTAATGAAGAACTATATACAAAAACGTGGGGCATTGTCCAAGCGTCCCAAAACAAATGAAAACAGAAAGGAAACCTAACACTAACTAACTATATACAATGGCGGCGGGCAAGTCCTACGGCTCACTCTGTGATGTTCCGGGCCAGGGCATCATCGCACTCCATGTCGATGTCCCGGATGTGGGCCTCTGCCCTGGCCCCGAGGTCTCGCAGGGATGCAGTCATGGCCTGTTCCAACTACCTGCGAGTTGTCTCGAGGCAATCAGCCCGTCTCGAATCCCCGGCACATGGAGAACTCTGCCCTGACCATGGTGAGCCACGCCTCTTCTACCCGCTGCCGCTCCGCATCTATCCGCTGGCCCAACCGCATCCACACGGGAGACACTCCCATTCCAGGGTCCTCCTGCCCTCTGGCCAATGGCTACCCCTCTGATGTTGATGGCCCCGAGCCATCATCGCTCCCACCTTGACCCTGCTGCTGCTGCTGTCCATGTGCCCTGTCCGATGATGCCTGCACATCCTCCATCTGCTGGTCTCCAGTTGGTGGGGTGTCCACCCCTGCTGGACCTCTGACTCCCGACTGTGGCAGGAATGGGATCTCCACCAAGCTGGCTGTGTTGGTCAGGCCGGGTCCACAGGGGGCCCTGGTGGAATCTGGGCCGGAAGACGGCAGGGAGAAGGACTGGCGCATAGTCTCCTCAGAGGAGGAGAGGTCCACCAGAGTGTGCGACACATGTAGGAACCCTCTGACGATGGCCCCTGCCAACTGTGTCACATTCCCCCCAGGAAGCACGCATGTCATCACGAATGACACGCGTGCGCAACGCGACACCAATCAGGACGGAGTCCATACGGTCATGGGACTCCTCGTCCGCAGGTAGTGGAGAGCCAGATGATGTGGGCCTCCCCCGTACCTGCGGACGGGCCTGGGACGGGGCATCCCTGCTGGTGCATGGTGGTGCAGTCACAGGGTCCGGGACAGTGACATGCACAGGCTGCTCTGCGGTGACCTGTGCTGCCTCCTGACCCTGGGCCTGGACTGCACCACTTGCACCAGTGGTACTACCCCCACCAGGCCCCATGTGTGGCTCAGTAGCGGGCTCCTCTGCCTCTGTGGAGACCACCAACCTGGATGTCTCCGCACCGTCTTCCGCCATTGCAAGCCCCTCTGGGGGCTCACCCGGCCCTTCCGCTACAGCCATAGTGGCAGACGTTGCGCCAGTCCTCTCGCTCCCAGATGATGGCAATTCCTGGGAGGGTGACTGGGCCTTGTGTCGCCGCCCGGTGGAGGCATCCCCGCCGCTTTGCTCCACAGTGCCGTCTCTGCCCTCTTCTTCACTCGACGCTGCGTAGAGGGAGACATAGAACACAAGCATCATGGTACTGTACAATAGTCCCCTAGACAGGAAGCAATAACACATGAGTGGCACTGTCAAACGCCAATTCCATCGTGTCCCTCCACAACACATGGGTCAATGCAGGCAACAAACATGCAGAAACAGGCACGGTGCATGCAATCAACATCAGCATCCATGTACAAGGGCTTCTATTGACATAAAGGTTTGGCTTCAAACTTACATGCTCATACTGATCCCATGCACACACATCACCGGAGGGCCATGCATCAGGGCTCGTACACCACAGACACAGTGGATACAAGGGTGACTAGACTGCATAAGTGAATCAACACATCATCACAGACATGTGTCATGCATCCATGGCATTTCAAAGTCACACACACGCTTCTCAGACACACAGACATGTACATCATACATGTACAGCACCCATCTCCCACCCCCATCCATGTCCAAGAAGAGAGACAGGCATGCATTCATGTGTGCATTCCGCATGCAGCTCCCCATGTTGCATCGGAACACATGCACCATCCATGTTGTTCCTGCATGACTAGTCTCACATGCAGCACCATGATGTCCCTGCACACACACATCCATACATGGCCCATGACACACATACAGGCAATTATCTGACTACCAGCACACTGCAACATGCCCTGTTTCACATAGCAATGCATGGCCACTTACCGCTCAACTAAAGACGGGTCTGCCTGTCAAGGACCTGGGCGTGGAGCACTGGGCTAATGCATTCCAGGATCCTCATCTGGATGTTGCTCAAGCTGACCCAGCACCCCTCTGCATCCTCTGCCTTCATGAGGCGCTGGGCCTTGCTGTGGGTCCTGGACCTGAAGTACTCTCAGCGCTTCCAGATGTGCTCGATGTCGCGGGTTGCCACCCCCTCCGCGTTGATAGCAACCACTACGTCCTCGCAGATCCTCTCCCGTCCTTCCTTGTTGGCGCGCGATGGTGTGAAGAGGGCATCATAATGCCCCAGAACTTGCCCCACTAGGATACCAACTTCCTTGTTGCTGAAGCTGGTAGCCCTCTGCCTCTCTGGCTGGGGGTCGCCAGTGGTCTCAGCTGGTGTTTGCCCCAACATGGCAACCCCCGAGGCAGGTGTGTGTGGGCAACTGGGTCCTGGGGCTGGGCTGTGGAGAGATGGTATCCCAGTCGGGAGTCTTCTGTTCCAGCAGTGGTTGACACAGCAACTGGACCCCTGCAGATGGCTGACGTGCAGGCACCAAATAGCAGGGCACGTGGGCAGCAGGCAGTCAGGCAGCAGCAGATGGCAGGTGGGAGCGTGCTCGGGGCTCTGTGGGGCAGGAAAATGGCCTTTTGGGCAGGAGTGTGGTCTTCCGTGTGTTGTCGCGTGGCCAGATTGATATGGAGTGATTTGGCATGTGAAAAACTGCACGTCAGCGTGTAATTCGAGGAAAGGCCCTTAGCGTGTAAGCGCGTCTGTGATGTAACGCGCACAGGCATTCCCTCGTGACGGGTGGATAGCGAAACAGCACGTGAGAAAACAGCAAGTCCGCGTGTTAATGCGTGTAATCCGAGGAAAGGGCCTAAGCGCGTAAGTGACGTGACGTGCGTGGGTGTTTCCCTCAGCACGGGCTAAAGGTGAGCAGGGCCAGCAGTTCGTTGTACGTGCCTTTCGTGGAGACCGACGTGTGTGTTGCTACTTCGTGTTGATTTGCGCGCAATCACAACTTCACAGCAGATCAAGGATGTATCTCTTCTTTTGGTGGGGGTATTGGCTACGTGTGTTTTTCATTATCACGCTAGTCTGAAGGTGAGTCACACATACTATTTTTCCCACTGCGTGTGCCCCTGTGTATCGCGTACCCATTTTTGAGGTAATAGTAGCCTGCGAGTCCCACGCGTATGCTTTTTTTGTGCTCCTGGGTGCCACCAAGTACTGCGGGAGGTTAATTCCACGCACATAGGCTGCCGGGGTTGCGTGCATGGTTTTACATCAGTTTTGGGGTGCCTGAGCGTTGCGTGACCCGTCACTTAATCACCGGGGTCACATACAGCCTTGCAGGTGCAGGGGTGCTGTTAACATCTTGCATCCCACCCCTTCATCCCAATTTCCCAGGACAATTGCTGTGTACACATCCCATTGGCACCACTACAGCTGTGCCGGCAATATTCCATCTGTGCCATGGTTGGGAGGCCACGTAAGGTGAGGGGTGCCTCAGCTGGGTTTACTCCACGTGGTGGGCATGGTCAGGGACGTGGCCGGGGTGACCAGGGAATAGGGGGACTCCAGGGTGTCCAGGGTGGCTGCAGAGGGGGAAGAGGCAGGGGTACGCCAGCGCCGCATGATGTTGAGCCACATGTTAGTGCAGTCATGCCACCACCCCCTGTGGCTCATGGAGATGCAGTTCTTGCATCTGACACTGGCACCCATGTGACCCAGCAGTCGGTTTCATCGACTGCCAAGGGCCTGAGGGTAGTGGTAGCTGCAGGTGCAGCTGTGGACACCACCACCCAGGCTCAGGGTCTGCCAGCGCGTCCTGCGTTGGCACAGAGGAGTCCATGGAAGAATTCCAGGTGGTCAGGAGGCACAACGTAGGTGCACGCAGGGCTGCCCTGACTGAGGCACGTGTCCCTGGGGCAGCTTTGTCATCTGCTGCCCCAACCAGCAGGGTGTTGGCAAGTGCAGGGGCAGATGCAGCCGACACAAACCCAGTTGTGAGTCTACCAACCAGGACAGTCCCGGTCAATGACCCTGGCACATCGGATGTTGCTGCGCAGGGTCCATTCCAGGGCACCGAGCAGCCACTGACGCAAGTCAGGGTTTCGCTCCATGTTCCACCTACCACTCATTCGGGTCATTCCACCAGCACCACTGCCCATACTGATCAGGGCGGCATTTGCCAGCCAGGGTCCGGACCAGCGTCCAAGAGGAGGAAGATTGCACCAGCAGTAAAGGCTGGGACCCCAGACACAGCTACTGCCTCCAGCACGTCGAGGAAGAAGCCTTTCTGCAAGCAGGAACTGGACTTCCTCGTGGACTATGTGCGGGACCACAACCATGACATGCTAGTGGGGCCGAATTGTCAAACTACGGCTGCCCATCAGAATACCCACTGGAAGCAAGTTGCGGATCATGTGAGTGCATTCGGCTATGAGGTGCACACAGCGCAAGAGTGCAAAAAGCGTTGGAATGACTTCAAACGCAGCGCTAAGGAAAAGTGTGCCTCAAATTACAACATGACTCTGGTGACTGGCGGTGGTCCACCACCTGAGGAGGAAGACCTCACTCCGCACGAGGCTCTCGTTGCGGAGTTCATACCAACAGAATTGGTAGAAGGAGTGGGAGAGATGCCGGACTCTGATGCCCAGTCCAGTGAGTGTTGATGCCTGTTGGTCCACGACATGTGTGTTTTGCATGTGTGATGTGTTGTGCTTGACCGCCGCAGCATTCCCTGTTTACATGGTTCTCATGTGCAAGTAATGGAATGCTTGTATGATATGTGCCTGCTGTGCAGGATGTGGACATGTAGAGCTGACAGGGACTGTCCTCACCACCACACGTGCACCCTAATCAAATGCTAGTCACCCAGCTGCCCCTACAGTCCATGTTTCAGCTCTATGGCCCTTCTGCATGTAGCCTGGAGTGTGTTTGCCCTCAGCACTGGGACTGTGTCAATGCATGACTGACATGCATGTGTCCTCTGCATGCATGCGGGTACTCCACATAGGCATGCTTCCTTGCCCCTCCACCGACCCTGTGCCCCAATTTCATCATTGCAGAGGTGTGCATCATGTTGGTGTACTGCAATGGCCTGTTCAAGACTCCTGTGCACATGTAAACTTCCACCAGCCAACCTGGCAGACACATGCAGTGGCTGTACGTCCTCTGCACTTCAGGCATTTTGTATCATTTGTACTGTGCAGCTGGCAGATGCTCTGCTGGAACATGATTGCACGTCCATGCTCCATGTGTATTACATCCATCCCCTATGTGTCCTTGACTGGATGATCATTGTAGTACGTGTACAGGATGCAGTACATTTCTTTGATTTTGATCATCCATTCCATGCCCACTATGGATCAGTCCCGCACCACACACATGTTTTGGGTGTCACAGTCTGTGCAAGGCACAGGCCTCACAACGTTTCAGGCCCACTGACTCTGTTCAACTGGTGTAGGGGCTTCTGCACACATGTCTGTACTACTGAGGGGTCATCATATGTCCTGCTTTCTGTCCCACCATCATCTGCTTTGTTGTCAGTTGAGTCAGATGATGCAATTGATGTTAGACAGCACTGTCTGCCAATGCACAGGTCTCTGGTCACCCTTTTGCTGACAAGCAATGCATCGCTTAAGTTTCACTGGGGGGGTGTTTTCTGGCAGTCATGCAACACATTGCATGCACATTGCACGTGATGCCTGGACTTGCCCTTGCACTGCCTTCAAGTCAATTGATACACATCATGATGTACTTGTTCATGTGGATAGTGGATAATGTATGCATGTCCTGCACTGCATCAAAACACTTCACAGCCTTGTACCAACTTTCTGCAGGCCTGGTCCCTGATGCTATGTCAAAGTGCCGGCCGTGCATGCAAGCTTCACAGTTGTGTGTGACATGTGTGAATCATGTGTTTTCTGTCAGTGTGATGTCTATGTCTGTGTGTGTTATGTGCTTCAGACATGTGTACTAATGATATATTTTTCTACACTTTCCAGATGATGACGAAATGGAGCCAGAGGGTGGTGTTGTCCACACCAGCAGCCCGGCACAAGTGGGGGTCATGGGGTGGTAGGCCACGAGAACCCACATGTGTTGCAGACCATCTTGTCTGTGGCTGGCAATGAGTCAAGCCCGGACGATCACTCTGACGACCATGTCGAGTTGAATGTGCATCGGGTCCATTCGTCTGGGTGAGTGATTCTGATGTGGATGCTCCTCTGTCCGCGACACCTGCGCTGAGGTGCCAGATGGTGGTGGGACCTCCGCCTGTGGTGGATCGGGACGCAGGGTCACCCTCCACACCAGTTTCTGATGTGCCTGGGGCATCACGTAGATGGGGGCTGTAGTCCTGGCAGCCGCGGGCGGTGCAAACCCAACAAGGTTGTCAGCGCCTTGGGCACCGCAGGTGTCAAGCCCAGCAATGTGGTGGCCGCGCGCCACCGAGGTATACTGAGTGGGAGCAAGAAATGACTGCCAATTCAGAACGCCAGGGGGCAGCAATGGAAAACATCGCTGTGAGCATGGATCATGTGGCCCAATCTGTGCTCCCCCTGCTAGGCAGATGCTTCTCCAGCAGTGGGAGGGACAGTCCACGGCCCGCTCGCTCAGGCTGTGCATGGCTGCCTCAGACAGGGCACGCCAGGCTGAAATGTTGTCTTTGCGTGAAGCAATTGATGCTCACGCACAGGCACACATGGAGGCCCTCAGGGAGGAGTATGCTTCCCTCAGATCCACTCTGGGTGTCCTCCTGATGTCCCTGAGGGAGTGGTCAGAGGAGAGGTTTGCACAGCTTGAGCGTACCATCTCGGCTGAGCTACATGCTTGCTGGGAGGTGCATCAGTTGTCCAGCCAGGCCACGAAGGAAGAACTCCGTGTTACACGTGTTACCTTGCAAGAGGAAGCACGCGTATCATGAGAGACTCTTCATGCTGACCTACGTGTCATTGCCACATAGATCCAGGTTCTCCCATCCAGCAGACTTGCTGCCGATGAGGGGCAAGCTGCGCCTAGCCGTGGTCAGGCTCCTGTATCATGTCTACCTTTTCTGGAGGAGGCTGACTCGGAAAACGAGATATCTCCCACGCAGGTCTAGCTGTGCAGGCGCTGAGCCCATGGAGGTTTTTTTTTTTCTCAACATCATCGCATGTGGGTGTTGAGCAGCACCCTGTACCACCCCCCTCCTGAGTGCCCCCCCCCCCTGGGTCGTATGTGGCCATTTCTTTTATTTTAGTTTAGTTAGTTAACATTCTGTTTGATAGTTTAAATAGGTAATGTAGGTTTTTCATAGTTAGTATAATTAGTTAATATAGTTTAAAATTGCTTGTCTATTGTGCTTTCATGTGATGGTGTGGTGCTTTGTGGCTTTTGAAATCATCCACTGTCTGTTCCAGCTCGGCCCTTCAAGCTTGTCTCGTGTATGTGTTTGCAGCTTGGGGTCCTGACTCACATAGGCCACTCCTGCTTCCCTTATCCATGGGCTCGCAAGGATGGTTCGGTGTTACAGCCTATTTCACAAGGGCTTTGGACTGTCATATCTGTGGCATGTCTGCTGCTGTACTACTTGTGTTAACACCCCTAGTGGGGACTATAGGGGTCTTATCGACTGCATTTATTCATTTGAGAGATGGGTGGTTTAATGATTCATGTGTACATTAATTGCTATACATTGTGTAGTATGTTTATTATCTTTACTGTACATGTGCTTAATGCAATTCATGCTGTAGACAGTGGCCACCACACTTTGCCTGTCAAAGTCACAGTGATGGTGTGGTGAATTCTGATGTGCATCTCTGACATGGGCCAGTCATAACCTGCAGGAAGAGACACACACAGGGGAATTTCCAGCATGTATTATGTGTTCTGTGCCCTATCTGCAGGGGAATGAGCCTCCAGACCACCTTTGCCAACAGACATGGGCCATTGGACGTCTGGCAGATGGACATGTTCGGTGGTGCAGACGTGCGCATGTGAGTGCAAGCAGAGCCACAGGCATTGCGCTCATACATCCAAATGAAGCAGACGTGTTTCCAGGCACTCCAGGCAAGGTGAGCAGCACAAGGGGACTGACCACAAAAGTGATGGGTGGAAGGTTTCGAATTAATCTAAACCACTGGCAATTGCTCTGGGCAACATTCCACACCACTGTTTTTTAGCCTGTCTGCGCCATTGCAAAAGGGGACCAGCCATGTGCAAATCAGTCAGCAGCTGCAGCCACCAAAGGTAGCAGCCCAGCCCGAACTGCTAGGCCAGGTCCCCTCTGCACAGAAAACCAAGCAACCCCAGACGTGTTTCGGCCTTGTTGGACCTCCTCAGTGATGTGCAGCCTGGTTCCCTGTGGCGCAGCGAGCAAGGGACCCATGTCTGGGCATACCCTCTCTCACAAGGAGAAACAAACTGACCACAAAAGTGATGGGTGGAAGGTTTCGAATTAATCTAAACCACTGGCAATTGCTCTGGGCAACATTCCACACCACCGTTTTTTAGCTTGTCTGCGCCATTGCAAAAGGGGACCAGCCATGTGCAAATCAGTCAGCAGCTGCCGCCACTGAAGGTAGCAGCCCAGCCCGAACTGCTAGGCCAGGTCCCCTCTGCACAGAAAACCAAGCAACCCCAGACATGTTTCGGCCTTGTTGGACCTCCTCAGTGAGGTGCAGCCTGGTTCCCTGTGGTGCAGCGAGCAAGGGACCCACATCTGGCCATACCCTCTCTCACAAGGAGAAACAAACTGACCACAAAAGTGATGGGTGGAAGGTTTTGAATTAATCTAAACCACTGGCAATTGCTTGGAGCAGCACAAGGGGGCCACACCGCAGCCAACCTTCTACCAGGCCAGTTGCACATGCATGCTAAGTAGCACCACTGACGGTGAGCTTGGACAGATATTGGTGTTGAAGCGCACAGTACAGCTGAGATGCGTTGGTGGACTAATGGCAAGTTGATGTCAAAGTTGTCAGGGGCACATGCAGGGGCAGTTGCACATATCCTCCGGTCCACCATACTCCATTGAGGGAGATGTGTTAGCCCTGTAGCGTTCAGAGCCAGGGAAAGAAGCAGCGCACAGGGACACCCAGCGAGGGACAGACTTGTGTGCAGTGCATGTCATTTGCATGTTGAAATTGACACATGCACTACCTACTTTATTTGGGGGATGCAGGAACATGACTTGTACTGAAGTCATACCTCACTGAATGTGTCTAGCTGCTTACCCAGGGAACATTGCATGCTGTGTCAATCTTGACACATTGGTCTTCCATTTGCAACGCACCCACGTGTGCCTGACTTACTGCATTGACTGTATGAACCATCACGGGGGGAATCATACATATGGGTACAAAGCAGCACAAAAGATTGTTTGTTTGTGTAGGAGTTGGTTACTTTGGGGCATGTATGGCGGTGTGTGTGTGTGTTATGGGCACACACAGATTAGTAACTCTGCATTGAACTGCTCCTGTTACCGACCTGAGAGTGTGCAGGCAGGAGGCCAGCACTCACCCCATAGATAAGTTTCTCTTTGACTTCCATTTGAGTCATTTGGTACTGTGTGCATGATGAACACGTTTTGTCTGATTGTGTATGTGTTAATGTGAATAGTAGAAATGTGTACATTCCCTACTTTCCCTTGACAATCCTACTCTCCTCTCCTGACCCTCTTTCCAGTTATCCAGAATACCAATGCCTGTCCAGTCAGCATATCCCTGATCTTCCTTCCCAACCGGGGTCTCAGAGGCCTGTGTAAGTTTGACCTTGCAGGCACACAGACCATGGTGGGGCTAGTTGTTTCGTGCCACTCCTGTGCCTGTACACCGGAGCTGTGTCACTACAAATCAGTTTGTGGTGCATCATTGTATATTATGTACCAAACATGGTACACATCCTGTTGTGGCATTGTTTCACTGTGCTACCTTGGTTGTTCCATCATTGTGCTAGTACTTGTGCTTTGTGATTTACTGCTACTTCAAGTCATCTACTGGAGACTCTTCTGGTGTAATTCGTGGCCTACAGCCTTTTTTGCTTGGCTTGCCTGTTTGGCTCCTTTGAGTTCTCTTCCATTTGGTATATTTGCCAGTCAAGGTGGCCTCTGAGGGTGCTGGACACTTTCTACATGCAAGGTGGAAGATGGAGACAAAGGGGAAGGGTTATCCTGAGGCCGGGTAGACTTAAAGGAAGAAGGCTACATACCCCAGGCACAGTTGTTCAGTGGTTCATGGTGATATGTGAGGGAGGAGGGGTATTTGGTTGTTGGACAGTTGGCTTGGCCTACAGTGTGATGATCACCCTGACATTGTAATTGTGGTGTCCTATGTACATAATGTGTTTTGCTGGTCAATGCCTGTTCATGTGTTGGGTTTACCTTTCAGGTGTAAATGGATTGGTGTGTTTTGACATGCTGGGGTGTCCACATGGGCAATGTTCACATGTGATGTGTAGAGGACACTGATGGTCACTTGATTGCACATGCATGTATTGAGTGCATGTCCCTACTGACACACACACTCGCACTATGATACACAACATGTACAACCACCCTTCCATCTCCACATGTGCACTCATTTAGCCTTCTGGGGACCACTGTGTCTCTGCAGCACATGATCTATGACCATTTGTGGATCCTGTACATGCGTTAATTGTTTTTTATTTAGTTTGTCCTTTTCATGTGATGCTCAAGGTGTGCGTCACACACAATGGCTGGTGACTATGCTCTGTGCTGAGCAGTGTGTTGGAGGAGATGGACACAGCACACAGATTCTGCAGTAGGGATTTTGACGTGCCCAATGTGCATGTAAACAGGCATTCATTGTTATGTTCATGCTACAACTGTTGGTATGCATTTGGGTGTGACTTGTTTTGTGTGGGAGGTTGTTGGTCAGTCATTTCATCTGATTCCATGACATGCATCATTGTTTGGCGCCACTTTCCATTTTTCACATGTCAATTCATACTTTATTGGTACTGTGTTGGGGTTTGATATTGCTTGCCATGTCATGGTGTGGCAGGCAAGGGTGATGTGGTTTTGGAGGGTTTGGGTAACATACCATTGATTGTCATGGCCTGTTTTGCGGGGGGGGCGTGATACACACCTTGCATGTGTTCCTTTCGGTCACACATGATTGTTTAGGTTTGAGTAGCTAGAGAAGCCCAAAATGGGGCACTTTCATGGCAACATTCTCAGGGTGGTAAGGTTGTGACAGTTGACTGTCTCTTTGTCATCATTGAATGTCACCTGGTATGTGCCAGGCCTGTGTGCACTCCGCAGGGGTGGGAGTCTAGGTGAAAAATGTGGCCACAAGCTGGTTCCGGGCTGCCTCGCCACGTGCCCTATCCCCTCCCATGGGCAGCGCCTGTGCCTGTGGTTGGGGATGTGGGGGCACCACCATGTCCACGAGTATGCCCTGCCGTGTTGCAACATTGTGCAGGACACATGCTGCCACAATGATCCTGCACACTACTGGGGGTGCACAGAGTAGCTGCCCGCCAGAGTGGTCAAGGGAGCGGAAGCGTGATTTGAGCACTCTGAATGTGCGCTACACTATGCCCCTGGTTGGAATATGGGCAGCGTTGTATCTTACCTGGGGTGGTGTGGTGGGGTTCTGTATTGGCATCATCATGTGGTTGCTCAGAGGGTAGGCACTGTCCCCTGGAGAGGTGAGAATGGTTGTGGTTATTGGGTTTTGTGTATTTGTCTGTGTGTGACATGCATGCAGGTGCACGGGCATTTGTACTCACCTAGGAGCCATGTGTCGCCATGCTGCTCAGCTTCCAGGGCCCGGCTCAGGGCGGACATTCTGTATATGAAACTGTCATGGGTTGAGCCAGGGTAGTTTGCATAGACAGAGGTGATGATTCCCTTTGCATCGCATACCACCTGCACGTTGATGAAATGCCAGTGCTTGTGGTTTGGATAGATGTGCTCAGTGGCCCTAGGTGGACGTAGGCCCACATGGGTGCAATCTATGGCACCGAGCACTTTGGGGAAGTGTGCCACCCTGTAAAAGTCCTGGACAACGGCCTGCCTTTCTGCGGGTGTTCTGGGCATGTATATGTGCCTGCGGACTGAGGGGAGCACATTCATGATTGCCAAAACCTGGTGTAGGCAGCGTGACTGCTTGGCCTGAGAGACCCCCCCCACTATCGCAATAGTCTGCTGAAATGACCCAGTGGCCAAAAAATGCAGGACATTGAGCACCTTCTCCAAGGGGCTCAATGCTTGGGAGCAGAGGGTGGGGGATGTAAGGTCATCTTCCCACTCCCTGACCAGGTCCAGGATGATATGAGGTGGAAACCTATACCTGCCATAGACCTGGTTGTCAGGCATCCCAAAAAGGCTAGACCGGGGAGGGGGGAAATGCGGTCCCTGGCTATTCTCCTCCTCCTGCGGTGTCCCACGATCAGTGCTGCGACAAATGGGGAATTCATCGTAGCTGGTTATACGTGTTTGTTGTTAGCGCGCACTTCTGTACTGTGCGCGGGGATGCTTACGCCTGGCTTCCTGTGGCGGACGTGTTGATGCCTGTGCGCGCCTTTTAGTGTGCACTTGTTTCCCGTATTCAAATCCATGAATACGAGTTGTTCGCGTGCGTGTGGGCGTTCTGTGTATTTCCCTGCAGTACTTCCCCAGTTACGCCTTCTTTTTCACGCGTTGTTCCCCATTCTGCGTGTTATGCCCCGTGTCCCGCCCCCTTTTTGGTGTGTGCGCCGAGATTGTGCGCTTTCCCTGTGCGCATCGCACACAGCATTTGGGTTGTTGCAATGACGTGTGCGCCCGTGTGCGCTACGCTTGGATTTGGCGCACAACCAGTGGAAAACACGCGCAGGCCCTTCCTTGAATCGCACGCGTGCGCATGCACTTGCTTTTTCACGCTTGTGCCACCTTGCTGATATTCTGCGCACATTTGTTCCATCAATCAGCCCCTAAATGACCTGTTCTTTGGGAAGGTACCCAGTCGAGAGTCCACACCCACTCTTTACAACGGTAAAACCTAAAGTAAACAAGTAATAACCCTACACAAAGGTGAGCCAAATCAGAACATCACTGGTGTATATGGACAGGTTATCTTCAAGGTTTGTTTGTTTGTTTGTTTGTTTGTTTATTATTTGCAATCCGCTCCAGACCAAAAGGTATCAGGGCGCAGGGGTTACAAGAAGGTTCACAGCTTTGTTAGCTGAGGTAAGGTGTATCACTGGATAGGTAGGGGCGGTAGTGTGGGTGGTCACTGCAAGTATCACCAATTAAATTGTGCTGATTAAATAATATAACTAAGCTTTGAGATATCTTAGGGTCAAATTTATCTAAGGGTTCTATAGTTAGGGTATGTATAATTACATGAGCTCAGACAAACTTAATTTCAATAGTTCTTACAATTATTTGCAAAGCACATCAGGCAACTGACATCGTACCATTTAATTACTACTGCAAATCACTACGGTCAGCCCCAGACCATGGCTTATGATGCAAATTCAGAACCCTGGGAAATTATTGGCAATAGCCTACGATGAGAATCACATCCCTTTTAGGGTCTGAATTGAAAGAAAATGTGGCACATTGAAGGCTCATACATGGTACCGGTAGGACAGGGGATGACTTTATGTGTAGCTCAGAAAAGTTGAGGAAAAGTGTAATAGTTTGTTGTATATTGCACAACATATGAATCCGGAGACATCCCTCATGCCTTCAGAGGAGGACATAAGACTGCAGGTTTCAGAGTAGGAGGAGAATGCCTGGGATGACATTCCATCCTTGAGTTAATGTGCTAAAGTACAGGACGGGAACCTTATGTATCAAACACATATATTTATAATATTTGGCCACACATTTTACTGAGCTTCAACTCCTCACAAAAGCAATAGCTATGACAAAAACCAAATCTCTAATGAATTAATTTGTTTGGAATTCAATGTTTAGTTATTAAATACTAATTATGCATGCCTTTCTAATATCCCACCTCTAATACCCATGCCCTCTCACCTCCATCATTCCAAGCACCAATGCACTCCTGCCTCCTTTCTCTGCAGCACCCAACCCCCCCAAACATTCCTTCTTCCTCTTTACAATGTCTCTGAAAACTAGTTTCTCCATATGCCATGGCAATTTTAACATCCAAATGGCACAAGTGGTGAGTGCATAAAAGAGCACTGAGACTGCCTATGGGACTACCTGAAAGGAACACCTCCATGTGGTTTGTAAGTTGAAGCTGGTAGAGTCAACCCCATAGAGATGGAGCAGTGTGAGGGCTTTGATACTGTTCATAGTCTACTACACTGGTAATATAACCTCAGTCAATTTCCGTCACCCCCCTGTTCCACCATAGTGATGAAAAATGTGTTATCTGGGATGTGTATGAATTATCTTCCCACTTCACAGATAACTATTCATTAGACTCTCTGCACTGCATCATGCATTGTCTGGAAATGTTCCAGCTATTGGTATGGAGTACACCTCATGCACTTCTGCCACTTCTTGATACTATTAAGCATTCCCTGAAAGCTATCTAAGCATACTTGGGGGTATGGTGTCACAGAGCTGCCTCACCACTCTCCATCTGCCATGATTTCTGCAATGTCTGAACCCAAGTCCTGATTGTGGTGCCACTAAAGAGCCTGAACAGCAAAGGAGGTAGCAGGTGAGGTAAAACAAGAGAAATAGGTTGAAATGGGGGAGCATCAGTCAAAGCCATCTCAGAGGTAGCAATGAAAGGAGTCAATAACAAAATGCTGTGTTAAGCTGCAGGCAAGCAGGTGGTGAAGGTCCATGCCATGTCAAAAACTGTGTTTAGACTAGTGGTGGTGGTGTACAGTGTTTGAGGTAGCACACAGGTTGTTCGTGATATAGTCACAAACACTTAGGAGGTTGAGGTGGATGACAGGCAGGCTAGTGGCAGTGATGGAGATAGTAGCCAAAGTAGATGTTGAGGTGCGTGGCAGGCTGGTGGTGATAGCCACAGGCAACACAGTGGAAGCTGTTTTCTTAGCTGGTGTTCTGGAGCCTGTTCCTGCACTGCAGGCTACAGAGGTGAAGGGGGTACTGATGACTGTGGCAGATGATACAGGATTGGTTTTGGGAGCAATTGATGACCTGACAAAACTGTCACTTGCTTCTATTGATTCATAGGCTGCTTCGGGTTACTGTTACAAGAGATGTGTCACTCAGTTTGTTACCTTGTAGTTAAGGTGTGCTCAAGAAACATGTTGGGTATTTACTTGGCCTCCATGGATAGAAGTGATTTTGCATTTTGAGTTGCCTTGGCAAGAGGGCCTACAAATGATGTTTGGTTTGAATGTGCTGGGTGGTCTTTTGGACATTTCCTCTCTTTTGGTGCTCATATCTCATAGGATGCACTTGGTCTTTCATGAGGCCTTAGGTGGGGTAGGATTACCTACCCACCAAAGTCAGTAAAGGTATTGCCCACACATTTATGGTATGTTAGTTTCACTAATGGGCTGAGAGATGTCATGGGGGTCTATATTGCACACAGTCTGTTTTGGGGCTGCCTACTGGTCACAGGGTTCGTTATTTGTACCATACATGCGTTTGGTACTAAACATTTGTTTAGACATATTCATGTTTTACCAAAAAAATTTTTATTATGAAGTACAGAGTCAATAACACAGTGGGACTGAATGTGCCTGAGGGTGAAATGCTATCTTGGATTGGCATGGGGTGTGGTGTCCTCTGTCACTCAGATTACTTGATGTCACATTATCATTATTGATTTGCTCCCTTGCATATACACATTAATGTCAAACTAGCCTCATTTCCAGTGTCACTTACATTGGACCTCAGTAGTCACATGGTATTTGAAGGTGTATTTCTGTTCAAGCACTGCATTTGATAGACCCAGCAGTGATTTGATGATAACTTTCCACTCACGTTGAACATCCACATAACCAGCAATCCACAAATATCTTTTGTATGCACCAGTAGGCCTAGATGAACTCAATAGCAGACTTATCTTTTAGAGAAAATGTATTTCTACCATGAGAGTGGGATGTGTTTTTGGATATCAACAAATCTCCAATGAACTCATGGCAGGCTTCTGGGTCACCAGTGATGATAGGTTATCCAGTGTGGAGTGTTGGATCTTGTGATGAATAACTCGCCTATTCATCGGGTTAGTCTATTCAATCAGGGCCCACTCATGTGATTCCTTCTATTTGTCCACATTTATTTTGGCAACCAGAAGCCACACATCCCCTAAAGGAGGTATGTCCAACTGCATTAGTTCCCAGCACATTTCCTGTTTGTTTTTGGATTTTGCTCAGCTGTGAGGGAAGGTATTGCTGGGGACAACCTCACATTTGGATTGCGGTTGGTGCTATTGGAAGGTTTTGATAATTATTTTGAGAGGCCTAGGGTCGTGCTATATGTTTGATGTTGGTCCTTTATAGAGTATCTTGTTGTTTAGTATGTTCTTAATCTATGTTCCTGTTACCCTCTTCCTTTGTATTTTTCAATGTGTGAATATGGCTTGTGTTAGTTTTCCCTTATAAAAAAGAAAGTAAGTTTGCCTTTTACTCTTGTACTTTTCTCCTTTTTGTGTCCCTTTATAAAAGTTAAAAAGGAAAAGAAAAAAAAAGTTTCACTCACCTCTTTGTTTCCCCAAAACACAATACAAGTGTTGAGAGACACAAATCCAGAAACACCTGACATAAATTCAATGATGGCCCGCACAATGAAGGCAGACAAACACCCTGCACTACACATTCATCAGACTCAGGAAATGTAGAGAGTAGAGATAGGAGAGTCATGGGACAAGAATATTGCTGTATTTTATCACATGGTGCAAAAGAGTCTTCCCAAGGAAGTTCAAAATTATTTGCATAAGGTGGATGGTATTGCGATGAAAGGTTGGGCCTAAAAACAGGCACACATAGAATTGTTTTGGAAGAAAAAGACAAGAGAAGCAGAAGGAGATTAATGAACAAGTGCAAAAAGCAGAAGCAAAACGGTACAGAAGAAGTATTCTAAATTGAGCATGGAAGTAGCAATGATTACTAGCACCACAGAAGGGCAGCCCTACCAGTGACCAACGAACGGATAGGTCAAGGGGTACACACATTAAATATTGGAGTCAGGAAGTGTACAGAAGAGAAGAGGGCTGTTCAGACAGTTATAGGGGTGGAATCAAAGGGATGGGGGATGAGTTTATGTGCAAGTTCCACACAATGGTATGAGAAACTTCACATGGTTCTTTTTTCAGTTCCAGTTACTTTCATGCAGCGTCACAAGACAATTTGCGTCAGTTTTCCAATCAGTTTTGGTTTCACGTAATGAAACAAGAAACCTTGCACACCTCTTTGTTTGACATGTGCTGGTTACTGTCCCGAAACAAGATACTTTGACCGAATGTCCTCTGATTCATGGTGGTTTTGATCACAGAACAAGAAACTTTGCACACATATTTAGATTCATGCTCAATTTGTGCAGCTTTATTAGATTCTTTGTACAACGTTTTGGTTCACAGGTCTCATTTGGCCCTAGCAAATAGCAGCAAATAGCTGCAACTATTAGAGAATTGAGAATAGCGGTTTGGTTTTATTTTACCCTTTACCTTTGTGGCAATCGTTTGGGGCACAAAGTTAATAGCCGTGCCCAGGCCAGTATAAATCATGGTGCTTTTTCCAGTTGTGCTCATCATTTGGCTTCCTCTGTGGCTGAGTAATATGCGACCAGGGCGACTATGCTGTGTTTATTTCCCCACCATGAGTATTGGAAAGAAAGCATGGCGTGGCAAACATTTGTACTGCTCACACATTTGGGTGGTGGGGTCAATATGTGTATTGCTCATGCATGAGGGGCTTGTACATCTATTGTGTTGTTGTCTCCTCATGCTTTGAACAACAACAGACTTAGGTCTGATATAATTAGTGTCAATATTTAATGAAGCCGGTCACCTAGACCACTGAATAGGGTAAAGAATACATTTACCTAAACCAAAAACTTTGTTAAAAATGTGTTTATTTCATCATACAAAAAAGTTAAAAAAGTACTAATTTGTAACAAATTTAGACAACATGCAACTTTACTAATACAAATAACTCACTAATAAACAATGTTGCGCACAATGTTAACATTGATAATTTAATACATTTAGAAGTCTCACTGTGCTGTAGACCAAAAATAAATTGCCACAAAATTGTTATTAAACATACACCAAGTTATGTACAAGACATCACCTCGACATCAACAAATATAAATACAAAATAAAACACAGTACATAACACCTAAGTTGCGTTCTTAATTCATGAAATGTTCATTTTACCTAGTCAACAAAGAGACTCACAATACCTCATTTACACTTGCTCACATTTACTCAAACAAGATCCAATCTGTTTCTTTCCTACAAGACAATTCAATTATTCCAAGGAAATCAGTCAGAGGTATAGTGTCGATCTTATGGATGGGCAAATGACAGTTCATCAAAGTCCACCTCCAGAATAAAACTTGGTCAGAAATTGGTGTTAGTCCAATTATTTTCATTCCATCTTGTAATTAGTGGTTTGTAATGTGTAAGTCTTTGTAAATTGGAAGTCTGGTATGGTAGGTGCATGAAGGAAACACATTTGTAAAAAACGTCACTGTGATATCCAAAAGGCAACACGATATTCAGTATGTCAACAGGATCATGTCCGTACGCTCTTATGTAAGTATCAAGATGGATTTGCATAAGTAATATCAACGGTCATGGGGACAGAGCTTGGTCATTCGGCATCCGATATAGGTGTTACGAGGTAACTTTCATGAGGCGTTCCACACACATCCTCTGGCTGTGTCTCCTCATGCTGCCACATGTCTCCCTTACTCCCACTTCCATTAAGGGCGAGGGGGTCTACTTGTGTTTTACTCTGCATTGTTAGGGTATGTACTTGAGTTGTGAAGGATCATGCATCCACATGCCCCTCTTACCTCCACTTTCATTAGGGACATCTGCAGCAGGGTCAGGGGGCTCACCTCGTGTATTGCTCATGCATTGTGTGGATTTGTACTTGAGTTATGTAGTCTCCTCATGTTTCCATATGTCCTCCTTACCCCCGCTTTCATTAAGGGATGACTTTAGGTTGGTGAGGGGGTCCACTTGTTTATTGCTCATGCACTGTGTAGGGCTTCAATCAATAAGGTATGACTACTAACAATCTTGCCCAGGCTAGATTAAATGTTTGCTTTTTATGAACTGTTCATAGTTACTGTTGGCTGCCTCTGTTACTGAAATCTATGTGGCTGGCTTGGGAACACGACATCCAGGGCTAATTAAGTGTGCTTTTATGCAGTGGGGTGAGGTGGTCAACTTGTGTATTGCTCATGTATTGTGGGGGCTTGTACTTGTGTTGTGTTGTCTACTCATGCTTCCACATATCCTGCTTACCCCCACTTTCATTAAGGGATGTCTTTAGGGTGAGGGTCCACTTGTTTATTGTTCTTGCATTATGGTAAGAGCTTGTACTAGAGTTGTGTTGTCGTATCCTGCATCCTCATGCCCCTCTTACAATCACTTTCATTAGGGACATGTGTAGTGTGGTGGAGGTTCACTTTTGTATTGCTCTTGCATTGTCGGGGCTTGTACTTGAATTGTGTAGTCTCTTCATGCTTCCACATGTCTTCCTTAACTCCACTTTCATTATGGAGTATCTGTAGGTTGGCGTGGGGGGTCCACTTGTGTATTGCTCATGGATTGTGGGGGGCTTGTAGTTGAGTTGTGATATCTCCTTATGCTTCCACATGTCGCTTTTACCCCCACTTTCATTTGAGATGTGTGTAGTGTGGCAGGCATCCACTTGTGTATTGCTCATGCTGTGTGAGGGCATTCAATCAATGAGGTACGACTACTAAAAGCCTTGCCCAGGCTAGATTAAATGTTTGCTTTTTATGGACTGTTAATAGTTACTGTTGGCTACCTCTGTGACTGAAATATGCATGGCTGGCTTGGGTACACAACAGCCCGGTCGACCAAGGCATTCAACGCAACCAGGGTGCCCACACATCAACCATTCTACTCTTGTACCACTTTTCCACCTCGTTGAATTGGTCATGGTGGGGTAAACCTGTGTATAGACTGTGCATTTGGGGCAGGGGCTTCAGGCACATAGGTAACAGACTTGCCAAGCCAATTCTAATTAAGTGTGTTTTTTCAATGAGGCTAGGGGGTCCACTTGGGTATTGCTCATGCATTGTTGGGGTTTGTACTTGAGTTGTGTTATCTCCTCATGCTTCCACATGGCCCTCTTTCCCCCACTTTCATTAAGGGATGTCTTTAGGGCAGTGAGGGTCAACTTGTTTATTGTTCGTGCAATGTGGTAGGGGCTTGTACTTGAGAAGTGTTGTCTTCTCGTGCATCCTCATACCGCTCTTACAAACACCTGTATTAGGGACATGTGTAGTGTGGTGATGGTTCATTTGTGTATTGATCATGCATTGTGGGGGCTTGAATTTGAGTTGTGTACTGTCCTTGTGCTTCCAGATGTCCTCCTTACCCCCAATTTCATTAAGGGATGTCTGTAGGTTGGCGAAGGGGTCCACTTGTGTATTGCTCATTCATTGTGGGTGACTTGTAGTTGAGTTGTGATAACTCCTCATGCTTCCACGTGTCCATTTTACCTCCACTTTCATTTGGTATGTGGCATGCATCCACCTAAAAAACTACACTTACAACTACTAACAGCCTTGGCCAGGCTACATTAAATGTTTGCTATTTATGGAGTATTCATAGTTACAGTTGGCTACCTCTGTCACTGAAATCTACGTGGCTAGCTTGGGTACACAATATCGAGGGTGACCAAGGCAATCAAAGCAACCAGGGTCCCCTCATGATGACCATGCTGCACTTGTTCTTGTGTTCCACCTCGTTGGATTGGTCATGGTGGGGTAAACGTGTGTATCGCCTATGCATTTTGTGAAAATATATTTGGTTTAGTGTCCTATGTAGTATGTATATTGGCCTAAGGACATCTGCATCCACATCACACTTCAAACCTATTGCTGCAATAATAATGGTCACGTTGCCATTTTGTTTTATTCACCATCTTGGATGCAATGTTCAGTTCCCTGCTCATTTTGATGTTTTGCTCTGAACGTGGTAGAAGACCGCAGCATGAACTTTCTGACACTTACGAGTCAGGAATGCACATTACACCATAGAACCTTGAAGTCTTTGCAGGAGCATAGCTAATCTACAAGCAGTTGCCCGCCTGTCTCGACCATGTTTTGTCCGCTGAACCATTAATTATAATATGCATTTGAACCATGCTCCTCTAGTGAAAACCCTATTCCCAAGCTTTAGAGCAGACTGACCTTAGGCTCTAGGAGCAACACAGGTAAGCTGTGAAGAAAATGTTACCTTGTACCAGCGAAAACGATATGCCCACACACATTGCTTTGTCCTGCTCCCAGACAATAAATTGTCAGTAGGAGGACGGGGGGATATGCAAAAACAGTGTCTTGGTAATACTATATGCGTGGAAAGGTCATAAACCCTAAGGACCCTATCATATGAGGGGGCTGGACAAGTGTATCATATGTGATTATGAATGTCTGTATGTGTCTGTTTTTGGTGACTCAGGGCTCTCTCTCGCCATGGTGTCTGTACGCATACCTCGTGGGGTGCTCAGACGCGGTTGCGACTGTAATAAACTTTGTTCTTTGACCTTGTGACTGGCTATTTCCATTTCTTTGTTATAGCCTCCTTTTGTGGTCTTTCAATTTGGGGGAGGGGCTTCAGGCACATAGGTAACAGACTCGCCCAGCCTATTCTAAGTAAGTGTGTTTTTTTCTGGTGTGTTCATTTTCTCCTCAGTACCAGTAAGCTTCCTATGAACTAACAAAGACTAAATGACTGGCTCCAGGATCAGTACATCCCCACCATGACCAGGATGACCAGGGCGACCATGCAGAGATTCCACTGTGCTGATCCATCTTGTTATATCAGTGAGCACGAATGGTGCAGTAAACCTGAGTTGTGTGTCACCTCTGCATTTGGGTTGTGGGTGTTCTGGTGTGTTCATCTTCTCATCAGTAGTAGTAGGCTTCCTCTGCCACTGACACCGACTATGTAGCTGGCTTTGGAATTGGTACATCTCTACCAAAACCAGGGCACCCAGAGAGACCACACTGTGCTTCTACTGTGCTGATCCACCTTGTTGCATTGGTGAGTAAGCATGGCAGGTCAGACTTGAGTTGTGTGTCACCTATGTGTTTGGAGGTAGGAACTTCATGCACCTAGTTAAGAGACTCACACATCCTATTCTAATGTAATTTGCTTTTTCATGGTGTGTTAATCTTGTCATCAGTAGCAGTAGGCTTCCTCTGCCATGGATGACAACTACGTGTCTGGCTTTGGAATCGGCATACCTCCACCACAAATAGGGCAATCAGGGCAACCACACTGTGCTTCTAGCATGCTGATCCAACTAGTTGCATTGGTGAGTAAGCATGTCATGGAAAATTGAGTTGTGTGTTGCCCATGCATTTGGGGTGTAGGGACTTCAGACACCTAGGTAAGAGACTCGCTCAGCGTATTCTAATTAAGTGTACTTTTTTCCTGGTGTGTTCATCTTGTCCTCAGTAGCAGCAGGCTTCCTCTGCCACTGACTATGACTACATAGCTAGCTTTGGAATCGGTACACCTCCACCACCAACAGGGCAGCCACACTAAGCTCCTCCTTGTTGCATTGGTGACTAAGCATGTCGAAATAAACATGAGTTATGTGTCGCCAATGTGTTTGGGCAGAGGGACTTCAGGCACCTAGGTAACATACCGCCCAGCCTATTCTAATTCAGTGTGCTATTTTCTGGTGTGTTCATCTTCTCCTCAGTAGCAGTAGGCTTCCTCTGCCACTGTTGATGACTATGTGGCTAGCTTTGGAATCATTGATGACACCCAGCGATTTGAAACATATCTGGGGATGCTTGCAGTCTCTTGCAGAAGGTATGTTACCTAGCAGTTCGGGTTGGACTGCCCCTTTTCGGATGCGACCAAGCATGATTTGTATATGGTCTTTCCCCTTACTGTAATGGCTTTGCAGGTTAAGTACAATGGCTTTGAGGGTTACCCAGAGCTGTGCAGAGGTTGAGATTAATTCTAATCCTACCAGTCATCAACTTTTGTTTTTCAGGTATAACTCATGGCAGCAAACTTCCCTTATACCCCATTGTGCATGGGGGCTAAGCATTGGGGGTTTTGATGACGCAGCATGAGATACATTACCATTTACACAAGGGTTGCACATAGAACCAAATGTCCCGTCTTGCTTGAACCTCATTAGACTGTCAATGCTCATTAGAAAATATCCAGCAGCCAGGCCACCTAGTTCGCTTGAAAGATGCTCTAGC
Source organism: Ambystoma mexicanum (assembly GCF_040938575.1). Lineage (NCBI taxonomy): Eukaryota > Metazoa > Chordata > Amphibia > Caudata > Ambystomatidae > Ambystoma > Ambystoma mexicanum. Next base: position 388,188,578 of record NC_090932.1, read on the forward strand.
ATAACACCAGTCATGGATCATTTGAATTATAGCTATACCTATATACACATGGTTTTCAATTCATGTTGTCCCTTCCTAATCTCTGAGGGTGCAGCTGTTTTTATTTTGATGCTTGCTGGTTTTTATCTTTCCTGTCTCATGTCCTCAGGAACACCCTCCTGTTCTAACAATGATGGCATGAAATGTATTAATAAGCATCATTTCTTTAGGTACAATATGTTTCTTGACAAGAAATGTTGTTCGTATGTAGCAGTATGTAGCAGTGACAAGCTGCATATACCTATTCTTGCCTCAGCAGCTGTGGTGCTTGATTCAAATCTGACTTGGCCACTGAATATTGAATTATATCTTCACAGATGACTGGGCAGAGCAATAGATTGCTTCAGCTTCCATCCATTCTCAATGGGATTGGTCTTGGAAACCAACATTTAAAGGGATACACCATGTTTTGGGAGATAGGAACGCACTTAACCATTGATAGCACAAGAAAGAAAAGGTTGGATTGGAGAAAAAAAATGTTGCCAGAGAAATATTACATTTGCCAATTAACAGAAGCACCACATACCATTATGGTCACAATACAATAGGCAAAGTGTTAAAAGGATATTTAAAGGCTTGATAACATATGTCCAAAATGGATATTATTTAGTAAGGGTCAAGACAGGTTGTTAACTGATGTCTCTTCGATTGTCAATACCTTTCCACCTTTACTAAATCTCTCTATCAGTCATAATTCTGCCCTGCAGAACACACAATTGGTAACTTGCTGTGCACCTTGGAATCTGAGTGATTTGCCAGCAGCTGAAATTACCGCGGGCAAATCGTTTGCATGAGAAAGGTGCGAACTACCAAAAGTTTGCACCTTTCTCATGCAAACACACTTACATGCTATGGGGGCTACAGGGGTTTCCCCAGCAAACCCCGCTCACTACCCCTGCAGTCCCCGTTTTGTTTGTGTTATTTTGTTATTTTTTTGCGGATGTGTAGCAGGGATGTCCCCCGTAATACCCTGCTCACTATACCACACATTATAGTGAGCGGTGTGTTGGGGGGGACACCCCCGCAGTCCCCGCAGTCTTTTATTTTATACTTACCTATAATGCTACCACCAAAGGTTCGAACTTTGGAGCATGCGGTCAAAACATCCTAAACCGCACCTTGACATAACATAGTTTCATCATTGACCTAATAGATAAGAGTGAGTCCCAAATTTTGGAAAAATAAATACACCAGCTCCAGATGGTCTATCTGTTGAATTGTATAACCCCTTGTCTGATCTGTTGGTATCCATTGTCTTTCAAATTTCAATTCCCAAATTGAGAACACACACATCAGGTGGCACTTGTGTAGAATTGTACATCATTGTATTTGTTAAATCTGAGAAATATCCTATACACACAATTATAGACAAATCGCGTGGATTGATTATGGTAGCAATAGCTATGATACAATACCTGGTTGTGGAATAAATGAAAGCTGTGATTTTCCTCTTTGTATTCACTTAACAAGGGAGTTTTGTGAAATGGTGCTTGGCCACAGATAACAGCTGGATGGCACATTTGTAATTGTAAACTGATACATTTTCCAATTCATGCCTTACAGAAAGTGTTGTCCTTTGTTCCAAGCAATAATTAATTTTATTTTCGAGAACAGGTTGATTTATTTAGCTTGCTGAAAAAAATGAAATAAAAAATACTTTTTTCTACACTTGACCATTTAGATGAAGAATGTATTCACCAAAATAAATATAAGGCATTGAACTCTAATGTTGATTTTCATTAAATGTTTGCGAAAATGGTATCATCTAAACTCTCACGTTTAAAATATACTAAGAAATCTAGGTCAAACCTATCTAACATTAATTGTCTGCATTGAAGAAACTGGAAAATGTCATAAAACATGTAAGCAAAGTTGGTGCCATTGCATTGATGTACATCAATCAGTGTGAAGGTGGCTGAGAGGATAGCTCAGGGGCAATGTACTTGTCTTGTCATCAGGACAACACTGAGCAACATGGGTTTGATAACCGGTCCCGCAGTTAGAGAGTGGACTCTGGCATGAAAAGTGATATGGAAGCCTACATTACCTATTTGTTTTAATGTTAATGTCTGAGATAACTAAACATTATCTCAACTTACAGAGGAATCAAACATGAGTGTACTCTGTCAGTGGCTATTCTCATTAAAGTTATGTTAGACCAAGCAGAAGGTGAAAGTTGCATCATGGAAAATGCTAAACATTTCTTTGCAAACATGTTCTAGATAATACAGTCTTGTATAGCTTACCTAAAATCCATAAAGCAGTAGGCGCACCACATAGTAGACCAAGTGTAGGTGCAACTAATAATTTATTAGAACCATTGGCAAAATATTTGGATGGCATTCTACATACTTCTAGTCAAAATTCTGAAACTTACATTAAAGTTTCATCTCTCTTTTTATGATTGCTTGAGAATATTGCGTACTCGAATACAGACATTCTAGTAACCATAAATATGATACGTTTTCAGTATTGCACTCCGAAGAAATGGAGATCATGCAATGGCTTTTACTTGTGCCTGAAATCTCGACTGGCAATAAAGTATGTTTCAATTACTTTATTGAAATTCATTTCGGACAATAATTTTACTGAGCAATAAGTCTCTACATCTATCTATTTAGGTTTTGGGACACATGCCGCTCAGTTTGCCAGAACATTGTAAAAATAGGTGAAAGTAAGTCTTTTGTTTGAAAAGTTTATTTGAACAAAACAATTTCCATTAAACACATATCTAAAAATATCACAATAGGAACATGACAAATACATTGATCACTACAGTGGAACATTGGTCCATAAAGTGAAACAATCTACAATCTAATTCATAAGCACCAATAAAATATCACAGTAGGGCAATTCATCAGTCTTCTAAAATACAAAAATTATTAATACAATACAAAAGCACACGGTATAGGATAATTAAAGATACCAGAAAACGTCTTCTTATGGCACCCCTTCACAAAGACATTGCAACCTTCAAATATGAAAGCAGGGCCAAAGCAATACATTTTGTTTCTGCCTTTAATAGCAGCATCAGCCTGGCCAATATAACCGCAAGCCAGTACATCTCAATACTTGCAAAATGGTTCACTCACTAATGATTGAATAGCCAGGACAAAACAAAATAAAGTGGGCCAAATCTTCAGAGGGGCACCACAGATAGGACAGCTTGAATCGTCCGAGTAGCTTTCCACTTTGCTGTGTTCCATCTCAAGTACAGGCAATTAAAATGAGCCCTGGTAATAAGCCAGCTGTGGTGACCCACCCTAACCCAAATAAGTAAGTTAAATTATGTGGACATATTGTACCATGTGTTACACAGGGATTGCTATTTAATATGTATAAAGTATTCACTGATATTCACAAGGAGGTGATGAGATACATATGATAACATGTGTTCTTTATATAATGGTTGCCTCTTTTAAATGTTTATTTTATGCACTTAACAATGTTAAAAAATCATCATATGACGTACTTAGTAATATGCGCATAACATCTGTATACACCTGGTTCTTGTCAAATGGTATGCACAAGTATGGCTGGAGGAATATCAATCAATCTGAAGTACAAAGGTGATTTTGTGGTTTGATAGTTATTCCATCTGCAAATTGACTAATGTTTTTTTATGGCCTTAAATGCTTTTGTGGCAAGTATTATGTTGAAATGACTACACACAAGGCTAAATTAAAATGGATGCAGCACAAGTTCAATATCAGATAACAAAAGATTACATCTCCTGTTGCTACACAGTTTGTTGAATATAAGCATTCTGGTTATCACTTTCAATTTGTCATTTCTGAAACGTTTCAAATACCAAAAAGAGATTGGAATATAGTTAAACATCTACCTCAGAGAGAATTATTTTGGATTTTCAAAATGTCTCCTCTTTTTCCTAGAGGTGTGACTCATGAAAGGTATCTGGGGTTGATTTATTTGAACCATCTAATTGCATGACATAATTGTATGACACTATATTGAGAGATTTACTGAAATATAGTTTGTGTGAGTATTAATATAGTGTTTTCTAAACATGCATGTACAATAGTCAGCATTTAGTATAGCATTGGGGAGTTCATGCAATGAGGACCTACTGTATTGGTAAATCACTTATTTATTTATTTGTTAAGGTATTATACAGTTAACACAGAAATCAACTTTTAATACCACAGTAAAAGAAACCATCCAAATTTAATCCAAAAAAAGAGAAAGCATTCTGCAGAGGCAAAATGTTCTCATTCAATCTTCAGCTACACAAACAATCGAAAAATGTCCATAATATTGGCAATATTGGCATCCTCTTTGAAATAATGCACATTTCCACAAGTGTTCCTACTAAGAAATAAGAAAGGGAGATTAGGAATTAGGCTGTCTTGTCTTTCCAACCATAGCCACAAGCCATTCCCTGAGTCACTCCTCTCTGTCCCCATGTCTAATGACCTGCCCTACCGTATAGCAAAGCTCACCCACTTCTTGGTGTATAATTGGGGGACCAACTGCGTGCACATATCAGGGTTACAAGTCATCCCACCTCCAATGGACACAGGCTGACCACACCTATGCTGTGCGTAACCAAGGAGTGATATACTCCTTTCCTCTCTCAATGCATTTACCTGTCCAGTCAAGAGTTGGTTAGCATTATGTAATTAACCACATGTTCCAGATCCCTGTATTATATCGAGTTCCAGAACAGTACACTCATAACCAAGCCTATTTAAAGCAGAGCAGGAATCCATGATATAGGCAAGATTACTCTCTACTTGGAAATAGACATTAGAAGTAACTTGTCTAACATTTCCAAGCTATTCTAATGTCCTCACTTCTGATGAAGCATAAGGGAATAATGGTATGAAACAGCTCCAACAGCCATGAATGATTTAGAGAAACATTTTGCATCACAAAAGAGACTTCTGATTTGTAGAACCTTAACTTTCTCATTTATTTTAGGAGCCAATAATGTTGGTTGAAGCTCTGTTTGAAAGTCTCTTGAGTTTGTTTCAATCACAACATTGTTAACAGTAGGTAAATTACTGAAATGTTTGCCCTTACTTTGTTATCCAATATATATTAACAGATATTCAACATTTACTTTTCCTATTACTGCCACAAGTTGTACAGAGTGCCATGAATCTGACACTGTTTTTACTATACAAAGACCAACCATGTCCATGGCCTAAAACACAATGTAGACATATTCATTACTATAAATTGTCCTGATATGGTTTACTCGTGCAAAAGTCTGTAAACATGAGGTAATGTGCGTAAAGGAAGACATGTTCAGAGCGTAAATATATTATGTGGTGTATTTTAAAGTAATATATGTTAATAGAAAAAATAATTGTAAAGAATCTTGCTCATTTTACGTGGAGGGGTAGTAACCTCAAACAAAATCTCACAGAGTCCATTGAAAGTTAAACATAGTGCATTCAGCCAATTGTTGTATCTACTCCTCATTGTCTTGGATTCCCTTATGGGTTTTGGACTCAAATGCATAATGTTGAGGGATGACAGAGTAATAAAATTGACGTGCAGCATGATTCGAAGTAGCAGTGAGATTATAAAGTAAAGTAAATTGAAGTCAAATAAAGTTTAAAATGTACAAAAAGAATATTAGCGATACGATAATACATACCAATAAGTATTACAATTAATAATGACATAATACACAAGTACATACAGAAGTAATTTATTTTGGAGAGGAATAGTGCTTTATGAAATTAATTTCTATTTATATGTTTTTTAAAATGTATATATTTTCTTTAAGTATGCTGATGAAGTGCTATCTTTGTCTTGAGCCTTTTTCTGAAGCTAATTATATATTATCATTGTTGAAATACACATTACAATACAATACACAACCATTGTTTTTTTTATTTCGTCACATTGATTGGCTCTTCACATTTTACAAATTGAACAAATATATTTCCCTTTAGAGAGGAGGTATTCTTCATGAAATGCTTGTAACTACCATTTTCAGTGTAGTATTGATAATTCAATTATATGTTTGTTAAATGTTTACATAATTATAAATCCTGTATTTTGATTGTAAATTGTGTATGTACTATTCTATGTATTTTTTCTGTTACTCATATTTAGGTTATTTCTGAGAATCAGGCCTTGTCTATGTGTTGAAGGCTGACCTGTCTGTTTGGCCAGTCTATACATCAATATGTAAAAACAAAATCAATGATTGATTTAAAGATCAATCCCTTTAAACAACATATTGCAACATGGATGCATTATATTGACAATATATTAATTATCGAGCTAGGCTGTCAGGAAGAGGTGCTGAGATTCGGAGATTAGATTACTAATATAACAGACTCCTCAGATTTACACTCATGTTGGACAATATTGGAGTACTTTTTTTTGCCATCTCCTTTCTATCACCACAATGGTTTGCTTCATGTCAAACCATACTATAAGATGATGGATATAAATGCCCTGCTACAATATAACTGTCATCATGCCAAACATATTAAACCCAATTTACCATTTGGGGTAGTTTACACAGATGAAGGGGCATTTGATGAGGGCCAGAGGGACAAAAAAGCATTTTTTTCCCCACAGAAATAAAACTACATATAGCCACAGATATTTGTAGTCCATGCACTGGAAATAGGCATCCGGGACTCGCATCCATACAGTAACCAGGACCGGCCCTGCTTTGCTTAAAAGCACGGAAGGTGCCAGGACCCTCAGGCCATGTTGCCTAATAAACTAGCACCAGTTACAAGACCAAGTAACCAATAAGACCAACATGGACTGAGGGAGCCGGCCCCTTTGTTGCTTTAAGGCTAAGCAGGGTCAGTCCCAGTTAGGATGGGAGACCTGTATGCCTAATTTAGTATGGACTACATACTTCCACAGGGATAATAATAATAATAACTGAGGGTATTTGTAGTTCACATTCACGGTTATGGAAATATACATTTATATATTTGCATCTACAGTGACGTAGGGAGTGAAAAATCACTGGCCACGGCCTGACATGATAGGCATCTGAGATTCCCATCCATGCAGAAACTGGGACTGACCCTGCTCACATTTGAAGTGAGAAAGGGTCCGACCCCCTCAAAACATGTTGCCTAATAAATTAGCACAAATTACAAGATCACTTGGAGCAACATGGCCTGCATGCCCCTTCCTCACTTTGAAGCTAAGCTGGGTCAGTCCCAGGATGGGAGACAGTGTGTAGTCCAAGATGCCATGTGTTTTCTTAGTTTTAAATATATCATAACAGACTAAGAAAACATATGGCATCCACATTTTTTTTTAAACGTGCTACTATCTGTCTTGAAAGTATTGCATTTTAAAGGTCATGCTGTCTTGGTGCACACATGAAAAGATCTTCTATCTCTTGATAAGGAGTTGCAAATACATTAAGAATTGCAATCCAGTGTCCTTGTGCGAGGCAAACGAGAATAACCTTTTGTTTTGATATATATGTATATATATATATTACATGGCATGCTGTCTTGGGGCACACATGAAAAGATCTTCTATCTCTTGGTAAGTAGTTGCAAATACATTAAGAACTGCAATCCAGCCTCCTCGTGCGAGGCAAACTAGAATAACCTTTTGTTTTGATATATATATATATATATATATATATATATATATATATATATATATATATATATATATATATTACATTGCGTGCGGTAGCGGCCATGTCGCTACGGTTAAGTTGCTCATCTCATAGGAAGAGCACTTTTTGGCCGGCTTACAACTTTGCTCCCCCTGGACGAATCCTCACCAAACTTTGCAAAACATAAAGGATATGGCCCACTCTGAAGGTTTGGTCCAGGGGAGGCAAAGTTATAGGGGGGGTCCCAAAACTTATTTTTTCCCATACACATAATGGGAAAAAACTTTGTTCATGCCTACAGCCCAAACCGCTAGACAGATTTTCACCAAATTTGCGGCAGAAGTGGCGGCTTGGTCCCGAAAGCATGCTTTTGTTAATTTGGTGTAAATCCGTCCAGTAGGTTTTTTTTAATCAACCAAAATGTAAGGCAAAACAATTAGTGATATCTATGTCCAGTGCGTGGACTCACTTCCCTGTTCCGTCCGCAGACTGGCCTCCGATTGGCTGTACTGTCCATGGACTGCTGCGTTGACTGCGGACTGCTGATTGTGTGGTGGGAAAACGTGGAATGTGTTGGTTTTCCTGAAACGCACGTCATCCTGGATTTGTTGAATCTTTTGAGGCTGCGGACAGCACAGCGATAACATAAAAAAAAGCAACATTGCACTTGTCAAACTCAACAAAAGATCCCTGGGGATGTGGGGGGTGGTGAGGATTGGATTTGATATGGCTATAAGAAGCCAAAAATGGGTTGTTTCACGCACAAAAAGTCCGCGAACACCCCAGATGTCCTGGGGCAGTCCTGTGCTGTTTGCGGACACTTCAGATGTCCTAGGACATTTTTACCTATTTCTGCATTACAGGTTTGGGGAAAAGCAGTTTTTGGATGGCTTATAACTTTTGCGCCACTCAGTGAATTTTATTCTAGGACTAATCCTGAATGGTTTTGCAAAGTTTTGTGGGAATCTGTCAAGAGGGGCAACATTAAAAGGGGGGTCCCAAAATATTATAAAGGCATACAATTGTGGTGTAATTTGACGAATCTGCACAACATTTGGCAAAACGATTTTGGATCTAGATATACATGGTTTTCTAAAGTTTGGTGGGATTTTCTCAAGAGGGGGCGAAATTAGAGGGGGGTCTCAACATTTTTAGATGGCTTATAACTTTGTTGCTATTTGACAAATGTGGACAAAAGTTTTGAGAAAGATTATAGACCCAACCTTCAATGTTTGTGTAAAGACTGAATGGATTTTGTCAAGTGGGGGCTAAGTTATATGACTATTGTATTTACATACATTTTGACACTTTTTAAAAAATAAAACATGGGCGGATTTTGAGCAAACTCATGAGGAGCATTGGCAAGGACATTAAAGCATGGTTTTGCAAATGTGCCTGTGTTTTATTTTTTGACAAGTGTAATAATGTAGGTACAGAAAATTGTCATATAACTTTGGTGTTTGAGGTATAGCTTGTGGCTGTGGGCAGTAGCCAGATTGTCTGGGTCATGGCATACGGTTATGACACGGACAATCTGGCTACTGGCCATGACTGCTAGGGACGAAAAATTGTGTTAAAGTGGCTATGTCTACCTGGGACCGGCTATGTGGTAAAGTTATTCGAAGGTAGGATTCGAAAAGGGGAAAAATTGCTTGTGGTAATATGTTCATGGGTTTTGCAGGCTGCCATGGCAAGGGAAGAGGGGCGGTGTACCGCCTTCTCTTTCCATGTTGGCTGTCTTGGAAAAGGACAGCTAACATGGAAAGAGAAATTTCCTTCCTTCTTACAGCGGGACGCAGCAGGCTATAGGAAGACAAATATATGTTTTAGCACCCTGCGTTCCTTCTTTGGGATGGCTCTTGGCAAGGAGGGAAGGCAATAACTGATGCCATTTTTAAGATATAGCAGTTTTGATAACATTCTTCCAAGTATGTACTGTGTACTAGATTGGTAATGGATAATTAGTATGAAAAGGTGTCGAGGGTGTGCAAGGGAAATTTTGAAGTTCATAGTTCCTAGTTCAGTAGAAAATGCAGTTCCAAACTGTCCACGCAGGATGGATCTTATTGTGAAGTGCAGACGGGTTCTCGGACACATCATAATGCCGCGCACCAGCATATGGTCATGTGGCACTGTCCGGAAGGTCCGCAATGAAGTCAAATGCAAAACTAGTTGAAATAGTTGCAAAACGTGTATAGAAGTGTTAAAATTGATTCTAGAAGGTAGGAAATGGCAGAGATTTAAGGTGACACTTTGTAAATTGGACACAAATATTGTTATATTTGGTAAGTATGATATTAGTAAGTTGTAGGAAAATAGCATGCACTGGTAATAACCCATGAAATTCACTGAAAAAACTTTGTTAAAGGGACGTTATGGTTAAGTTGGACTAATAAAAACCTATGAAATTCAATGAAAAAACTTTTTTAAAGGGACGTTATGGTTAAGTTGCACTAATAAAAACCTATGAAATTCAATGAAAACACTTTGTTAAGGGGACGTTATGGTTAAGTTGCACTAATAAAAACCTATGAAATTCACTGAAAAAAACTTTCTTAAAGGGACGTTATGGTTAAGTTGGACTAATAAAAACCTATGAAATACAGTAAAAAAACGTCGTTAAAAGGACGTTATGGTTACAAGTAAAGTTGAAAAACCCCTGAAATATGCCAGTTATGGTAAGATAAGCAACCAGAACTCGTGCCACCACTGCCCACTGCTAAGACTAACACCCAGACATCAAAGATGACATCACAAATATCATTGGCGACATCACTGATGACATCACATGTGCATTTACTTTTCATACAAGGGGTTGTGAATATAATGTTGGCAAAAAAGTATCAGGGATTATCGGGAGATGTGTAATAAACAACATACTTCATTACACAATGTAGTGGTCTAAAGAACATTCCATTGCAATGTTCTTTCTAGTACAGGAGCCTACTCATACAGAAATGTAGTTATTGACTGCAGCATACACCACAGAGGTGCTATATTTGTAATTTTCCAAAGTTACATAAAAAAACGTTGAATGCTTCTGTATCAGACTTTTCCATCACTTACATATTTCTACTAATACACACAAAACATAAATTGACTACAATGCATACAAAAATGGGTCTTATATATGGAGAGTAAAGTAAGCAAACAAGAGGCAGAGGGCCTCATTCCGAGGCTGGCGGTAAGGGTTAACGGTCACCGTTAATGGCAACGGTGACCGTTAACGCTTACCACCATATTCCGAGTTCCCTTTTGCGGGTTGGCATTTAACGCCTGCTTTTAGCAGGCGTTAAAAATCCAACCCGCAAAGGGACCTTGGAGTAAATTACGGCACCGTAATTTACGGTGCCGTAATTTACTCCTTCCCCATTCCCATTGAGCCCTATGGGGGCAGGAATGGGGATGGGGAACCGGTATGGTGAATGGGGAATTACCGGTCCCTCCAACCTTGGAATGGACCGGTAATTACTCCATTCACCATGCCGGATTTCCATGGAGTAAATAGCTCCATGGTTGCTTACCATGGCGCTATTTACTCCATGGATAGCGCCAGCCTCGGAATGAGGCCCAGTATCATTAGCAACTGTGTATAATCTACATGATTGTATTCACGCAGAAAAATGATTGCTGTGTTTCAGGCCTGCTTCTTACCCAATAGATGTACATCATAAGATGTGATTAAATTGTAAGGAAAGTAGTGTAAGCACATGTGAGAATAGCAAAATATATATAAATGTAATACCTTTTGAAAGTTATGTTTCAGTAAATAAATCCACCTGGCCTAGATATGGAAGTGAACAAAAAAGAAGGGGCTAGACATGTGATATCATCAGTGATGTCATCAATGATATTTGTGACGGCGTGAGTTATGGTTGCTTAACTTACCATAACTGGTGAATTACAGGGGTTTTTCGATTTTACTTGTAATCATAACGTCCTTTTAACACCTTTTTTACTGAATTTCATAGGTTTTTATTAGTGCAACTTAACCATAACGTCCGTAGGCTGTAGGGCATGCACTCAAGAGCCTAGGGCTTCAGCACACCCACCGCAGCAATGCATGCCTGACTCTGTATCCGGTGGCGGGTGGTGCTTGTATAGTGTGGTGAGTGCAGATTGGTTGGAGTAGGGCCAATGTTGTGAACAGTATGTGGTTAGTTTGCCAGTGTCACATTACTTTGTGAATGGAAGTGGGTACGCCCATAGTATGTGAATGAAAGTGCACATGGGTGCTGGAGACAGTGTTTTCTTTCTACATTATGGAAACTGTTGCAATTTATTGCTGCATAGCTCAGTGCTGGTACACAGGTTGGGTAGGAGTGCTGGTGGCACTGGTGTGTATGTGGATTGTCTTAGTTGGTGACATGGTGACATGCATGGTAGCATTATGTTGCGGTGGGTGCGTTCAAGGCCTAGACTATTGGGTGCATGTAACATCTAGGCTGCCATCCTACTTCATGCAGCCTGATTGTATATACTTTGCAAATATATTGTAATTAATTCTGATTGTAACTTGCCTGTAAATGTACTGATGGTATGTAAATTGATTGTATGCATTTTATGTCACTGTAACTGAAGATATGCGCCCAAGTGCCTCCGGGGCGAGGCATGATATACAAATATAAAAATACAAATACAAATGTTGTGAACATTTTGTGGTTAGGTTGGCTGTGACATCATACTTTCTGAGTGGAAGTGGGTAAGACGATAGTATGTGAATGAAAGGGCATAGGGGTGCCGGAGACAGTGTAATGTTTGTAGTTTATGGTAACTGTTGCATTTTATGATGTATAGCTCCTTTGTGGTGCAGAGATTGGGTAGGAGTGCTGGTGCCAGTGGTGCATATGTGCATGGTGGTAGTTGGTGATATGCTGACATGCATGGTTGCATTACGTGTGCAGGGAATGTGTACAAGGAGCACACCCACTGCAGCAATGCAGGTTTGAGAGTGCATCAGGCATAGTGTGGTGATATCGGGATAATCGGTGTGGGGCACATTGTAGACGTTCTACAGCAGCAAAAGTGAGTTGAAAAGCATGTCTTGTGCGTTCCATGGTTGTGGTGATAGTTACAACATGCTACAGTATTTGGTGTACGACAGGTGATGGTGCAGTGAGAAGCTGTGCAGTGTGGCCACAGGGTGCAGTGTTTATATAATGTGAGTATGGAAGAGGGTATGGTTGAAGTGAAGCTTCTATGTGCTTGGTTACTGTGCTGTTTGGAGATTTATTGAGGTAGGCCCGATGTTGTGAAGATGTTGTGCTTAGGTTGACAGTGACACAATACTTTGTGAATGGCTGTAGGTAGAGGTGGTGAAGGCTGTGGTATGTTTGTGGATTCTGCTAATTGTGACACGTTTTCATGAATGGGTGTTTTATGGTGTGGGGGAGTTGGGTGAAGTGCTGCTACGTATGTTAAATTTGTGGATAATGTTAGCTGCCCATATGGTGGCATGCATGGATCCATAGTGTTGTGGTGGGTGTGAGCAACGGCTACACTGTTGTGTGCATGGCCAAAGGTGTGCTTGGTGCACCTCAGGATCTTTGTGGATGCTGCAATTGTGCATTCTTTAGCAGAGGTTTCTGGGGGGAGGGGCTTTTGAATCAAATGGAACGTGCACTGAAAATGTTTAACAGTAAATATGGAGTGGTGTACAGAAATAATAGTGTGCAATGGAGAGGTTTTGTATGTGAATGCTGCATGAGTGTTTGAAAATTTGACATCACCCAATGAGGGAATGCTGCAATAATGCCAGTGCAAAGGGAAGAAGTTTTGTGTCTGCTTTACTGGGCCGTGGTACTCACTATAGATGGGAAAGCGCATGTGCCACATCCTGCCATTATGAGCATGATGGCCATGGAAATGGAATTGTGGGAAATAGGAAATTAGGTGTTTAGGGTGTGGTTGTCCAGAAGGGGCGGTACCATTTCTTCCCAATATTGTGTTGTGATGTTGGTCAAGATGGAGAGACTCCCAGTGCTTATCGTCGGTGATACCTTTGTGTGCCAACTGCACAGGTGTTGTGTGCAAAGAGGCGTTGCTGGTAATTTCGGGTTGGAAGTAGTGGATGCTTTCTGGGGCTGTCAAGGTGACTGCAGGTTCGGCAGGATGGTTCTCCTTTGCAGATATGTGCCCTCCATCACAAACGTAGAATTTGTCATGATGCACTATGGAAGTCTACATTTGGGTTACATGTTGTGTGGACATTTAATCTGTCACCTGAAGAGGTTGCTGAATGCAGTGATGAAGATTTTTCCTACTGCCAAGGTTGTTTTATCATGCATAACACCAAAAGGAGTATGGGCCCATGCCGTTGTAATTTGTCCTCAGCCAGAGGTTGGAAGGTGTGTTATAAACCGAAGTATGTATACTTTTTTGACAGTTTGTGGGATTTTCTTCTGCAACAATGACCCCATCAGTTGTGGAAATGCAGAGTTGTTCCAAGCAAATGGCATTTTGTTGTCATTCTTTGATTGTGTACCGGATGCACTGAATAGTTTACTGTAATAATGTGAGCACAAAAAAAAACAAAATCAAATAAAAAACGAAAAAAGGTGTTTCTCTAGAAGCATCTACACAAAAAAAATTATTTTCAGAGCTCCCCCTTACAATGAACCTACCCTGGTTGCGATTTATTCCCCCACGCCCGCACACAGCACGAAAGCCACATCCGGGATCTTTCAGGATGACAGTAATAGGACTGTGGTGTCACAGGGATTGCCCAATAACATTTCTGGGTTTGGTGTGTACGCAGAGGACTGTTTACAGAACTGGTACTGTTACATGGGGCTCTCTTTAATTTTATTGGTGGATGTGTGTGCAACATTTTAACAGTACGCAATGACAGGGTGCTGCAAAGAAGACAGTAGAAAGGGAAGATGGAATGTTTCTGTTTTATTGGGGTACAGCCCTCACCGTCCTTGGGGAATGCACATGCACAGACTCCCGGTTTCAGTTTGCTGCACATTACATTGGACAGTGGGGACTATCACGCCTGCGGGTATGAGACACAGGAAGGGCCGTTCTTAATTTTCTACATTACTGTGCACACTTAGTCGGACAAACATGGTTGCATTTACTTGCAAACGCAATGTAGCACAGCCCATTTGGTCCAACATCACTTACACCCCAAAACTATGTGGCCTGCTACTGTGTTCTGAAAAGCTGCAAACAGATTGCTGAGCAGCTCTGGGGTGTGGCCTTTTGTAGGGCTGCTGTGGAGAACTTGCACCTGTGAAAACAGGCCTACATTGTTCAAAAACCTAAATACATGTACAACAGTCCATTTTGGTGTATTTGTAAGCACATACTTTTCCGAAAAACACTGCCTATGTTACTCAACACTGTACTTTGCCTCTGTCCATGGGTCCAGATTGTGCCACCGAAATAAGGGCCCACTTGGGTGCGGTTGCATGGTGATGTCGCCACTGCTCTACTCTTGAACTGCTGACTGCATGTTGTGCGCCTGTTGCATACTGTTGCCACTGTTATTCTATACTGAATAACAGGGCACCATACGTTTGCCGAGCATTTTGGGAGATGCTGGCTGATTATAGGGTGTAGCAGGTGGGATGTTCATCTGTATAGGTACCTGTAGGCCATTGGTGGGCACCGCAACGGACACAGAGGAACAGATACACATGTGTGTGCATACACAACGACCAAATGTCCCCATGCGGACATGCAAAACATGCTGGCTTGTACGGATGCCTCCATTGTCATTGTGGACAGGCCAGGAAACTGTGGTGTCCATAGGACACCTACCTTTTCCTTAACTGTGGTCAATCCAACGAGGACTGTGTGCCGCTGAGTGAAGAAGGCATTTCAACAAAAAAAAACATATGACATATACACACAACAACCTTTCACTTATTAACATTTATTTGTACACATTCCTACACACCATTAGCAAAGAGAAGGGGTAGCATAAGTGGATACTTATTGTGGAGAATTGGGAATTTCCTCAAGTTGGTTGTGAGGGGAGGAAGACATTGAGGTATCACCTTAACGTCTCCCATCACACAAGTTTTGAGGGGATGGCACCCTTTGACATGAGGAAGGGGAACACGTGCAGGTCAGCTAGTGCTGTTTCATTTTATCAATAATACACCCTTGTACCCGACCTTTCAGCCGGCACAAGCATTTGCCAATTTTTCAACTCTAGCTTCCAACCTGTCCTTTTTGCTATGCACAGAGTTTTTTCCTTTGCTATGGCCATATACTGTTGTGGAAGGATTGCCGCTTGTGCTACCTTGCTTTCCTTTCCAATATGTTCTCTCACAGAAAGGAAAATGTATGTGCTGTATATATAGTAATATATATTACATGATGTACGCTTCACCGTACTGTACATACCAATGGGGTTAGTGTTGTAAGTCATTGCGTCATGAGGGGAATTTTCTTCCAGCCACTCTAAGGTGCTTGCCATTGCTCTGTAACGACTCTTTATTCCGTTCTACTATTGCTTACTGCAGCACCTATGCAGTTAGTAGATAAAGTTCAGTGTGCTTACTACATTGTAGTGATGTTCTGGTCTTGCTACTTTCCAGTCCATACTCTATGCAAACACGTTGTTAAAGAGAGTTATGGGTAAGTTACGCTACTAAAAAACTATCACCTTTATTGAAAACACTATGCTAAAGCAACGTTCTGGTTACAGTGCCCTACTACAAACCAATGAAATTCACTAACAAAAAACGTTGTTAAAGGATGTTATGGTTAAGTTGCACAAGCAAAACCTATGAAATTCAATGGAAAAATGTAATTAAAGGTACGTTATGGTAACAGGTAAAACTGAAAAACCTTGGAAATTCGCCAGCGATGGTAAGCTAAGCAACCATAACTCGTGCTACCACCGTGCACTGCTAAGACTCCCATCAAGGACATCAAAGATGACATCACAAATGTCATTGATGACATCACATGTGAAATTAATTTTGATTAAAAGTCCCTACAAGCGGTTGTGTTTATAATGTTGGTAACAAGATGTCAGGGGTGATTGTGTAATGTTAAACATGTAATAACTAGCTAACAATTCAAGACTTACTACACACTTGTGCAAGTACAAACAATACATATCAAGACCCACAATGCATACAGATCAGAGGCACATACAGGGGAACTAAAGTAAGGAAGAAAGAAACAGCATCAACAGAAAACGTTAATAGCATTAAAGTTCATCTTCATGTATTCAACTGAATTGTGTGCTTGAGGCCTGCCTATTGCCCCATGTCCTTGCACCATGAGCTGAGACCAAACCCTAAGGAATGTACTTTAAGTGGCAAGGTTAACATCTAGATATACAACACCTTTTGAATTTTAATATTCTGACGGTCAGTGAACAAAACCACCTGGCCTAGATATTTCAGTGAACATAAACAAGTGGGCCTGATATGTGATGTCATCAATGACATTTGTGATGTAACCTTTGATGTCCTGGAAGTTAGTCTTAGCAGTACACGGTGGTGGCGCGAGATATGGTTGCTTAGCTTACCATAACTGGCAAACTTCTGAGGTTTTTCAGTTGTACCTTTAACCATTACGTCCCTTTAACAACGTTTTTTCATTGGAAAAAAAGAAAAAATATATATATATAGGAATAATACATGTCCTAATGTGTTGCTAGCCACAGGATAAATACAAAACACATGCATTTCCCACAGGTCTGTTGAGATCCTTTGTTGCCTGCAGGAGATGTTTAAGGTGTTTTTTTTTCATTTTGTGCGCGTATGTGTACGCCTCAAATTGCTTCGGCTCATCTTGTCAGCATATGTGCATTTTTTTATTGATCCATCTATTTAGCAGTACTGTGTGCATTTGAAAACAAATCTATAAACACGTGTCAAGAGTGCTGACAGTTTCAGAGTTGTTTTCCGTTCATCACCATGGCAACATCAGGTGATGTCTGGAAAATAGAACACAAAATGTACTCATGTGACGCTGAATACTTGTCAATGAGTCCGTTTGCGCATGAGTCAGTTCTTTTCCCAAAATCATCATCTAGGGATCACATCACAACTGAAGTGAACAGTGTGTCTCCTGTCAGCTGTTCAATCAATGAGATGTAGAACAAGTGGTAGGACATCTGTGGATATGTGGGGAAGATGAATCCACAGGCATGTGAACAAGCATCTGGTACCAAGGAGCTCACCCTCACCACATGATCATCCAAACCACACAACAGCTGAAGAAACAATGTTGGCTGCAATGCACTCTGGTAGGGACCAGGAGGTGTTGGCACTTCGAATTAATAATTTAAAGTAATCACTTCAAAGCAGTTGGATTAGGGAATGATGTGCAAATATGGCATCATGGAGTACGCATGCTGTTTGTGCTACTTGCACAATCTTAAACATAGGTTTTGAGACTTGTACCTCTTGATTAGACCTGGGTCACAGGCTTTTTCTATGATGAAAGCCAGTATTGCATGCAGTCTATGGCCGAATCCTGAAGGTAACCTGTTTTTTGTTTATTTATGTTTTACGTCTGGACTACAGGGGTGAATGAGTGGATCCCACCATATCCAGCCAGAGCTGGATCAGGCAATGGCTGTGGGGGAGAAGAGGAAGTGGTCAACAAAAGCATGACTACACTCATGGATGAAGTATTGTCATCATTGGGCAGCTTTAGGTGATGCAATGGACATCTATGAGAAACACGTCCCATCCGTTAGTGTCTCCCGTGAGGTGAAAGGTGATCTTGACTTTTAATTGTCTTCTCTCTATTGTCTCATACGGACCTTGGAATTCATTGACTGCATGGCGTATATGTTCTAAATGTCTTTGCAACATATCTTTGCAAGCTAATCAGGGGTGGACTGGCCTATACGGAACTCTGGAGATTTCCCGGTGGGCCTCTGCGCCCTGGGCCTCTTTTCTGTGGTATTTCCAAATTTTCTCATAGGAAAAGCATTGGGCTTGCTGATAATGTGTCATTTGGGGCCACTTTGAACTTTATTTCCAGGGCCTCTTTTGGTCCCCAGTAATTATTTCCAGGGCCTCTTTTAGTTCCCAGTCCAGCCCTGAAGCTAATCTTTCCACAGTGGCCAGTTCCCCGTGTTGCATTTTTTTGTTAGACGGCCAACCCCTCCATACAATTCCTCTCGCCCCCCCACACTACCACAAAAATCAATGTGATCTATACCGCAAACTGTCCACCTCTAACAAATGCAAGCAAACAACGCAGCGAAAGAGCAATTTGGTCGAATGCGGTGAAATGGCCACGATGTGGAGAGCTGGCTTGCTTCTAACTGTGCATTATGTGAGTAAAGAACAAAGGAGAAAATCTCATCAGTTTAGTAGACTAAGACAAAAGACTTCCATGCAAATAGAGCGATAAAAGTAAGAATTGACAGTATCAGAATTTCCAAGACTCTTTTGGGTTGCCCCATATTTCAAAGTATTATAATTTTGGAAGCCATTACTGCAACAGTTATTGTTCTGATGGAATTACTGTTGGGGAAATCTGCCAAATAATTATGGTAAATTCTTTCACAATTAACACCAGTGAAATTACCTCCAAAGTATATTCCTCCCGATTGAAACTATGAAAACAAGCGAAAAATGGGAGGCCATTCCTCCAAAATATGTGCATATGCCTCAGCTTGGTTAAGGTGCATTCACCACCAAACTAGGTTGAGCTAAAAGCACCTAGGTAATGAACATTAGCACACAGGTGTGCACAATTGGACTCTGTTGGGCAGAATCCTGTGCAGTTCCCTTAGGGAACACTGAAAAAAGATAAAGACTACAGGAGTAAGCAGTAAACCCAATTGGTAGCAGTCCGCACCACCCAGATTTACCTGGTAGCTGTGGCTGAGCAGTCAGACCTCTTTCAAGAAGAGTAGGGCAGTATTTAGAGTATGCACAATAGGTCTAAAAACACAGTAGAGCAAACAAACACTGGCCAGAGCTTTGTATCAAAAGTATATAATTATTTATTTAAAACACACTTTAGGCAATATACTAGCACTCTAAATCAAAAGCAAGTTAAAACACAGTCAGGTAAAGTATACACACCTCCCTTGATAACTATTAGACAAGTCAGAGTTAAAACACCACGGTTTGTTAAAACAGAGGTGAGCGCGTAACCTAGATGGCACTCCAATAGTTAAGTTAAAGGGAGAGAAAAAGGCAGAGCATAGAAATAAAACAGGTCCCAACACTTTTAGGAGTTCTCAGCAAGGGAAAAAAAGGCAGTATACACTGTAGAGCCAAAGTTCATAGGCTAGGCCCAATTTAAATGGAGCAAAGCGAAATGTGCTCAGAATCACACGGTTTAAAATGCACTAAAAGTCTTTGTAGAATGTTCAAAAGACGTTGGGGTGGTTCAAGAAAGTAAAGTTAGAAGGTCTGGGGCCAACCCAGTTGCAATGCCAAGGACTTAAGGGTCACCTTGGGCAAACCGAAGAAAGGGAGGCCAGGCAGAATACAGTACCTTAAAGAGAGCGGAAGCTCCAGCGGTGGCAGTTGTTCCTGGCGATGGTTGCAGTTCATTGTTTCAACCAGGGGAAGAGAGGATCTCATCGAGGAGGAAACGTGGAGTTGATGCACTGCGCAGGGATGAAACCAGCTCGGACCGCGGAGTTCGTCGGTAAAAGGTGTGTTCCTTTTATTCGTGGTCAAAGTGGTGAAGCTTGGCTATCCGGCCGCCGGGGTGATTGGCACGGGCGATTCAACCAAGAGATGTCTTTGGAAGGCAAAAGGGGCAAACTGGTTGGTCCCAGCAGCTCAGAGGAAGAAGCTATTAGCGCCATGGTTGCTGCCGGTATTTTACCGTGTCCGCCTTGGTGGATGGCGGATTTACCGCCCTACTCCAAAGTGAGCGGGGGTGGTAATTCCCCATTCACCAAGGCACTTCCCCATTCCCATTTTTGCCCCCATAGGGCATAATGGGAATGGGGAAGGAGCTAATTACGGTACCGCAAATTGCGGTACTGTAATTAGCACCGAGGTCCCTTTGCGGCACCCTACTTTAACGGCTGGTAAAACCAGCCGTTAAGGTCGGGTCCCGCAAAGGGAACTCGTAGTAAGGCAGTAAGGGTTTACCGGTACCGGTGCCCTTACCAGTACCGGTAAACCCTTACCACCTACCGTGTAATGAGGCCCATTCTCTTGTCGTTGGGAAAGTGGTGAGTTTGTTGCAGCAGGTCTTCACCGGTGGTGTCGTCGTTGCAGATGGCTCAGTTTCTTCCCTCTTCGGATTCTTAGGTCCTGTGGCGACTTCTGAAGTTCCAGTCCCAAAGGCCCTGCTTTTATGCAGAAAACCCCCCATTCAAAAGCCTAGCTGTCACTCACACATGGTAAGTGGTGAGCCGGGCGGCTCACCACTGGGCCAATTAGAATAGAGTGCGACTTGAGTTGCTAAGGCAACACAGTCCAGGGTTCCAATTCCCGTCCCCACACATCCTGTGGAACTCAGAGTGGCACCATTTGGAGGGCTTCTGTGGAGAAGCACGCCTAAAAGTGGAACAAAGGACTCGACCTTGGTTAGAGTTACAGAGATGGACACAAACGCCATTTTAGAAAAGAGTTCTGGCAAAAAAAAACAACCGTTGATTTAATATGAAATAAATAAACCGGCGGTATCTTTAACATTGCACCAAAAAGTGGTGTGTTTAAAATCAATGGGAAAACCCATAGAAAATATTCTGGTGGAATATTTCACGTGGTAACCACTGCCACCAGCCAGAAACTCGAGAAGGGGGGACTGGACAGTGCCTCCTTGAAAACAGACCCAGGGACAATCGAATTAACCCCTTGCAGTACTTCCACAATATGATGGTTTGTACTGGTTCTGTTCACAATTTAGGACTAGTAAAGTCAATGGTGACTATACATGCCCTGCGAGACAGTAGTCAGTCCCAGGGTATGGAGTCTATGTTTGGAGGTCACTATGACACCCCTGTGTTACTGCACTGAGGGTGCTGTGTAACACATACACAAAAACAGATGATACCCTATGGAGAAAGAAACCCCATAGCCCATAAGCACATACAAAGTCAAAGACATACCTCGAATTATGCCTAAGAGTGGGAGGAAAAGAGTCTCACTCTTAGCAGGAGAAAAAAAAAATCCAGCAAAGCTGCTGGGGACTCACTAGGTTTGGGAAATTAGCCTTATAAGAGAATTCTCCCTAACAGACTCAAAAGGGTATATAAGGCCCCCACTTCCCAAACACACTGCACATCACCATGCAGCTCCAGCAGTTGCAAACTTAAACATCCGCAACTTCCTACTATTTTTCGTCGAGCGCGAGAGCTGCAGACGGGGCCATGAATTCCACGGGAGCAAAGGTGGGGGAGAGGTGTGGTGAGTCGGCTGGCCATTCCCAGGGTCAGACCATCAACCCGTGGATGGACTTTTGGGCAGATAATTATGCTCTGTTGCCTCCAAAGGGGACACTTATTGACAAAGTGACCTTGATCGAAGCTGACATCCAGAGTGGGACAAACAGCTGCACCATCTTCCCCCAATCCTGAAGTTGCCGTCTTTTCTGCACTTCTGAGCCGCTGCAATATATCAGCAAAACATGGCAATACTATAGGGCTTTACACAGCAGACATTTTCTAAAGTCCTGCGATCGGTTTCTGATGAAAGTTTGTAGCATGACTCGGGAGGATAGCTCAGGGGCAACGTGCTTGCCTGGGAAGCAAGAGACACAGAGCACCACAGGTTCGATCCGGGCTCCACACTTAGAAACCTCTGGGTATTAAGTGCATTATAAATAACCTATCCTATCATATAATTTCAAAACATCTACCTGCCCACCACCACCCCAGAAGCAGTGAATGCCACCAAGGGATAGGTTCTGTGCTTCTGTGCCATGGAACTCATATGCAATGTCAAGGCATATTTGGACTGCAGTACTTATATTTCACCAGGCCTTGTGGCAGGTATGCTGCAACTCAAAACAAGAGCAATGCATGAATGAGCAAATGACGTGTGATTCAATTTGACTGTGAGCCAGTGCAGTGTCCCTTTTCCAGGTACCATGTGCGATGTGTGTGTGTTTACTATGGAACAACATCCTTTCAGGTTATATGGACATTCCCAGAGTCACAGAGGTCAAACGAGTATGCATATGTAGTGGATGAGTTAATGGAATTTCCATGGGGTGGAAAACACATGGGAAGAAAGAGAGCAGAGGTGGGCAAGGGGGAATGCCCAAGAAGCAAACGTCCAGTGTGTGCTTGTATAATCACACCCAAACTCGTGCATGATCCTCATTTACCCAGCCACATCTTGCTGCATGCCCCACGACTTCAACCACTCCAGTGCATTACCATTGCATGCTGCCACTTGAAGGGTTATACATACTATGGGTATTATGCAACTATACCTTCAGTATGCATATAGACGAAATACAGAACTACACATTATTTCCTGCCTCCCCAGGTGTGCCTTGTGTTAGGTGGCAATGCCGGCATCCTTTGCACACATGCACAGGATAATACTCAATCCAGTCATTGAAGTTTTTCTGTACTGTTTAATATTACAATGGTAAAACAGCAAAAGTACACATGTATTAGCCCTACACAAAGGTGAGAAGAAGCAGAACAGCACTGGTGTATATGGACATGTTAGGTGTATCAGTGGATAGGTAGGTGGGGTAGTGAGGGTGGTCCCTGCTAGTATCACCCATGAAATAGTGCTGATTAAATAACATAGCTAAGCTTTGAGATATCTTCGGTACAATTTATCCAAGGGTTTTATAGTTAGGGTATGTACAATTACATGAGCTCAGACAAGCTTCATTCCTATAGTTCTTACAATTATTTGCGAAGCACATCACACAACTGACATCATACCATTTAATTACTACTGCAAGTCACTATGGTCAGCTCCAGCCCATGGCTTATGATGCAAATTTAGAACCCAGGGAAATTATTGGTGATAGCCTATTGTGAGAACCTCATCACCTTTAGGGTCTCAATTGAAAGAGAATTTGGCACATTGAAGGCCCATATATGGTACCGGCAGGACAGGGGATGCCTTCATGTGTAGCTCAGAAAAGGGGAGGAAAAGTGTAATAGTTTGTTGTATATTGCACAACACATGAATCCAAAGACATCCCTCATGCCTCCAGAGGAGGACATAAGTCCACAGGTTTCAGAGTAGGAGGAGAATGCCTGGGATGACATTCCACCTTTGAGTTATTGTGCTAAAATGCAGGACAGGAACCTTATGTATCAAACACATATTTTTATAATATTTGCCCACACATTTTACTGAGCTTAAAGTTATCACAAAAGCAATAGCTATGACAAAAACAAAATCTCTAATGGATTAATTTGTTTGGATTTCAATCTCTAGTTATTAAATACTAATTACACATATCTTTATAACATCCCATCTATAATATCCATGCCCTCTCACCTCCTTCCTTCCAAGCACCAATGCACTCCTGCCTCCTTTCTCCGCAACACCCAATCCCCCCACATTCCTTCTTCCTCTTTACAATGTTTCAGAAAACTAATTTCTCTATATGCCATGGCGATTTTAACATCCCAATGGCACAGGTGGATGTTAAAAGTGGATGAAAGAACACTGAGACTGCCTACATGACTACCTGAAAAGAACACCTCCATGTGGTTTGCAAGTTGAAGCGGTAGAGTCAACCCCATAGAGATCGAGCATTGTGAGGGCTCTGATACTGTACATGTTCGCCTGCACTGGAGATATAAACTCGGTCAATTTCCCTCACCCTCTGTTCCACCATAGTGATGAAAAATGTGTTATCTGGGATTTTGTGCCTGAGTTATCTTCCTACTTCCCAGATAACTATTCATTAGACTCTCTACGCTGCATCATGCATTGCCTGGAAATGTTCCAGGTATTCCTATGGAGTACACTTAATCCACTTCTGCCACTGCTTGATACTATTAAGCATTCCCTGAAAGCTACCTAAGCATGGTCGGAGGTTAGGGTGTCACAGAACTGCCTCATCGGTCTCCATCTGCCATGGTTTCTGCAATGTCTGAACCCAAGTCCTGGTTGTGGTGCCACTAAAGAGCCTGAACAGCAGAAGAGGTAGGAGGTGATGTCAAACAAGTGAAATAGGTTGAAAGGGGGGAGCATCAGGCAAAGCTATCTGAGAGGTAGCAATGAAAGGAGTCAGTAACAAAATGCTAGGCACAGCTGCAGGCAAGCTGGTGGTGATGGTCCATGCCATGTCAACTCCTGTGTTTAGACTAGTGGTGGTGGTGTACATTGTTTGAGGTAGCACGCAGGTTGTTTGTGATATGGTCACAGGCAATTAGGAGGTTGAGGTGGACGGCAGGCAGGCTAGTTGCAGTGATGGAGATAGTAGCCAACATAGATGTTGAGGTGCACGGCAGGCTGGTGGTGATAGCCAGAGGCAACACAGTGTAAGCTGTTTTCTTAGCTGGTGTTATGGAGTCTGTCTTGTAATGCAGGCTACAGAGGAGAAGGAGGTACTGACGACTGTGGCATATGATACAGGATTGCTTTTGGGAGCAATTGATGGCCTGGCATAACTGACACTTGCTTCTACTGCTTCACTGGCTGCTTCGGGTTACTGTTACGAGAGATGTGTCACTCAGTTAGTTGCCTTGTAGTTAAAGATATTGTACATTAGACCTATTCCTTTTGGACTTCTGAGTACATCTCAAGATGATGAAGGTGTGCTCAAGACACATGTTGGGTATTTACTTGGCCTCCATGGATAGAAGAGATTTTGACATGAGTTATCATGGCAAGAGGGCTTATAAATGCTGTTTGGTTTGAATGTGTTGAGTGTTCTTTTGGACATTTCATCTCGTGTGGGTGCTCATAGCTCATAGGATGCACCTGGTCTGCCATAAAGCCTTAGGTGTGGTAAGAATACCTACCCTGCACAGTCAGTAAAGGTATTGCCCACACATTTATGGTTTGTTAGTTTCACTAATGGGTTGAGACATGTCATTCGGGTCTATATTGTACACAGTCTGTTTTGGGGCTGCCTACTGGTCACAGAGTTTGCTGTGTGTGCCATACATGTGTTTGGTATTAGAAATGTGTTTAGACATATTCATGTTTTAACATAAAAATGTTGGATTATGAAATTTAGAATCAATGACACATTGGGACTGAATGTGCCTGAGGATGAAATGCTATCGTGGATTGGCATGGAATGTGGTATCCTCTGTCACACAGATTACTTGCTGTCACGTTATCATTATTAAATTTGCTCCCTTGCATATACACATTAATGTCAAAGTAGCCTCATTTCCAGTGTCACTTACATTGGACCTCAGTAGTCACATGGTATTTGAATGTGTGTTTCTGTTCAAGCACTGCATCTGACATACCCAGCAGTGATTTGATGATAACTTTCCACTCAGGTTGAACATCCACATAACCAGCAATCCACACATATCTTTTGTACGCACCAGTAGGCCTAGATTAACACAGTAGCAGACTTATCTTTTAGAGAAAATGCATCTCTAGCATGAGAGTGGGATGTGTTTTTGGATACCAACAAATCTCCAATGAACTCACGGCAGGCTTCTGGGTCACCAGTGATGATATGTCATCCAGTGTGGAGTGTTGGATCTTGTTATGAATAACTGGTTTATGTATCTGGTTAGTCTATTCAATCAGGGCCCACTCATATGATTCCTCCTATTTTTCCACATTTACGTTGCCAACCAGAAGCCTCACATTCCCTAAAGGAGGTGTGTCCCACTGTATAACTCCCCAGCACATTTCCTGTTTGTTTCAGGATTTTGCTCAGCTGTGAGGGAAGGTGTTGCTGGGGTAAACCTCACATTTGTATTGCGGTTGGTGCTATTGGAAGGTTTTGATAATTATTTTGAGAGGCCTAGATTTGTGCTATATGTTTGCTGTTGGTCCTTTATAGAGTATCTTGTTGTTTAGTATGTTCTTAATCTATGTTCCTGTTACCCTCTTCCTACGTATTTGTTCAATGTGTGAATATGGCTTGTGTTAGTTTTCCCTTATAAAAAAGATAAAACATTTGCCTTTTACTCTTGTACTTTTCCCCTTTTCGCATCCCTTTATAACAGTTAAAAAGGAAAAGAAAAAAAAAGTTGCACTCACCTCTTTGTTTCCCCAAAACACAATAAAACTATACTTTCACATCTGTGTGTTTGCTGGTTTAAAGTGTTGATAGACACAAATCCAGAAACAACTGACATAAATTCAATTATGGCCCGCACAATGAAGGCAGACAACCACCCTGGACTATTTATTCATCAGATTCAGGACATATAGAGAGATAGGGAAGACATAAGACAAGAATATTGCTGTATTTTATGACACGTTGCACAAGAGTCTTCCGAAGGAAGTTCAAAATGATTTGCATAAGGTGGTTGATATTGTGATGAAAGGATGGGCCTAAAAACAGGCACACATCGAACGTTTTTTGAAGAAGAAGGCAAGAGAAGCAGAAGGAGATCACTGAGCAGGTGCAAAGGGCAGAAGCAAACATGGTACAGGAGAAGTTAATTAAATTGAGCATGGAAGTAGCAATGATTACTAGCACCACAAAAGGGCAGGCCTACCAGTGACCAACGAAAGGGTGGGTCAAGGGGTACACAGATTAAATAAGGGAGACAGGAAGTGTACAAAGGGGAAGAGGGGCTGCTCAGAGAGGTATAGGGGGTGGATTCACAGGGATGAGGTCCAGGTTTGGAAGACTGTGTTGGACTTGTGGAAAATAGGACAGTTTGCATGAAAATGCAGAAGCAGACCATCTTTTTCATAGGACCATTACAGATACCCATGCGTTCCAGTGTTTGTGATCACCTATCATACGACATCTCAAATGCAGCCCCCAGTTATCGCATATGCCCCAGGCCCCATGAATAGCCAAAGTCCACTAGAAAACCAACCAAAACAGTGCATATCATCAATTGTCACACAGACATGTGTGCAGCAGCCACCCACACAGACCCCTACACTTCCATGGGATAAAAATAGGCACAGCGACACATAGCACATGAACATTTTAGGGGGAAATGCCTTCCCACTTCCAGGCATGAACACTTATCCCAATAGGACAGCCCACAGAGAGCTCTGACATGCCTAGTTCTGTCAGTCACTTCTGACCTGGCCAAGAGGAACCCCAGGTAGGAATGAAGATAGGAGATTGAAATTCATGTTTATGGTTGACACAGGAGCTACAAATTAATTCCTAGGGAAGGAAGGTTTCCCATATCAGATAAAATGATGGACAACCAGGGATTCTCTGGAGCATTTGTATTGTTTGTTTTCACTGAGGATTTGCCTATTAGTGTAGTGCACACGAGTTGTCAGCACCCTTACTGTATTCTAAAGATTCCCCAGTTAACCTACTGGCAAAGACCTCCTGAGTAAACTAAATATGACCATTTCATTTACTGAGGAAGAAAAAGTGTGCTCAACATCAGGCATATACCATACTAGGGCTGCAGCCGTAACACAGGCACTTTGCAGTGACAGTGATATACAAGGAGTGCCCCTACATCCAGATTTGTTTCTCTATGTGGCAACAGTTTTGCTGGGATGGGTGCCCAGGATTAAGGATAAGCCACTGCATATGCCCGCTGAGTTTTGTACAGGTCAGCTGTTCCTCAAGAAAAGGCACTAGGCACGATTATAACTTTAGATTTGGAAGCAGTCGTTACAAAAACGGTTGCAGTAATTCTGTTTGGTACATATGATCAAGGTGTAGAATAGCACCCTATTCTATGCATAGACCCAACGCGGCCACTAATGGGGTGTGTCTGATGATCAGCTGTTTGAGGATACAGAGGACACAGAAAATATGTTGTTTGAAATGTGCATGCCCTGCCAGATTAAGATTTGAAACAGGGAAGGACCTTGGACTATGATTATTGCTAAGGCATTGCCATCACATTTGCAGAAGGATATGGAAAAGGTATCCAGTCAGATATAAACTAGCAACACCCACAATGTAGGATTATTGAAGATCATGGGTTGTTTTTATAAAACTGAAACCAGGAGCAGTGTTAACCCAAGTGAAACAGTAGCCCATGTCAAGGGAAGCAGATGAAGGGATACATTCCACTATTTTAGCATTATGCCAACAAGGCATGATACAACCATCAGAATCCCCACGTAACAAGGCAATATACCCTGTGGAAAAAGCAAAGTGTTCAAGTTGGAGGATGGTGGAGGACCTGTACCCGTTGAACAATTATGTAGAAGCAGAATTTCCAGTAGTGCCTAATCCCACCACAATCCTTTGCAATATTCCCACTGAAATGACACACTTCACAGTAATTGACCATAAGAATGCATTTTTCTCCATCCCATTGCACACTGACTGCAAGTATCTCACAGCATTTACCTATCCAAGGCAGACATTTCAAACAACAGGATTACATCAGGGATAAGGTGAGTCCTTGAGTATTTTTAATAGAGAATTACAAATGGAATCATGAAACATAGAGGTACCAAGCACAATCATTCAAAATGTTGACATTTTGATCTGCAGACCAACAGAAGAACAATGTAGGAAAGATTCAGTAACACTCCTAGCTTTACTTTCAGAGAAGGGCTACACGGTAGACCAAGAGAAAGTGCAGTACTTCCAGAAAGAGGTAGTGTGTTGTGTTTTGTCTTTCCCTGCATCTTCTCGGTATGCATGGAATACTAGGAGTTCTGAATGGTTCTGTGAAGGTCTGTTAAGAAGATGGGTTGATTGAGAGAGGATGCTGTATATATTCTGTCCATGTGATTTACCTGAAGTAGCCTAACTGTATTCCTCTACCCGTTACCTAGAGTTGGAACTCAGTAAAGATGTTTCCCATTCCTACACTGGTGTCAGTGTCATGCTTGGCCAGGAACCCAACTTAACATAGTGTATTTAAGACAAATAGCGTCATCAGCAGGAAGAAAAAAAAGTAACTCCAGGAAGAAGAGACGCAGTGCAAAAAACACCACAGTAAAACAAATGCAACCGTTCTTGTGACTATGTAAACACTGCAGGTCTTGACTATTCCATCTACACCAAATACATGTTGCAGGGGCTAAAAGAAGTGCATAAGGTCGAGGGACGCATCGTTAAGACTGATAAGGATGACCCACTGTTTTCAGAAACTCAAAAATGCAATCAGTAATGCACCAGTTTTAGCAACTCGAGATTACAATTAGCATGTGTGTTTCTTTTCTCACACTTCAATGGTCAAGTGACAATGGCTGTCCTCACCCAGCAGACATCCATGGGACACGAACCCCTGGCTTACTACAGTGGACGTTTAGATCCGGTAATGCAGTGTCACTCTCTGTGCGAGCAGGCTTTAGCAGCAGCAGATTTCACAATCACTAAATCATCCACCATCACAATGGGATGCCTAGTCACATTATATGTGGAACACACCGTTTTCTTTCAATTTTAGAGAAATCCACATCTACCCTCACTATGAAGAGAGCATTTGGATACAAGATGATCCTGTCAAACCCTTCCATTCAGATTATCAGATTTCGCAAAGTTGACCATGCAGCATTTGTTGCAGTGCCTGTGCAGCCAAGTGATTCAGTGCATGATTGTATTACATACAAAGGCACCACAGATGATGTTACCATGGTCAGGGAAGATGCACTTGTGGAAGGTGAGGTACTTTTCGTTGATGGCACAACAGTGTGAAAGCAAGAAGCGGGCTTGATTAAAGCGCCAAAGGTGGGCCCTGCCAACATGGATACTCAAACTAACAACAGCCTAAGAGTGACACCAAACAAACCGCATGCACAGAGTGACAAGAAGTACTAAAAAGAACAATAAGGAACACCCGTTACCTACAAGGGCGATGGCAGCATATAGCAAGCCCCTAGTCATAACACCAACGCAACCACAGGTTCGTTCTAGATTAGAGATACAATCACCCACGATATGATACTCTGCCATATGGTGAAACCCCTCAAGTGACAGTCCCACTTCAGCTTGGTGAATCCCGCCAGACATTGGCCTTAAGAAATTACCAGAAGTAAAGTTTGGGTCCATCTAGACCAAAAACACCCTGATCTATCAAATAGAACAGATTGGGGAACACATTGGATCAAATAGTTAGGTCCAGAGACAAGACACAAGGAACGCAGGAGATAGCAAACCCCTGAATACATTCCAACAGTTGTTTTTAACCTAGTAGAGGGAATGAAACATGTTTGGTGAATGGAGTATGAGCTGCACAATTGAGCAAATTGGTTGTTACAGTGAATGAGTAGTTTTACAAATTAACTTTATGCATTGTAGAGCATGAAGCACTATAGCTAACTTTTCGTGTTGTAATGCTATGTTGACTTTCCTGCTGGAACAATTTAAAAACATATGAATTAAATAAAATTGATATTTTTGTAAATTACTGAATTTATGTCCTTTTTAGAAATGTTGTGAAGCTGCACTAAATAGAGCTATGTAAAGTGTGATCAAGACTCTTTTGATACGATTTGACACAGCGGCACCGTTGTTTAAGTTAGGCTAGTAACCTGCAGAGGTGTTGCCTAACTGGGTTGTTAAACTTCCCTCCAGTCTCTATTTTTGTTTAAAAGCTTTTAGTCGATGGGCCATCAAAGATTGATCAGAACACGGGACACAGGCACACTGGTGCAGCAGTAGTAAACTTAGAAAGTGGACAGTATGAGATCATGATCAAAAAGAGGTTACTGTCACATTATTCAGCTCAGGCAAGCAGAACATTTATCACTCACAGAAGCACTACAAATGTCCAAAGGGTGTTGTTTCACCATTCATTCAGACTCAGCATATGCCACTTGCACATTGCACTCTGAATTATCAAGATAGCACAGCAAATGATTAAACAAATAAGATGGGTCTCCCATACATCATGCTGCCTTACTGTCCAGATTCAGGTACTGGCACTTCCCTCAGTAATTGCCATGGTAACGTTTGCAGCACACACAAAGAATGCAGACCCAATAGCGTATGGTATTGATACAGAAGAAAAAGCGCCCAAAGAAGAAACATATCTCAAAGTACCAGAGGAAAAACGTCCCCTAATACACCATTGCAGCAGGCACAGTTGCCAACCCTATACAATGCAGTACCCCTAACACAGATTGTTGTACTGCAAGGACGAGCAGCACAACAAGAGAAGATTTTATTTAATCAAAAGTGAGTGTTGCCTCTCTATGCAGAAATGGCCAGGAAAGGGGTTGTAGAAATGTGGCAAAGGAGCATGGGTCAGGAGCTGGAGGAGACTTAAATAAACAGTACCATTGTGAATTAGGAAACTGGAGCTCAATAATTTAGGCTTCAGTTCACGCACGTCAGAATTCTGCTTGGGTGTTATTGGACCCCAAGCAGGTTGCGTAGAGCCAGTATGTGAATAGTGACATCCTTCACATACTGTGGTTGTTCGAGCAACTTAATACATACTGGGCGAAACCACTTAAAGAGACACACAGCTTGTTAGGCAGGCTGATAACAGCAGGACTGAGATTGTATATGCTTCATGATATGGCAAGAATTATTGATCTCAATCCCAGAGAGAGAAGGTGGTTCAACAGAGCACCGTTAATGGCTAAACAGGTCATACTGAGAGAAAGGGGTACGGCGTGTAGGTCACAAGCAAAACGTTGGGAAGAAACATTGACTATGATATCAGCATTTGAGGGGCTGATATACAGGATGCATGATAAGCAAGCAGACGTTTTTAACTGTTCCTCAGGGAGAACACTGAACGTTGACAAAGAGATATATGAGAGAGACAGAAATGTGAGCAAAATCTTCTTTACTAATAAGGGTGGTGATAATTGAACACCCTATTCCTCATAGAACGTAGAAAGACTGCGATAGGCCAATGAAGTGTGATTGACTTTATTGCAGATACGATCCTCTTTTGTATGGTCAATGGTTAAGTTTTAAGGCTCAGTGGTTATAAGTTACTAGAATGTTAGACCATATATGTATCTTTCCTGCTTTTAGTGGTAACTTGAAGATGGCAGACTATTTCTGTATGAAATGTTTCCAAACTAACTGAATTGTCATTCATTGAAATAAATGTTGTTATGATTTATTTCAATCCAATAGAAAACATAATATATAAAGAAAAGAAAAGATGTTTTAATACCACATGCAACTGGCACACCCAGACTGTTCATACCCCAAGAGATGCCACCTCTAGTAACACAATGTTTAATGCAACTCGCCCTGTGTAGGGTGAATTGCTTATTCCAGGGACACAAGCTTCAGAAACCATATTAGAAGATGACAACAGCAATGCTCTGATAATAATGGACAGGAGTGGGAGAGGTGAAGGCTAAGACCTCAATTGCAATTGGAAGGTTCCATCTTTCACAACAATGAGTTGGGCAAGGGACTAATGAGCTGTATAGCAGGTGGACTGGCAGAGCTTTCAGAGGAAGTAGGGCCACATATCAATGAAACATGGAATGGGACGATATGGGAAGCAACTAACTTGGATAAAGCAACATCACTGTTCCAATAATGTACAGATACTTCACAATTCTCCTTGTGTTTCAGGGGCAATGGCAGCATTCCTGTCAGCAGAAATGTATGATGAAATAAAGCACTTTTTATTAAAGACGTCAATGGAGGAACTTCAGTGCTCATGGACATTTTCTGGACTTGTGGGGGCTTTGCATACCTCCAGCTCCCACTGTTTTTAAAAGGGGTTTGTTCCTCACAACTTTGCATTCCCCATTGTTACTTTGCCAGATTACCATCTCACTGTAATACATGCCCCCCCCCCCAGTAACACCTGCGTCCCTTACCCACCAGCAGGACAGCTGGTCAATTGGCCTCTGCCACTATAAAGATTCAAAGTACTTTTGAAATTAAAATTGTTGCAATCCAATAAAAAACATAAAAAAACAAGAAATGAGGGTGTTCCCTGTCCCCCACAGATTTTATTTGGAGACAAAATATAACATGAAAAGCAGTAATTCCAAAGGAATTGCTTACAGTTGCCCTCAAGCAATTGTGTACCACATGCCACCAGTATAGTACAAGCCACACACTTAAAACATTGAAAATAACATTGCCCCTCCACTAGGGGCCTTTTTGGCCACTCCACATACATTTTGTCGACATGGTTACCAGGTGCAGTAACTTTTGGTTTTTAATTGTTGTGGTGTGTCCATTCTCCCTTTGGCTTGAAGCTGGTCCATGTGTCCAACCTGATGCCAAATCAGCAGCTACATTTTTGGTGCGCAAGGTATTTACTCGCTGGAGAATATCTGATGCCCTTTGGAAAGGGGTTTGTTTCCTCACAACTTTACATTCCTCATCGTTATTTTGCCAGATTCCCATCTCACCATGATAACAGCCCCTCACCCCACAGTATCTGCTGTGCTCCTTACCCACCAGCAGGCCAGCCGGTCAATGGGCCACCGGTGCAATACAAATTCAAACTACTTTACTGAGGATTCTACAGAAAGGTTTAAAGCTATTCGTGAACAATATAGGTTGCTTAGCAAACTGAAACTTTCTTCACTTCTCTGCTTGTTCTGGCAATACAGATAGCTGCCAAATCCAATTGGTTGCAGATCTCCCGCTTGGAGCTCAAACAGATCACAAATGACACTGAGCACAGCCTCAACACAATTATCGAAGAGTTGAGTGTCATCATATTAATGACACTCCACAATTGCTACATATTGCACCTCCTCGACACCATCTAGAGTGGTGTTTGTGCCAAAATCCGTTCATGTTGTACATTTATACCGACCCATGACTCTGACAATGGGTCCCGGACATATGCAATTAGGTCCCTGTTCAATTTACGTGCTGCAATGGAGGAGGAAGGTGGGGTCGGGTAGTAGTTCAGTACTGACAGAATGCACTATTTTCCTGGGCTCCTTCCTTGATGAATAAAGTCATAAAAGTGCTAGTTTCCATCGTTGTCCTGTTACTTGTCAATTTTTTCTCCTGGCTGCTGGTCCTAAGGTGCTGCTTGAAGACCTTGCTCAGAGGAACAACAATGAAGTCCCTAACCCTTAAAAGCAGGTGAGGACACTCCCCTCTTGAAATATGTGCACACACAGATAGACACATGGCATAGTGAGATTGAACACAAGATGGTAAGGTTAGGACATCCAGTTGGTCCCCCAGGGACACTTTCTTATCCCCCACCCTTTCCAGAGAATTACACAGAGCATTGGGTAAAAGTTACAGAGGTCTGGGGATGCAGATAAAAGACATATTCCTAGTAGAATATGCCCAGCACAGAGAAAGCTTAAGTCGTGTGTAAGGTGTGGGTGCCCAAGGACGATTTTGAAAGGGTGATGGAAGCCATATTAGTTAATGAATTAACTAAAAGGGGAATGTAGGGATGCAAGTGCAACATCTCAACCGTGGAAAGAGGTTTAGACTGCGTAAATTGTATAAGCATATAGAGCTGGTCATTTAGTGTCAGCATTTTTGGCGTTTGGTTTAGCATTTCTGCACACATGTTTTTAGGAATTATCTTTAGGATACTTTAGAAAGCAGTACACAGTGAAAGGAGGAACAAAAAAAAAATATGGCTTATTATATTTTTTGGCCCAGGATATTTTAAGGGCTTTATAGGTAGCATTAGTGAATTAAGGTGTACTCTGTTTGTATCCAGGAGAACTTAGAATATGTTATTTTGGTGACTTGTAAAAGGGTGGCTAAGTGACACATATGGCAAACATTAAGTAGGATAGAGGCTGATGAGCTAGTAACATCGGGC
The DNA here is from genome assembly GCF_040938575.1 of Ambystoma mexicanum. NCBI lineage: Eukaryota > Metazoa > Chordata > Amphibia > Caudata > Ambystomatidae > Ambystoma > Ambystoma mexicanum. Next base: position 388,223,863 of record NC_090932.1, read on the forward strand.
TGTCGGTAACAACCACATTAGCAAGAGCTCTGCCATCTTGAATTGGGCTGAGTCAGAGGTTGAAGCTTCTGTCACTAAAAGCACTAGGCTGCATCTTGCAGCTTCTGTTCTGTTCAATTTATTCATTCTTCCACAAGCCAGTGTTTTTATTTTATTTTTGTATTTTAGTTGTCATTTATATAGTGCCTTACTCCAAAGCACTGAACAAAAACACTTACTGTACAACATAATAAATAGCAGCATATTAAATTATTAACTCAGTACCCGAGTAGGTACATTTTAAGAGAGGTGCGAAACAGAGAGTAGGAAACATTGGGCAGAGAGAAAGCAGGAGAGAGTTCCAAGGATAAGGAGCAATGATAAGGAGCAAGTAGTTAAAAAGAGCAAAACTGTGACTAGTTACAGGGAGGTCGAGGAACTGCTAAAAGAAATTGAGCTTGAAACCGTAATACATGCAAGAGAACATAAAATGACACAAGACATGAAGCATACAAGAGTGCAAGTCCATGAAGGGCTTTAAATACGATACAGGTAACATTACATATGAGACGTGAATGAAAATATAGCCATCCAAGAGAAGAAAGTGCCAAAGAAATAGTCTCAAGGAGAAAGTAAATATAGCAGGTGAACAGAAGCATTGAATACATATTTCAGTGGCACCAAACGAGAGACAGGCAAGCCACAGAGTAAAGTGAATCAGAAACATAGATGTGAAAAGATGAAAGAGGAAATCAAGAGTTTGGTACCACCAACGTAGGACAAGGTTTCTGAACATTAAATAGGTTATAGGTTATAGCAACAAGAAAAAGATATTATCAAGATATGATTTGGGAACGTTAAATCAAGATAAAGACCAAGATTCTGAACAGAATCAGCAATAGAAGGAAAAGAGACAAAATAAGGGGATATGGAGAAGGACATATTTTAGCAGGGAAAACAGTAACTTTAGTATTAGAAGAATTCAAAACAAGAAAGTGAGTAGACATCCAGATTTTGATGACTAAAAGACAGGAAGCAAGATTGTCATGAATAGAAGACGTAAAAGAGGAAAAAGATCGAAAAAGTTGGGTATCATCTGCATAGAAGTGGTGAGAGCTACCAAAGAATGAGATAATTTCCACCAAGGGCGCAGTATAGAGTGAAAAGAGAAAAGGTTCCAAAACAGAGCCCTGGGGGACTTTCTGAGAAAGAGGTAACACGTTAGAAGAGATCCAAGCCCATTTTACAGAGTAAGTGCAATTAGATAGATAAGAACAAAAACAAGACAAGACAGAGCTGAAAAACCAAAATAGGAAAGGGACACAAAAAATAAAGTGTGATCCACAGTGTCAAATGCAGCCAACAGATCAACTAAAATAAGAAGATAAGAATGTTTAGTATAGCAAGCAGAAAGAAGGGAATCACAAACTGAAAGAAGAACAGTTTCTGTAAAATGAAGAGGACAGAAACCTGGCTGGCAACAAGGAAAGATAGCATTTTCTGAAACAAAAACAGAGACATGAGAATAAACAAGATGTTCAATCAACTTAGAAATGAAAGGAAGGAGTGAATTAGGACAAAAATATACCAGTTCGGAATGGTTTAGCTAAGTATTTTTCAGAATAGGAAGAATTGTAGAACACTTAAAAGAAGAAGGAAAAGTAGATGTAAGAAATGATATATTAAAAAGAGCAGAGAAATAAGAAGTCAGCGAAGGATAGACTGAAGTGAAGAAGGAATTGTATCGGAGGGAGAAGCAGTAGGATGAGCACAAGGTAAAATAGACAAAGTATCAGAGTAAGTGATAGGTACAAATGACAAAATCATTGAGATAGGAGAAGAAACTAAGGAAGAAGAGGATGAAGAAGGAGAAGAGGATGGGACAATAGCCTCTCGAAGAGTGGTTACTTTCAAAGAAAAATATGAAGCAAAATCTGAGGCAGTTAACGTAGAGTTAAGAGAGCAATCAGACAGGGGAAGAGAAAGAAGACTCAACATTGACTGGAACAAATGCTGAGGATGAGCAGATTGAGCACATAAAAGATCAGAATAGTCAGAACGTTTGGCTACGAGAAGAGCCTCATTGTATAGTGCGTGATAGGAAGGAAACAAAGAAATATCTGAATCAAATTAAGCTTTACACCAGCTTCTTTAAAGACGTTGAAGGGCACAATGCATAGAGCATAGATAAGGAATAAGCCATGGCTGAGGAGGCTTCTGAGATGGGGCGAAAGAAGAAACTGGATAAAGAAAATCAAAAGAAGAGGAGAGCAATGAAGAGCAAATTCTTTAATGACGATCGAAAACAAAATGCCGGGCACAACGCGGAGCCAGATCGAGGCTGAGCTTCGTCACATTGCCTAGCAACGCCTTTCAATTTACATCCTCGACATCCACTGACAGGTGGAAGGAGCCGGCCAGTCGAAGGCCAGTATAAGGCCCTGTTTGCCCCTGTTTGCCACAGGAGGCCAGGTGCCCTGCCCCCAGCCCCCTTCTGTAACTCTTAACACCTGTTTGAACAAAGAAATGACTCTCCAGAGCATTACGGATGATTGCACAGAATTTTGACCCTGCGATGCCTCGAGCCCATAGATGTGATGTCCTCCAACCCCAAGAGCCATCCCGCAATCATATGTACTCAGTGGGGGTCATTCCGACCCTGGCAGTAGGGGGTTAACCCCCTACCGCCCTATTACGAGGTCCCTTAGCGTGTATCACGGGTGCTAATAGCACCATGGCTACATCCAAACTCGGAATGACCCCCAGTATGTTGCCTCCTGCCTAGACTTTTGGCGCCAACACATTTTTACCTGCCCATATCTTTGAAAATTGAGTTGTTTTTAACTTGTGCGAAAAAGCCTGTGTGTCACCCTAATCACATGCTTTCTCTACGATGCTGTGACCACACATTGCACTTGCCACTTTCAACTGCCCTGTGCCATTGCATTTCCTGAATCCAATCTCTGTTCACGCCCGTGAATCATTACTGCTGCATTATATCCCCACGTGTTCCCAGTAATCCAGCCTATCATTGTAATTGTTGTATATGACCCGTTACTGTACCTGCCTTGAGCATTCTGAACCAAGCCACCCCTTTTATTGCGTCCCTCCAGCTGCAAACTGCACCAAGCCTAGTGTTCCTCAAACTTGTATTTGCACTCGAACCTTGTGTACTCACATTTACTTTGGGACATCCTGATCCAGCCTACTTCCATAATCAATCATTGCTAGTAGTGTATTACACCAACCCCAGAGCACATCTGAACTATCCTAGCACAGAAATTGCATGGATTTACCCAACAAGTCAGCCAAAATAATAAGCGCCCTATCCTTACCCAATGTTCATTCGAATCAGCCTATCAAAGTAACTGTATAAGGGGATATTTACCTAGCAGTGTATTGTGCTTACCTTATGCACAGTTGAAATCAGCCTCAGAAACTGAATAAAGGGATATTTACCTAAAAGTGTACTGTATTCACCTTATGCACATTTGAATCAGCCTATCAAAGTAACTGTATGCATGTACCTAATATGTCTGCCTTATTGACTGAAGCTACCTAGCAGTGTACTGTACTTACCCAGCATACTTTGAACCCACCTTTCTTTGGAAATGTATGAATGCACCCACCAGTCTAACACAACATCTGATCTTAGCCTACAGTGAACTTCACTCCCCCGCAGACACTGCCCAAAATATATGTGCTAGGCATCTATACAATCCTACAAAGGACCATCCGTGACCTAATTTGCATGTCTAGTCATACTAATCCACGCACCTTACTAACTCCTAACATAGTAGCACCACCACCCAAAAACATGACTCTCGCTTTCCTTTCCATGCCCAACACCCACAGCCAAAATCTTCCCTTGACTGTCAGACCTGGCAGCACTACCTACAGAAACCTTTGACTTTGCGCAAGGTTCCTCAAACTGTTTGATCCCCTCGCTCGGGTCCCGTCCCCCACCAAAATAGGAAACATCAGGAATCCATGCCCACAAACCAAACCCACCAACCTTCACCACAACACCGCCTACCCTTCCAACACCCTATTACCTAAGAACCTTCAACAGAACAAACATGCTAATGCTCCGTCTACGCACACCCTCAATAATCAGGTACCACTAAAAACACCTACCGGACTAATAAGCCTAACATCAGAGGTGCCCTAATAAATGCTTCCTCCTCAGTAGCACAAGCTACAGAAATAGTGTATTTCCTACAACAACAATAAAGTGGACTTCCTAGCCATCACTGAGTCCTGGCTCCACACTGCAGCAGGTCCTGCCCTCATGCTAGCAATCCCCCCTGAGGACTACACACTATTTAGAGTGGACAGAACCAAGACCCAAGGTGGAAGCCTCACCATAATAGCAACAACTAGTCTAGCCATGAGACTCACCCAAACACACAACTATGATTCGTGTGAATCCCTCAGCCAAATTACCTATCACTGATACCCAAACTATCCACCTTCTGTACAGACCCCCAAGGCCCCTGGGGCCTTCTGAGGAGGGCCTAACCACCATCCTCTCCTATAACTTAAAAAACACATCCCAGTGACCTCAACCTGGGGTCCAGTACCCCAAAGACCAACACACCACACAAATTGCTGGCTCCATGGCAGAACTAGGGTTCAAATAAAAAGTGACTCTACCCACCCACACTTCTCTCTTGAGGCTATATCACCCACTCCACCTAACAATTCTCTAGCCCCGCCATCCCCACTAGGAACAAAAGAAATATTACAGCCAAAAAACGTGTTCCCCTCATCCTACCAACCCTGAACTCACGACCAGACTCCACTGATCCTCTCACCATGGTCGATGAGTATAACAAAATAATGACTTCAGCCCTAGATTCCATAGCTCCGCTCAAACTCAGAAAGAGCAAACCTAAAAAGCACTTGAATACTTGGTTTTCACCACACCTGAAATCTCTCAGACTTGAAAAACAAAAAAGTGAACAGATATGGAGACAATCTCCTACAGATGACTGCAAAACCAACCTCAACAAATTAACCTCCCTTTAAAAGAAAGAAATTATACTAGCTAAACAAGACTCCTACAATCAAAGAATCTCCAAAGTGAACTCAAGTATAAAAGAACTGTTCACTATCCTTAAAGAACTTGAAACTCCCATCCCAGTTCCACACTCATGCGTGAAGGATAACATTTTGGTGCACCAGCATTCAAAATGCCCTCTCCATCAAAGTAACTGTCCTCCAAGTCAAGATTGCCAACAAAAAAGAAATCCTCCACTACTTAACCCCTGTAGCCAGCACATCTTTACCTACCCCTAAACCTTAAACAACAAAAAAACACTCCACTTTAGTTTCTCTAAAGTAAGCATCCTAGCGGTCCAAAAAATCATATTCACACTCAAACTACTGAACTGCCAAGGTGACCCATGCCCAGCCCAAATCATAAAGGATGCAGCCAGAGATGTATCACCATTTATCTCAAAGCTCATTAACTCCTCCTTCTCCACTGGTACCATCCCCAGCAACCTCAAAGTGTATTGGGTTCTCCCATTACTCAAAAAGCAAACACTAGACCCATCCATACCCACTAACTACAGACCCATTACCACAGTCCCCTTCCTTCTTAACATTCTTGACAAGGTAGTTTACCTCCAAATACAACAATACCTAGAACAAAACCACCTCTTAAGTGTCCGACAATCTGGTGTCAGACCCCAACACAGGACTGAGACAGTGTTAATTGACCTTAAGGCACAAATGGACTCACTTAGAGACAATAACAAAGCGGCACTACTACTACTCCTCGACCTATCAGCAGTGTTTGATTTAGTAGACCATAAAATCCTCTGTAATCATCTGGACTTGATTGTTCATTTCTCGCAAGAAGCAATAGGATGGATACAATCATTCCTAAACAACAGGACCATGCCGACCCCATGCCCATTACCTGCGCAGTACCCCAAGGATCATGTGGCTCCCCCACCCTACACAACATATTCACAAAGCCCCTTTTCGATGATCTTGATGCTCTTGATATCACGTACACCAATTATGCCGATGATCCCCAGATTCTCATACCGTTGATGGGAGATTACAACAAGGATTTGGCCTTGGTGAACAGAGTGTATCTCATCATCTAGGCATGGATGGACTCCCACAGCCTATGCCTAAATGATGACAAGACAGAACTCATAATCTTCGGCACTACCTCCACAATCAACAAACTTGGCCATAACTACTCCAACTTTATCATAGATGGTAACACCATCAAAGTAGCCAAAGAAGTCAAAACTTAAGGCTTCCACCTAGACAATACTCTCACAATCAACAAACAGGTCAACTCCATGCCTCCTCTACCTTCTACACATGCAAATTAATCAGAGCAGCCAAACCCTTCCTCTCCTCTAACAGCTGCGACACCCTGGCAAGAGACTTCATTTTGTCAAAACTGGATTATTGTAACACCTATATCTAGGGAGCAACAACTATAACACCAACAAAATCCAGTTTCTACAAAATAATGCTCTTAGAGCAGCACTGAGTATCCCTAAAAAAGATCATATCTCTGACATAAGAAGAGCTAAAAACTGGCTCACCACAAAAGACAAAGGGGGTCATTACAAGTAGGGCGCAAAGGGATACCGGGCACCGGTAATGACACCGATGCCGGTAATCCCTTTGTGCCCTACTACGAGTTCCCTTTGCGGGTTCTTCCTTAACGCCTGCTTTTAGCAGGCGCTAAGGACGGGACCCGCAAAGGGACACCGGGGTCAATAACGGTACTGTAAATTACGGTACCATTATTGCCGCGTTCTCCCTTCCCAATGAGCCCTATGTGGGCTCAAATGGGAATGGGAATGGGAATGGCCCTGGTGAATGGGGAATTACCGGTCCCTCTGACCTCGGAATGGACCGGTAATTACTCCATTCACCAGGCCGGAGTCGGAACGATTTTGGAGGCAGCCATGCCGCAAATAGCGGCATGGTTACCTCCAAAGTTGGAATGAGGGCCAAAATGGCACCTACAGTAGCATCACTCACTCATAAATGTCTCAACAACGCTGCCCCTCAATACCTCATCAACAGATTCCAGAGACAGTCCTCCAACCGCCCCACTAGAACTGCCAATTCCAATCTCCTGATGGTGCCTAGATTCAAACGTGTCAAAACTGGAGGAATTTGTTTCCTGGTAAAAGACGCACAACACTGGTACTCTCTTCCTCCTGCCCTAAGGGTAGATCAGTCATACCCACACTTTAGGCACAACCTCCTCCACCAAATCAAGGAAAATGATTGCTAACACTCTGCCTTCCTTTAGCTACGACACCCTTCCTTGTCCATTCCCTCTCTGACATCCTTCTGTTTGTATATAATCTGTATATATTTGTATATGACTGCACATCAATGTAACCAAAGCTGAACATTTTCTTGTTGCCTCTTGCGCCCTGATACCCTCGGGTCTGGCACGCATTATAAATAATAAAATAAACAAACAAACAAGCAAGAGCCGCCTCATCAGCAGATAAAGCAGCAAACAACGAATGGGGGGGACTAGAGAAACAAGATTAATAATAAAGGGAAGTATTAAAAGCAGCAAGTTCCTGACGAAAGAAAGTAGGACTGTCAGAACCAGGCAATTTAGCCGAAGATGGAGAAGGAAAAAAGAAAAAAGATAAAAGATGATGGTCAGATGAATAGATAGATTGGGCCGAAACAGAAGAAGTTGATAGTAATGATTCAAATATAAGATCCTGATATTACCCGGATACATGAGACAGAGGAGTAAGGAGTGTAGAGAGATAGTAGGATACAAGAATAGGAAGAAATGGGAGAGAAGAGTGAGTAGTCGCAAGATGTAAGGAACAAGTTACTTACCTGTAACTGATGTTCTCCAGTATGGGTCTGGCATGGATTCACAGGTTCATGAATATTCCCATCATCAGGACGGTAATCCTCGGTTAAAGAAAAAACTGTTTCACTTTCACTTACAAACTGTCTTTCTCCAATATACCAATCACTGAGCTCTGGGTCATACTGCCCCCAGCCAATGACTGCCCCCACCCGAAGCCTCTCCTCTGGCAGCCATCTTCAGCTCTGTTAACACATAAAAAGGCAGTATTTATGTATTTATTTATAAATTTAAATTCTTGATAACGTGCCAAATCGCCCGCAGGCCTCACAGCGCATGACCAAGAAGAGCCGCAGAGGTGTATGAGGGAGGGTTTGCATGTGAATCAATGTCAGACCCATGCTGGAGACCAACAGTTACAGGTAAGTAACTTGTTCCTCTTCTAGCATGGGGTCAGACATGGATTAAAATGCTCATGAATAAAGTATACATAGCAGTACATACATATAAAACCACGGGAGGTGGCAAGGTTCAATAGAAGCAATTACTCAAGCCCCCGGAACAGGCTCACCTTCAAGCAAACAGGTTGCGTAGCACTGCTTGGCCGACCCGGGACTCCTCTCTGGAATCCCTGTCGATGCAGTAGAATCTTGTGAAGGTGTCCATAGACCTCCACATAGCAGCTCTACAGATGTCCAGTAGGGACACACCAGACACGAATGCCGTTGTTGCAGTGATCGCTCTGGTGGAATGGGCTCTCAGACGTTTTGCAATGGAATCAAGCAGGACTTCAAATAGTTCACTGAGAATCCCGGAACAGCCAGCAGCCAGACGGTCCTATCCTGCTGTTTGAGGGTGATTTCCCTTGACCTGGCCCAAATGAGCCATTTGTCGAGATACAGGTATACATGTATTCCCTGTAGACCTAAATGGGCCTCCACTGATGCCAGGAACTTTGTAAATACCATGGGAGCCGACTTCCGTCCGAAGGGGAGGGCCTTGAATTGGTTGTGCTTTCCCTGTACGACAAAGTGCAGGAACTTCCGATACTCGTGATTGGGGACGTGGAAGTAAGTGTCCTCTAGATCCAGTGACATAAGGAAATCCCCTTTCTCCAGTTGGCCCAGAGCATGCTGAAACATGACCATCCTGAATTTTTGGACTTCAGGAACTTGTTTAGATGCCACAGGTTGAGAATGGGCCTCCAGCCCACAGTTTCGTTTTTTACTAAGTATCTGGACTAGACTCCGGAGCCATGGAGTCACTTTGGAACCAGCTCTATCACCCCTTTTCTTCTGATGGATCTCCAGAGTGTGTCTGTGGGCAAAAGCGTCCAGCACCCATCATTCGGTGGAGATCTTCTCCCACTCGCTGACGAAGCCTACCAGCTGGCCTCCCACCTGGGTGCATGGGTGTAGGCCCGACATACTGGCTGGTTCAATCCTGCTTCGGGGACTGCGTGCCACCTTGGGAATGAGGACAATGGCGGCCACCTCTGAATACCTTTGAATGACCTCTATAGGCCTCCTGGATTGTGGAACGGGAGTGTTGGCGGTGTGATAATGATCCTCCACCAAAACCCTTCGACGATCCTCTGGATTTGCCTCCTGAGGCACAAAAGTAAGGCTGATGCTGCTGAAGCATGCCTACGGCCTGGGCCGTCTCTGTGTCATTCTGATAGCCTGCAACGACTCGTCGGCGGCCACCCAAAGAGATTGTCCCCATCGAAAGGCATGTCCATGACCCTCGTCTGCACTTTCTGCTCAAAATTGGTGGCTTTCAACCAGCCACAACGATGAAGGCAGGCACCATTCCCTATCGGTCAGATCCTGTGTCTATGATCTCCAGGGATACATTGATGGCACTGTCCACTGCCACCTCGCCCTCCTGAAGAATTTCCAGCACCTCAACCCGTTTGTCGTGGTGGAGAAATTCCAGCATCGGGGCCATCTTGTACCACAGCACCCTGTTGTACCTGGCCAGGATAGCGAGAGCATTCGCTACCTTGACAGTCATCGCCGCCGAGTAGATCACCTTTCTACCCATGGTGTCCAACTTCTTCCCCTCTCTGTCCGGGGGAACGGAGGCCGAAGATGATGGACTACTGAGTTTGGGGAGGTCTGCAAAAACCCGCACCAAGTATTTCTTTTCCAGGCTATCTCTTTTCGCCGAAGCTGAGGCGGGATTCTTCATCAGTTCCAGGCTGTCATCCCAACCATCGTCCAGGAGAGGCATTGCCAGAATTGTCTTCCTCTTTGCCTCCTGGCACCGGTAGAGGAAACCTTCCTTCTTCGTCTATTCTGGCATCAGCTGGAAGAGCTCTGACATGCGGGCGACCATGTAGTGGAACGATCCCACTTCATCCGGTGGAGAAGCTTTTGGCGGTGGTGAGACGTCACTGTCATCGTCTGTGTCCATCATCGCTGTGTGTGTCTCCATATCCCTAGGGGGGAGGGCATGTTCAGCGGTTGTTGAGGAGGCAAGGGATGCTGTTTCCTCTTCTTTGCCGGTGGGGGGGCCTGGTACCACCAGGCCCGGTGCCTGGGGTGGCTTCGGCATCCTCCTCTGGATCTCCAACACCATCCTGTGGAGAGATGACAGGATGTTCAGCTATACGTCTCTGGAAGGTGGAGGGGGAATAGGCCTGCTGGACCCGGCGCCTACGTCGTCATCGGCGGCCACTCTGCGGTCGTCATCCCCCTCAACAAGTCCACCGTCGTCATCCTCGTCAGCATTTTCGCCATCATCGTCGTCATTCCCCACAACCTCAGGACCGTGTGAATGATCACAATGTCCTCTTCGTCCGAAGAAGAAATTTCTGTTCCTTGGAGTGTGGTAGAGGCCACCACTGCCGCCCCTTTTTTGCATCCTGAGGGGTCAAATCTGGTCTCAGGACTGGCATCTTTTTCTCTGGTGTTTTCTCCAGAAGCTTGACCAGAGCCTCCCGCCTGGGAGGAAGGGCCACTCTGGGAGTTGTCGGGGTCCCCTGGACCGGGTCAACCCATTTCGCCTTCTTGAGGACGGCCACCACCAGATTGATCATTGAGGATGACTTCTCCTGCAAGTTCTGGGCTTTCAAGGGTAGGTCAGAAACCTTACCGGTGCCTTGGTCTTCTACGGTTTCTCCCACAGTTTTCCCGGGTTAGCTGATTTTCTCTTTGAGGAGGAGCTGAAGAGACTTGCAATGGAGTCAGACGGTGAAGATCAGCATGCATGCTCGTCGTGGGACAGCTTGCGTGGCGACCCCGATGGAAACCGACTCGCTGTGCTTGGCCTTGTCTTGGACCCCATGGAGGGGGCACCCTCAAAGAACTTAGAAGACTGCTCCTCGGACCGGCTGGTCCTGGGTGAGGCATGACCCTGCTTGCAACACGGGGTAGAGGCCTTGGCATTGAGCCACGCCGCCAATCTACTGTGCCGATCCTTGACGGTGTGTTTGGTGAATCCCAGGCACATTTTGCAAACTGCTTCCTTATGATCTAGATGGAGACAGTAGAGGCATTGGCAGTGTTTGTCTTCCACAAATACATTCCGCAATCTGCAGCTGGAGCAGAGCTTAAAGAGAGAACCTCTGTCCTTCTTCTCCTGCGAGATGGTCCAGCATGCAGTGTGGGCCCGGTTACCTTCTGGAATCTTTGATGAAAACTCAAATATTCTTGCCTTTAAGAGGCAAGGAAAGACGCCGACAAACGGACCCCCGCTTGCCAGTCAAAGGAATGAAAGAGTGCACTAAAATTTGTATTTTTTTTTACGAAAAAGCGTGAAAACGTAGAAAAGTTCATGGAGCAAAACACGAGGACTCCCAACACTTGAACATGTGGTAAAAATTTTAAGATAGCTTCCAGAGTAGGGGCTGTCATTGGCCGGGGGCACTATGACCCAGAGCTCAGTGATTGGTTTATAGGAGAAAGACAGTTTGTAAGTGAACGTGAAACAGTTTTTTTTTCTTTTTACCAAGGAGTCCCGGCCTGACGATGTGGAATATTCATGAGCATGTGCATCCATGCCAGATCCCCAGGCTGGAGAAATTGAAATCACCCAGAAGCAAAAACGGAGTCGGACATGGTAAAATGGCAGATTGTAAAGCATCATTGTCATTGCAAAATGTCACAGGGCTCGAAGGACGATAGACAAGTAAAAAAGAGTAGGGTCGAGAAAAAGTATTCAGTAAATATTTAAAAGAAAGGAAAGTCAGAAGAAACAAAGAAGTATGACTCGAAGAAAACAACAAACAGAAAAGAATACCAATTCCTCTCCCTCTGCCAACGGCACAAGAAGTGCGCAGAAATGAAGAAGCAGGAATAGAAAGAGAAGTGGGAATAGCTGTGTTAACTGATGTAATCCAGGTTTCAGTAATACAGAGAAAGTGCAGTTTTAAGCTAAGGAAAATATCCAGGACTGAGAGAGATTTATTACTAAGTAAACACATGTTCCACAGGGCCAAATTGACAGAAGACAGATGAGAAGAGCATACGATGATATTTGAATAATTGCATTGTGAGGTGTGAGATGCAGTGCCATGAGTGGTTGAATAAGTTGGAATTGGAAAAACCATATTAGTAGTATGTATAATAGCATAAACTGATGAGAGGAGCAGAATAGTAGTGAATAGTATGATGGAAATTAAGTGAAGGCCAGCAAGAGAGTGAACTGGGCGTGTCGTCTTAGAGGAAGTCAAGAAAAGTCTGAAAAGTTGGGTCAGATCTAAGTGGTGACAGTAACCCAAAATCATGGGAGTACTAAGGAGGGAGAATAAAATGACTGCACAGTATGGTCATCTGTGGACAGCTGCAGACAGCAGCAATCCAACTTTACCCAAACTTCGCCCTGGGCTTTGCCCAGGACCTGATGTAGTAGTAGTCAGAGTCCGGTGGGCGGGCCAAGAGGCATGTTCTTTCACTGTGTGCAGAGCATGATGAAAAATCACTCCAAGCAGGTAGCCGGCAGCCAGGCAGAGCAAATGGGTAGGCAATAGCCAACTCCACGTAGGGAGCAGCAGATTGTAACTTCACCTGTCTTCAGAACCAGGCTCACAGGTAGATCATACACGCTGGCAATGGCAGGCTCCAATACAAAGAGCTGCATGACCACGGTGCTGCTGAAGGCCGCAGACAGCAGCAATCCAACTTTGCACCAACTTCGCCCTTTGTATTCAGGCAGCCATGGTCTGGGGTGAGCGGGTGAAGAGATTGGCTATCATTGTTTGGCTTAGCAGCTCACAGGGGTTGGTAATGAAACTCATTATAACATTTTTGTTCCAGTGGATAGATTAGTGTTGCAGCTGTGAAGGACACATTTTACTGAGAACAAGGCGTAGGTCCAGGCATTTCCAAGGCAGGGAAATAGGTTGGGGTTATACTGCCCCTATTGCAAATAGATGACACCATTGAAACTTCAGCAGACACACTGAATAGAGCAAATACATCTAACAAATGAATCCCCAAGAGCAGTGATTCTGCTGAGTTTTTCGCAACGCCACCTGGTCCAAAGAGAGATTGGGAAGGCCTCATGCTAGGAAAGCAACATGTTTCAAGAAGGAAGTGGCAAGAGGTGTAGCCAAAAGGTACAACTTCAAGGTTGAAAGAGCTGTTCAGGGTTGCCAAGTTTTCTGGTCTCTTGAGAAAGTCCACTTAATTTCCACAGGGTGTTTACTTCACTATTCACTTTCACTCCATGGTTGGGTCCTGTCGGGAGTATGCACATAACGAGCTGGCCAAAGTTGTGTAGACCAATAAGCACGATCCATTGTTGCAACAAGTTACCTGAGTGTAAATTGACCAATCAGAACAAGTATTTTCTGCTGACTGCACAGTTAGGTCATTTGCGGGTGGCGTTGTACTAATGTTGTCACAGATACGTTATTGAACAGTGGTGTAGTAAAATATAGGTCATGTTTAGATATTTGTATAGAGGCTAACCAAAAAAGAAATGTGGGGTTGAAGTGTATTTGATAAATGTTGTACATGTAGATTTCATGGTTTTCTGCTATAAAACGTGTAACTCAAATGGGCGTGTCACAAGTGTTTTCAGTGTTCCAGTACTACTGAGCTGGCTGAACCTCCCAGAGGTATTCGCTTGTAAAATCAATTATATTTCATGCAAAGAGTGTACTCTTCTTTGGCCCCTTGGATTGTTTTTTATTGATCATTATGTGTGCCTAGCTTTCACGAGCACAGAAGTAGGGGAAGGAGGGTATAATATGGACACCCCACATAGATAGTGGAGTAGCAGGGAAGCATATGCATCATGTGTGGGCATAGGGTGGCCGCAGCAAGAACCCTGAAAGAGGTTTCTAATTGTGGTCCTGCCTGCAAGGAGAGCATAGTTGAAGAACTTGTTCCTACCCAACAAGTCAAGGGTGCAGCTGTGGAGAAAGGGGGTTACTGTCAGGAAGAGTCTCTGGGTAGGACCAGCCTGTAGAGTTGCCACAATGCTAAGTGGACTAACCTCATGAGGAGGACAAGAGGCAGGCAATGGAAGATGTGAGAAGATGTTGCTATTCCTCCTGCTGTCTCAGAAGGAAAGCAAGGAGGAGAAACAGGAATAGATGACAATCCTCCCACAGAGGATCCTTGGTTTGGGACTAATTTGCTCTGGCACCAGAAAAGATCATCAGGAAAGATGAGCCTAAGGTCTTCTGCATCATTGAGGGCTGTGAGAAATTGGTAAAGCAGGTGCAACAGCCAAGCATCAAGGTGGGGCATGCCCTATGGAGAAGGATTATATCCATCTATGCGCACCAGTGGCACAGGTTATAGTACCAGGTGCACCTGTCTATATAGGCTAGTGGCCACGTAGCCACCACCATTGCACCTTCTAGTGGAGATGAGGATGAGGAGGGTTCTAGCATATCTCAGTGCACGGGGGCATCACAGTAGCAACATGTGGCATGCTAGGGCCACACATCTGTACCTGTCCAGCCTGCCCAATCAGAGTCAGTGGCACCAGCAACCATCAACAGCGGAAGGACCTTTATACTCATGCAACCCCCACAATTGTATGCATATTTAGGAAGGACATCTTGAATGAGATCCTTCAACCTTTATTGTGGGATGTGAAATATCACTGGGGAGTTGAACCATAGGGCATTGTAGAGAGGGTTTAGAATGAGGCAGTCCTGAGGGAGGAGCTGGTCCCCCAAGGGGAATCTCCCACATGTTGGCAGAAAAGCAGTCTTGGGGAAAGCTGTAGACCTTTATGAAAACCCTAGTGAACATAGTGGAAGATCGTGAGAGCTTGAGAACTTTAGAAGGCACTGTACCATTTGAAGGAGCCTCCTAGTTATAAGGGGTGGCTTTGCCCTTTAGAAAACAAAGACCCTTAGTTGGTGTATTTGCCCTGTTGAAATACCAGAAAATCTGAAGGGGTGGCTGTTTCCGTGTGTTTCCGTGTGTCAGATTGAAATAAGTACTAATTAGCCTATCTAGGACGAATTTACCTATACTTTACTTTGTTCATCTGAATTTGTGTGAATTGTGTTTTTTCTCACATTGTGCATTTAAATTGCATTACTGAGTTTGGGACACATTGAGCAATGAGCAAGCACTCGTATTTAGATTGCTGTGTGAGAGCTGTGTGCGAGTTACCTAACGGGAACTACAGTTCCCAGAAGCACTTTCTGCCTATTTCCAGAAACGTCAGGCGCTTCTGCGCTGGCGCTTCTGGGGCAAGCCAGTCTGCACCGGTCCTCGCCGAGCCCGTCGCCCTCTGCCAGAAACTCTGCATCCACCAGGGTTCGGGACATCAAGCCCTAAACCACGGTAAGAATGGGTTTTGCTAAAATAAATGCACTTCTTTCTAACCTACAAGAACTGCAAAAATCAGAAGCTATACATGCACACCTGCTAGAGATCCTTGATAGCAAGTTAGCTAGCACTGATAAGGACTCCACTAATGATCCCAATCCGACCTCACCGAATACCCGGACCTCTACTGTTAATGTTCATACTAAACATTTCACAAAAATAAAGACCAAAGCGCAAAATATACACAATCTTAATGCAAAAACTCTGACTGCCCCCAATCCGAATGAACTTAAAGTATGCCTATTGAATACACGTTCTCTTAACAACCATGCTCAATGTGTCCATGATCTGATACTTTCAGACAACATAGACATTATGTACATTACTGAGACATGGCTACAGGACCCCATAGGTCCCATATGCTCCATAGCAGTCCCCACAGGTTATAAAATACACTATACTAACAGAGAGAGTGGGAAAGGGGGCGGGGTAGCCATCATATCACGAGACTCGATACCTGTGTTCCCCACGACATCAACATGTTTGGGCTGTGAAACTTTACACCTTAAACATAGTCCCACAGATAATAATTGTATCAACTTCCTACTTATTTACAGACCTCCCTCACTCGACTCGGAGTTCAATGATGAACTCATACACCACGCCAACTCATTAATAGGACAGAATAAATCCACAATTATTCTTGGAGACTTGAATCGATGGCGCGGCGATGCCAAAGACAAAGAAGCAATACATCTTGAAAAAAATCTTCAAAAAATCAATTTCAATGTATTGAATCACGACCCTACCATGGCCAATGGCCATCAATTGGATTGGGTCATTACCAATAATATCGAAATAAATAATGTCATCACTACCCCATGCATATGGACTGATCACTACAAGGTAGTTTTCAAGCTCCTAATTCCGCAGTTAGCAAAAAAACCTGCTAATAATGCTAAGAAAGTACACTCAAGAAATTTCAAAAATATCGAAAGTGCAGACCTACAATCCTGCGTCAACAGTATTCTGGCTGACATCAAGGAAACGGACTCCTGTGACACCATTATAAGCAAATATGACCATCAGATACTAAATCTGATAAATCTTAAAGCACCCAATCGTGCAAAGACAGTCAGGCCTAATTCCAACCATCAAAAATGGTATACCCCAGTACTAAGCAACCGAAAAAAGGAGAAAAAACTTAGAGAAACACAATGGCAAAAAAACCCAACTAACGATAACAAGATCAGTTGGAAGGCACTAGAAAAATCATATTAGAACAGCATTATCGAAGCTAAAAAGAACTACCTCAATAATCAAATTGAAGCATCATCGAGTTCTACCAGCAAACTCTTTGACATATTAAAATCTATCGACAAACCTCAGGCTCTGGCTCCCAATTTCAACCCTTCCCAACAGGAATGTGAAAGCACCCAGATAGCTCTTGCCAATAAAATCATCAAGGCTAGAGAACGAATTGCATCTGCCGTCGAGACTAAGCCCCAACCTAACACCTCAGTAAAACCAACAACTGACAAGGGGAAAGAGAAATTCCAATTCCAGCAAATATCTATCGATACCATGAAGAAAACACTGGCTTCAATGAAACCATTGTCATGTGCGGAAAATAAGCTTCCTCCCAAAATAATACTTGAACACTCGGACATTTTTGCTCCTTTATTCACGAAAATTGTAAACTCATCTTTCCGAGATAAAATAGTGCCGGAAAATATAAAAAAAGTCACCATTACTCCTTTAGTAATAAAAAACTACTTAGACCAACGCGACCCTAATAATTTGAGGCCTATTACGAATTGCAATTTCACCCTTAAAATCATGGACAAAGTCGCTACAGCACAATTACAGGAATTTGTTGATAAAAACGAGTTACTACAACACAACAATCCGGTTTTAGAGCTGCACACAGCACTGAGACAGCAATGCTAGACCTCCAAACAAAAATGCTGGAAATCATGGACAAGGGCAAAACTGCCTTACTAGTGCTTTTAGACCTAAGTGCCGCGTTCGATCTGTTAGACCACCGACTTTTACAACAAGCACTAGCCAAAACTGCAAACTGTTCCAATGAAGCCATAAGCTGGCTCACCTCATTTCTTGAGAATAGAAGATCACGTGTTCATTGGGGAGACAAATTCTCAACCGAACATAACATCTCGTGCCGAGTTCCTCAGGGAGCTAGCCTGTCACCATTGCTATTTAATATCTACATTCGCCTTTTGTGTGAATTATTAGAGCAACTCCAAGTGTTTTTCACTAACTACGCTGACGATACTCAGCTAGTTATGGAACTGAGTGGTGATTATGCCAAGGACAGTATCACACTGAACATCCTATACAAGAACATCGAAGTGTGGATGAACAACAACTGGATGTGTCTGAATAGCAATAAAACTGAGTTGATGGTATTTGGATCCTCTCAGGCGCGTGCCAAACTGACATCCGACTACAAGGCATTTCAAATTAAAGAATCCCACATCGAAGTAGCTGATAAGGTCAAAACACTTGGTATGACTCTCGAAGCTTCACTCAACGCTGATCCTTAAGCTTTGTACGTCACCAAGACCTGCAATTACTACATTAGATTAACCAAGGCAATTAGACCTCTTCTTAATGAAAAGAATTGTGCCACCATTGCCAGAGCTACCATCCTATCACGTTTGGACTATGGTAACGCACTCCTTGCTGGCACCAGCAAGCAAAACCTACATAAGTACCAACTGATTCAAAATCAGGCGATAAGAATCATCAAACAAACATCCAGGAGAGATCGCATTAGCGATTTCAGACGTGACCTACACTGGTTAAAAATGGAAGATCGTGTACAATTCAAGTCCCTGTGTCTAACCCACAAATGCCTTTATGGAAAAGCACCCGCCTACCTTAAGACTAAACTTACACCTTACATCCCGACCAGAACATTAAGATCCGAAGCTAAGGGCTTGATAACAACTACTAAATTCAAAAAAGATCTAGGTCTAGGAAGAGCTTTCCCTACCCGCGCGGCAACCCTCTGGAACAATCTTCCGACATGTCTCAGACTGGAAACTAATCTCCATGTTTTCCGCAAAAAACTTAAAACTCTGCTCTTCAAGTAATCACTGATTAGAACCCTCGCCACCTACTGCTAACTTCCTTATGTGTCAACCTGTCACGTCCAATGTACTATCCTCTTTTGTGTCTCTGTCTCCTCGTATGCGCCCCGATGCTTGCGAGCTGTCGGCGCTCTACAAATAA
The DNA here is from genome assembly GCF_040938575.1 of Ambystoma mexicanum. Taxonomy (NCBI): domain Eukaryota; kingdom Metazoa; phylum Chordata; class Amphibia; order Caudata; family Ambystomatidae; genus Ambystoma; species Ambystoma mexicanum. Next base: position 388,242,676 of record NC_090932.1, read on the forward strand.
ACAAATAAAAATAAAAAAAAATGTGCCCTGTGAAAATACCTGACTTCCTTAGGGGGTGGCTGTGCTCTTTGAAAATACCAGAGAACCTCAAGGGGTGACCGTGCGTTGTGAACATTCCTGAGCACCTATGAAGGTGGATGCACCCTGTACAAATACTCTGTGCATTACAGGGTGCTGTGTCTTTTGAAAATACTGCATGACCTTAAGGGTTGGCTGCACCTTGTGATAAAATTAAGAACCTTAGTGAGTGGCTGTGAATTGTGAAAAAGTTGAAGAACATCAGCTAGTGGCTGTGCCCTGTGGGAGAACATTAACATGTTTGACAATTGTTTGATCATGTTTCAAAAACATTACCTGCAGTATAGTTAATGCAATTAAAGGTGTAAGGTAACAACTGGCGGAGCCTCCCATTCACAGTCACTGCAAGATGTTTCCATTTCCCACACACACAAGACAACCTGTTGCCACTTTTCAGCGTATGACATTCACTATGTAAGAAACCATTGTTATCAGCATCCATGCTTTGGTTAGGTAGGTTTTGTTTGATACCTTTCTCCAGTAAAATGCGTGGTCATGTTCATAAATGCTGATTGTTCCACTTGCAGAACTACCAGGCTTCTCCTGTGGTTAGAGAAAATAAATGTGGCTGTTATAACATCTCTCTTGGAGTGCACATTCATGAGGATGCAGCTTAGCATTTCTGCAGTAACTTTCACAAGTGCCACTGACAGGGGTGAAGTCCTAAAAATTAAAGTGGGGAGACACCTAAACAAACGCAATGGGATGTGAAGCATACCAAGATGAAATATGCACCTTTCATTAAATTGGCTTTGCATAACCACCTACATTGCAAATGGCGAATGGCATTTGTCTTTCATGAAATTAACACACACACAAAACCAAGAGAGGTTATATTCTTCAAATAGTGTTTTTGAAAACTTCAAAAGGTGAGCATGTTTTAAACTCCAAGAACCAATACAAATGTTTTCACTGGTACTTGCACTACTGAAATGAGACATTTCAACTTTAGTTATTTGTTATTTTGATCAGTTTATATAGTGCAGTGGTGAAGTGTTCAGCCTGCAAACCTGACAACTGTGGTTCGATCCCCAAGGTTGGCTTTAATTCATAAATTCACAGAGGACATTTAATGTTTCTTATTTTAGCTGGGGGGAACTGAGTCCACCCTCTGAAAAAATGTGGGTGTACTCCGTCCACCCGCGTGTTCCTTCGACTTGAGCCCTGGACACTGGTCAGATATACTGCTTGCTGTACCAATGCAGTAATGGGTCATTGTCCCTTGTCAAGGGTGAAATGTCCCATATATAGCTATAAGGCATATATGTGGCTGGCGAACCACCGACTGTTCTTATGGATGTACCATCAGCATCACAGATATCCGACTCTCTAATGATGAAAGTGTCTGACAAATTCTTCTTCTTTAGGCTTCTCTAAAACTGCTCTAAAACCTTTTACTGGCTGTCTTCCATGAGCTTGCCATCCCCAGTGCATTTTGCACAATTTGGATTGGTTGGTGTTCTTTTTCCTGCCTGTGTTTTAGTACCAATTGATGTTGCAAGTGCTATGGCAAAGCATCCTTACACATTTGTGCAGATCCTCATGATACTTGCTGCAGGACTTCCTCCCCTGTGATTTATGGATGAGAAGTGGCACTTTTACTTTGAAACATGGGTCCACAAAGGAAACAGGGAGTTAGTCAATGTTAGGTTGAAATCCAAAGACATGTGGATTACAACAGAGATGTTTTTTGTTGGCTAAATAGTTTGATGTCCACCAACACATCAATTACAAATGCCCATTTTAAAGCACTTCTATGAGACTTTTAGCAATCTGTGAGGCAGAACCGTAATGCTGATTTCGCAGAACAGGCGGAAGCATAATTTAGTGCGAATTATGCCCTTTTTGCTTCACTGGCAGAGATTTCGCCCAACCCTACTGCTTTCATAGCCAAGCCAACATGTGAACATTTGAGTTCAAATCATTGTTGCACTTATCTCTCCGACTCGCACGTACTGGACGAACATATCCAGATTGGCAGACACTTCTAGATAGACGCTGGTCTGCATCGCACCCGGATAGGATCGATTGAAGGATAACATCCCCGCACCTAGAAAAACGTGAATGCTAACATGGGCCACAGCTAGAGTTGTGAACATCAGCCTGCATGGCGCTCAGATGGAGTTGCGAATGTTAGCATGCCCACACCTTTTCGGGTCTCCAGACACTAGCCTGCGCCGCATCTGGGTGGGAGTATGAGTGTTGGCATGACCACACCTGGATGGAGTCCTGAGCTCTGGTCTGCGCCGCGTCTGGATGGGAATGTGAGGGCCGGCAAGTGCCACACTCAGACAGACCTGTGAATGTTAGCATGGTAAAGGTCAGGTAACCCACTAACCAATATAAGCTCAACCTCTGCATACTATCCGACTCAAAAACTCACACAACCATCTCTCGCACAACAAGCCGCACGCACTTCACAACACTGCAACAACACATAATCTTGATCAACAGCACACGCGGACTGACTCCGATCCAATACCCGCACCAAAGCTCGGCACCCGGTGTACACCGAGTTGAAGCTGCCAACAGAACACCACTCCTCTCACTATCCTACTCCCTCCTTCACCTTACTAACCCATCCCACCTTTATCGTTTACAGATCCGCCTGAGTGCCTAGGGACCAATTCCATTGGTGACCGTGCGCGATACAAATACCTTTAACATTTAACATTTAACATTTATCGTTGGTTCAGTTGATTATTGGCATGGATAAAATGGGAGATGATTTTCTGAGCTACAGAGAATATTTCATTGACAGGCTCACATTTTCTAATAAGGCATGTCATAATGAGGTGAAGGACATGTGCAATGCAGAGGATGTGTATTGTCTTGTGAATTCATGGGGCAGCAAGGTTCTTTGATCCATTGTCTATATGTAGATTATGGTGCTTTGTTCACTGTGCTTCTATTTCCTTCACGTTGTCCAAATTGTCAACTTCCCTGTTTATTCTGCCTTGAAAATCTTCCATTCACAGCATACCCTTGTGCCAAACTGCATACATGTGATTCCCCTTAAATTACTCTGGTACCTTTCTTGGCTGTTGAAAGGAGGAAAGACATTTGAGCGTGCTCTGACAGCTATATAGTCAATGTTCTGAATACAGGTTCACCTATCTGCTGTGAAGTGAAATTGTTCCCACAAAGACTTCTGTAATAATTGACCCACAGTACCATAACCTGAAGGCACTGTTCCAGTATTTTGCTTATGAGAGTAAAAACATAAACTGTGAACTGATGGTGATTAATCTCTCCTATAAGGCTCTGGAATTCAGCTTTTTCCACGGTGGAGGTATGCTGGTTGCCTGATGGTAAGGGAAGATAGGCAAACCAAATCTTTGACGTGTTCCCATGTCTGTGCATGGTGCCACGGCTTTTAGAACTGCACTGATGAAGTACCCAATGATGTCCCTGCCTTAGCTGAGCACAAGATTTGCTGGTAGAGCATGTATGTGTCCAGATTTGGTTGCTGTTTATTCTATGTGTACTAGTGCCACACTTCTGACTTTCAACGTCGACTGACAGCTCAAAAGCTGGGTTCATTTGGTCATGATGGGACTTGAGGTGGCGGTTCTGGAGAGTTCTGGATGCCACATCATTATTTGATGTGCTTTCTGAACTGCAACCGAAGGTCTGTTTCTTATAGTCCGTATAAAGGGGGAGGGGTGAGTTTCAATTAATACTGCTGCCTCTGCATCTGTAGAGTTTTCATTCTCCTCTTCCACCTCAGTGTCACCAATTTCCAACAGAAATGCTAATTCCAATCGTAGGACTGATCTTGCATAATGTTTATCTAAAACATCATACATCTTTTCATCACTACTGTCTGATCTAGTGGAATTGGTGGTGGAGCTAGAGACTGCCTACATTCATTGTACTCTCCCTTTTCATGTACTTTTTATGCTGTTCTTTCCTCAATTTTGTTATATAAGATGTGCATCTCCTCCCCTCTACCAATATGGAGCTGTGAGGAACTTAAAGTTCAACTGCCTTCAGGAGGTCTCCGTGGATGTTACTTGCTGTGGTGCAATAACTTGGCATTTTCTTGCACTGGTACACGTATGCCTCAGTAGCTTGTGACTGGGTGTGTGAAAAGTCTATTCGATAAAGCCTTATGTTGATCACGTATAATTATGGCCTACCAGGTGAATGTGTAGCGGCAGGAGTTAAAAGACTATGGGCAGCAGGTCTTCCTCTGACTCTTTCTCATGTTGATGCTGGCATGTCATTACAAATGTTTCCAACTGTGTGACAACCGCCACCCCCCCGGAATCTATGCTGGTACCTTCCAGCACAATTTGATGAGTGTGGCTCTCCCATAAGCTACGTTAGGGTTTACTGGCTCCTCAAGCTGCTCGTCGTAGTAGTCAGCCTATGGTATGTATCTTGTCCATTTGCTTTAAAAGACTGACACTGACTGTTATGTCACCTATCTCCCTAAATCTCTGCTGCTTCATCTCAACAGAATCAGGTGAGCATGACGCGCCAAAGGTTGCCCTCAGGGATTCATGACTCTTCCTGCTCCTCCTCCATGCTATCACCCAATGGTACATGTCTAATACACTCTCTTCAAGAGTCATACACTGACACGTCTGTAACACTCCTAAATTAAACGTTGCAGTTCCCTCCCAAGAAAATCAGGCAGCATCACTCTCCATCAAGCTGCCTTTCGGCATTCCTGGCCCCTCCTGCTCCACCTTCCATGTGTTCCCCGATGGCTCTTGTCTTGCCTTCTTGCTTCAAGAACAAGACAATGATCTGTGTAGCTTGTGTCACTTTCCCAAATCTCTGCTGCTCCCTTCCAGCAAAATCAGCCTAATAATTCCCGGCTCCTCCCACTTTTTCTACCAGGTGTCTCCATTTCAACTCTTCTCGCATTCCTTACGTCCATTGCACAGTACCCACTGCCATCACCGTATTACTGATGTCACTCTATGTTGCAATATTGTGGTGCATTCGCTATATTTCTGCAGTTGGCCTCTAAACAGTGCATTGACAATGGTCACCACCTCCTCTGCAAGTACCTGCAGGTTCATCACTGAATTTGGATGTGCACCTCCTTTTCTCGAATCTTTGCCTTTTTTAAAGCCCTTTGCATGTGATTTGCATCTTTGGATGGTTAAGGGAATTTGCAGATTTCGATTGGATTTAGTTTGTAGAGATTGCCATTCCTCAGCTTTCCATTTCTCAAAATGACATTAATGATGGAAATAAATTCAAATGAATGCTTCAGTTAATCAACCAAAAATATTTTGCAGAAATACTAAATCCTGCAAACAAATTGGAGATTCATCATTTTGCGATGATAATTCAGAGGTGTGAAATTACCGTTTCATGCTGACAATGTTAACACCCTATGGAATCGTGATATAGAGAGAAATCCTGTAATGTGCAAAGCATTATGGGTGAAAGGACTGTTTTACAGAACAAGAAAATGAATCGGAAAAATCCAATGACAAATGCAAACAAGGCAAAACTTGAAGCCCATTAAATGTGCTTAAATGCTGTAGAAAAATAAATATTTTAAGTGTCAAGGTCAAAAAGCATCCTGAGCATGTTCGTAACTTACAAATTGTAGTGAAAATAAAACATCAAAAGAAATCTAAAATGCAACAATATATCATCACCATGAATATTTTATATTGGCATTTGGAGTTGTATTCTCTTGAATAACAAAAATAGCTTCAACAGAAGACTCTGTACATGAGGACATATGTGTTACTTGGCATTACAATAAAAGGATGGCTTTCAATAGTAGAAGAGTAGCACTAATGGATGCTTTAACCAGGTGAAGTGGAAAAGAAAGAGAGGAAAACACTGACACACAATGATTAACACGAGCCAAGAGGAAGATTTACTGTTTAAAGTATTCACATTGATTACTGGAAATTCCTGTACAGAGGGTAAATCTTTTTTTTTTTTTTATTATTAAGTTTATTGAATTTTATAGAAAACATACAAGCAACAAACTTATCAGCATTGTAATCGTAGAACTCATTGCATAGAATCCACACCCCATATCCATCCCCAACCTTCACAGAATCTAAAAAGCAAAACAGGCCAACTTATTATCACATGTCACCCAAAAACCCACCCCACATATCATCAAACAATTTCAACTTTTTGTTCCTGCGAAGGATAACCTTCTCAATTCTGGCCACTTGCCTCAAGTCCTCCACCCATTCTGAACAGGTCGGTCTCTCATCACATTTCCATTTTCTCAAAACAATTTTTTTCGCAGAATTTGTAGCCCTAAAAAACCAGCATTTCTGTGGATAAGTGAGATCTTCCACTTTATCATCCTCACCCAAGATGATAGTGTTATAATCAAAATCCTCTTGCAGTAATAGAACCTCATTAATCTTTTCAGTGACACTCCTCCAAAATGTCCTCAGTTCATAACAGTCCCAGATCAAGTGTTCAAAGGAGCCGACATCATGCTTACACCTCCAACAGGACTCTGAGTCAATCATCCCTCTCGCATAAAGTCTCTGGGGAGTCCAAAACACTCTATTAAGAATTTTGATTTGGCTGCATTGTTCTCCAAGATTAATGGATGTCAGAGTTACGTTTTTACAAAGAAACCTCCACCTCTCCACAGTCATATCAGAGCCAAGGACCTCAGACCACTTAGTTAACAACCCCTCTGCTGGCGTGTACTGTTGGCTCAGATTTCTATATACTTTGGACGCCATACCACCTAATGTCTTATATTCAGGTAGCCATAACTGCCAACCACCGCCATCAACAGTTCTCTGGTTCCGCAGCAAACCTCTCAATTTTCTGTATTCACCCACTGTACAGTCTCTGAGATCTTTAATTTGTGAAAGTCTTCTATAGCTGATCCATTTGCCGTCTTCCATCAGATCACTCAACCATAGTACACCACTCAGGAGCCAGTTCAACCACAATAGCGGCCTCCCATTCAGCAAAATACCTGGATTCAACCAGATAGGGATGTAATCATTATCACATACCTTACGCTTACTTTTCTTCCATAGTTCCCTCCAACAAGTTCTCAGGAATCTTGTCGGCGGAAATGAGAGATAACCAGATCCATCCACCGTGGACAGTATGGCCCTAGGCGGCAACGGAGAAGAACTACTTGATTCCGCCAGCGTCCAAACATCCTCCGAATCTTCAATAAATGGAACCAGATGCCTGGCTCCAAAGGCCAAATGATAATTCTCAAAGTCAGGAACCCCCAAACCTCCACAGTCTTGGGGCAGCTGCAATTTCCACAAGCTGAGGCGTGGCTGTTTGTTCTCCCAGAGAAAAGACTGGATTAAACTCTCAATTTTCCGCCAATGGCCCTTCTTTACGTCCAGGGGAAGCACACTGAGCACATAGTTGATTCGCGGTGTTGATGTCATTTTGATGGCATTCACTCTCCCCCAGAGACTCAATTTAAGTGCATTCCATCTCTTCAGGTCCACCTCCAAAGATTGAATCACATGTGTAATATTGACATCCATTATTTTCGAGACATCATTCGTTAGCCAAATCCCAAGGTATCTCATCTTATTCGGACACCACTTAAAGGGAAAACCCTGCATCTTCAAAACAGTGCAAGTGGTTGATGCCGGCAGCGCTTCCGACTTGGTCCAATTGATCTTGTATCCAGAAACCTTGTTGAACACATCGATCAACTCCATCAGCACAGGAATGGAGCTCTCCACATTCTGAACCACCACCAGCATGTCATCCGCATACAACCAAACTTTCTGGGAGGCTGCACCAAAGCGTACGCCCTCAATTCTATCCTCTTCTCTTATCCTCACAGCCAGCAATTCCATGGCGATCACAAACAGAATTGGCGACAGTGGACAGCCTTGCCTCGTCCCTCTCCCAAGTTCAAAAATGCCCGAGTCCATGCCATTAGTCCGAACACAAGCAGTCGGCCGGGAATACAGCAGTCTTATCCATCCGATCATGGTATCTCCAAAACCAAAGCCTTTCAATGTATCTAAAAGATATGTCCATTCAATACGGTCGAAAGCTTTCTCAGCATCCAAGGACAACGTCACCACATCATTATGGTGTTCTTTGCTTTCATACAGTGTCAGCAACAATCTTCTCACATTTTCTGAAACATGTCTGCCTTTTACAAATCCAGATTGGCCTACATCTATGATATCCATCAGCACATTCTCAATCCTCAAAGCTAACGCCAGAGGGTAAATCTTTACGAATGAGAAGATGAGGGGTCAGGGGTTAGGAGATGGGAAGTGCCTCATCATGTGAGAGGATGTTCCTTTTTATCGCAACTTTGAAGACCGGCGGGTATGGTTGTGTAGAGGAGTAGCCAAGAACCCCCACTCCATTGGCCCCGCCTACATTACCTGAAAAGTATGAACCAAAGTATGTGACATATACTGCACCAATAAGGAAGCAAAAATTCTGTGCAGTAACCATAAGAATACCTATTCCTAAGAGAATATGGGAAGTAAAGTACCCATTGAGGAAACCATACTTACATCCAAGACAATATGATGGCCATTTGAACGCGATTCCTGATGAAGCAAAGAAACTGAATGACCAGGATGAATGGTGACGTCATACAAAGCTGAATCGACTCCATGTAGAGGATAACCAGATCAGAGAGGCAGACGACTTATGAAGAACAAAGAGTACCAAGGATAAATGACGTCTTGGGATCAAGATGAAGAGACCTATTCCATAAGCATGATGAAGATACTTAGTTAGTTTAAATGTGTACAGATGCAATGAAATGCAAGCAGCAAAACAATCATGATGCTAGCCCCATGCTTATAGTGAATAGATCGTGGCAAGTGCCAACATATACATATATAGCTCATAGATACATATGGATTAAATACAAAATTAATGATCCACTACGTATAAAGCAGCCTTGAGCAACGAGGAAGGCCTCAGTGTCGCAGTTACAAAAACAATTGGATCAAACAGAATATATTTCAGCTAAGGAGTTGGCTGAGGCAGGAAAGCCAAGGTCTTATCAGTAATGGAATTGGCTGACATTGGATACATTTAAAACGTGAAAGAACAAATCCTCCTGTTCAAGAAGGTCAAGTGAAAACAAAAGACGTCAGAGGACTATTGGAGAATAAAATCAAATACATGAAAAGTCTCAAATCGTGGTGTCCAGTCACGTGATGGAAGAAAGTTGGACGCATGAGAAGATCGCATCTACGCACAGAATCCAGACAGTACCCAGACTCCTTAAAAAATCACAGAGAACAGTACAGACACAAGGTAGCAAGCTGGTATCAAGACAAGCTTACACAGACCTGGTTGTACGGTCTGTGTGCTGCTCACGTAGAAGGAAAATTATTGATGGGGGTTAGTAGCCAACCAATTGTAGAGGACCACGTAGTTGGGGGTGCTATAGTTTGTGTAGCCAATGGGACGTTGTAAATTTAGTGACGTTCATAATGGCTATTTTGAAGCGAAGGCTTATTTCCCCCACCTGATGTTAAATATCCAATTATTTCTCTCCGTTACTCTATACAGATATAACACCTATGCTTAGTTATTCACTTAGACCCTATCCCGCTTCCCGATAAGTTTCTGTAGTTTTACACATAGGATGATGTTGGTAATGACACAGGTCTACATGTCAGTAGTGACACATTTGGTCTATATAAATATAGTTTTTTCTTAAATGAAGAGAGAGTTGAGTATCAAGTGATTGCTGATGTTCGTTGTACTCCCTGTTTTAATTACTCGCATTAAAACAGACAAACCTTTGCCAAGCTATTTGTGTCGTCTGAATTATAGATGATTGATTAAAATCTGCATCCCAATCCATATCCAGGCTATTGCTACTCATCTTAAAGGGCTGAAAGCCTCCAGTTCAGTTGGATTTGATGCCAAGGTACAGGAAGTTCCACTGGTGGGGTGAAAAGATGCTAAAGGAACAAAAGCAAGTACAGGGAGGACAGGGGAAGAGAAGTGCACAGAGCTAAAAAAACACAGAGTGTGAGGGAGTGAGTAGCAGGAAATGGCATTTGCCAGATAGTGGTGAGGGGAAGTGCATGGACACATTTAGCGACTAGAAGGATGAATTTAAACAGACACCAATTTTGCCTAGAGAACCATCCCTCTCACAGGTAGTGCACGGAGATACGTGGAGGTTGAAGAGGAGGTGGGTAAAAAGTTAGGTAATTTGCCACATTGGGTAACAGGTGGTGAGAGTACAAAGGGTAGATTAGTGAAGTAATTCAGCTTGCTGAGAACATGGGTGGAGGTAATATTCTTAGCAGGCACCTTAGGAAACGATTCTGCTTGCCGGTAAACCTTTAAAGCAAGTTGCATTTCTGTATTCCAAAGCTTTACTGTCTCACAGGTTTTCTCAAAGAACAGACTGTTTCTTTTTAAATGCACACACTTCAGCACTTAACCCTCAAGTCTAAATAAACAAAGGAGACACCCACGGACCACACCATTCATCTCACCTGAGCCCCACAATTATATTCACATAGAACAGTCATTCAAATAACTATCTCAACATTCTGTGAGCTGCACATGCAGACGTAGTTTACCCATATTCCAATAGAGGAGTCAGAGACGAGAAAACAGTGCACTTTGGGGAGTCAAGAAAATAACAAATTGCTCACTGTAAGCATTGCTGTGGCACTGGAAATGAAGGGGGACGAGTACTCATCGAATACCAGATTGCCAAATGCTCGCAGAATAGGACACAATTATTTGCAAGTGAACCAAGTACCATCATTATATATGCCTGTTTCTTGATGCTAAATTCCTGTAAAGTTAAAGGAAGATCCAAAGTAGTAGATTATCAGTGTGGCAATGCATGTCTGATGATTTACAATGTTTCGACTTGTCTGTGCAATGAGTGTGCAAGTGGATATTTTTCAAATTATCTTTGGAGCCGCACATTTTTTCCGAAGTCAAGCATAATTGGTGATTGAGTTCATAGTTGTTCCCGAACAAAATTACTGTTTCAGATTAAAACATCTTTATCATGCCAAATGTATCAAAGAATGTTATTTGATACTGTGCTAATTAAAAAGAAGCATGCTGTAAACAGCATTTAACATAACATGTTGCAAACAAGGAATGGAAAAGAAATGTTCTTGCACAGCAAATGTTAAATACAAAGTCTAACACTGGTTGTGATGTTAACTGTCCCCCAACTCAATACTTCTAATATGTAAATACATTAGCATCTCCCATGATGTCCAGCCCGACTCAGGTGTCTTGTGCAACATACAACATAACAATACTATTCAAAACACTTTATTTGGATTGTAAATTAGGTCTCCTCCAGACACCTCCATAGTAATTCAAAGGCTTAAGGTGCATTTGATTGTGGATTTTTAAAAAATGTTTGCAACAATGTTGTCACTTTTATGAAAGGTTCTCAGATTCAGGTGTCAACAACCCTGGATATTGTAAAGATGTGTGTCTGTTTTACATTTAAATGATATGCTCTCATTATGGTGACATGATGATTCTCAGTCCCCCACTGATGTAGTCTCCCACCACAATGTTGGGAAAGGAACAGGCAGTTTGTTTTTATACACACTCAAAATGTATTTAAAGAATTAAAGTAAATCTGGTTTCCAGTGTTATGACAGGGAGGTCTCCATAATGTTATATGCATAAAGATAATTAGCCAGCAAAACAAAATGTGGTCTGCCTGCATGAATTTCTCTAGTTCACACACAAGTATTAATTTCTATAATCAATGATTTGTATATAGTATACTCAAAAAGATATTAGGCATTCTAAATCCACTTCTTTTTCTTGTCGGTAAATGTCCCTCAAAATCCTTAACTTCACCAAACCATGTCAACATGAAGCATAAAATACAATAAAATATACTTCATGTCCCCAATTACACTGACCATTTATAGAAGGAGAGTGCTTTTTCTACAATAAATGTGGTGTCGGTGATATATATGGGTGTGCAATCTTCAATGAATATGTGTTAGAAATCTTCAATTAATATGTGGGCATACAGCTTTCTATTTATTTACACGTGTGTGTGTGTGTGTGCGTGCGTGCGTGCGTGCGTGTGTGTGTGTGTGTGTGTGTGTGTGTGTGTGTGTGTGAAATCTACAGGTTTTGGGCTGGAGATGTAATATTCTCCAGTAGAAGGTATAAGGTTAAAGCACCCTTGCCCTGTCACATTACACCAAGATCTGCGTGTGCATTTCAGGATACAGGATTATATATGTTTTTACACAAATTATACTTTGTCAGACAATAGTGTTTCATGATGACACTATAGTCTGCATCATTCGAAGCTGGCATTAGCCACATATTCTAATTTAATTTGGTATAATTCTACAAAAACAATCTGCATTTAAGTTGCAACAAAGCTGTCACTTATAAACTGTGTTTCTCAATCCAAAAATGCATCTGATTTTTGGCAATGCAATTCCACTTGCATTAGGTTTCAAATATTGGACGTGTTGACATTTTTGTCTTACACTGCACCTTCACTATCAATTTAGAATTCTGTTGTTGCTTCAGCTCTTTAAGCACTCTAAGGTCAATTTGTAGTTATATTGAGGCTTTGTTTTACGTGTTAAAGATGGTGTCTGATTTTTGGGGAATCAACCAGGTCTCTGTGTATGGAGATGTTTGCATCAGCAAGGCCCATTTGTTTTCAGCTGCCAGTCTGGGAACCAATCTCTAATATATGCTCTTCTCGCTCTTAATATACTCCTTTGTACATCCTGTCTGGAACTCAGTATCCAGTTGGTCTCAGTTCTCGCAGCCATCTACATTCAATTGAATCCACAAAATATATTTAAATTTGTATCTTTCTGTGTGCAAGCTATTTTACAATATACAACTCCACCCCAAATCTTGTGACCACCAACATCCACCCCTAGCAATGTGACTATGAAGGAGGAGATCTTTCATCTGAGTCTCTTGACTGAACATGTGGGGAGGGGGTAATATCACTCCTAAACTTATAAAGAGGAATTTCTTTTACATAATGTACATAATAAAACTTTAGAAGTGAATGTGTGAATTGACAAGAATACTGATTGTTATAATCTATGTCAAAATGAAGAATTCAAGATGCTACTTTTACATGAGTGTACATGAGTGATGTATATTTACAGAGGTAATTTGTTTTGCTATTTTTGTGTGTACATTTTTACCATTATACAAAAGGCAGAATATATATTCAGATTGAGAGATACTTTTTTACCTAAAAATGTCAATTAGTCTCAATTGTCTATGATATTCTATGACAAAGATACATATTTTCAAATCATTTTAAAACAATGTACATACAAAATGGACAGTTCCCATTCAGTTTGTGAAGAAGTGTAAATTAGATATATGTTCATTTCTCTGACAGATGTCACTATTTGTGCATCGCATTTACTCTCTCCTTCATGATATTAATACATGTCCCGGCACATTTTGCACAGAATATCTGATAAACAGCCCTATGGCTTCAGTTAAATTTGTTTTTGTATGGGGCCTGATGTTGATGGATGTGACAGCTCCCTTTGCACTTGGACATTGGCTAGCTTCTGGCAATGTTTAGGGGCCCTGGACTTTAAATATGTCTTGTGAGAAAACATTTCTGTGGTGGGGTTGGTTGCTTCAGTGGGAATACAGGGACTTGAACAGACATGTCTTATTTCAAATTAAATAGAAATGCAATGTTATTCATGGAAAGATACAATGGAGTCAATTTATTCAAAAGAAATATATTGAAAGGTAGAATTATTGAAAACAAATAAAGGATTATTATGACAATGTATTATTTATATTATAGGGGTGGGTGAAATTTCCTCCCACAAAGCAAAATGTGTGAAATTCACAATGGATTCCGATTCTGTGAAATCAGCGTTATGGTTCCAACACGACCAACACTTTGCCACCAGGGAAAATATGTGCTACTATGAAAATATTTCAGTCAGCCCTTTTGTATTTCCACATGCAGATTCACGGCTTTTGCGCATTTGTGATTGATTTCTCTGGACCACAACAGTCACTCCCCATGCTGGTATGTTGCGCTGCTCACTGCATTGCATGCACAAAGAAACAACAAACCGGTTCCGGTTTCGATTTGTTTGTGTGTCGAAATGGTGCTTTGTTTCTCTTCCATGTTGGTTTGGCGTAGCAAAATGAGAAGCTTTGAGCACATTATTCGTTATGTGCGTGTTCCTCACAATGTTATGAGAAAGTTCACAAGGTTCTTTTTTCAGTTCGAGTTACTTTCATGCAGCATCATAAGAAACTTTGCGTCGGTTTTCCAACCAGTTTTGGTTTCACGTAACAAAACAAGAAACTTTGCACACCTCATCTTTCAACCCGGGCTGGTTACTGTCCCGATACTAGATACTTTGACCGAATTTCCTGCGATTCATGGTGGTTTTGATCACAGAACAAGAAACTTTGCAGAAATATTAAGATTCATGCTTAATTTGTTCAGCTAAATTACAAACTTTGTGCAACATTTTGGTTCACAGGTCTCTTTTGGCCCTAGCAAATAGCAGCAAATAGCAGCAACCATTAGAGAATTGGGAATAGCGGTTGGGTTTTATCTTACCCTTTATCTTTGTGCTAATAATTTGAGGCACGAAGTTAATAGCCATGCCCAGGCCAATATAAATCACTGTGCTTTTTCAGTTGTGCTCATCATTTGGATCCCTCTTTGACTGAGTAATATCTGTACAAGGCGGCCGGGGTGAATATGCTGTGTTTTTATTTCCACCATGTGCCATTGGAAAGTAAGCATGGTGTGGCAAACTTTTGTATCGCTCACACATTTGGGTGGTGGGGTCAATTGTGTATTGCTCATGCATGGGGGGCTTGTACATCAATTTTGTTCTAGGCTCCTCATGCTGTGAACAACAACAGACTTAGGTCCGGTATAATTTGTGTCAATATTTAATGAAACAGGTTACCAAGATCACTTAATAGGGTAAAGAATGCAATTATCCAAAACCAAAACTTTGTTAAATATGTGTTTATTATTTTATCATACAAAAAAGTTAAAACAGTACTAATTTGTAACAAATTTAGAAAATATGCAACTTTACCAATACAAATAACTCCCTAACCAACAATGTTGCACACCATGTTCAAATTAGACACTGCTAATTTAATACATTTAGAAGTGTCACTGTGCTAAAGATCAAAAATAAATCGCCAAAAGATTGTTATTAAACAAAGAACAAGTTATATACAAAACCCCACCTCGACATCAACAAATATAAATACAAAATAGAACAGATTATATAACACCTAAATTGTGTTCTTAATTCAGGAAATGGTCATTCAATCTATCAACAAGGAGACTTACATTTATACTTGTTCACATTTACTCAAACAAGACCCAAAATGTTTCATTCCTAAAAGACAATTACATTATTCTAAGTAAATCAGAAGTATAGTGGTGATCTTACAGATTGGCAAATGACAATTCATCTAAGTCCACCTCCTGAATAAAACTTGGTCAGTGCCTTGTATTCAGAAATTGGTGTTAGTCCAATTATCTTTGTTCCATCTTGTAATTAGTGCTTCACTCAGACTTTGTAAATTGGAAGTTTGGTAGGGTAAATGCATGAAGGAAACACCTTTGTAAAAAATATCACTGTTACATCCAAAAGGAAACACAATATTCAGTATGTAGAAAGGATCATGTCCGTATGCTCTTGTGTAAGTATCAAGATGGATTTGCATAAGTAATATCAAATGTCATGGGGATGGAGCTGGGTCATTTGGTATCCCATATAGGTGTTACGAGTTAACTTTCATGAGGCATTTCATGCATATCCTCTGGCTGTCTCCTCATGCTTCCACATGTCTCCCTTACTCCCACTTCCATTAAGGGACATCTGTAGTTTGGCGAGGGTGTCCACCTGAGTATTATTCATGCATTGTTAGGGCATGCACTTGAGTTGTGAAGGATCATGCATCCACATGCCCCTCTTACCTCCACTTTCATTAGGGGCACCTGCAGCAGGGTCCAGGGGCCTGACTTGTGTATTGCTCATGCATTGTGTGGATTGTACTTGAGATGTATAGTCTCCTCATGCTTCCATGTGTCCTGTTTACCACCACTTTCATTAAGGCATGGCTTTAGGTTGGCGGAGGGATCCACTTGTTTATTGCTCATGCACTGTGAGGGGCTTCAATAAATAAGGTCCAAGTACTAACAGTGTTGCCCAGGCTAGATTGAATGTTTGATTTTTATGGACTTTTAAAAGTTACAGTTTGATTACCTCTATCACCGAAATATGCATGACTGGCATGGGTACACGACAGCCAGGGTGACCAGGCAATCAAGGCAACTTGGGTGCCGACATGACGACCATTCTGCACTTATTTCACTGTTTCTCCTCATTCGATTGGTCATGGTGAGGCACACTTGTGCATCACATGTGCACCTAGGGCAGGGGCTTCAGGCACGTAGGTAACAGACTCACCCAGCCAATTCTAATTAAGTGTGCTTTTTGCAGGAAGGCGAGGTGGTCTACTTGTGTATTGCTCATGCATTGTGGGGGCTTGTACTTGTGTTGTGTTGTCTCCTCCTGCATCTACATGCCCCTCTTACACCCACTTTCAATAGGGACATGTATAGTGTGGTGGGGGTTCACTTGTGTATTGCTAATGCATTGTGGGGTTTGTACTTGAGTTATGTAGTCTCCTCATGCTTCGACATGTCCTCCTTACTCCCAATTTCATTAACGGATGTCTGTAGATTGGTGAGGGGTCCACTTGTATATTGCTCATGCATTGTGGGGGGCTTGTAATTAGGTTGTGATACCTCCTCATGCTTCCACATGTCCCTTCTACCCCCACATTAATTTGGGATGTGTGTAATGTGGCGGGCCTCCACTTGTGTATTGCTCATGCACTGTGTGTGGCTTCAATCAATAAGGTATGACTTTTAACAGCCTTGCCAGGGCTAGATTAAATGTTTGCTTTTTATGGACTGTTCATAGTTATTGTTGGCTGCCTTTGTCACTGAAATCTGTGTGGCTGGCTTGGGTACACGACAGCCAGGGCAACCAAGGTGATCATGGCAACCAGGGTGCCCACACAATGACCACACGACACCAGAATCACTGTTCCACCTCATTGGATTGTTCATGGTGGGGCAAACTTGTGTATTGCCAATGTTTGGGGCAGGGGCTTCAGGCACCCATCCAATTCTAATTAAGTATGTTTTTTTGCAGTAGGGCGAGGTGGTCCACTTGTTTATTGCTCTAGTATTTTGCAGGCTTGTACTTGAGTTGTGTTGCCTCCTCATGCTTACTCACATCCCCCTTTACCCCACTTTCATTAAGGGATGTCTTTAGGGGGGTGAGGGTCCACTTGTTTATTGTTCATGCATTATGGTTGGCGCTTGTACTTGTGTTGTCTTATCCTGCATCCTCATGCCCCTCTTACAAACACATTGTATGACCGCTATGGCTCTATGGCTCCTGGGCTTTGTAGTACCTTAATGTGCCTGTCCAATAAAGACGCATGTTGCACTGGTGTACCATCTGCGCGGAGGTAACCCCTCTTTTTCCAGTGTGACATCCCTGTGTGTATGGTTGACGTCACATAGGCGGAGTTATTGTACAAAGCCACTTCCTGACCTGCGTGTTTCAAGCACAACAATAAGCGCTGCCAATTCTGCTGCCTGTGCTGAAAAATATGATGGTAGTCTTGCGATTGCCACTATCTCAAATTCAACATTTAATCTGGGTTTTACAACTGCATATCCTGAATGCTTCTCCCCACTAGTTTGGAAAATTTTCAAAGAACCATCAATAAAGAGAATCTCCCCTCCCGTTAGAGCATTTTCTTTCACACAGGGTATATCATCATAAAATTCAACGTAATGTGAGCAGTCATGCACATGATCACTTTATTCTACAGGTTTAGCTACAAACGTGGCTGGGTTCACTATTTTACACCTCACTATTTTAATTGCTGGATTAGAGATCATCACCTCGATGCAGATGCTCTTTGAGACGTCAATGTACCTTTCGTTTCTCTAGCTTGGCAAATAAGGCGTGCTCTACATATAGAGTCATGAAACAGCTCATGGTAATACCTGTGACTTCTCAATTGAAAATGTGGCAGCAGCCAAAGATTGTGTGCATGGAAAATGTCCTCTCATAACTGGGTTTAAAATCCCCATGTATTATGCCAAAGGTTCATACCCTAATGTTGTTCTTTGTGTGAGTACTGCTATCATTACTGACCCATTGGTATGTGAAAACAAATACAATTCCTCAATATAATTGGAAATTCCTAAAACTTGAGCCATACAAATTGCTCTTTTTAATCCTTCAAATACTTATCTATTTCTTGAGTCCATTATTTATTTTCCTTACCAACATGTGCTTTCTTAAGTGCTTGTAAAAACGGTTTTGTGAATGTGTTGTAATTGAACATCCAACCCCTGCAATAATTGCATAAAATCAGAAACTGCTGCATTTGCCTCACTGTATTTGGCTTTGGTGTTTTCATGATAGTCTCAGCTCTTTCAGGTGTCACCTTATTTCCTTCATGTGAAATTAACTGGCCTATGTACAATACTTCTTCCAGGCAATACTGTAATTTCTCCTTGTTTACCTTTTATTCTTTGTCTGCCAATATAGTCATCAACTGAACAGAGTCCTGCCTACATTCATCCTCTGTTTCACTGCAGATTAATATGTCATCAACGTACTGAATTACTGCACTCTTGAGTTCAATTTTGCCTAAATTCATCTGTATGACAATGTTAAAGATTGACAGAGACTCACAGTACCCTTGAGGTAAATGAGTATGTTTTAGTGTCTTTTGTCTGAACGTAAAAGAAGTAAGGTCTTGTGAGTCTTTATGCAGGATAACAAAAAAATAATTCTTTAAATCGATCACTGTGAAATACTTAGCTTCAACTGGGATGCTACAGAATATTGTTGCAGGGTTCTGAACAAATGGAAACTATGCTTCTACAATCTAATTAAGAGGGCGCAAGTCCTGGAAAAATCTCCAGAACCCCCTTAGATTTGTTTTTATCTGATACACTGGAGTATTGCATAGGGATTCCAAAGACATTAGGATTCTCTGATTCATCAATGCTGAAATTGTTTTAAATATGCCTTCATCAGCTTCTAAGATACTGTGTTCCTTAGAGGAGTAAAACTGCTCCTGGCTTGAGTTTTATTTTAACCTCTCCTATTCCCTTCAATTGCATTATATGGGCCCGTAGTACAAAATACACTTGGCACTTTTTCTAGGTTTTCCTGAAAGAACGCTGGCCGTTGCCGCATTAGTAGAAGAAGTAATGTAGTTATACGCAAAGGGGCACACCTGTGTTTTTTTTTTAAGAATAGTGATTAATATGTCCATTTTATTAATAATATTTCTAAACCTTTTGGAATTACGTTCAACAACTTCTGGTGCAAGGGGGTATCATCTCCTGAGCCTGGGAGACCAATTAGAACAAAAAACCCATATTACCTGTTGTCGCAAACAGGCAACCCCTATGCACTCTAATGGGGCCCAATACTCTCCAATTTCTTTTTGTATGCACAGATATATTTAAATATTATTCAATATGTTCACACAAAGGAGGCATTATCAATTGCACCAACCAAAATAACAATTCCACAAGTCTCCATATGTTACAAAAAAAGTTATTTTTTACTCAAGTTTTCAACAAAATTTCTAACAAATCCTTTTAAAATTGTGGTTCAATTTCACCATGACAATTGCATTTATGTTTATCAAGTAACAAGGTTTCCCAAATACACAATTATAGATATTCTTGTGTATCATTTTCAGTGTACATTTTCAAACTCAGTTCAGAAAAATTTCCCGTAATACAACAGTGGAACCATATACAGTTTTTGGTCTGAATTCAGTCATTCAGTAGTTAGCAGACACGTTTCGGATATATCATCGTTCAGCAGGGCTTGTACAACTTAGACTTCTAACAAATAGTTGTCTTCACATTCATCTGTTAATCTGAAATTAACAATAACGTAAGATTTAGTATTGGTGATTCATCTTCTCACCTTTTTGGACTAACAACATGAGTCCCAAATTAACTAACCTTCAAAGGTTGTTCTTCCAACAATACAATAATGAGGTGTTCTGGTCCAACTTTCTCCCAATCTCTTCTTTACTCACACAGTTGTAAAAACTTACATAAAATAATAACATATGTCACTATCTTTACATAATCCAGAGTCATATCAGGTGATTCATGGAACCTATAATGCATTTACACTTCGATATTTATCTTGGCATGAATGCCACAGATATCCTACCAGTGGTCTTGGTGTCTCGTACTCCAATATTCAGCTTTGACTATGTGTAATAAACAGTTGCCACATTAGTGCCATTCGCTGTGGGACTTCCCTTTTCTCAGTTTTTATCCAATATGTAATGTTTATAAAAAATACTACCTCAACATCTATACGTTCATCTCTGAACATATCTTCATCTGTTATGTCAGTCAATCTGTATCCCTCCTCAAGAGCTATCACTGTCCTCTGTGATCTACCTTCGACATCTATTCCCTCAAGCATTACTTTTTCCCCTTGTACTATGTCTGCAATCAAATCTATAGCAATAGTCTGTCCTTTCTCATCCATAGGTGCTTGTGGTCTGAAATAAAATTCATCAGTTATCCTTGCAATTTTCCCTACTAATCCAGGTAGCCATGTTAATAAAATGCTCACCCCATACATGAAAACTTCTTGATCTACCGGGACTCCTCGTAGAGCCACTTCCCCTGTGAATGCCAGTATAAACTCTCCCACGTTTAAATAGTGTAATCCTGGAGTGGAGCACACTATTCCTTGGTCCATGAATGAAATTGTATTGTTAAGTTTCGTCATTAAGTCTCTACCCAGAATGTTAACTGGCGTTTTTCTTGAATATAACCGGTGGAAAGACATGTCATATTCCCCTATAGAAACAGGTAATTTGTCAGTAAAAGGAACTACATGTGCAGCTCCAGACAACCCTTGAACATTCATGGCAATACCTGACATTGGATATGACCCCTCACGTATAAAAGAGTGAGTTACCCCACTATCCACGAGAAAAGAAAATGATTTGCCTCCTATAATCACATCAACCCTTGGTTACTCTTGGGTGTCTGGTGTTACTGATAGTACTGAACACATCAATTCACCCTGTGGGCTGTTCTATTGAGGGTACAGATTCATCCCTATTCCTGAAAAAGGATTCCCTCCTACCACAGTGACACCCCCAACCCTAGGTGTCAGTATTTGCCCTGTGTTTGCATTCTGTTGTGTTTGCATAGGTGCTTATTGTGATTGCTCCTGCGTTGGGTGCATTTGCACTGACCCCTGCTCCTGCTGTGCTTGAGGGGACTGTGTCTGATAAGATGTGTGATCCTGGGCAAAGCCCCCTCGTGTTTGTGTACTAGATGACAGTGGATAAGCATCTTATGTTTTGTCCATTTTGTTGCGCATTTCCTCAGCCTCTACATACACACGCAATATGCCCGGTCATCAAAACATTACAATCAGCTGGGGGTGGCCCTCTGGCAAACCCACCATTACATTCTCCCTGTGTATTATGACTCTCACTCTGAGTATTTTGAAATCCACCATGGGTGTTCTGAAATCCACATCTTCCATTAAATTCTCCACCTCTACCTTTTGGCCAAAAATCATACCCACTTTGATCCATTGGGTGTCCATTATTCACCTGTGATGCACCCGTTACTTCTTGCGTCCCTACTCCTTCTCCACTTGCCAATACTGCCCCTTCTATGGCAAATTTTGACATTTTTTTCTGAACTAACTTGACTTCCTCAATCGTCTTGTTCTCATCTTTCTTTCTGTTCTTATCTTGTAATATCTGACAATGATGCAAAATAGTTCATTGTATCTCTGCCCATGGCTTTGCTTCTATTCCTATTTGTTTTTTCATTTGTCTCTGTACCTGTTCTGGGAACCCCTGACACAAAATATGATAGAATAGCGCCACTATTTTTTCAGACGGTTCACACGTTTCAAGCTGCCATCTCTCTTGATTATCCTGAATATAAGCAATAGGATCCTCAATTTCTTTCATGTTACGTGTCATAATTGTGCTCATATCAGACGTATCAGGATACTGTACCATTAGTGTCCTCCAAACACCTGCCCTGCAATTATTAAATAGCGCTCCATCATGCTCTGTGTTTTGTGCTGTCACACTTGCATATCCCGCTCGTCTCCAAATGTCATCAGCTCTCTCTTCAAGAATAGCTGCCAGTAGACGTTTTATGTCTCCTATGGCCAGCATATTTCCCCCTGTCATTTTCACTAATTTCCCAGCCCCGAAAGTCAAACTAGGTAACTTAAATTTTAAGTTATCCTTGTCTGTCTGGGGCCATTAAATATATTGCGCTCTTGCCCCCCCCCTTCTCTAGCAAGGAGAACTGTGAGAACCCCATCCCAAAACTAGGTCCCATTATCAGTTTACCCAATGTAGGGGTAATCGCCCCTATTCGTCTTCGTGCTGGTAACAACCATAACCTACTCACATAGGGGGGGATTCTCCCCCCACACTACATGATCGTCTTCGGTAAAGTTTGGGATATGGTGTCAGATCTGGTGTTCTCTCTTTAGGGTGTTCCAGATCTGATCATCTTACCTCCTTATCCAAATGTTGACTTTCCAGGGGGATGCATGTACCCTCCCCTTCTATCTCACAGCCTGACTCTCTTTCCTCGTCTGACATTGCTAGACCCCAACTGGTGTGACTTTTATCCTCCTCTTCTCTATCTAAATGTAATCTACTTAACGAAAATGCTCTGCATTAATCACTGAACATGTTTTCTCCTCATCCCGTGGTTTAGGTATCATGGATCGTTTACTGCTCCCTCTTCTGCCTCATTTGCTGATATATTTTGTTAATTCTTTCTTCATCGTATCTTTCCTATTCCTGTGCTACTTGTTTTTTTGACTCTTTTCTCTCATTGGGAGAACTTTGTTTTTCATGTTCCATCGTCCCTGTATTTCATCACTCAGTCTTACTCGTTCCTTAAGAACAAGACTGGCATCAAGACCTTGCTGCCTTCTATTCTGTTATATTCCTTTATCCACCTCCCTTTGCATTCTTGTGTCTCTTCTTGCCCTCTGCTTCTTACTTTCATGCTTCCCTTCTTATTTCTTCCCCTCATTTTTCTTCTTCTCTTTAATCTTTTTTCCTTTACTCTTAGTGCCTCTTCTTCCTCTCTCTTTCTTTTTCTCCTATCCCTTTCTTATATTTGTTTCTTTCTATTGTCATACGTCCTTTGTTCCTCCTCCCGGTTTTCATCTTTTTCTTCTCTATATATCTTTACCTGTTGTTCCCTGATTTTTCTTCCTTGCTCATCCCCTGCCTACCTCTTCTGTCGTTCCCTAACCTTCTTTCCTTGCTCATCCTTGTCTTCCCTTTGCCTAACCACCTCGATACTCTTCCCATCTAACTTGAGTAATATCTGTCCTCCCATCTATTCATTCTGTACAAGTGTTACCTCATCAGCCTTATCCTTTTCTCCTTTCCATCTCTTAATTCATCTGTCTACATCTGTTGATATATTCAATCGCTCGCCTCTTACTTTTTATCTCGTATGAACTTACAGGCATCTTTTTTTCTTTTGCTCTCTTCTGGACTATCATCACTACTATAAGTGGGGGGTTCATACGTTGGGTTACTATACCTTGCCGCTGCTTTTAAAGTGCAAAATCCTGTCTCTTCTCTTTTTACACTCTTAATTTCAGGCAGAGTAAGAGGAGTTGAGGGCTTGATGTTCTATCCTTTGTGTTGATTAAGCATCCTCTCCGGTAGCAGGTCCTCTTTCTCCTTAAATTTTCCAAAGTTCTAAAACTGCCAGTCTTCACTCATTTCTACCCTGTGTATGCAGCTTGCACACATGTGGTCATGTGTTGTAATACTGCCTTTGATAATCAGACCCCATGTGGCTATGGCATGAACATTTGATCAGCTGTACCCTTTACCCATTCGGCACTCTACTGTTTGAGCTTGGGTGCTGTGAAAACTGGAGTGGGAGGGGTTGTACTTCTGCTCTCTATATGGCAGAGGAGAGGTACAGAGGACTCCAGCCAAGATTCTCTATTATTGGTAACGTAGTCAAGCAATTAAGGCCTAGCTTCTCAGGAGGTGATGCAGGCTTTTTCTTAAGTACAGTGTAGTCCCTAAGCTCCCCACAAAGGAATGTCCACACACTGTATTAGTTAAAACACAGTCTTTATATAATTAATATTCAAGGTTATGTACACTATCACAATAACTCACTTTGTGCTCAGAAAATCAACAATGGTAAATATATACCGTTCTAAAGTGGTACTACAATTATTATCAGATCTCACTAAAGTGCATCAACTATACTCTGGTCAAATGTCACACAGATCACTTAATAAAGGCAACCAACAATAGACATAGGAGGAAAACAGTTGGTTAGAACAATTGGCAGAATACTGGCCCCTACCCCTAGACACAGTTCTGTGTGGAGATCCCCCCACCTGGGCAACCTGTAAAATAAAGAGATATAATAAGCCCCATCCATATATTGTTCTACAAGTCTTATTTCCTTCTATAATGTTTCTACCCCCCCAATGTACTTGGTAGAGCAGAGTTCTTCAAAGAGGCGTTGATGGATCCTTCTTGAGTGACTCCCTTTAAAGCAGGAGCCACGGGTCGTCGAGAGGCGTCGAAGAAGGTGAGCTTGGCGTCACCAGCATTGATGAAAAGTTTGAGGGTGCCGAGACCACAGCGTCGGTCCAGGCAGTGCTCGTCAATGACGTCCTGCAAGGATGAGGTGTGTGGGGCCCCCCGGCATTGGATAGTTCAGGACCGCAAAGAGTTTCTGAAGAACTGTGGCCTGACAAGGCATCGAGTTGTCGAAGTCTTTGTGGTATTTGGGTGGTGGGAAACCCACCGGCAGATTCTCCTCAGCGCGTCGGCATCCTCGACTTTCTCCGGTGGGATAAAGCAGTCGGCGGTGCGGACAAGGGAGTCCTTCGATTCAACAGTCTTAAGCAAAGGAGCGGGCGGCTCCAGTCGTAGGTGGCATGTCATCAAGCAGTCCCCTCTTCTGGGCAACACGGCTTCAATGGTCCTCCAGTGGATACGGCGATACTCCGAACCCTGGTCGACGGCAATGGACCTTGACGGCATCGGTGTCCGGGTGCTTCACTTCGTTTTCCTCGGCGGTCCCTGTCTCTGGTTGGCAAACTTTCGAGGGTCTGACTTCCAGGGAGCTTGGGCGAAGGTTGGCGGTGCTTGATGGTCCCTCGGAGCACTGGAAGAGGGCACCTAGCCAGGTCCTCTCTCGGATCAATCCTCAATTAACTCGACAGCTTTCGGATCGGGTTGAAGCAAATGCAGCAGCAGTTCTTCTTCTTCCAGCTGGGTGTCGAGGATAAGCAGTTCCAGTTACTCTTCAAGTTTTGATTCAGCTTCTGAAAAATTTCCAGTGGTGAGAGTTCCAGAGATATACTATTCTGCCTTTCATCCACACTCTTGGGGAACACTCAGCAGCCAATCATACAGAAGGGCATTCATGCAGTCAGTCAGCCAATCAGGCATACAGTGCATCCAACTATATGGGGGGGAGTATATGCGCTGGTCACGCTCCGAGAGCATGACAAGAGGGAACAGATGCATGACAAGAGGGAACAGATTCTGAAAACAGCCTCTGTGAAGAAAGAAAATCGATGGCCGACATGTCCTTTTCCCCAGATTTCTGCCCGGAGACAGCTTTGAAAAAGCACCTGCACTAATTGTACCAGAAGGGACTTGCCGGGGCATTGAGTGCTTCCGAAGACCCTCAAATCGGAACAACGTGGATTTGTGTGGCTTGAGGTGGTGACCAATGCATTCCAGTGAAAACTATCTTGTGAAACTATCAACAAGCAATTCCGTGAATGCAAAGATTGGGATTGCCAGTTATCAAAGTATTTGGACTTTGAGGAGAATTTTCGAGTTCATATAAAACCAATCACTGTCAGTATGCAACGATTTGTTTTTGAGTCTGCCCCTGATGAATTTCCTAGAATAACCTGTATAAGGAAAGAAACATGTTGGGCCTGTTTTTATCATTGTTTAAACGTTTTTTTTGGTGTGTATCTGTATGAATGAATCATAAATTCTGTATGAGACTGTTTGATACGAATGGTGAGGAGTGGGTAAATGAATAAGTGAATTATGATCGCATATTATCACTATGTATAAGCCACTTTGTCATCTCGGCTCCCATTTACGGTTAGCCAGTAGTGAATTACATTGCATCAGTGATATGAAGTGATTCTTTTTTGTTTATGTTCTTGCTCTTTTTTCTCTATTTTTGTACTCTCGTGATTAATTCAAGGAGAGCATTTCTTAATTAGAATTTCTTAACTAATATTTTTGAAATGATCTTTTGTATTGAAGATATATTAAATATGTATATGAAATTTTCAAATAAAATATGAAATTGTTTTATAATGTTCAATCTTGTGGTTGTGCAATATCGATGAACATGGTAGCCTCTGTTGACATGAGACAGCCTTTTTCTTTTTAAGAGAGCGGTATTTTTGCGAGTCACAAGCCTTTTTGTTATATGCCAAGGGTTCCACCCTTAATGTGAGGATCTGCTTGTGACACATAACTTTTCCCTCAAACCTCTCAGTGTTTTCTTGTGATACAGTGCATTCTGGCCATACTCCTTCCTCTCAGACATTTACAACAAGGAATGTGTATTGGGACAAGTACCCAGCCATTCAACACTATACACTGCATTCATACCAGTTTCGGGCAGTGCTGTCTCAGTCTTTGTCTCTCATACCAGAAAGCAGAACTCCCCAAAAAGAAGTGCATTTTGGTCACATACTCCATTCACCCAGGTCCCACCCACAGGGTGTACCCACAACATACAGTGACTGGGAAGGCTCCAGCCAGTCTGGCCTGGACTTCACAACAAAACCATATATGGAACTTCCACCCAACAGCCAGTCAGGGGGAAGGGACAGAGTCAGGGCTTCCCAGGACTTTGGGAAAACAAGGTAACAGGCAATAGAAAGCAAGAGGCCACAGGGGCCATCTTGTTTTCTACCAGGAATCAGATGATTCCAATGCCAGGACCTGGGTATCCCAAAATGGAGGATACTCAAAGCACCTGTCAAATTCAGCATGGAGCTGCCACCAGCCCATACCCTGCTCTGTGGGCCACACACAGCTGCCCAAAAACATACACTAGGAGCACAGGGTTTGACCCCCACCCATGGGTGCCATAAGGGTATCCCATGGGTTTGTACACCAAACCAAAAACAGGAAGAGCTGCACTGTCAGGAGTCCCACATGGACTCCTGGGCTGAAAACAATGCAGAACACAAATGAAAAAGGACTACAGGTCAAGGACAGGGAGCCCCTGTATCTCAAATGCATTTCCAGCATCACAGGCGCATACCATAGTAATGTTTTACAAAGGGGCATTAGAGGAGTGTTCTCCATAATGACAAGTCACAATTAACTGTTTATACTTACCAGATCATTAAAAATTCTGTACCTTTCTCAAAGCTTAACACTCAACACTTTTAATATCAAAAACAATACATTTGAGCAAGCACAATCAATCCTCTTTTGTTTCAACAACCTATCTGTCGTCTGATTGACGCCAATCGTTTACTACACTTAACTCAAAACAATGTCACTTCCAATCTTCACAGCTTATTACCTCTCAAAAGTTTATACATCAAATAATATCTTAAAATGATAATACAATACACATTAATGACTTGTGTGATCACCTTCCCTTTTCCCTATAATCATTTATGGTAAGAGCTATTCATTCCTCGCTTCACCTTACATTACACCTTACATACAGAGTTTAAAAGGCCACCTTACACAGTCCTGACTGTGTGTTTTTCCTCTCTTAATATTCCCACTAGAATGTAAGATGTCTTCTTCTATCTCCCTTCGAAATAGGATTACCTGGGTGTTTCTTTGTCCACATAAAATTTCCTGTTACCCAAAAATTTCAAAATCCGGCCCCGTTATATTGCAATTTCCCTTCGTCTACTTACATCAGTTTAATCAATGTGAAGCCTTCGGTATCAACTCCTCCTCCAATCCGACCACTTTGCCTTCCATCCGCGGAGCGCCCGTGGAAAACAGCAAGCATTTCTTCAAAGCGGGGCCTGCCCACCATCTCGTTCTTCTTCCAAGTTTATTTTTATCGGCCGATCTCCACAGGAAACTCCACGATCTTCCAGCTAATGGTCGAGGATGCCCGATCAACTGAAACTCTAAAGTCAAACTAGTTTAGATCTGAAACCATCTGCACACCTACCACATGATGTTATGGCCCTTGGAACGTGCATTTATAACTGGATAAGATTACCCTAGATTAA
This sequence comes from Ambystoma mexicanum, assembly GCF_040938575.1. Taxonomy (NCBI): domain Eukaryota; kingdom Metazoa; phylum Chordata; class Amphibia; order Caudata; family Ambystomatidae; genus Ambystoma; species Ambystoma mexicanum. The sequence continues at coordinate 388,271,085 of NC_090932.1, forward strand.
TTCTGAGTCCAAATAACCGGACATACTCAAGAAGATGGCAAGTAATTGTTTTATTAACAATTATCTGAAACAGGAAGGTTACAGTGAACATCAATGGTTGTACGCTCAGTCTCTCACTGATTTCCACAAAAAATACAATTATGCGTCCGAGTGACATCATACTATGTGGCAATAGTGAAAAACCTACCAAGGGTCGAGATTGGTTAAGGGAAACATCCAGAAATACAATCACATAGGAACTAGGATTGCAATTGGCTGACCGATATCAGGTGGACAACGTATGCCTACATCTTCAAACATGTAATTTCAGAAAAATCTGATACATAGTGTTTCATTGGTCTCTCAGGCTATAACGTCCTCTGTTATACAGACTAATACAATTGGTTGGCATGCATGTGCCATGTCTGGAACATTTGGTTCATTTAGCAGCACGTAAGTCAAGACCCAGGTGCAGGGAGATGGGACATGAAGCTACCTCATCACCCAATTAGCCCAGCATCTGTCATTATCCATGCCTTCTGCCATGAATGTGTCTTTCTACTTGGCCTTGCAGAGTATTCTCATCCTGGGAATGCACGGGAGTGACTATCTAGACATCGACCTATCATCGGGTCACCCTTCTGCCTGGCACTATCAGACCTTTCTTCTGGTTGAACTAAGGAGTGTGTTAGAGCACACACCCCTGGGACAATTAATGTGGAAACCATCTCTGTAGCTCCACAAGGGCTTGTACCTTAGCGCCAAGCCCTTTACAGTTTTACCCATTGCAGAGAGTGGGCATGTAATTTAGAATGTTTGCCCAAATCTAGAAAGGAACTCTAGATCCTGAGTAGTATATATATGTACTACGGCCAGCCAAAGCTCACCCTGTGCTATACACAAGTTGATTTGATGTGTTTACACTTTGTAACTTATACACTGTTTTTGTGTAAAAACTGTTGTGTATTTGCTTTATTTGTTGACACTGGGTTATTCAAACATTGTGCAATTCATGTAAAACAGGGTATTGTTTGACCCTGCTTTATTACAAAAAACAAAAAAAAGATAAAATATCTACAGCCAAGTAATAAAAGGCATACAGATACTTACAAGTGCCTAGAAGTCTACGTTATATTTAGGTGCATAATGAGATAGAAATAGATTCCTATCTTGGTTATATATGTTGTATAATTCAAACTTTTGCATTTTGTTGCAAAATTTCAAGCACTGACAGCAGGGAACCCCCTTGTTGCATATGTACTGTCAACCCATAGTCCTGTCGGTTTTATGGCTGTCCCTCCAGTTACTAATTCACAGGAGTGAGGGCACTCACTATTTTGTCTGGAACTCCAGTTCAAATACTATTTTCATTCTTAACTCACTTCATAAAGACCATGATTTGGTTCATTCTGCAAGCTTTTAAATGCTTTAAATGAATTGAAACTTGGCATCCTTTGTGTATTTCCTTGCTCCTTAATGTGAGAGGATTCATCCTACGCACACTCGTTCTTCTTCAGAGTAGATAGCTGACCTTGACTTCTTAGTTCTTGAGTTCAGGCCAGACATCTTCTCCATTCAGTGCCACTAGCCTGCTATTCTACTGCTACACAGCATTTTTTTCATTCTCAGATTCCTTGGCTTACTATTTCGTGATACCAATGTTCAGTTTCTATACAATTGTGGCTTCGTCTGCATTATATTTACTACTGTTAGCTAGCCGATATGATGACTTGCTTTACCTTGCGTTTCAGCATCTGTACATTTTTCATGCTTCTGTTTTCTGCAGCCCTTTGTTAACGTGCATTTTTTTTTTTTTTCTAACTTAATAGTTCACTCGATTCTTTACTTCGTCATTTGTCCTCTAGGATCCATACATCATCTTCATTCAGTACCTCAGAATGTCCTGCACACTTTCAACTCGAGGGTGCATTTGATATGGTTGTCTTAATGGATACCTTCTACCATATTCTAGCTGTATTATTGGTAAAGTAGCTGAAGTTAGACAGGGCATGGTCTCATTACTCAAATAAAGGGGAGGTATAAGATAGGATCTCCTGTGGATATATACTTCTGCTCACTACAATAGGTTTCCTAATCACCCCTGATATCTTGCAACCACTTGCAGGAACTTTTTATCACAATTAATTTAATATCGGATATCATGTAATATGGGAGAGGTGTAGTGGTGTCAACTAGATATAGGGCCTGGCAACTGTGAGGTTTATGAGGGACCAGGCCACCAGTCTCACTGCCAGTGGTATCAGTTAGCAGAGAAGAGATTAAGTGAAACAGGAATACAAAAGCAGAGTTTTCAGAAGTTTCCAGAACTTAAGGAAGTCCAGCTCAAGTCTAAGAGGAGCAAGAAAGCTATGTATGTGGCCTAGGGCCATGTCGCCAAAAATCTGGCCACTGGCCACAACCACCACACTAGAATTAAACCACATAGCAAGTATGTACAATACACCTTGAAATAACAAGTATAAACAAATACATATTCCATAAACCCTATCCTCAAGTGTACTACAATCATAAATACCATATACACTTCCATTATATCATTCCACTATCAGCTTCACCTCCTCAGAGGAATTCTTTCTTTTCTTTCCCCCGATACCAATTGTCTCCAGAGCTCTGGTCCACTCTAGGCTGGACTACTGCAACAGCCTCTTCCTCAATGTTTCTTTATCTTCCCTTCGCCGACTTCAACTAATCCTGAATAGGATGGCGAGAGTTAGCCTTGTCCTCAAGCCCAGGAACTGCATCTCTCCAGCCCTAAAGTCTCTCCACTGGCTAGGTTGTCGCTAAGATCAAATTCAAAACCCTCTGCATCATCCACAAGTTGTTCTGGGGTCTGGGACCCTTCAACATCCAACTCTCCCTCCCTAAATGCCTGCCTGCTAGAGACCTTTGGTCTTCTAGCTTCAAGTGTCTGCAGGTCAGACGCTTCACTAAACAGAGAGTGGGGGTAGATCTCTCTCCTCCGTAGGAGCCTAACTCGTGAATGGTCTTCCTGCCCCTCTCAGGCTTGAGCCGGATCTCCTTAAATTCCGGAAGGTCCTCAAAACTCTTCTTTTCTCTTCTTGCTTCCCTCTCCCTACCCCCCTCTAACACTCCCATTTTATGCAGTGACTGACTGCCTGGTTCCCTCTGAGTTCTACAGGGCACCAGCCTCTCCTTCCAGGCCACCCACCTCCTTGCACTTAGCATGTGGACCTTCACCACCTGCACCCCATGCAACTCCCTGGCACTTACCCTCCTGCCCTCCCCTTAGCACTCACCCAGCCCCTGTTGCCCCCCTCCTATCCCTCCTTCACTTGTACTCTCTCCTCTTTATACTGCACGTCCCTGCCCATCCTAGCACTTAGTGCAGAATGGCACTCCACCCCTCTCGCTCGCACTTCTTGTTACTGCACTTGCACAATCCGTATGTCACAAGGCCTAGTAGGACTGTTTTTGTTATTTTTCTCCCCTGCTTCCCCGCCCCTTGTTTTTGTCTTGTGGTTCATTGAAACACCATTTGTTATAAATGTTCTTTAAAAATAACCAATACATGCAAATACAAATACAACTCCCATCAGCTCTTGGCAAAATACCATTGGTGAGGCATCATAGAATAATTGGCCATAACATCAGGAAAGATGCATGTTGCAGGCGCTTGACATAGAGTCTTGGATCCTGCATTACACCGGTTCTCCTTTTGAATCCATACTGTAGTGGATCCTGCATTAAAGTAGTTACTCTAAAGAATGCATGCTGCATTGGAGCATGCATTCCGCATTTCAACATCATGAATCTGTGCTGCCCCAGATCCTGCATTCCATTGGTTCCCATTGTGAATACATGCTGCCTCAAAACGTGCATCACACTGGTTTTAAGAAACTCCACAATCCTTGACTTAAGTAATGACCCAAAAACAGCTGCTCCACCGAAGAGGTACATGCACTTCTTCAGTGACCATAATGCATGTGTTGTTTGGTCGCTGACAATAATCTAGTTGCCCCCTTTTTTTCGACTTTAGGAATTATATACTCTGGAAATGAATACTTCACTTTTGTTAGACTTATAGCAATGGATTAATAAAACAAATGTACATTTAAATAAACAGATGAAACAAACAGAAATACGCACACTGTCAAATCGGTGAAATTATAATGGATTTAGAGCATTGAGGATGTCATGTCTCAGGGTCAAAATTGTGACTTAGCACTAACAGTACTTCTCAAAAGTTCAAAATATTTGCTAATGTATGGATTTGTTAATACGGGCACGTTGAGATGTATTATTGGTATCAGGTAATATTTTTGCCACCAAAAATATCGCCGTACATATGGTCGGCGGGAACGGCCATAGATGATATTTTTGGTGTGGAAAATATTAGGTGCTGGGTTTGCGGGGGTGTCCCCCGCACATAGAAAAATGATGCGGGGGTTGCGGGGGTGTCCCCCACAGGGTCCATGTGTTATTTTTGCCGCAAAAATATGGCGAACTTTTTGCATGGTGATATTTTTGCGGCGAAAATATCACATGGAACCGTATTATCTGATATTGTACCAAGATTGTTTATACGGTAAGAAGTTACTGTACGTGTATAGCATTGATTTCAGAAAACCCTCTTTGCATAGGTTCATCAGAAACTGAATACAATTATTGCATCAGACTATTGCAATGGCTTCAGCGAAAAAAACATACGTTTGTGTTTTTTGGAACAGTAGTTTTCTAAGCACAGTAAGATGTGGCGTGCAACTAGACTAAAACGTTCAAGGGGGCTAACCCATCAAATGTTGTGCATGGGAAAACGTCAAAGACTGCTGGAGGAGGAGCTATAGTACTTGTGTGGGGGCCTCTAACTTATTTACATCGTCTAAAGTGACTCTTCTGGTTAAGCTTCAATGTTAAAAGCAGGTAAGTCTCCCCTTCACTCTCTGAAACCACACACTTAAGGACTGTGTGAGAATGAGCTGTCTCCTGTCCACGCCTGTCCTTCTAATCAGTCCCCTGACATGCAAGTGCTAACATCCTAACACCATTTCGATTGGCTAAAAATTCATGCCTATGGATACAGTTGCTTACAATGAAATGCTTTACATTAGTGATTTCCTGGCCTTTGTTTACAGTGCAGCTTATAATCACTGTGTATCCTCTGTGTCCTGATCTGCCTGCTGATGTCCCTGTACGTGAGTCATGTGAAGCCAACCAAACCCACCTTTTCAATTGTGTGGGGGGCGTGCTAAAGCTCCATTTGGCTAATGACCGCTGTGCCACTGCTCCTGAGTACGCATTAGATCAACCCTTATTGCAATAATTGGTGACATTATTTGAAAAGCAGTTATTAACTGTGGCTTTCATCTGCGCCCAATATTTGGCGTATGGCTTCTGTTTGTACAAGGATACAACATATGACACTCCCACGCTCCACATCCCGCCCCCGCTCCCCAATCGCCACCTCCCACCTCCTAATGAATGCCCCTGGGGACAGATTATCAAAGTTTTGCACTGGTGCAAAAAAGTGGAGCAAATTAATGTAGCTGTGATTTTACTGCTTAGATAATAGGGAATGGAGCAAGAAGATTTAGCCCCAACTTGTATTATCTAAAGGTGTTTTCACGAGGGCAAAAAAGGAAACCGTGTTTTTTTTTACTATGTAACATGAAAAGAAATGTAGCAGACAGATGTCTTTTTATGTTATGCAGCAAACATAGTACCACAAACAAAGGGTAGGATTTATTTTTGCCCCAGTGGAAAAGTTTGTAGCTAATACCGATTGTGACAAAACCTGTTTGCTCCATTCTCTATTATCGAAGCATTTGAAGCATTTGCTCACTTTTTTAGAATGTGTGCAAATGTTTGATAATCTGGCCCCAGGTGGTACGACTAAACTGCACAGCGTGATTTCCAAAGCCTTCCACTTATTTGTTAAACATGCGTGTTTGTAGTCGCGCGCAGAAGTGTACATATTGCACCGTAAAACGCATCATGAGCTAAAGGGAGGGAGCCGTTCCATCCGAGTAGTTGGCACAACAACCTTTCTGTGCGCCAGCCGACGAGACTGCCGTAAATAAATCTTCCATTTGGATTCACTTCTTCAACCGAAAGAGAGTAATGAAATTCCAAGCGTCCATTCTGTCGAGCAATTTCCTCCCGCAGTGTTCAAGTGAGCATTTGGCAGGCGGACAGGGAGGGCCTGCAGCCATGGAAAAATCATCTTTCGCAGCAGAACTCTTCAAGCAAACAGCGCGCAGGTTGTTGCGGATGCTGCCTGACAGTGGCACCCGCGTACTCGGCGCCCTTACCTTGGAATGCAGGCGTTGAAGGGGATCGGAGGGGAAAGAGGAAGCAAAGATTGGAGGGTAAAGTGCTAATTCCACTAGGAACTAGGAAGGGTCTTAAATCCGCCTTTTTCCAGAACCAATAATGCCGGTAGACATAGTTTTCAGTGCTGCCTGCCAGTACTTTGCAGTTCAGTAAACGAGTGGCAAAGTAAACGCATATTTACTCCAGATAACATTGGCTCCATGACTCTTCTGCGGGTGCATTCTGTAACCTATTGTTATTCGCTTTTAGGGGATTTTCTTGTATATTGTGATACTAAAAGGGCCTGATTCATGGAATTTTTAGCACGATGCGAAGTGACTTTTCACTGGTGAAAACTGACTTCGCATTGACAACAAACACCCAGGGCCTGATTCAAAGCCTGTGCTAGATATAGCGTGGAAAGCTGACATTTTCCCCTCCAGTTTCAAAAACCATCATCATGAGATGGGTGGAAATATTGGAGAGAAAATGTTGTGCTTTCCAAGCTGCTAACATCTATCTTTGCAGGGGAAACGTGGTCCAGTGGCTCAGCGAGCATTTCTCAAAAGACTGCCCAGGGATGTCCTTTCGCCAAAATGCCAGGGGTAGCGGAAGAGACATCACATGACCCTTGACCCCTGATGAAATCACAGGAAGTGATGTCATTTGACCCTACACAGAAGTGACATCATGGCAAGCGATGAAACAACCTTTCAATCCTTGACAAAATAGAAAGTGGCATCCCATAGCATTGTTCCTAAGTACAGTATGCAAAATATGGTTACGAAATCACTATAATGTGAAATGCATTTCATACAAGAATAGATCACCATATGTATTGTTAATATCATAGTGTATAGGCCCATATTACCAAATTACTGTGAACGCAAGCTGACGTCCAAGGCCAAATGATAATGATGTGTTATTATACAGCACTTACGCTGAGGCGCTTTATATAGAACAAATATACATACAATATCACCCAACCTTTGTTGGTACACGTTGATCAACCTTAGTAGGATTAAAAGCTGAGTTCAGGTGTTAAGAACAGACTAAATCAGTGACTCACCTCCTGAAGTGTGACTGAAGTAAACCTTTAGTGATTCTAGCAATTATCGTATAGAATCCCAGAAAGACAAATTATTTGTTATTCCTATTCTTTCTTTTAGGGTCACTTCTCAAAGTGTTACACCCCCATGGTGCTGCCCACAGACCAGGAGCTTAGACCTAAAAAAAAGAAAAGAATATGTTTTGTTTTTTTGTTTTTAGGGATAGCAAGGGAGACCACAGGGGTAGCAAGTGAGACCTCAGGGGTCGCAGTTGCAACCCTTGGTGACCCCCAGATGACGTCCAAGAGACTACCTCTTTTCTTGTCCTGAACATTTTCTTGGCACCTCCAAGGGTACCATTAATATATGCATTTTTGGCTGGTGCAGGAAGGGTGTTCTGGCCTCTGAATGCATTCCTTGCCAACCCCTTGCATGTTGCCATGTCGTAAATTACGGTTTTGCAGGAGTGGCAGGCTTCGTTCATTGCTGTCACTCCCATAATACATCAGAATGCATTTCTTCATGGGAAAGTGTCTCACATCACTTTTCCATTTTAACATGCACCTCTGAAGCAGGCCACTGGTTAATGGAACAGTGCAAAGTGTATTTTTGCTGTGCAAAGTTACTTTGCACAGCAAACATACACTTTGCACTATTCCATCAATCAGAGTGTTTGCTGGCAGTGCAAAGTCACTTTTCACCAGTGAAAAGTCACCTTGCAGAGTGCAAACAAAATCTATGAATCAGGCCCTAAAGGTCGCAAGCTGCAGCCGTGTTGTAGAGTGCCTTTTTATTTTTCAAACGTATGACTGTTTAATCTTTGATTACCTTATGTATAGGGCGCCCTCATACCAAAACCTGAAAAGAGATGCAATTCATTTTGCTGTTGGTGATGCACATGAAGGTACATGAAGACAGGGTGTCTGCACCCATGCTTTCTCCACCTGACTGGCAGAATAAACACCCTTTGGTTGAATTCATTACTGGGATTTGCCATGAAGTACACCAAAGCTGCAGCTTGACACTGCACTGATATGAAGGTTTGTGTAGGTTTGTGTATGACATGATGAGGGGTCGTATGAACCAGGTTAATTTGCTAGTGATTTGTAGATGTTAATGTTAATGTTAAAGGATATTTGTACTGTGCACTATCCCCACTGGAGTGGTCCTCTGGCAGACAAAACCATAACAAGTTCCGGTCAGGATATCACAGCTGTCTCAAAGTTGCAACACATGCCCATTGTGCACCGCTCCTCCTCTGAAAAGCCTGGAATGGTTTTCTATGTATGCTACTCCAAAATGGGTGACTTTAGTAACATTTAATAGGGTACAGGCCATCTCTGGACACACATCCTGATCAAATTTCCCATAAATATAGAGGGTCAATTGGAGTTACCTATTTTGATGATGAAAAGTAATTTGACCTGAGAACAAGATGTGTTATTCTCCTAAGGAACTTGCCAAGGTCCTCCAAAAACCTCTGATGGCAAAGCTCATTCCGATAACCATGGGATTTAGAATGTCGACCATCCAGAGTAAGATCTAGAGATGTTGCTACTGCCCATGTTTCAGTAGACCTGCCAGTACAAAGTCTCAACTGCTGCCCCTCCAATGCTCACCAAGTCAAGTTAGAGATTTGACTCGGGCAAAAACAAAGATGCACCAAAGCTCATAAAGTGAATGATCTGCTGCCGTAACTCACAATCACTTTAGAGATCTTGCAAAGACCCAGAAATGTGCTACCCCCCCCCTTCCTTACAACACATGATTACTATTGTGGCCAGCCACCAACCTATGATCCACTGGAGTTCACACAACCATTTGTCTGATAAGGTTTGACCTGTTTGACACATCAGCATGATATTTTCATAACAAAAGCTTTCAGGGCAGGAGCCAAAGAACTGGGTAGATTGGGGAATATTTGCCTAATGGTTTAAAAGTTATACAGCATAAAAAATGATCACAACATGGAGGCACAGGATCCCAGCAGGTTCTTACATCTAAGATCCATAAACTTAAATCCACCCAAGAGCCCTGAACTGAAACCCATACAGGATCACTGCAGAGACACCCATCCCGGATCACTGAACTGAATTCCAACCAAGATCAGTGGAGAGAAATCCATCGATGATCACTGAGAAGGAATGCATGTAAGGGCTGTGGGGAGCTATGGGGAGAACCCCATCCAGGATCACCTAGCCTGGGAGGCTTGTGTAATAACACCACCCATTCGACGACCTGCACCTGGTTCACCCATGTCTGTTTGCTGCTAGACCTCCTGGTGAATTATGTTGTGCACTGTGCAGTTCTCTGTCCTCAGTCGCTGCTGGGTAACCCCTCCCCCCCATTGGTGCTCTACATCTCCCCTATCTACTCTAATTGCTACTCTATTACCCATCTTCTTTCTCTTTCAAAGCCTGGAAGGAAAACATTTAAGAAGTGTCTCGTGGTCTCTAAACCAGGCCTCTCCATTGCCGACACCTATGTCAATGCTTCCTCCAAGCAAACTTTTACTGACATCCTCTTTGTTGTTCCCTCTCATGCCCTTTGGACTCCCATTATGGTCTCTGTCCTCTCCCCTTTCTCTTCTTCAACCATTAATTTTAGAACCACATGGGAAGTCCTCTTGTAACACTTCCTGTCATCCAGGTTCATCATTAATGTCTACCAGAATGGCACTCGCAGCTCAACCTGCCCTTTCTTGACAGATGTCTTCCATATCTCATTAACTTCTTCCCTCCTCCTGCCTCTTCTCGGTCTGCCACCTTTCTGGCCTCCTCACCACCACTTATGCATGCACCGCATCTCTGTACCCCTCCTTGGAAGACATTCAAAGGTGGCAACCAGCTTCAATTAGCTACCCCCATCTGTTGCTCTGCTGTTAAATACACCTCTCACATTTGTCACCTCCTTAAAGACCTTTACCTCGATGTCCTTGCACTCCTTGATACCTTGTTCAATGCCAGCTCTGTCACTGCTTTTGACACTCTCCTTCCTGATTTCTAGAAGATCCTCTCCAAGTCCAGACCTCACCGGTCTGGATGCAGAGTGGCCCTTATCTTCCCTGAGTGGGTCCCTCCTTCTGCCATATCCACTCAAACCTACTTTTCCTTTGAATGTCTTGTCTGCAAACGTTGCATCTCTTCTACCCTCTCGCTCAAACTTGCCATGATCTACAGGACACCTGGGCCAATGTCCCTCTTCCTTTTGGAGTCGGCCAACCTCACCTCTTAACTCTTAACCGCTACCTCAAATATTCTCCTCTTCTGAGACTTTAATATTCATCTTGACTCTCCTGAAATGGCCACTTTACTCTTCTGTGACCTCTGCAACTCTCTTCCCCTCACCATTCTTCCCTCTGGTCTGACCCACACAGCTGAGCACACCTTGGATGTGCTCATCTCAGTGGACATCTCTTTCTCTAACCCTCTCAATACACCTCCCTCCCGGTCTGACCATGCTCTCCTCTCCACTCACCTTGAGTTCCGGGGCTCCGCGGCTAGGCATCTGCCCTCAGTCCCAGTTTCCTTCTCTGTCATTTGATTGATGGAGCGAGTATCTGTTGCTGCCTTTGATGCCTCCTTCATTTCCTCTCCGACCCCTGCTATTGACTCTCACACCGACTCAGCACTTGCTAACCTTCACCTCTCCATCTCCAACACCCTTGACACCTTTCCCCCTGCCATGAGGATCTGTATGAATCCCACTTCTAAGTGCAACAGTTGGTATGATTCTGACCTAGCCTAGCTGAAAAGCAAGTGCAGAGTTGTGGAACCAAATTGGTTGGTCTCTAGTACATCCTCTGACAAACCAGCCTGTCGCCTGCTCCAAAGGCAACACAGACTCTCCATCCTCTCCAAGAAGTGGAACCATATCCAAGGCTGCTTCTCTGGGGTCCCCAAAAACACGGCAGAACTTTTCAAAATCTGTAAGGAACTTGCCAATCCTTCTGCAGTCTCCACTTATCCTCTTCCTTTCCAGCCCCTCTGCACAGCTCTGGCCTCCCATTTTACAACAAAAATGCTCTCTCCCCTAATCCCCTCCCTTCCGTACCCGCCTGCATGCCTTCCTTGGACCCCTTCTCTCCTTCCCTTCTACTCCCCTCCTTCTCACCTATAGCACCGGATGAGGTACCTAAGACAGTGTGCTCTATGAAAGTCTCCTCCAAACAGGTGCTTCCCTTCTCCTCCAGAACTATCAAGGACAAAATGGCCTCTCTCGCTCCCTCCTTGGCTGAGTTCTACAACCCCTCCGTTGCAACAGGCACCTTCCCACTACCCCTCAAGCACTCCCTTGTGCACCCGCCCCTAATAAAGAAGACTGTGGATCCATCCTGCCTGGCTAACTATTGCCCTATCTCCACTACCCCCTTCTTGGGAAAACACTTGGAAAAGTTGCTCATCCCCAACTAATTCATCACACTGAAATTTGTGTCTGTCTCCACAACCATCATCCAGAAACACAGACACTGCTCCCCTGAACATCTGTGAAGACCTCCTCTCAAACCTCAACTCTAACTCTCCTTCATTTCTCATCCTCCTCAATGTGTCCTTTGCTATCGACACGGTCAATCATGTCACCCTCATTAATCAGCTCTGTGACACCATGGGAATCATGGCCCTGGTACTGGATTGGTTGATATCTTTCCTTTCTGATCAGCCCTCCCAAGTTGAACTGGTCCCTTTTCTCGCTTCCATCTCACTCTCTACTTCAGGCATCCCTCAGGACTCTAACCTCTCACTGTTGCCTTTCAACATTTACCTTGCCCCTGTTGCCTACCTGATTTCCACCTTCACATCTCATTTCAGTGTCATGCTGATGACACACAGCTCTCCTTTATTCTAGCTTCTTATACCTCCTTCTCTACTTCTCTCATTCTGATGGTCTGACTGCTATTCAGGCATGGTGTGTTGCTAACCATATCTGCCTTAATGCGAGTAAGACTGAGGTATTTCTCATTGGGACTTCTGCCCTCTCCTTCCCTCCCACTGTCTGGCACCCTCCTTGGGCTTTCTCCCCTCACACTCGTGTTAGGCAAATAACCCGGGTGTCATCTTCGACTGCTCTTTCTTGTTCTTATCTCATATTGCGTACCTTGCCAAGAAGGCCCACTTTCAGCTTCACTTCCTCAGAGGTATTCTCCCTTTCCTCACCTTCCCCCAGAAACTCAATGTCTTCAGAACTTGGTTCTCTCCAGGCTGGACTATTGCAACAGCCTCTTCCTCAATCCGCCTCTTTCCTCCCTATGCCCTCTTCACCCAATCCAGAATACGACTTCAAGATGTATCCTTTGTCTCAAGCCCAGGGACCGCATCTCTCTAGCCCTAAATTCTCTCTTCTGGCTTCTGGTGGCTGCAAGGGTCACATTCAAGACCCTCTACATCATCCACAAGGCTTTCTGCGACCTGAGACCTCACTACATCCAACTTTCTCTCCCTAAATACCTCCCTGCTAGAGTCCTTTGGTCTTCTAGCTCCAAATCTCTCCAGGTCAGACGTTTCTCCAAGCAGAGAGTGGGGGGGGGGGGGGTGTAGAGTTCTTTCTTCAGCAGGATCCTCCCTCTGGAATGGATTGCCTGCCCCATTCAGACTTGAGCTGGATCTCCTTAAGTTCCAGAAGCTTCTCAATACTTTCCTTTTCTCCTCCTCCTTCCCTCTCCCCCACCCTTGCTAATGTCCCCCCGCCGCTGCGACTGCTTGCTTGGTCCCTTGTGAGTCCTACAGGAGCCAGTCCCGCCTCGATACCTTTAGCCCAGCATCCCTATAACCAGCACATGCACTCGGGCCCCCTTCCCTGACCAGCCATCAAGTCTGGTCCTCCCTTCCACGCACTAGTTCACCCTAACCCTGGGTTCCCCTGCACACGCCCTCCTAGGCTGCCACTAGCCCTTGCCCAGCCAACGGGCCCCCCCACCCCCACCTGCACTTGCCCCTCGTCCCCCTTCCTTTCCCACCCTCTGCACTTCTTACTGCACTTGCACGATCCGAAAGGACTAATAGGACCGTTATCGTTTGTTTTCTCCTGTTCCCCCTCCCTGTTGTTTACCTTCTGGCGCCTGGAAACACTTTCTGCTGTATAGGTGCCATACAAAAGTTCCACAAATAAAATAAATGGAAATGTTTTCATTTTTTACATTGGTGTTCCATAGGTAAAAATTACATTTTTTGAGCAGGCATATGGCCTCAACCGCTGGGCTGATTTTCACCAAACATTTTTTTAAAGCGACAGAAAGCACACGATGTAATTCCTTTGTTCATTTGGCAGTTAAATTAGATTGCGAGTGGAGAGTCCCTGCCATCAAACTGTTTCATATGTCTTCCATGAGTCATTGCTGGAAAATCTGCCATTTAATATTGCAGTGTTGTTCTTTGATGAGAGAGAAAAAAACATCTTGCGCTTATTAAAAAATGTGCTTAACGTTGAGTATGTTTTTTTCCTCGAACTCTTTATGAAAGCAGTGTGGATGTGGGGAGTTCTTGTGAGGTGGAACAGTGAAGGTCTGGAGAGGGTAGATCTCGAAAATGTTTTTTTCTATTGACTTCATGTACTTACGTTGCAAAATATGTTTTCTGGGCGTGATAGAAAAAGCACTGAAAAAGAGAAAAAATGAAAAAAGGAGAAGCAGTAATAAACAGAGAGATTTGTGTGTGGGCGATGACTATTCTAACTGCCTTTAGAAAGTATTCCAGTGTTTGGAGAAAACAAATTAAAGCTATTAATGTAATCAAAAGTATGTGTTTGGTGTATGCAAGAAATTCAGGGGAGTTTGGGCTAGGAAATATGTGCAAACATTGGAAAAATGCAGCTGCTTGAAATTATAGGAGCATAAGTGATTCCAGCATATGGATTCATTAAGGGGCATTTAAAATTGGCAAGGGTTTCATGTCGGGTTGAAGAAACATTGTGAATTCCCCCATGGTGCAAAAATTGTGACGTGACGTTGTGATGGTTCCATATATGGCATGCATGTAAAAACACATATCATTGGCTAGTTGAGACACGGCGCACGATTCATGGAATTTCTTGCATGGTTCAAAGTGACTTTTCATTGCTGAAAAGTGACTTTGCCCTGCTGACACATCAGAGACGTCATTTAGGGGTCACCAGAGGTCTCCCTTGTGACCCGTGAGGTCTCCCTTGCTACCCCTGTGCTCTCCCTTGCTACCCCTAAATGAAAAAGAAAAAAAAGAAAAGTGTTTTTTGTTTAATACAAATTGTAACTTCTGGGCTGTGGAAAATGCCATGTAGCTCTTTGTTTCTAGAATGGCTGGCTTTCTTGATTAGGCTTCTCAAAAAAAAATAGGGAGTTCGACAAGTGTAACACTTTGAGCAGTGCCCCTAAATTAGAAAGAATAGGAATAACAAATAATGTGTCTTTCTGGAATTCTAAACAATAATTGTTATACTTATTAAAGGTTTATTCCAGGTACACTTCAGAGATGAGTCACTGAATTAGTCTGTTCTTAAACACCTCAAATTCACAATGCAGACAGAATACTCCAAAAAGCATTCAGAGTAGAATAAGCATCCATTTCGGACCATGTATTTTGCTTTTTTTTTCGCAAGTTTAAGTTATAGCATTTTTTTTTCTTTTTCTGACAATACATATGGTGATTCAATCTTGTATGACATGTATATCACATTACAGTGATATTGTAACCATATTGTTCATAGTGTACTTAGGAACAATGCTACATGATGCCACTTCCTGTTTTGTCAAGGGGGAAAAGGTTGTGTTCCATCGCTTCCCATGATGTCAATTCGGGGTGGGGTCAAATTACATCACTTCCCGTGATGTCATGAGAAGTCAACGGTCATGTAATGTCACTTCCACTACCCCAGGCATTTTGGTGAAAACACGAACCCTGCGACACATGGGCAGAAGGGAAGACAGGAGAATGTACTAAGTTCTTAATTGAAATGAGTTTGTGCTGATTCGTAATGCCTGTGTAGAAATATGTTCTGACTATTTGAAGACACGTTGACCGATTTCGGCAGAGAATCGCAAAGTTTGCCTATAATGCATATTCAAAAAACAATTATGATGAAGCTGTTTGGAGTTTTGGGTTAGGAAAGGAAGGCGTGAGGAGTAAGAACTTAAGCTGTATAATAAGCATTATAGAGGATTCATCCGTTAGCTAGGGAGAACATTAAGGGCTATTTTGCTAAACATTTGATTGTTTAAGAAAGCGCTGAGATGTATATTTCCAAGTTTTTTATTAAATAAAATAGAGATATGTGGTAAATGACAATGGTGGGTAGCTTGGTTTGCTACAGAAGTCTCAAGGATGAAAGAAAATGCTATTGCAGACATTTCTCGGCATAGGGTAATAGATGCATGAGACTTGAAATAGAAGTGATTGCATTGCTCTGCATTCAAATGCAAAACCATTTAAATTGAAAAGTTTGCATTTTGAATTTCAGACTTGTTGGTGCTGATAAGAAAACTAAAATTATTGCTATAGGTGAAGATAGAAAAGAAATGTGTCTATTGGCTCGTTATCAGTGTCAGAACCTTAGTAACCCACATTGCATAGCTCAGAAAGAATGTGAAGATTGTTCAGTAACTGGCATAGAACACCTTTTGCATTAGATATAGCATGGCTATTGATCCCTCGAGATATAGCATGACAAACACTTTGAAATTCAATTACAAATATTTAGTTAAGACATAGTTAAAGGGAAACAGTTCAGTGCAACAAAACCCATCAAAATCAGTGAACAAACTTTAGTTGAGGTGAAGTTAGGTGTTGGTCTATGTAGCAACATCATTGAAAAGTGGCAGGTGTTGGAATCTACCCAACCTTAAATATGAGCCCACCTTTGTGAAGCTCATGAGCAGCATGGTGATATCAGAGTTAGCATCACTGAGAACATTACATAAGGCATCATTTATGACATCAGGTATGGCATCAGCAATAACATCAATGGCACACTGATGGCAACATCAAGGACATTAGTCATGCCATTGCATAATGAGTGCTTATGGCACCACACATGATATGACTAATGAGATCACTTATGAAATCGCTGGAAAGCATTTCTCATATTGAAAGGTTTTGCGTTCTCTTGCAAGACATATGACAAACATATTCTATGGGTGAATATATGCTGCATATGGATTTGGTTGTAATACGCTCTGTTAGTATGCCATGCATGAATACAAGAAAAGCAAGAATTTATTTTTTTCCAAGATCAAAGATAATGAAACAATGCCTTCTAGAAAGTAGTACATCTCAAGGAAATATGGAATTTCAGATAAAATGTGAACAACAGAAGTACAACCAGGAGCATATCTTATCGTTCTCTGTAGTGTTAAGATTTTGTGCTGAAAAAATATATGTGCTTTTTTTGATGATTGACCTTCACAGGTTATCCAACATACTAATTTCCTATGTTTGGATCCTAGGTTTCCTTTGTTTAAGTAACAATTACTCTGGTATTTGTAAAACTGTGCCCTCTAAGGTTCCTTTTCTTTTGTAGACAGCTAGAAAGTCATATAGTATTTATGACTACAGCCTTTTCACCATACTGAGTAAGACTATAATGTGGACTTTTTCACATGTGTCCACATCCATTGGGACTGCTGTTCAAAACATCCTAAAGCCAAAGTTGTAACTTTTATAGCACAAGTAACCATTCTGTATTTGCATGCAAAATATGCAGATGAAGACTAGAGTTATTAATATCGACAATACCTTTTGATTATACATACTCATTATAAAGGGCCTGTCACATGTCCATTACAATGTCATTCTTGGAAAGGAGAACCAAAGATGAACAGTTCTCAATACAGTATATACTGTATTGCATATACATGTTGTAGTGCTCTGCATCAAATGTTACCTGGGTTACACTTGCACATTTCATCCACTCTTCTAATAATGTCCTTGATTTCCTAAAGTCATTTAATGTCAACTGTGGTGTTGTCAGAGTGCTCCTATGTCCAGTGTTGTAATTGGTATTATTATTATTATTATTATTATTATTATTATTATTATTATTATTATTATTATTATTATTATTATTATTGTTTAGCATGGGCTCAGCTTGGGAAAGCAATGGAGCTCTATGCAAGTCATAGGTGGAAATACTTGGTGAGGAATTAGAGATCAAGTGTTCATTAAAAGGGTGTGGGTAGCTAACAACTAGGGAGGGCAGGTAATTTGGCAGAAAGTTATCTACAAGCAATCAGGGTAGGACACAGGGGTAACAGATCAACTAATGTTAGCTGGGGATTGGAAAAGGTGTTAAAGAGGAGCCATTCCTTAAAGAGAATGGTATTGAGCTCCTTCCTAAAATGTTGAAGCAAGGGGTCAAGTTTGGTGTTGATGGAGAGGTGGTTTCAGAGGCTGGGGAATGAAGGCAGATAATGCCTGTTTTCCTGATCATTCTTTGCTGCACTGGCGGAAATCTCCACGCTTCTGGTGTATTGTAGGCCTCTTCGGATGCTATTCTTCCAAGGGAGGTAGCTTGGGAACTTCACGTGAAGGCCTTGTACAAGACCATGTGGACATGTGGCTGTCTAAACATGCATTTCCATTTTTCTTGGCACATCATTCTTTGTCACAGGACCCTGTTCACCACCTGAGGTTCCTGCCTACAAAACAACATGTCTTGGGCCTGCAATAATCATGCCTCTGCCTACAAGACTGGAAAACATTTGGAGCACGGTGTTTGGCTGCCAGGGTGGCATGAAACTCACTGCTTCCCTTATGCAGTTTCTCCTCTGTGTCCACCACAGGCATCTGCAGCCAAGGGCCAACAGCTGCTAATGGCAGCTCTCTGTTTGAATCTGTTATGGTCTGAAAGTGCTTGGGGAAAGAACCCCTACTCAATCCAGAACTTTGCTAAACTCACCCTTTACCTGACTCCTGTTTCCATCCATAGCAATCCTTCCATTCATTAACTACCCTTTTACTGCAGAGCATCTGTTCGGGTTACCTAAAGGTACAAAGGATCATTGCGGTTTAGGGGTTGTTTAATATCTCTTGGCTACCTACATTCCCATTCTAGTACTTACACCTGCTTCTTCACAGACAACCATCCAGCCCTTCCCTTTCTGTTCACCAACGTACCCCCTCTCTTGGGCTGCACTCTTTATTCCATTCCCTGCACTTGCCTATTTCTTCTACCCTTCAATGTGCACCTTGAGCTCCCTCCATTTTTCCTTCAACCCATTCTTCTCATTCCCTTCAGTCTCAAATATTTCTAAATTTTGCATCACTCTCTATCCTTCCCATTTTCCTCCTTCCCACATGCACTCGCATCCCTCAAATTCTCCCAGGATCTCCAAACTCACCCATTCCACCTTGCATACTGCACAATACCTGCTCCTCTCCTCCTCTCCCCCACCTCCTATCTCTCTTTCACTTGGCCTCTGGAATGATCAACCCCTCCATAAAAAGTGTTCCTGCATCACTGTCAGCTTCGACTGATTATCACATGCAACTTTCAATTCTTGCTCTCACAGAAACCTGGATCTCACCTCCTAATTATGTTACACTTGTAACTCACCACACTTTCTGTTCTAACTCCACCCATTCTCTTGACCTAATGGGAAGAGCCGTGGGGTAGTGCTCCTTATCAATATGGCCCTCAACATTGCCCATGTACCCTTAACTGACATCCTCTTCTCCTCTCATGAATATGCCACTATTATTTTCTGCTCCTTCTTCCCTCATCTGACCCTTCTACTTGATTCACTTTCTACTGGCATCCCCAATGTCATGTCAGGGCCCTTAACCTTCCCAAGTCTTCAGCAGCCAACAGCCTTGGACTTAACTCCATCCGATTTGGCCACTCCTACCATGACCATCCAAGTTACTCTGCAGGGAACTCTTGGTCATGTATTTCTTTCTGCTTGGCACTATTGCTCTGACCTCTCCACTGACCCCTCTCACTCTGCACACAACATTGTTCACTTTGAAATCTAAGTCACTCAACCTTCTACTCCTCATCACCTCTCTTCAATGACTAATTCAAATTTCAGGCATGGCTCTCTTAGCCCTTACTTTGATGATACGAGGACCTCTATCCTGTATCTTTCCCTCAATCATGCATCTTCCATTGACCGTGCTTTGCCTGACTTTCACTATGCACTTAGGACTTCATTTGACCAACACCACCCTGCACACCCATTCACATCTCCCCTTTCCCATCCTCAGCGGTGAATTGACTCTGAAATTCAGACCCTCAAAACAAACATGCACTGTGACCTACAACATTGGCACAAATGATAGACACCTGCCATACTACTATACAAAAAGAATACCTGGACTGCCCTAAACTCTGCGCTGGACTCTTTCAAAATGTCATACTTCACAAACCTAATCTCCTCCTTTCAGAATCACCCCCACAATCTTCCATCTACCCTTCAATATTTGCACACACCTCCCAAGGCAATATTCATTGCCTCTTTCCTTTAAGCTAATTAATTTGGTCACTCCTTGTCCTCTAAAATCTGTTAAATTGGTAATACTCTCAGAGCCCTTCCCTCTCCCTCCTCAAACATCCATCTGCCCACCATCTCTCCCTGCTACCTATTCTACTCTCAAATACTTCTCCCCTACCTCTCCAATTTAATCTGCACCACCCCTTTCTTATAGTCAGCCCATATTGTACACCAGTCAAGCCTTTTTTCTCCCCAAATGGTCAAATACTTGGTCTCAATCACTTGCCCCTCTCTCTCCGCTAGACTTTTCCCTACATCCTGCAAATCTGTAAATGTTTTATGCCAATTGAAGAAACCCTCTATAGAACCAAACATCCCAGAAAGCTATTGCCCAGGGTCTCCACTTTCCCATTAACACTAGAACCTCAAGTCAATGCAGTAGAATGAAAATGCTTCTTCTACTTACAGAAAACCAAATGGATACTTACCTTTTTCAACTTCCCACATAACACACTCACCGTCATTTCTCTCGTCATGTCAAGAATAGACTATGCCAAAAGCATCTATCTTTAAAATGCCAGACTAGCTTATCGAAAAACCACAATGGATACAGAATGTAGCAGCAAGTCTTCTCCTCAGACTAACTAAGAACACATCACACCAGCACTCAGCGCCCTACATTGCCTACCTGTCAAGAAACATATTTTCTTTAAAATGCTCAGCATAAGAATCAGAGAAATGAATGGTCAGTGAGCAGAATTCATACAGGGAAACAAAACATTTCCATCTACAAATCAAACTGAACATTAAGGTCTAACAACAACATTCACATCAAAACTAAACAACACTCAAAGCTAAAATTTGAGGGAACAGTGTTCTCCTACATAACGAAAAGACTTTGGACTCGCTCCCAAAGGAAATACAAACAACAGAAGATCACCTAAACCTCTGAAAATTGTTAAAAACAATTATTTTTAACTCACAGAGCTAAATAGGAAACATTATCAAAGGGAAACTGCCAGAACTGCACAATAGAAACATCAAAAACTGGTGAAACCTGACTAATCGAAACAGGGCCAACCAAAACAAAGAATGCATTCTTCCGCAAATCACCACAGAATAATATTAACTCGATGGATCAACATAACATCACACAAAAATACTCAGACGACTCCCCACTAATTCTACCAAAAATTCTCTAATGCTCTGCATATTCGTCCTCGAACACAGAACAAATCACACTCATACTTCTGCCGCAGAGAACATCTAAAACCACCTTAAACTGCACACAATCCAAAACACCCAACAGGAAACTAAATCAATCACACACAAATCACCCCATAGATATTCATGCACCAAAAACCAAATAATGTCTACCAACTTAAAAAAAAGTAACACACACTGACCCTTTTATTTCCAAACTGAAGCGATCAACAACACATCAAAGCTCTCTTCTGCTTTTCCCTCTCAATCCTACTAACTAAACCCTCCAACCCTCCTTCCCATTTCAGATCCGGCATAGCACCTGGGCTCCATGAAAATAGCAGCAGTGTATGGTATAAATCATAATAACATAACATAACATTATTTAAAAAATTCCTTGAGCATAATGGCCTTGGAGATCCACTTTAATCTGGCTTTCATACTAAACACTCCAATAAGACTGCAATAATGCATATATCCAACTTTCTAATGCTCACCACTCAAACAATTCCAATGCCATCCCTATCCTGTACTCTCCTATTTCTTTCCTGCCTGACATTTTTGCTCCCCTGCTCAATGCTCATAATCATGGCCACTTATTTGATAGCGAACACTGACTGCAACAATTCATCACTACCACTGCTTTTTCTACTCGTTTTATCTTCCTCATCATTCAAAAAATGTGACCATTTCTTACTAACCATGCTACAAAAACTCTAATCTCCACTCTCGTGCTCAGCAAACTTGACTACTGCTCAAACCTACTCCTAGGGCTTCCTCTCTACTCCTTCCTCCATTTAGGCAAAAGGCCTCATCAGGAGGTTGGTAGTATCCCAGCAGTATCTGCTGGAAATGTAAGTGCTCAAGAGGCTCCCTCAGTCACTTGATTTGGTTGTTTCCATAAACATAGCAGTTTTTGGAAAGAGTATGTGAGATATTAAGTTTAGTCTTGGACATTATGATCCCCATGAATGCTTCTTTGTTGGTTCTAGGTGATATATCTTTGTTGGATGAAATTGCCTTTGGCAGGAAAATATGGTTACTACGCACATGCATGATTGCTAAAAAATTGATATTGAGGACCTGGAAATCAAGTAATTCTTTTAATATTGATGACTGGGTGAAGGAACTTCTTACTGTTTCGACATACGAAAAATCCATTTTCAAGAACACAGATGAAAATGACAAGTTTTGGGACATATGGAGCAGTTGTCTTGATGTTTATGCATGAAACATGACTTTAATTTGTAATAGTATGTCTCTAACTCTGGATTTTGCTGTTGTACATGTTTATTTATTGTTTCATACAATGGTTGTGTGATCTTTTTGTGCTTGCTATTAAGTTTTTTTTTTCAAATATAATATTTTGGTTATTGGATTCAATACTGTCTCCTTTTTTCCTTTCTTCCTTCTCTTCTCCTCTTTCCTTCCTCTTACACTTTTATTCGTTTTCTTGTATTAGTTGTTTAGAACGAGTTAATGAATTGTTTAATTATATTGACTTTGAATGGCTAAATGTATATTTAATTGATCAACACTATGTTATGTTCTTATTTGTTCTTGTGAAAAATAAAATATTGAATCGGAATAATGTAATTTGGAATATGTATGTAGTATTCCTCTTTAGTTTGAGGAACTCGTCCAGTTATGTTGGTGTCACCTTTGTATATCACGATTTCATATATTTATTGTTTTTATATTTGCTTTGTCTCTGGTATATTTCTCACTTTTTTATGTCCTCATAAACTGGCTACCCACTTGT
This sequence comes from Ambystoma mexicanum, assembly GCF_040938575.1. NCBI lineage: Eukaryota > Metazoa > Chordata > Amphibia > Caudata > Ambystomatidae > Ambystoma > Ambystoma mexicanum. The sequence continues at coordinate 388,293,763 of NC_090932.1, forward strand.
TTTGGCCTTTGTGCCATTGTACAGACACACCTCGTAGAAAGGTCTCCACCATCTGTAAATGTGTTACTGTAGGTCATATTTGATTGTAATTCACATATTTGATCTTCAAATAAATACAAATACAAACAATGCACAGGAAAAATATGCTTGCAGTAAGAACCATGGCAGATCAATGAGGGTTGGTGTGGAAAGATTTCCAGAGTCCTTCAATGAATTGTTCTGAAGAATGTGCAACATATTTCAGGGAAACTATGATGGACCCCGGCAAGCCTTCCAGGAGGACAATGCCACTATAGAGGTGCGACAGGACCAAGGCTTGGACAATAGATACAAAGGTGTTTGCTAGGATGAAGAGCTTGTTTTGGAAAGTTTGGACCAAGTTGTTGGCATTGTTGTTGCCATGTGCTTCTTGAATGAGAGATTATGTTAGTGAAATTCCACAGAACATGGTGCAGGTGGTCAGCTGGAGTGGGAACTTGAAGTCATTTAGGTTTAAAGGGAAAAGCCATGTTTGGATGTCAGTTTGTTCAGTGTTTTTCAGCAGTAGGAATAGGGTCTTGGAGGGGTTGGACCACAGGTAAGCATTGGGCATCCAGGTGGCCTGGATCAATGTCAGGCAGCTCTGCAGCCTGTGGATGTCTTCAATGGAGGATATTTTGAAGGAGAGCTGCACACCAACTGTTTATTGGTAGATGTGGACATTGTGGGAAGCCAGGAGTTTACCAAATGAATGGTCTATGTAAAGGTTGAATATCATGGGGGAGACAATGGATCCATGAAAGACTCCACAGGAGATCAACAGAGTTGGTGATTTGGAGGCATCCATTTTGACAAATTGGTGGCTGTTGGGCGGGTAGGATTTGAAACAGCTATGCCCTGTCTTGCTGATCCCCATGCTGCGATATGGAATTTTGTAGAGTGGCTGATGGTGCACTCTGTTAAATGCGTTAGAGAGTTGAGGATGACCACGCGACAAGGAATTTCTTGGTATGATTTTAGTACTCTTTTTCAAAATGAAGATTGGACCAAGCTTTAACCAGAGAATATTTTTAGATTTTCTATACAATTGTTTGCCGTTTGAATGATTCGCAGCTTTGTATGATCCACATTCTCTATGTTAGAACATGTTGATACCAATGCTCTACTATTTGTGAGAAAGGATTTTTTCAGATGAAATGTCATCGCATCAGTCTTTTATCTCTGTTTTTTCAGCTTTGGTGACATAGGCTGTTACATATCTTGTAACTGCAATTGAATCGTCTGCAATGTATTGAATGTCTATATTATCATTCAACATCGGTGCAATGATAAGATTGTAATCATTTAGTTCTAAAAAAAAAAAATGTTGTAGTAAATATTCTACCTTGCCACAAATGCCTTAAACTAATTCTGATGGAGGCAATCTGCAGTCTTGGGTTGTAATCAGATTATAGTTTGGAATGGGTGTACTGTTTAAATTATAATGCTCTCATAAACATACATGTTTTGGGTAGCATTTGGAAGTGGGAATAGTTTTATGTTATTAAAAATAGCTCAAGATGGCGTTTTATTATTATCAATCTTATTGTTGCAATATGTGTATAATAATAAGGAATGTGTTATATTGTATTTTATTTTCTGCTGTTAGATACACAAATAAGTGGGATTTCTCTCTGTCTTCATATTAGTGGCACATAACTACTGATGTTGTACTTTTGCTTGAAGGCTGTTTGATGGCAACAGACACATTTTCTCTGGAATGCCAGCAGCATTAGTTTGACATGTTAATATTTCCTTGTTGTATGTGTTGAAAAGAAAGTTATGAATTGTCACTCACTAGGTTGTGAGCTGGTGTGTTTTCTAGTTCTAAATCAGTATCTAAATATTTCTTTTGTATTTTCTGTATTTGTCTCACAACTTATTTTGCTGTTCCAGTTGGAAGAGTGTCATTGTTTTTTTTTAATTCTATAGCTGAACTTTTAGCACTGTACAATTTTGCATTACAGCTTAGTGTGTTGGCAACCTTTTTATGTGATGAGCAGGTGCAAATGGATCTAGGTTACGTGGCCTAATCTCCGCCCACCTGTCAATCACTGCTAATCTGTTGGTGCCTTCTTGTATTTGGTACCCTTTTTCCTCACTTAAGCAGCACTTCAGCCTCTTTTCCTAAGCAGTTGATGAGCAGGTGCAAGTGGATCTAGATCACGTGGCCAAAGCCCCACACATATATCAATCACTGCTAATCTGTTGGTGCCTTCTAGTTTTGCCACTCTTTTTCCTAATTAAGCAGCCCTCCATCCTATTTTCCCTTGCAGTTGGTCAGCATTTTTTCTGCTCTTAACTCTTAGAACAAAGGCATCTCTCGCCCGGGTGGCCAAAGTAAAGGGCAGGCGTAGAAAATGGCAATACGTTCTTGAACCTGTTCAGACCCATAGGGCCGAGGACCAGAACCCCTGGTCCTCTTAACATCAGGTAAACGTCCTTGAGTATGTTCTTCACTCCTCTCTTCCAAAAGCCCATTCCTACCATCACTACTCATCTCCATGCCTCTCACCAGAAACATCATGGACACAACATCACAGCAACCTCACCCATGTCCCCATGCACCCCATCAACACTCCATTATCCATAATTACACAAAAGGGGATGCTTGTCAATGTCTGATCAGTAATAAACCATGCAGCTGACATTGCCAACCTATTCACCACACATTATGTGGATGCCATTTTCATTACTGAGACCTGGATGACATCCACCTCCACCCACATCCTAGATGTCCTTGCCCCCAACGGCTCCAGAATTCAATGAGAGTATCCAAAGAAGATTGGTGGAGTCCTCACCATCATTCAAAAGGCATTATGGCCATTCACCCAACTGGAAGTTGCCACCATTGGCTCTTTCTAAAATCTATCCTGGACCTTCCCACACTCCCCGTTGGACACAGTCACTTTTCATCTAATCTACAGACCAACCAAGCCCAACACCTCCTTCATCGAAGACTTCACAGACTTGGTCACCACCATGTCTCTCATGCATGCCAATATCATCTTCCTCAGCGACTTCACCATCCCGGGCAACCCAGCAACCAAATCAATGAAGAAATATCTCCACGCCTCCGCAACAAACAGAACCTCACACAGCACACAAAAAAACCAACTCACAGGAAAGTAATATCCTCAACCTTATCATCACCACCCTGCCCACCCTACATCACAGTACTCCTATTCCAACTGACTGGTTGGACAATCAGGCAATGCCCTTTGAGATTAGTCACACCACACCTCCCAAGCAAAGCCATTGGAACCAAGCAATCAAGATCTTCCCAGTTGAGGCTCTCACAGAAAACCTCACCAAACTCCACCTCATATGGGCTGATGCATCTCTGATGAAACAGGGCTGTGGCTCTCAATCTTCTTAGCAAGGGAGCCTGTTGTAATGGCAAGCCATCTGCATGCTGGGAGCCCCTCCTTCTCCACTGTGACAGCCTGTGTGTACTGTAGACATCATGTAGGTGGAGACAGAGTTTATTTTCACTACCTGGTCATTGTGCTCTTCAAATGCCAATTTCATTGCTACTAACTCAGCTATCTGCGCAGAAAAATGTGCAGGTAATCTGATACTTGACACAATCTCAAAATCATCACCCTTGCTGCCCCTGAATGTTACATGCCAGTGCTCTGATTGATAATCGGGGAGCCATCAATGAAAACCACCCCTCCCATAGCTATGGCTACATTGTCATGTAAATCTGTGTATGTTGAACAATCATGAACCCATGTTCCTCCCTTCACTGGTTTGGCAATAAGTCTTGCAGGATTCCCTGAGTGACATCTTACAATTTTTTTAGAGGGGTTGCATAGTATGACTTCATATCCAGATGCTCTCAGGGTGGTGAGTGTGGATTTTGGTTGTTCAAGAATGGCATACATGGCATGCTCGACATTTAATGTTACTGCACATCCCATTGCTATTGTTGATGATTTCTCTATGACAAAGTCTGCTGTAGCCAGTGCTTGTTCTCATGGGAAATGTCCTCTCTTCACTGGATCTCGGATCCCTCTGTAATATGCTTGAGGTTTATGTGCCATTGAGGTGATCTGCATGAGGACAGTTGCCATCACATACCAATAGGAATGTGAACACAATTCCAATTCTACTTTATCATTTGGTATTCCCAACACGGGTCGTGTGCTTATCGCCTATTTTAGCTCTTTGAACACATTAATCATCATGTCTGTCCATATTAAGGGGCTGGGTTGTTTCTGCACTTTCAAACCTTCTGAAAGAGGCTGAACATGTGTACTGTAGTCAAAAACCCAGGCAGAACAATAATTGCGTAAACCTAAGAAGGACTGTTGTTACTTCACTGTTTCTGGGTGGGATGTATTTACAAATGTTTCTGCTCTGTCAAGTGTTACCCTCCTCCCATTCATTGATATTATCGAGACCAAATATGATACCTCTATCTGACAATATTGCAGTTTGTTTTTGTCCACCTTGTATCCTTTGTCAACTAATACTGTCAAAAGAGTTACTGAGTCTGCCCTGCACTATTCCTCTCTGGTGCTGCACACCAGCAGATCGTCAACATACTATATGATTGAACTGCGTGTCTGTACCTTTCCTAAGTCCATCTGTAGATCTCTATTGAAAACACTGGGGGAGTCACAGCTCCCTGAAGATGTCTCATATGTTGAAGGCAGATCCTGCTATACGTAAATGCTGTAATATATTGCTAATCTAGGTGCAGGGGAATGGAAAAGAAGGCATTTTTTTAAGTTGATCACAGTGAAATGGGTGGTCATAGGTGGAATGTTACAAAATATTGTAACCGGTTGGGCATGTGGGATATATTTTGGGGTTATGCTTACTTTGTTGTATTTTATTATGGTGGTAAAGAGTGGTATTTTATGGTTGTAGTATCTCATGTGGGAATCTGTTGGGGTGTCTCTTTTTATATTTGTGAGAATAATTTCAGAATATGGCCCAATACTATTTCGACAAGGGTACTTCTTCAAACAAAATACTGGACTTGGTACACTCTGGAGGATAACTAATATTTTCCCACCTCATAGCATTTTATTTACAATGCTGCTCTATGCCCTTGTGGCTAACTTGCACAATCATAAACAACAAATTGAAACATCACACATTCCTACACTCTCTAACTAGATAGTTCACAGCAGTTATCTCACTTGGAAACATTTATTATCTTGCACGTATCTGTGTGTGCAGATCAAATAAAATGACCCTCTGCTGCAAAAATGCACCAGAATACCAAATGCTGGGAAAATATCATGTTTTATCGTGACAGATTAAAGTACTAGTTACCCATGGTAACATATATGCATGGGACAGAATTGTCAGTGCTATTCTGTATTAAAATGAGCAATGACACATTTTATAAAAATAGAATGAGCTGTGACCAGTCTTACCAATCCAACCTTGAAAGCGGAGCACTTGGCAAGTATTGCGCTTTGTGAAAAAGAAGAACAAAACCACAAATACATTAATGTAAATTTTAAATTGCATGCACTATTCAATTTGGCCGTACCTAGAATGACATCACCTACTTTTCTGACTAATGGATCAACATGCACTCCAACCCCCTCACTTTTGATTATATTTACCTAGCGGCTGGTGATAATCCTGGCTCAGCTGATGCAAATCCCCTCATGGGCAGCCACAGATAAGAACTGCTACGGTTGCAGGAAGACTGCCAGCACTGGACTCTGTCCTGAAATTCACTGTCCCTCTCAGCACAGTGTCCCAGGATGCCTGCCTGCCAGCTTGTCTCAGCCCAACACTCAAGGATGTCTGACCCAGCTACACCCACTCTAGTCATTGTATTACTCCTTCCTGACACTCAAACAAAATACCTACCATCTAGATCCACCCACATCATTCGATCTGCTCTGTGTTTTTCCTCATTGAAAATAACTGCCTTGCTGAACAACAAATGTTACATCTCTTCCTTTCGCTTCCTAATTCTACAATAGTTCTTTTCAGCAGAGCAGAATTTCATGTTTCATCACCCAGGATGAATCTAGCTTGCACGTTTATTTTTTCATTGAAACTGAGCCTCAAGCATTTCAAATTTGGATTCAGGTTATTTGCATATAGACTAATATACACTGAATGTTTAAGACATGGGATTCAGTGTGTTAACTGGGATTGGATTAAGTTAGTATGTTAATGTATATTAATATTAGTCCAGTGCAATTCAGTCAATAGAAATATCATCATGAAAAATATGCAATTCAAAGGTCTGTATTTCTGAACTCTGTGTATTTCCCATTTTGCTTGCACCGGTTGCAATGGCAACATAAGCCTTGCATATACTTGTATTTCTGCATTTCTGAATTTCTGTATAAAGCCCACACCAAAACCCACAGTAAACTACATGTGCATGCTAAACTAATAAGCCCCTGTAATTCAAAGACCCTTTAAATCATCAACTCATACACTCCCTCCTTTTTTTACTGCTGGGATCAACTCAAAATCACTTCAGGAAAAAACAAAACCCAAATGCTCTAAAATGCAGGTGTTGCTCTCAATAGAATTCCCTCCCATACTTGAATGAAAATAAATAATACGTAAATTGAAATCCAGGGATTAAAACATGAAACATTATATATATATATATATATATATATATATATATATATATATATATATATATATATATATATATATATATATATATATATATATATCCAGTCTATGAGCAAAATAATTATGACTTGTAATCACATGAACAAACAACAACACCTTCTGATCTCATCTCATTTTTTTAATGGTGATCTGTTTTTTTTTCTTCTTTTGAATTGTTTGTTGAATTTTTTTAATGAAATCGTTTTTTATAAGATCATTATATTTTTTAATCTTTAGATAACCTTTATCTCTTAATGTATTGTTTTATTTTAACTGGTGGTCCAAAATGTCTTTTTTTAAACAGAAATGAAATCAATAACATACATTTTCAGGCGACATACAACACATCTGTGTCATTTGATCGAATTAAAAAATCAGTAAGAATAAAAATAAAAATCTGTTTGTTTAAAACAAAATCATTAACACTTTTAGAACACATTTGAAAGCATAGTTATGTCATTCAAACCAATTCAAAATACACAAACAGCAAAAATAAGAAGAACCTAAATCAATTTGTGAAAAAATAAGATTTTTTTTTTAAATACCTCCTTTGGTAAAATTGTTCATGACAGGAATAGTAAAACAGTCTGTAATTCAATTATACCCTGTCAATGAGAGTTTGTGGTTTAATCACCCATTAAACCGTTGTTGGCAGAAATCCTCCAGTCCAGGACTCCATGGAACCTCCTGCGGGGTCATCATCTCCACATCTTTTTGGTCCACATTTTCAAGCCCATCTTTGGTGCATAGGGTTTTCAAGGGACTCCAATTCAGGGGTATACTCCAGGGGTCCAGCGCACCAATGGTCCAGCACTGATGAGGATAATAATTATTTTTGTAAATTAAAAAGTAAAAGCACATTAAGTACCAAGCACAATAAACCTTCCATGTATTTTTTCCACTGGAGCATCTGAAACCAAATTTGATTATGTACACAAATACACATTATGGAAACACATGCCATGTAACTAAGACATTTTTCAATAAATACGCAAAACTCACATGATCTCCTATTTCATATTCTTTCACAGATGCCTTCCTATCATAATATATTTTGGCACCGTCAGTGGGCTTTTCCAAATTCTGCTGCACAAATGCAAATACATGTTGTAAGTACTTCCTCAACTCTTCCACATAATCATGAATTGACTTGTAAATTAAGTGTTGTGACAGCACCATTTTTCTTCCTGGCGATATTTCATTGGGGATGAGATTTTTGATTTAGCAGGCATCAACATGATGTTCGTTAATACCAATGGAAGCTGTAAATCCCAAGTAGAACCTGCTTCTGATACACTTTCTTTAACATATCCACTATTGACCTTTTACACCGTTTCACTCCTCCTAAAGAGGAGGGCCAGTAAGAAATGTGCAGTTTTCTTGTCACGCACAAAATGTGCCATGTCGTGGTCATTAATGCACTAGTGAAATGAGTTCCTCGGTCTGAATCCATCCTTTGAGTAAACCAAACTTGAAAAACATGATTTACAAGCAATGTGGCTGCAGTTTGTGCACTGCAATCCGGGGCTGGAATACACTCCAGCCAATTGGACATTAGACAAGTTACTGTTAGCATATACATGTTTCCCCTTGCTGATCTTTTTACAGGCCTGACATTGTCGATTTTTAAATCAGACCATGGGAGGGTCAAACCACTTTTCATTAATGGCGCTCTATGAGTAGGTGATGCAGGTTGAAACTGTGCACATACTTAGCACCCTCTGGTGTAGAGCTCAACATCTTGGTACATGTGTGGCCAGTGAGCATAATCTTTTAAAATGTCCAACGTTTTTTGTGAACCTCTGTGTCCTGCAGTTATGGCATTGTGGGTATGATGCAACATCAACCCCTGAAATGACAAGGGCACTACCCATTGTATTTGGCATGTCACATATTCTCTAATCATCACTCCATCTTTTAATCTAATTCTCTTTTTGTTTTTTAGTAATAATCTCAACTCCTCTTTCCCTTTGCAGTCCTCTTCAGTCAGACGGTTTTGTTCTGCATCTAACAAATGGTTATAAAATAGGCTTAGATTAAGAAATTCCTTTTGCAATTTGATCAGGTCCTGATATGGAGTATCAAAACTCCATTATGCCATGGGCTGCTCAATCGCTTTTGGAGTTTCTGAGTGTGTTATTCCATCTACCTGTATTTCACCAAGCAGGTTTTCAATAGGAAATAAGTCTGCCATTACAGCTCCAACTTTGGCCAACTGATCTGCCTTTGTCATTCCCCTCTTTGTCCTCACCTGTTGTTTTCAAATGCCACACATTTTCCTCCAATCTATTACCAAATCATTTACTGACAAAAGTATGTCTATTACTTGAATCATCTTGCCATGTTTAAGTGTTTTTTTTTGTTATAGGTGGGCATGACTTTCACCTTCCAGCCAGGTAAATATTCCACAAAGCTATTTAATGCATAATCAGAATCAGTTACTAGATCTATTTCTTGCAGGTCATTTTCTACTTCTGTAGAGATTGTCTTGTAAATGACGGTCAATTCTGCCACTTGACTACTTCTAGGACCTATCCTCATGCTTATCCTTGGAATGTTGTCACATTTAAACCAGATATTTCCTATTCTCCTACGAGCACTTTTCCGGTAGTATTTTCTACATTTTATGCACATTCATTTACATACGCAGTTGGTAAATTCCTACATATGTCTTTATTTAATGCTTTGTGTGGGGATTGCTCACATTCATTCAAACTTGATTCTAACTCTGTATCTTCCAGTGCACACACAGTTGTACAATCATGCAAGTCTTCTAGCCCCTGGGCAACCGGGCACTTTTTATTTTGTCCATATTTCACTTCTACAGAAAACCCCTGAAGTTCTAAAGTCCAGAAAGTAATTCTGGACTGGGCCAAATTCCCTGATCTGTTCCTCTTACTTTGCAGAAACTGCAGAGCCCAGTGATTTGTTTCAATAATTGAATTATGGGGCAGAAATGTTGTAACGGCCAGGCAGTGGTCAGAATGAAGATTACTCCTGCAAGTTGCGCAGGGAGTCTTGATTCTATTAAAGACTTTGAGGCGAGCATTATGCTTCAACTTATATTTATTTACTCTTCAGCAGTTTCAACAAAAACATAAGAAAACTGAAACAGTCTTCCCCTTATGCCTTTTCTTTTCTTTTCTTATAAACTACAAATTCCACTGTCTCTGTAGTCCTGTTAGTGTAGGTCCAGCTTATGACTCACTGTTCTTTGAATGCTCTGAACTGCATCCCTTGAAACTTTCACAACTTAGTCTAACCAAACGGGATGAACAACTCCAACATTTGCAGACTCAACTTCGCTGCTTCACAATGTGGTTCTCTGCTACCTCGAGGCTTTGCTGCCCACAACGCCTCACTACTCAATTATTCTTCTGGTCTTCCCCTAAGGATAATACAAACAACAATGTCAGGGTGGAGTCCTTGTACTGTCACTCAAACCATCATAATCTTGCTACATGATATACAGTACATGAAAGGGTGGGAAATGAATGCTCGCCAGCTAGTCTTTAATAGAATCAAGACTCCCTGTGAAAGTAATCATCATTCTATGTCAAGACTGGAGGCGAGAATTATTCTTGTTCAAAGCTTTCACCAATACAGCTGTAGCCAACCCTTCAAATGGCTTAAAATACAACTGTTTAAATGTAGTATCACTAGCCCAATCAGCTGCTTGCATAATATCCAGGAGTGTTACACCTGCTGTAAATGTTTTGGATGCCATTGCCCGTCTCACTGAATGCGCTCCAAACTCTCTTACATCGATGCCTGCTAGATGCATCACTTCTCACACCCACCTAGCTATGGTGGCCGTCGCTACTGCTTGGAACGGCTTCCTGCAAGTTATCAACAATTGCGTAGTACTGGCTGCTGTACACTCTGTCGTTCTGCTCTCGTATACCTTAATACATCTCACTATGCACCCTTTGGTGTTGCCTGGGAAATAGGGGTAATACACTGTATGTGGATTCTGTTTTTGTCCTTTTGGCTATTGAAAAAATCTCTTCCTTGGAACTGAAAGATTTCCTGTGTGTTTCTAGGGCCTTGACATCTGCTACTCGCTTGCAAAACACTAGATATAAGAGCATGGCCAATTTACCTGATAATTGTTTCAGCGACATATATCTGTCCGCTGGCCAACTTGCTTGTAACTGTTGCACAAGCATAACATCCCACAATTGCTTGAATTTTGGCTGCCAAGGTGCCTCATATCAAGCTCCTTTTATGATTCTCGTTACCGCCGGATGTTGCCCTGCTAGGACCCACCCGACCGGAACATGACCAGCTGAAATAGCTGACCTGTACACTCCAACGGTCCTAAATGCTTTCCCATCCTGTAAAAGGTGTGCAAGGAAATTCAAGATTGCTAGTATAGGGGCTGAAATGGAATGAACATTTTTCCCTCTGCACCAGCTCGACAACTTGGCCCAAGCCACATTGAAGCTCCTCCTAGTGGATGGGGCCCACGACTCCGCGATGAGCTCTGCAGCCTGAGCCAAAATAACTGGCAGTGCCCAGCGTCTCCTGATATCCTGCACGCTAACAGCGGAAGAGTCCCTCTCACTCTCAGAAATGAAATGAACCAGCTGTTGTGAAAACAAAGAGAAAATATCGAGGCTGAATACCCCAAAAGGAAATACACCGAACACAGGTTACAAAGGAAGATACAAAGATCTTTAATTTATACTCAACAGTTTCAAAGGACAAAGCAACAAATAGCTATCGGCCCTCAGCACAACACAGCGAACTCCAGCATGGTTCGGTGTGCTCAGCGAGTGGGACTGTACATTAGAATTAGTCGCAAATTTATACCCTTTGCGAACATGATGTCCAACCCTACTGTGGGTTAATATTCCTCTAATACATTACTGATCTAGGGTTCATGTTGAGTTCACACATCTATATGCTTAGGGTTTGCCTTTAATACATTTGCCAACAAGCCTACACGGTAACAGTGTATTTTAGGATTTCTCATAGAGTCTCCTCAAACATTAATACAATGTAGTTAAACAAGTGTTCTTAGTTCAGTATTTGGATACAGTGTTCATAACATATGCTTGCGGATTAGTTTTATTGACACGAGTAATCCTTTACACACAGGTCATCGAAGGACAAGGCCTCAGTTCACGACCCCAACAAGTGGCCTGTAGGCAAGTTACATATTAGTTGTGCGTAGAGGTCAAGACGGCCATGTTGTATTTCGGAATGACATCGTCCACCATTTTAACTCACAGGGTGAATTTACAGAGATAACCTAAAATGGCGGATTGACCTAAAATGGCAGCTTACATCGATTCTAAGTTCAGGACTTTGCAACACAGATTTCTTCGCAAGTAGCTTACGAGCAGCTTGGCGTAGGCCAATATACATATATTCATCACAAATAGGAGGCACAATATAATTTCCCATTTGACAAACCCTCCTTTTGGCCTTTGCCAAGTGCTAAACGACTTCTGATCTCCTTGCAAACAATTCCATGCATCATCGTCCATGCACCCTGAACCGCTGTCAGAAATATCTATTGACATCAAATAATTCGCTAAAATTTCTTTTAACACATATTGCTTGGAGTTTTAATCTGGGGCATACACTTTATGTCCTATTGTACCTATCGCCTGTGCGCAACATCCCCTTAGCATCGAACATATACTAGGTGAACACTGGATACAACAGCAAAGAAAAAACAGAATTCCCAAAATCATCAGTAAGACTGAAAGTACCTTACAAACCCAAGAACGCAAGAAGTCCCAGAACCAAGCGCTAAGATCCCAGTTTCCCTCGCGAACATGCACTTCTGAACTAAGAACGTGCAGATTCTGTATTGCTTTGAAGATAGGTGGGGAGGAATCTGACACGAAAACACAGCAAGCGGACCCCACTAATTTATACACTCCACCACGTTCAGCCAGGATGACATCTAATGCCATCCGGTTCTGAAGTGCTACTAGTCTTATCGCTTTCTGTTCTAATGTCATATTATAGAGTATGTCCATGGTCTGGTTGATGGTTCTCTCCAGTACTCTCGCTAGTCTTCTGATATCTTCAGAATTCGCTATCTGCCCCAAAAATGGCACAAATGATTTTGCTACATCTCTCAAGACCTGTGCTGGAGTGTCACCATTCTCATCCCGCCGTGGACGAGACTTTGAAACCTCTACTGTACTAGCTATGAACACCCCGTGCAACAGGATCCCTAAATAACAGGTTCCCTGTCAATCCCTAGGTAACCATGGAAATGCTACATTACCACAAACAAAGTAGATAGGTTCACCTACATATAAAGGTCTGTCTTCCCCAGTCAAATTTGCAACGTTGGCACAACCTTTAAAATCTCCCATTGACTGAGTACCATTCCTCTGTATGCAGAAAGAAACTGAATCAGGGCTATGGTTAACAGTGTAAGAAGGAGCCATCGTATCCTTATTGCCTATCAGAGCCATCTTGAAGGAAATCAAAGATTGAAAGGGACGAGACAGTCTATCAGAAGGCCTAATAGAAGCAACGCATCCCAAGGGAGTCAGAACACGTTTCTCAAGCTCATTCAAATTAGTGCCATCAAAGTTCCCCGAGATGCTATCGTTCCATCGGCCAAAGAACAGTGCTCTAAGAGAAGCATAACAAGCAGTTATCAAAGGTAAAGGATGGATATACCAACTTAGTCCCTTATCCCCATGTTGCGGTAAATGCGAGCAGACCCAACAGTTGGACCTATTAAAAATGTCATGCGTAGCATTCATGATAAGTAACAGAGTATTGTTATGATACCTTTGTCTATGCTGGGAGTCCCTAGGGGACAGAGTATGCAAATGTACGAAGGGAGTAGAAACAGTGGGTACATTTTCAGTCGGTAACAAGGACTCTAAAGGATGAGTTTCCTCGAGGTACCATAGGCCTAAGACAGTGACTATTATAAAACCAAACATAATTATAAAAAACACAGCAATACGTTTTCGGGACCCGAAGTGCTTTGTCCATTATCCTGGCTGGTGACACGATCATTTACAAGTCCCATATGAGCGGTAGCGGTGGCAGGCATTGTAGTCTTCAAACGGAAACCCCCAATGTCCGTTGCTGGTGATCTCCCGGCCGTGCGACTTCTTAGTCCTTCCACAACCCTAGCCAACAGAATCCCCTTTTCTCAAACAATTATTTGGGCAAAAAGCAAGCCCTCGATGATTCTTTTCCTTCTCCGAATGCACAGCCGAACCGTCCTGTAAGTCTATCAGATGCACAGCAAAACCGTGCCGTAAGTCTGTTTCCTTGGACGCAGATTGTACCTTGCTTTTCCCGGTACTGATTGATCCGGAAACAATGTGTTGTCACTTCCCGTTGGAAGCAACGGATCAAGAGCAAGTGAAGATGCAGAATCCGAAATGACAGTTTCCGGAAGCAAAACTTTTGGAGAGTGTGGAGACAAAATGACAGGTTCCCCAAGCCTCACGGGCTCAGAAAGATTCTCTGATGCACTCTCAGCACTATTTACTGCTTTGGGATCGTTGGTTGCAGCGTTAGGGGGGGGTCTGTTTCTTCTGTATCGTGTGGCACTGGGAGAGGAAGTTTCTTGAGGTGCGACGCATGAATCCAATGTTTCCTGCCTGCGACATGCACCGCCGTTTGTGTGACCAGCAGGACCTGGAATGGGCCCCGCCAATGAGGTGCAAGGCAGGAAGAACGCTCAAATGCCTTGGTGATCACCCAGTCCCCAGGCCGAATGCTGTTGCTCGGGCCCTCGTATCGCACAGGTAAAGCCTCTCGTACCTGGTGATAAATCACATACAGGTTTTTAGTCAACTGGCTGCAATAATCTGAAAGAAGTACATTTTCAACATTTTTCAAGGATCTACATTTAGGAAGATTCCAGATATTGGCAGGTCTCCCCATTACCACCTCAAATGGAGAGAGCGCAGTCTTAGTTTGAGGGGTTGTACGCAAGGCTAGTAACACGATTGGTAAGGCATCCGGCCATTTTAATTTGGTGCCGGCAAACGTCTTAGCAAGCTTGTTCTTGGTGATACCATTGTGTCTTTCTACTAGTCCGGCTCTCTGAGCGTGTCTGGCCGAATGGAACCATTTGTCGATCTGCAATGCCGCATATATCTGCAGAATTACAGCAGCGACAAAATGTGGACCATTGTCCGACCAGATGACTCTTGGTAGCCCAAACCAAGGAAAATATTCCTTTAACATGGTTTTCGCAGTAGTCATGGCTGTAGCATCTTTGACAGGGAAAGCCTCGACCCATTTACTAAAGGCACAGATGACAACTATCACATACTTCATATTGTTACAATGTTCCATTTCAATACAATCGAAGTGAATGACTTCAAAGGGGACAGAAGGTGGCCCAAAACTTCCCCTTGGAGTTGAAGTCCCCTTTCCCACATTGTGTTGTAGGCAAATCATGCAATCATGAACATAGCGCTGGACAATTTTCGAAATGTTGTCATTTGCCCAAACTTTCTCTAACATTTTCGTAACTTTCTGGGCACATATATGTGTAGGGCCATGGGCAATAATGGCCATCATCATCACATAAGCGTCAGGGAGTAGCCATTTCCCTTCAACTATGTCCACCCAACACCCATCATCATCGAGTTTCCCCAAGCCTTTAGCCCACCTCTTGGATTCTTCTAACGTGGCTTCGGCTTGGATATGCCGTACAGACCTAACACCTTTGTCCATTACATAGGCATTTACAGTCTCCCTTGAAACATACATCTCCGTAAAGAGATCGGTGGAAGTTTGTCTAGCTATCTGATCAGCGAAAGCATTCCCTTTTCCTATATCATCTATAATCTTTCGATGTGCTGCACATTTCACGACAGCTAACTGAGTAGGGAGCGCAAGTGCTGAGAGCAGTTGTACTATTAGGGATCCATGTTGGATCTTTGTGCCATGCGAAGTTAAGAACGCTCTTTCTGACCAAAGTCTCCCAAAGTTGTGAACCACCCCAAAGGCATACTGACTATCAGTATATACGTTTACTGTAAGCCCTTCGGAAAGTTCACAAGCTCGGGTCAATGCTATAATCTCTGCGGCCTGCACAGAGTTATGCATGATTCTCTTGGTTTCCATGAACGTGCTCAATGTGGTGATTGCACAAGCAGTTGTGGATGTACCATCTGGAAGTTTGATGCAGGAGCCATCACAAAACCGCTTCTCTTGTGGATTGTTCAAAGGAGTACCTTTTAGATCAATTCTACCCTTTGTCTCTTGTTCGGTAGTATACAGACAGTCATGTGACTCTTCGTCACCGCAAGCAGAACCTTGTGGGAAAGGTAAGAGTTCAGCCGGATAAAGAACACAACACCTCTTAATTTGGATGTGAGAAGCAAACAAGATCAATTCATATCTCGTCAACCGTGCGGAATTGAGGTGTTGCGTTTGGGTTCTGTTCAGTAGAACATCTACAGAGTGAGGCACCATCAGGGTTAGATCATGGCCTAGGACCATTCCCTCACTCTGTTTTACAGACACAGCAGCAGCAGCGACAGCTCGCAAACATCTTGGCAAAGCGCATGCTACAGGATCAAGGGCGGAAGAAAGGTAACCGCATGGCCTATTCTTCCCTCCATGTTCCTGCGTTAATACAACCAAAGCACATCCATCACATTCATGCACAAACAACACAAAGGCCTTTTCATAGTTTGGTGTGCCCAAAACTGGTGCCGAGCACAATGCAGTCTTGAGCAGATCAAATGATTGCTGCTGTTCCGTATTCCACGTCAATGGCGAAGAAATGCCCCTCTTTGTCAAAGCCAACATCGGTTTAATCACTAGTGAGAAGTTTGGGATCCACAACCTACAGTAAGAAGCCATAGCTATCAAGGCTCTAACTTCCTTCTGTGTATTAGGGAGAGACATGCCAGAAATGTGTTTTATTCTTTCAGGTGTCAATCTTCTTCCCTCCTTTGACAGGAGGGCAACAGTATTGAAACTTTTTAAGCAAAGCTTTGTGACCATGTTTAGCTAGATGAATAAGAAGTAACCCAGTGCCCTCCTTACAAGCGCTTTCAGAGTCGGCAGCTAAAAGCAGGCCATCAACATACTGAAGCAATGTGCAAGTAGAGGGCAATTCAAGAGTATCAAACTGTTCTTTCAAAGCCCTACTGTAGATGCTAGGACTCTCTGTGTGACCTTGAGGTGCACCAGTAAATGTAAATGAGCGTCCCAATAAGGTGAACGCGAACAAGTATCTACTATCCTTGTGTATAGGAATACTAAAGAAAGCATTCTTCAGATCCACAACACTAAAGTAAGTAGCTGTAGCTGGAATCATGGTTAATATTGTCGTCACAACAGGCACAATTGGAATTGCAGAGCGACGACTTTATTAATGGCACGTAAATCAATTATGAAACGAAATGGAATTGCATTATCGCCTTTTTTGTATATGGGTAAAATCGGACTATAGCACAAACTACCTGAAATTTCCTCAATCACCCTGCGATGCACAAAATCGGAAACAATGCATTTCAAAGCTTGCTCTCCCTCAACTGAAATCTTATAATGTGGAATACGTGGCAGCATTATTCCATGTTTCAAGACAATTTTAACAGGCTTGATCTGTAAAACACTGACATCATTGTCGTCAATTGCCAATAAACACTCTGGTACATCAATGAATTCTGGTGGCAAAGGTCTGGTTAGAAATTGAGAGACAGAAATTTGCTGTGGTGAAATCGTCAAACACACTCCGTCAGAAGAACAATGAATTACCGCATTTAATTCTTTCAACAGATTCAACCCCAGCAAATTCTCTCCACAATTCGAAGTCAACAGAAAAGGACAGTGGTCCGTAAAGGGACCCAAAGAAATAGGTACCGGTGAAGAAACTGGACAAACAACTGATGTGCCAGAAAACCCTACAGAAACATTTGTTTGCCTGACAGTGGAATGTTTGGAACCTGAGAATGTTCAATGGAACACTTCTGTGCTCCAGTATCTATCAAAAACAGATGTTTCCTACTTCCCACTACCATTTCAACATAAGGACCTTTCTGATTGACGGGAATAGGTTTAGGTTCCAAACCCTGCTTCGGGCAATCCTAACGAAACAGAATGTCATCAAAAGGAAGCTCTTCAGATAGATATGCAGCAGAAGGATGATCAAATATGTTTCTAGTATCCATACTCGGAGTGTGATTATCCTGTGAATAAGGTTTCTGAGAATCCTGTGCAAACTGACCTCTACCAATGCCCCCTACACCTGGGCGACCTCTGAATCGTCTACCCATATTTCCAAATGTGTTATTCGACCTCTGTTGAAGGACGGGGCATTGTGCACACCAATGACCCTCTTGTCGACAATAGGCACACTGGTTAATGTTCACAGTACCCAAGGGCACATTCTCTTGTGGAACATATTGACCTCTAATCTGCAAACTACCCCCTCTGGGGCCTCTAACAATTTGCTGTAATAATACTTTAGTCTTTTAATCACCTTTTCGCTTCTCAACTCTATCTTTTTCATTATTGACACGATTCTCGAAGTACTGAGCATTGTGCAGTACTTCTGATTGGGACTTCGCCTGCCAAGCGCTCTCAGAAGACATAATTTGTGACTGGATGTCAGGAAGCAATCCACACACAAGACTCAGTGCCTAAGTCTTGTCCGCTGATATCCGAGAATACCTGTTCGAACCGATTAACGAACTCGGTAGCACCCTCAGACTTCCCTTGGACACAGGCCATACGCTTGTCCCAAATAATTCTCTTTTTGGGAATTATGTTTTTCAATTTTGCAATGATTCTTTCAGGCAAAGTTAGTATCACATGAGGCAGTCTCTCACCAGCTGGCCTTTCTCCATCAAGTCTAGTTATGTTAGCCCTTGTATCTCCCAACCCTGGTACGTCGTCTCTAGTCCTAACTTGTTTCCACAAATCTACAGGCAGGAGTACAGGAAATAACAAATCAATGTCACCCAGGGTGAATACTGAGGACTGCAAGACAGACTCTATTTCTTTATAGAATCCTGTTGTTTTTTTCCTAATGTCAGGAATAGATTGTCTAATAGTATTCACTTCCTGTCTCGAGAACGGGATGTGAACAAACTGTGATACATAATGTGCAGGAAGGTTCACAGCAACTATACCTGCCGCAGCATCGGCCGCAATCTCAACCTTCGGGACAAATGTCAGAGGAACATCTCTCATAGGCAACTGAGAAGTAGGCAACTCTGAACGCTTACTAAGAAACAGAGCTAAGTCGAGCGCTAAAGCAGTCGAAGAAATGTCAAGTGAAAAAGCTCTCTTATAAATACTCAATAACTCTGTGGGACAACTAATCTTTCTCTTTACACATTCATCCTGCAGGTACTCTATCATTACCTGTATCACTTTCCTCTACATTTCTGTCGTATACTGACTATATGTGTCATATACCTCAACTGGAGTTATCGACATATCTGAGATCCATCTAATCCCATCTTTCGTACAAATTCGTGCTTTCTCAGGTATCGATTTATGACAAGGAAGGAACCGTTTCTGTACATACATACTACCCTCATCATCATCCTCATTCTGTAACCTTTCCAACTCCTTTCTATTCTCAAATAACTTCTCGACATGCTCATGTACTTTCTCCACAGTATCTCTTAAAAACGCTAAAGTGTTTAGATCCCTCAACCCTTGCGGGAGATCTGTATTATTTAATTTGCCCCACATTACACATAAATGAACCCCTTAACCTTCGATGAAAACATTTTTCTCAGGAAAATTATCCATATTAGAAAGTGTGGCAAGAAAATTTGCTCGATCATCCTTCTTCAAACAATGCTTAGCCCATGCAATCAATTCATGTTTCTTCGCTGGAGGTACAGTATTGCGAGTAACAACCCTTGACCCCGCACCCTGATCGAATACAAGTTGTACAGGACTACTTGGAAGAGGGGGAGCAGGTGGAGGAAGAACAACTGGAGGAAAAGGAACAGCGGGAGGAGCAGGAACAAAGGGCAGAGCAGGAATAACAGGAATAACAGCAGGAAGAGGCACAACAGCAGGAAGAGGAACATACAAAGATGGCGCAGTGGCACCAGGCCTTCGCTCATTTAACAATTTGTCAATGAATTCATCGGAAACATGAAGATCTTTATAAGGGTAGATTTTCTGAACACCAAGTGAGAAAGCCCTATCCATATTCCTAACCAACTCAGACTGTTTGTCCTGGTCATATAACAATGTTTTTTCGGCATTTGTTTTTTGACGGTGCACATGTTTTTCTTTACTCTTAAGCTGCTGCAATGCTTCTTTTTTCCAATTCTGCAAAACATCAAATGCTGCAGGTCTAGCCTTTTTCTTTAATAAAATTCACTCTAAATACTCAATACGAGGGATTTCAAAACTACCATTGATTGGCCACTGAAGTTCGGAGGCATGTCTGGTTTGTCTCTGCCAAATATCATTAAACACTATACTTCCAATGCCCTGCTTACAGTACATAGTACAAGCCGGCGACCCCTCCTGTGGTGCCAGATGGCTAAATTCCAAAGATTGTCTATCGCTGCGGAATAACGCCCTGAAGCAGGTAGACAATTTCCCAGGCATATCAAAATATTGGTGTTACCTGGTCAATAATTGTGTCTGCAGATACAATACGCCAATATCAAATTATCAGGATACTTAAGAATTGGGTCACGACTCACCTGATCAATCCTAAGGAGGTCCGATAGTATTTCAAATTCTTTTTCTAACTAATACTACCTTGTGTTTGGTGATTTCGGCAAAACTGCCTGCCTCGATAAGTGGACCCTCGTCAAGATGCCGTCTCGCACCAAAAGCTAATCGTCCAGGGTTCGGGTCGTGCAGCGCTGCTGAGGTGTCGCGTCTTATTCAGAAGGGGCCCCCTTCACTGTCCGATCCCGGTCCAATAGCGTGTGTCATCCTTCGACAATCCGGCATCAATCTTGAGGGTCCCTATTCGGGCGCCAGCTATGAAAACAGAGAGAAAATATCGAGGCTGAATACCCCAAAAGGAAATACACCAAACACAGGTTACAAAGTAACATACAAAGATCTTTAATTTATACTGAACAGTTTCAAAGGACAAAGCAACAGATAGCTATCGGCCCTCAGTACAACACAGCGAACTCCAGCATGGTTCGGTGTGCTCAGCTAGTGGGACTGTACGTTACAATTAGTCGCACTTTTACATCCTTTGCGAACATGATGTCCAACCCTACTGCGGGTTTATATTCCTCTAATACATTACTGATCTAGGGTTCATGCCGAGTTCACACATCTATATGCTTAGGGTTTGCCTTTAATATATTCGCCAACAAGCCTACACAGTAACAGTGTATCTTAGGATTTCTCATAGAGTCTTCTCAAACATTAATACAATGTAGTTAACCAAGTGTTCTTAGTTCAGTATTTGGATACATTGTTCGTAACATATGCTCGCGGATTAGTTTTATTGACACTAGTAATCCTTTACACACAGGTCATCGAAGGACAAGGTCTCAGTTCACGACCCCAACAAGTGGCCTGCAGGCAAGTTACATATTAGTTGTACGCAGAGGTCAAGACGGCCATGTTGTATTTCAGAATGACATCGTCCACCATTTTAACTCACAGGGTGACTTTACAGAGAAAACCTAAAATGGCGGATTGACCTAAAATGGCGGCATACATCGATTCTAAGGTCAGGACCTTGCAACACGGATTTCTTCGAAGTAGCTTACGAGCAGCTTAGCGTAGGCCAATATACATATATTCATCACAAATAGGAGGCATGATATAATTTCCCGTTTGACAAAGTGTCTGTGAGCAACTGCTCCCCATCTGGAAGAACTCGCGGTATGTCCGCTGCCAGTTCCATTAATGTCAGAAACCACACTTGCGATTTCCATATTAGGGTATCAGAATCAACTCAGCTTTCTCTCGCCAACACTTAGCTAGGACTCTGCTCAACATTACGGAAGGGGGAAAGGCATAATGCACCTCTCCTGCTCACACTTGGAGGAACACATCTGTGCCCTACGCGGACAGATCCAACCTCCAGCTGAGATAGCAGCACGCCTGCGTGTTGAGTCAAGACATGAAAAGATCAGTGTGCACTGGTCCCCACAGCTGGTTCAGCTGCTGCTAGAGTTCTACTCTCAGTTTCCAATCGCTGGAATCTGTCAGATACCGAGAGTTCCAGTCGGCTACCACATTGACCATCACTGGAAGATACTCTGCCATCACTGACATCCCTGACGGGAGAAAAAAGTGCCAACAATCTTTCGCTAGTTCTGCTAGCAACTTGGACCTTGTTCCCCCTAGGCGGTTTATTTACCTGACCGGTGATGTTTTGTCCATATTGAGAAGGACACAGGTACTCACTCTCCCTTTTGTGAATGCCTTGATGGCAAAAGATCCCGCAAGAAGCTCCAAACAGATTATGTGAAGACAAAGTTCTTCTCCATTCCATATCCCTCTGGTCTGTAGTGACCCGCATCTTGCTCCCAAGCCCACTCAGCTGGCATCCGATTCTATGACTAGATCCGGTTGATATCCGAATATGGCACGTCCATTCCAGATGTTCATATTCTTCAACCACCATTCCAGTTCTGTGATGGATAATTGGTCTAAGGGAATTAACTGGTGATATTTCAGACCCTGTTGCAAGTGCCTAATTTTTTGCCTCTGCAGGGCTTGATAATGCAGGGGACCTGGGAAGATAGCTTGAATCGATGCTGCCAGCATCCCCACTATTCTCGCTAGAACTCTGAGCGATATCTTCTGCTTGCTCAAGGCAATCCCTGATATCCTCATTAATGTCCTTGATCTTTCGGGCTGGCAACTCCAGTGTCACTTTCCTGGTGTCTAGAACTAAACCCAGGAAGTCTAATGTGTGCGCTGGTGTTGTGTCTGATTTCTCTAGGTTCACTAGAAACCCCAGCAACGAGAGGAGATCTTGCACCCATGCAGTTTGCTATACAGTGCGTCTCGATCCTCCGCCAAAAACAGTAGATCATCTAGGTATATGATAATCCGGATCCCATTCTCCCTGATAACTACCGCTACTGGTCTCATAAGCATGGTAAAAGACCAAGGCCCCGAGACTAGCACAAAGGGCATTGTTTTGAATTGCCATAAAAACCTGGATTCCGCTTGTACCAGCACTGTAAAATACACATATTTCAAGTTTTTCTTGTTAGTCAGTCTCCTTCTCTCAGGTTGTCTCTCAGCTGGTGTATCCATTCCATCTTGAAGTGGTGGTATACAATCCAGCCGTTCAATTCTCTCAGGGTTATCACTGGTCGCACTTTCGTCTTTCTCTGGATCAGAAACATAGTACTCACACATTTTGGGGATGTTCTGCACATTTCCATGGCCTCTTTCAGTTCTATTTGGTGAACATTGCGATGTAAACTAATTTGCTCTTCTTGCGCTAACCATATAGCTTGGGCCAGTTCTCTTGTATATGCTCCTGTATAAATTCTAGATGCAGGCCTCTGATGGTTTGCAAAACGCATGCATCGATGGAAAGCGCACACCTTTTTCCCTCAAAACGCTGCCTTCTACCCCCCCACTGGTGGATATTTTGGGCCTCTCGCCTGGGGTAAAGCTTTGGCCTCGGCTGGCTCCTCTGCCTCTGAGGTCTCTCGGAAATTGTGCTCTGGCCAGAAAGAAAGAGTGATGTTGCTTATTCTCCCAGTACTGGGCTCTAGGATTCTGAGGTCTTCTGCCTCTGTGAAAATGGCTCGACCCCTATAGCGGCCGGTCACGGCAAAAACTCTACCCAGGAATATCATGTGTATTGACACTGAGCTTTCTTCAGAGATGTATAGGTACCCACGAACCTGCCCATTTCTTTGCCAAAGATCTCTCCAAAAAGGATACCCTGCACTGCTTCCCCAGCTTCGTATAAAGCTAGATTGCTTAACTTGCCATCTATCTTAAGCAGTAGGCCTCTGCTCATCTCTGAGGAGATGGAAAAGTTTGCATTACCTAATAGGCAGCCAGCTCTCTGCACCCAATTTGCAAGGTATTCTGGGTCGATTTCTTCTCCGGTATCTCTGGCTCTCTCGTCCAAATCAATTATCTTGGCTAGTAGCCCGGTGATATCCAACACTTTCTCCTGGCATCTCCTCCACATCTATCCCTTTTCACAGGTCTTTGCTAGACTTCGAAATGAAAGCCAGTATTTCTGGAACCAATTCTGGCATTTCTGCTACCGTGCCAGGTAGGTCCAGCCAGGGGCATTTCGCCCTCATGTGCTGCCTCACATCCTAGTTGAGTCTTAGGGCAATGTATTTCATTCGCCTCGTAAGCCTCAATGGAGTAATGTGGTTCTTTTGTTTTCTGGCCACCTAGCTTCGGCAACCAGTCTGTTGAAGGTAGCAATGTACGTTAACAAATCCTGATTCCCCTGTCGGAGGGATAAGAGTTCATTGTCTACTGCTTGTTCCTGGGTATGGTGAGCAAAACGTTTTTCCATTTCTCTCTGCAACCCCCCAAAGTCCTGTAATAGAGGATCGTCATGGGTCACCAACCACACCGACCAATCTGCTGCACTACTACTCAGGTATGATAAGACAAAAGCTACCCGAGCTTGGTCGTTTGATAATGCTCAAGCCTACAAAGAAAATGAAGGCAACACCGATTGATTGATGCTGCATACTTCCATGGGTCACCCGAGAACCTTTCTGGTGGTGCCAGGGGAACTGTTCCAGGTAACATGATCTGTACCGGAGTGGAGGTAGTGGATGGTATGGTGGGGTTTTGCATCATTGGATTGCTTCCAGGTAGAGACGTCTGTCCTGCCTGTGATTGCAAGTGTTGCCTGCTAATCTCTTCAGTGTGTTCTTTGGTCACTATTAGGTCTCTCCAGAGGGCATTAGTCTCTTGTCGGGCACAATGAACCTCAGCACGAAGCTCTCCTAGTAATTGGGCCAATTGGTCCATTTCTGATGTCTCCATGGCGTGTTCTGTTACGCTCACCTGGTATCCACAGGGACGCCACCCAACCGGGTTACTCCCTGGTATACTTCTCAGCCTTGCCCAGATGTGGTCTGCGGGGAAGGTTCTGCCTGAAAATACAGGAGGACTGTGTTCAAGACTGACCGACTGGGGTAAGTATCCTCCCTCCACCCCTGTAAGGTTTCAGCCCCTCTGGGGCCCTCTCCTCACCTTGTGGTAGAGTTAGGCATGCTCTCCGTCCTGCCTTCTTTGAAGGGGCGCGCTGTCTTTCGTGGGCAGACGTGGTCCAGTTACTTCACTAATGCTGGCCCGTTTGATATTGTTCAGGTAGGTCTTATTACTGTTCTTTAGTATTGTTGCTGTCCTGCATGTTTTTCTTTGTTTAAAATGTCTCTTTTTCTCCCTTAGGTATGTGGAGCTTCAGCATGGCGAACTGGCTTGGTTGAGCCCCGCTGGTAAATGATGGCCCATTAAGAGCGCTATGATGTGGTAAGTAAGCGCAATGTGCAGCGCTGCAAAGTCTTGCCTTCGCTAACCTGTGTTTTCCTTCCTTGTAGGTCGCAGTGTTCTTCAGCGCTAGTGGAATGTCCGGAGTGGTGCCAGCCAAGCGGCGACCAGCCAGGTAAGCCTTTTGAGCAGTTCGTAATTTGCAAATGTCTCTACTGCTTTCTTTAATGTTGCCTTTATCTTCCTCTTTCAGGTCGTTCTGTCCGGGAGGCGTTCAGATTCGAGGAAGCTGTTCTGTTCTCAGGAGCTGCGAGTGGCTAAAGATGAAGACTGCGGGTAAGATGCTGCTGCTAATGATATTCCTTTTGTTTCCTTTCAGGTTCTGCTTCTCCGCGGTTCGGGGGGAATGGCTGGATAAGGTGAGTGTCACTTTGCAAGCTGCAAAGTAACGCAAAGTGTGTTGTCTTGCTCGGGTGTGGTTTAAATAGCCCCAACAAAATAGTCCAGGTAAAGTAGTCCCTATGCTACCACACCCATAACACTAGACCGCATAGCTTGGTTCTCAGGAACCAAGCTATGTGGATGGCTCCATGTTGGCTGACAATACAAAAAGCAGTTCCCAAGCACATTGTGTTTCATGGTGTATGAGCCTGGTGCCATAGGCGCCAGGACTGGCCCCATGAGGGTTTTTGAAGAGGATGCCAGGTTCTAGAGGTCCGAGTCCTGACTCCACCTGGCTAATGGGTCTGCCAGAGGAAGTTTTGGGCGAGGGTCGTGACACATGGCTCCCGTCTGCCCAAATTAATTTCACACCATCCCAAATTAGATAGGTCCCTTTTTGATTGTGTTTATGCCCACAGCCCCCTTACTCACATCAATTGAAATATATGTAACTACCCAATACAGGAACAGGCCAAATAATGTTGAAAAGAATACTACTGCACACACAAACAACAAACATTCAAATGAATAACTAGGATAAACATGTCTCCTTTGTCCATTCCTATCTACACTATCATTTGTTGCTACCGGGGCCTCGTCCATGCCAATTGTACCTCCTGATAAATGAATATAAGCATTTGTTTATCATGCATATTAAGCTTTCATTATTTACACGCTGTTTACTTGTTAATTACCTTAATTTGTTCAATTTGCATTTACTTTTTTTATTTCTTAATACAAATATGTTGTCCTGCATCCCTCCCTTCTCCTTCCCCACACCTCGATCTGAGAAAGAAGAACTGAGGGACACAATGCACCACCAGTTGAAATAAATGAAAAACATCAATCACATGTGTATATTTACATCCATATAAGCAAGGGAAAAAATGTAGAGAGAGAGAGAGAGAGAGAGAGACATCTTTGTTATTTTATCCTGTTTTGCATGTTACCAGTACTGCTTGATACCATATTTATTTAGATATCTTCATTTAATCTTTGTTTGCTTCTATTCTGAGCCTGGCTATTATTCCTGTATTCTTCCTTTTCCCACCTTTTATGTTTGTGCACTTTGCTCATTTCTGTTACCTTCATTGTCTGCACAGTCTGTACTCCCATGGGCCTTGCAAACATCTGTTAGGTGTACCCAATACCTTAGGTCCTGTACCGTGACTGCTGTGGGCGTGCAATATATCACCTTATATGGACCATGGAATCTTGGCCCATTCCACATACGCACAAATCTCCTCATATATACCATGTCACCTGTCATCAACTGGCAGTCTAGGTTATCTGTGGCTATAGTGGTTGTATCAGTGGTGTTTTCTTATGTGAATGTTGGTGCTATTTGTTTGGCTATGGCTCGTGCTGCTCTTGTCAAGTTCCTAAGATACTCATGGAATTCTTCTCCTAGAACTGTGGCACTTTGGTGGGCGTCTCATTGTCTGCGCAGGGGTGAGTGGGCTGTGTGCATCCTCCTACCTGTCACAATTTCATGGCGTGACATGTGGTGGTCCTTGCTAGGTTGGTTCCTCATTTCAAAAAGTGCCAGGGGTAAACAATACACGCAGTTCTTCTTGAGTGTATGACACAGTTTTGACAATCTACTCTTTTTCAACAACCCCGTTTGATTGCGGGTGATAAATAGTACAGAGCTTATGGGTTATACCTAGCATCACAATGATGTGCTTGAACATGTCGTTCACAAAGTGTGTCCCGTTGTTAGAATGTATGACATCACAAATGCCCCAGCGGGGAAACACCTCTCTCACTAAGAACCTGGCGGCACACCATGCATCTGGATGAGCACAGGGGCCTGCTTCCACCCACCGGGAAAAGGGGCATACCACAACAGCCCCATTACACTGCTCTCCCATGTCTGCATAATCTATATGCAGTTCCCTGAATGGCCCTTCAGGTTTTGGCAATGTTTCTCTCAGGGTTTGTAATGTCATGCCAGCGTTGTATGTTTAGTATGTAATGCATTCTATAATTATCTTGGTCACGTGCTCCTGTACTCCCGGGGCGGACCAATTTTCCTGCATGTCTGCAATAACGTGCTTCTTTGCATTGTGAGCTGGGAAGTGAAATTGTTTGAATGCAACCTCTCGCAATTTTTACCCATGTCTCCTTCTCCTCGTTGGGTGCATCTTGCTGAAGCTCAATGATTTCAGAGACTGGTAATCAGTTGAATCCTTCTGGTTGTGTTTCCTCTACTATCTTGTGTAGTATATACACATCTGTTGGGGGTTTTGGTAAATAGGAGGCTTCCTTGGCGGCTGCGTCCGTTGCCGTGTTTCCCAATGTTTCCCCAAGTAGTGTTGCATGCTGAACTGGGGACCCGTCTGCCCTTCGGAATCCTCTCCTCCCCATCTTGCTAACCCTCCATGTACTGTTGTTGCCATATAGGCAGAGTCTGTATAGATGGTGACTATGGAAAACTTTGCTGTATGTAATGCTTCTATGAGCACTACCAGTTCTGCTGCTTGAGCTGAGAAGTACAGTAGCACAATCACTTCAAATTCCCCATCCTCAACCCGAACTACTACTGCTCCTACATGTTTTTCTCCCGTTTCACAATCTATAGAGGCAGACCCATCTACAAAGTAAATTTCTCCTTCTGACAACGCATTTTCATGTGCTTTGGGCGTGTCATCATCACCCCCAGTGTATGTTGCACAGTCGTATTGCTGCATGTCTTCGACTGTGCATCCTTCTGTGATAAATGTAGCTGAGTTTACACTTTTGGACAGCACAATATGAATGTTCGCACTATATATGATCAACTCATATGCTGTGGCACTTTGGGTAATCAGTGTGCTTTTCGATCTTTCAAGGATGGCAAAAAGAAAGTGTTCTACGTATAACGTGACAGAGCATCCCATCACGATTGTAGAACACTTTTTGATTGTGAACACGGCGGCTGTGAGAGCCTGTTTGCAAGCGAAATGTCCTTGCATTACTGCCAGGGGCTTGTGACCCAGAGATGTTTTTTGTGTCAATACAGCTGCCATGAGTGTGCCATTACAATGTGAGAATACATAGAATTCCCGCTCATAATTAGGAGTCGCAGGAACTGGGGCAGTGGATATCCATTCTTTGAGTCTGTCAAAAGCTGTGTGCATTTCTTGCGTCCATTGTAAATTGGTGTTTTCCCGCTATGATTCCTCGAGTGCCTGTAAAAGGGGTTTTGTGAATGCTGCTTAATCCAATATCCAAGCTCATCAATAGTTACACATGCCAATAAACTTCTGCATCTCTTTTACTGTATTAGGCTCTTTTACTGCTTTTATTGCTGCTGCTCTGTCAGGTATTATTCTCTTACCATCTTTAGATATCAGCTGACCTAAGTATAGCACTTCTGTCAAGCAGTATTCCAGTTTTTGTCTGCCTACTTTGTACCCTTTCTGTCGAGATGTGTTAACAGGGTAATAGAATCCTCTCTGCACTCTTTTTCGTCTTTACCGCAGATTAACAAATTGTCTACGTACTGATTTATTGGACTAGTTCTGTGTATATTTCCAAGGTCTTCATGCAATATTCTGTTGAAAATACTGGGACTCTCACAGTACCCTTGGGGCAGTCTGCAGTGCTCATATCTCTTCCCCCCTAGCGTGAATGCTGTCAGGTACCATGAACCTTGATCGAGTGGAATTGAGAAGAAGGCATTTTTTAGGTCCACTACTGTGAAATGTGTGGCCTCTGTTTTGATTCTGCATAGGATTGAGGCAGGATTTGGGACAAGAGGGTACTCCTTCCGTACTACGTCATTGAGGGGGCGTAGGTCCTGGATCATCCTCCATGCCCCCCTTCGCTTTCTTGATTGGGTAAATGCAGGTGTTGTAGGGCGAGTTAGATGGCACTATTATTTCCTGTACCATTAATGCACAAATTGTGTATTTTATTTTCCTCCTCAGTTTCCCTAGATAGGGGGTATTGTTTTACCCAGTGTAGGATGGCCCTGAGTTTAAGCTTTATCTTTACTGGTGTCACTTCATGCAGTAATCCTACATCATGTAGGCCTGTGGTCCATAACTGCTGTGGTACTTGGGACATGTCTTCCTCAAAGTATGCTGATGGTGCTTTGATCACTGCTACGAGGGGTAGTGGCACCTCTCTTCTTTGAATCATTATATCACAGGAGATTGCAATTTCCATCACTATTTCCCCTTCGTCTTCTGTGTCACTAAAAACTTCCTCATTTGACAAGTCTCGCAGGACCTTATTGGTGTTGATGCACAGCACTGTTCCCCACTGGCATCCCTGCATGTCCATTTCTATTACTGCTATTCTTTGGGGTGACACTTGTACTACATGTACATCCAGGGATGCTATAGACCCTG
Organism: Ambystoma mexicanum; assembly: GCF_040938575.1. Taxonomy (NCBI): domain Eukaryota; kingdom Metazoa; phylum Chordata; class Amphibia; order Caudata; family Ambystomatidae; genus Ambystoma; species Ambystoma mexicanum. Next base: position 388,323,534 of record NC_090932.1, read on the forward strand.
GCACTATTTCTGGGTCTGCGATTGGGCGGAAAATTAATTCTGAAGGCACCCTCCATTTTTCACTTTTCAATTCTGGCACTACTCTCGCTAGTATCCTCAATCCTTGTATGAACATATCTGGATTTACAGGTATACCACGTGTTTGCGGGAAGTTTGCTTGCGTGTGTATGGCTAACATAGCATGAATCGCACACATGCCTGGTGTACAACACACTATTCCTCTGTCAGTGAAGAATATGGTCATGTTGAGTTTGCTGAGAAGATCCCTTCCCAACAAATTAATGGGCGACTCTTCGTAATACAGCACGGGTGCCTGAACAGTTTTTCCCCCCACCGTTATGTCTAGCTCTTCAGTGAATGGAACCTCGACCACCGCCCCAGAGAATCCTTGCGTTGCCAAAGTCCGATTAGAAAGTGGGAACCTGCCTTCTTTGAGGCATGATTTTTCCGCTCCCGAATCCACCATGAAAATGAATTGTTTGTTTCCTATCGCCGCCCCCACCAGTGGTCCTCTGCTGCATTAAGGTTCCTCGACAGTACTGGAAACGCAAGTGTTCCCTGTGGGCTGTCCTATGCTGAATGCTATGGGAGTTCATCAACATCAAAAACATTTCCTGTTACCATTGCTGTCCCTTTACATGGTGTAGGTGTTCCATTTGCAGTGGTGACATAAGTGTTATTGCGCATGGGGGCAGTACCGTCATGAAACTGGGGGTGTGGAAGTGTATTTTGTGGGGGCATTTGAAGCTCCTTCGTGTACCTCGGCTCGGGCTGGCTAGCTCGTCTTTTCCCGCCCCGTGTTCATTTGGGTATGAGTTATTGGGTCTGCTTCGCCATTCTCTCATAAAATGTCCCAACCTCCCACAATTCCAACACTGTTCTTGCACTCCTCCTCGGGGCCCTCCATACCCTGCAGCCCCTTCTCTCGACCCCCTGAATCCTGCTCTATTGCCCCGCCCCCCTTTCAATGGCCACTGTTGTCCCTCATACTGATTTTCCCATGACCATGAATCCTGGCCGTTACCTGTCTAGTTTGCCGCCATTTGCATTGGTATTCCCATCTGTCTGTCATCCTCCTCCCGCTCCCTTCCAGATGTGCTAGTTGCTGATACTGCCCTGACCTTCAGTAGTTTGCTTTGTAATAATGTAGCCTCGTCTGCCAACCACCGCTGAGCTATCTCCTTTTCCTTCTCTTTGATCCTTTTACAGTGGTGCACTATTATGCTTTCAATTTCAGGCCATCCCTTGGCTTCTATCCCAGCTATTTTATCAAGGGCCTTCTGTACTTCCTTTGGGAGCCCCCTTTTTATAATGAAATAGAACAGGGAGGTTGATTGCTCCCAGGCCATGCCCGTTTCTGCTCTCCACATGTCCTGCACCCAGAGAATGAAAGACATCGCATCTTCTTCATCTCCCATTGTACACCACATTACTGACTGTAAATCTGGAGTGTCTGGAAATGTTTCTCTCAAGGCATCCCACACGCGTGCTCGCACTGTGTTAAATGAGGCCCCATCATGGCGGTCACAATCTAATGTTATTCCGGGGAACCCCACCTTCGCCCAGACTCTGTTTGCTTGTTCTCCCACTGCGGATACCAGCAGGCTTTTAACATCCCCCACCGCCAAGGGCACTCCTGCCATGTGTTTCTCAAATGCATATATCTACTTGCTGGCTCCTCCTGACAGTGGGGGTAACTGTTTGAGAAAGTTGGCTTTGTCCATTTGGGCCCATGGTATGTAATTTGGCCTTCCCGCCCCCCTGTGTATTAGTGGAAGCTGTACATTTTTCCTCCCCTTTTTAGTACTCACCTTCTTCCTTTTCTTCCCGACCACTGCCATGCGCCCCATTCTGTTCCTTAACCTCCCTCTCAACTCTTCCATGGGAGACACCCCTTCCCCAAATGACGCCCCACCTGTGGCAGTTCCTAGCCTTCTTTCTTCTTCTTTTTGCTCCTCTAAGTCACACCAATACTCTTCCTCCTTGTCTGATGTCACCCCTCTCTCTTCTATCGCGCCTTCACTTTCAGCTGTATTTACTTCTATGATTTGTGTGGTGGTATCATTTATCCGAAATAGTATCTCTCCCATCTTCCATCCATCTTCCCCCGCCCCTACACTCAGTTGGGGCATCTCATCATGTTCTACCCGAGGGGTGAGTGACCCACCCTTGTTCTCCCATGGCCCTTAGGCGGGACAGCTCTGTTCAAGCCATCGTTAGTCGTGAATCTAGGTCTTGTGTAAGTTTCGCAAACTCAACCCTATTCGCATCAAGTTGTCATCAAAAATCAGTGATAAGAAACATACCTAACGGTGAGTTTGTAAGAGCCCGGAGAAATTGTGGTAACAGCAATGACTTCACTCAGGAATGTGACCTTCTTAAATATAGATTTCGTCAGAGAGGCTATAACAAAAAACATATAGAACTGGCACACACAAAAGTCAAGAATATGAGTAGGGATATAACCCTTATCCCCAAAAATCGCCAAAGAACAGAGGAAGATAACAAAATAAGCTTCATCACAACCTTTTCACACAACAACTTTGAAATTAGAAAAATACTGAATAAGAACTGGCATCTGCTCAAACTCGATGATCACCTCAAAGACCTTATTGATGAAAAACCAAAATTAATTTTCAAAAAAGCTAGATCTCTTAGAAACATCCTTAGCCCATCCCTACTGCTGAAGTTACCAAAACCTAGACCAGATTTTTCGTTACCTAAACTATCAACAGAGTTTAGGAAATGTGGATCATGTGCCATGTGCAAAATGGCGCACAAGGACACAGAGAACTTTACTGACTCAAGAGGAACTACTTTTTTGATTAAAGACACCATCAACTGTCGCAGCAAATACATAGTCTATGCCATAATATGCACTGTGCACGCATATATATTGGCAGCACTATCAGGGAACTGAGATACAGGATACTGGAGCATGTTTATGCAATGTGCAAATCTGATTCAACACTACCCCTTGCCCAACATTGGCAAACGAAGCATCAATTGGATGATAAAATGAATGTGAGATTTATTGGACTCAGACAGGCTTCTCTGGGCGAAAGAGGCAGAAATAGAGAAGTCCTCCTACGCCATATAGAAGCCCGAACCATCTGTAAATTTAGAGCTACAGAGTTTGGCCTGAATCAGGACCATGAAATGGCATATTTTCTCTAGGATTCTTTTCTGTGTATTTTAATTTGCTACCTGCATCAATATTCCCTAGTGTATCTTACACGGAACAAATATTTCCTAAATATCAATCTTTGTGATATCTATCCAATGTGATGTACCTCATTGTATTTGACAGCATGTCTCTGATTCAGTGCTAAAACCATAATTAACCTTTGTCTACAACAGATGACATATGCAAGATGTGTGTGTTTTCTAAATAGCTTTATTCAAGATGTATATCCAGGGATGTATCTTTTATTTCCCCACTATTTTTCCCACAATCATCTCCCATCATGTATGGGGACCCGTATTCATTCCGAGCACTCCGGCTTATAACTACCAACTGGCCATGTATTATACATGGGACGATTGCAGATTACCCTAATTACCGTTGTGCTCCATTTTTATAGAGCATTTGTTCCATATAACCAAGTTTGTAATTTCAATCTCATCTATTATTTGCACTAGCTTCAATAACCCATGGGACTACCACCTTATATTCCAAAACAAATGTTTTTCACAACAGTATTACTACCACATTCTAACATGGCGCCCGTTCACTTGCCTGACCTTCCATTTGGGACTTAATGGAAATAGTTGTAGGACTGGGGTTAACTATACAAATTATGTAAACGCAGACCTAATGGCATAGTGATTTCTTCAGATGGCAGTAGATTTTGTACGTGTTGTAAGGTAAGCTCCTGATCTCATAACCCTCTGCACCTAAACAGGCTTTACTCTTCCCCTTAACTATACGAACGAACGCGATCGTACAAATGTTAGCATCACGATCGCATTTGCAGTATTCTTTTTGTTGTTACCTTTGGGAAACGAGCGATCTTGAAACAAACGTGAAGGCAGCAATGAAACGGCGCTTTTTATATGCACGAGCATATTTGCAACACCAGTTACTGTACGGCTTTATCTCAAGCTGCTATCATGACCAGCCTGGCGCTATATATTAAAGGTCATTGGGCGATCACATCATTAGAAGCACTCCAATTATGACTTAATCATTCAATAGCGTTTGCTTTACGGCACTTCACGCGCAATATTACTCTAAAAGTTAAAACACTGCAAGCACAATTTAAACGTACCTACCACATGGATATTCTTAAAGAACCTATTCAGTGTAATTCACTGTTAAAACACGATCGGTCGATATATGAGAAAACGTGGTTTTCAGAAAGCCTTTACACGCTGCCACCATTTTCTATAGCACTTTCGCCATCTCTTTACCATTTGTGCCCTTATTCTATATAGAGTGACACCCAATTTTTATCAGTTATGATAAATAGAGTGTTATCATCGTTTTTCTGACCTTAATACTAGATCCTAGGACTTAAACTAGATGCATTTCCACTGATGCTTAACCCAGGGTTTTTTTACACCCTTTCCCAGAGGGGGATTCATTCTGTGACTGTTTTTTCTTCAATAAATTGCAAAACTAGATTTGGAATATAGGTAAGGCCCATTATCTGTATTTTACAAAGCATCAATGATACTTTGGTTTTATGATCTCCATATATATATGTGATTAGAAATAACGAATAATGTGTTGTTTCTATCCTATATTTTTTTTACACTGTTCTTTTGTACTTACCTTTAACCTCCTCCCCTTTCCCTCCTCCTAATTTTCTGTGACAACACCACACCATGATTATTTTATTTTATTTCATTTGTATTGTTTATGCTTTCTGCCTGTATGTGCTATATTTTCACATTATTAATGTAAAACATATGCTTATTCTGTGAATCTAACAACATGAATGATATACTTACTTTTGACTCAGTAGTGTTATTAGCCCTGATTTGAAAAAGACACTGGTGTGTCGAAACACATATTATCTATAAAGGGCAATGCAATAAAGATACATTATCTCACCAGCATTAATAAGTGTGGCGCAGTCTTTTAAAGTGTGGAGCAATACTGTAACTATTAATGTGGACTGCTCCACTGCGCTTTTTTAAAGAAGGCAAACTTAGTTCTCGACGGATGGATGCCCCTGGAGTGGAGTTTGGCAAAGTGAGGACTTTCCTGCAAAATGTTGCTTCCATTTTTTGCCAGATGTTCGCTGGTAGGTTTAACATAGCATCCTCTCCCTATGTTAATGCTGAAATCACCTTATTTTTGTAGAATTCTCATACTAGGACCATTAAATATCTGCCAAATGTTTCTGGCTTGCGCTGCCATTTTGTATAATGTCGATCTTAATGCGTCTTGCATCGCTTTGTCCTGTTTTGTCGAGTACAGTATAACCCGTAGATATTTAAAGTCAAGGGGCCTCATTACACGGATGGCAGTGGACCAAGGTGCTATTAGCACCTTGGTTCATGCCGGTAAAATACCGGCACCGCCTTGGTGGAAAGGGGAATTACCGCCCTATTCCAAGGTTGGTGGGGCGGTAATTCCCCCTTCCCCCATTGCCCTTCCCCATTCCCATTTTTGCCCCATAGGGCATAATGGGAATGGGGAAGGTGCTAATTACGCACCGCAAATTGCGGTACCGTAATTAGCTCCCTGGTCCCTTTGCGGGTTGGTTTTTAACGCCTGCAAAAAGCAGGCATTAAATACTGCAACCTGCAAAGGGACCTCGTAGTAAGGCGGTAAGGGTTTACCGGTACCGGTAAAATACCGGTACCGGTAAACCCTTACCGCCTACTGTGTAATGAGGCCCAAGGACTTTTTCAATTGGGCTACCTTCGAGATTTAAGCATGTTTTTTCTCTTTTTCTTGTGGGCGCTTCGAACGTCAAAAACTTTGGGTTTTTTTCATTAATTTCTAAGTTATTTTTCTTGATATAACTTTGTAGGTTGGTTAATTGGCGTTGCAGCCCTATTGGAGTGTGGACCAATAGGACTAGGTCGGCCGCATAGAGTAGCCTTGTTATCAGTGTTTTGCTTAGTTTTGGTGGAAATGCTCTTATTTCTGTATCTGAAGTCTTGATGTTGCCGATGAATCCCAGAAAAAGTGCCGGCACCAGCGGACACCCCTGTTTTATGCCTCGTGATGTAGAAATCGAGGTTGACAGTAATCCATTTTGGTCCAAGCGAATACGCATGCTGGTATATGTGTACAAGGCCTTGATTGGTTCCAACAGGGCGGATGGACAGTCCCACACCTCAAGTTTTGACCAGAGTCTCGATCTTTCTACTCGGTCAAAGGCCTGTGTGAGGTCTATGAATGCGATAAAAATTCTCGGTCCTCCTTCCAAGATTTTGTTCTTCAGGACGCGCAGCAGCAATATGTTGGCTGCAGTGCCTACGTTTTTTCTTAAATCCTGTTTGGAAGGGGTCTTCGCAAAGGAGCATTTTGTGCCCAGCTCTTAAAATGATCTAGTAACATGGAGCCAAAGACTTTTCCCATTACGTCGAGCAACGTGATTGGTCGATAACTCGCTGGGTCCTTTTTGTTGCCTTTCTTAAATATTGGTACCACTGTTGCTGATTTCCATCAGGGCAGATTAGTTTTTAAGTCTGCACATCTCCCAAAGATTTTGCTCAGCAGACTGGCCCATTCATTTGGACTTGTTTTTAGGTCTACATTAGTGACCCCAGCTTGGCCTGGGGCTCTTGAGTTCTTCAAGGATTTTATCCGAGCTCGATCTCACTAGGATCATCCACTCTTACCCATGGAGCAGATATCGCCCCTGTGTGTGTGGTTGTTGTTGTTACTGGAGCTAAGTACATGCTTTCAAAATGTTTTATCCAAGTTTTTTCACCACTTGTTATCGACTTTACTTGACCGTCAAAAGAAGTTCTCAGGGTACTCCAAAATCCTCTTGTGTTTCTGCCACTTATAGTGTTTAGGATATTTTCGGAGTCCTGTTGATAGAGGATTAGCCGATGTGCTTTTACCCATGCTTTATAATGTTTTGATGCGGTTTCTGCTTCTTTCTTTGCCGCTGATGTTGCGGTAAGTTTTGCTCTGCATTGGATTTTCCTCAGCTCTTGTCGTTTGTCAACCAGGCTTTTCTCGAACACATGCTTTGGAAGCTCTCCGCCAATCTTTTTTGAAGATAATGTTTTTTTGTACTTTATTAGTAGTGGAGTATAGTCTGTTTTGTTTGAGCAGTTTGTGTTGATCATGGTGTGGAATCAATTTTCCATGTCCATAATTGACTCCGCTGACAGTTTTACTCAATTTCCTTGTGCGTTGATATCTATCTTAGCTTCCATGTAATCGGTTGGTGGAGCTATTGCCTCCCAAGTGGTAGAGAGAGGGTTGTGATCGCTGGCATCGACTCTAGCTATTTCAAAAGATTTTGAACTGCCAGAATTGATTCCGATAGAAATATGTAATCAATTGTAGCCTTTGCGTCATTCCTTTCCCGTAAGGTAGGAGATTTGGGTCTGGGAAGGCCTCGTGCAAGTTATGTAGATTTCTCGAGTCCATCAGCCGTGACCATCATTTCCCACACTGTTTCGCTGCAGATTTGTTTGATTGACGTTTTTCCGGTCCTGTTGTTATTGGGAAAATGCCGTTTAAGTCTCTGCAAATCAGGAAGTGTTTTGCCAGATGCCCAGCGAGGCCCTCATCTATTGCTTCCTCTACCTTTTCCAGGCAGGCTGTTGTTTCCATGGTGGCCGGGTTCCAGTAGGTGTTTACTATTGGTAGTGTTGTTTTTTTGTACACTGCCTTGTTGTTTACTTGATGTGTCCATGATGCTTTAACCACCAATATCGCCAGATTTCTGGTCAGTGTCTCTTCTAGTTGGATTCCACATCCATTCTTACAAGCAATCAGCAGCCCAGATGATGGTCTTCCTAGTCGGCCTTGTTTTGCTGGTGCGAGGATTAGCTCATACCCCCTCATTGAGGGCTGCTCTGTCAGCCAGGTCTCCTGAAGGCATATTAGATCGTATGACCCAATCTCCATGTCGCCGGGGCATTTCAGGTGAGAATGTCCTCTCGTGTTCGATGAGCACATCTTTATCGTTTGATTTTGCTGATTTAAGCAATGTCTTCCTTGGTAGATGTGCTCATGTCCCATGGATTGCTATCTTTGTTTTTTTGCTGTCAAGGCTTTTGGCAGCCAGGACCATATCCTTTTCATTGGTGCACATTTCTTTGTAATTTCACTCTCTGTTTTTTGGTTCGGGCCCATTTGTGGACTTGCTCTCCTGAAGGTGAGGTTTCTTTTTAAATCCCTAGTCTTGGTCAGCCAGAAGTTATTGCTGTGTTGTTTTGTAGTCATCCGTTTATGCAAAACTAGCTCTTGTACCTCACATTCCTCATCTTTTAGCATGATACGTTTGTTATTGTTCTTCAGTTGATTTGATGGACTAGCGCTTTCTTTTTCCCTGTTTCTGTAACCTTTAGTTGGCGTGTTGCCCCTGCTGCTCTGTGTCTCTTTCAAGTGTTTATTGGGGTTTTTATTGGACAGACCCTGCCCCTTTTTTTCATCTTTGCTTAATGATCTTTTGGTCGTGCTGAATTCTGGGTATACTTTTAGCTCGTATCCCATCTCTGATAGTTCATTTATGTTGTCGCTGATGATGTTTTTTATCGTGTTTGAGGCGATATGCAGAAAAGTTCTAGCCTTGCTGTGTTTATGGCTGGGCTCAACCACTAAGAGATCGTCTGTCTTGATGTGGTTCAAATTTCGAATATGTTTGAAGAGTGTTAGCACTGAGTTCCTATTCAGTGTTATCTTGTTGTTATTTTCTTCCACTTGCGTTAGTTTAATCAGCCATTTCACTTGCTCCCATTTTCTTGGTTTTTCATTATACATTTGTGTCCTAGATCTGTAATGTGGGCCTGTTGACCTCGGTTCCCTTAATGTCTGCTAGAACATCCCTTCGTTTTCTCTAGACCTGTCGGGCCTGGTTTTGGTGCGATGTTGGGCTGGCCTTAGATGAATTGGGCTATCTCTTTTTCCTCGTCGGCCCTCGTGATTACGAGGTAATTCTTGTCGCAGTCTCTTCGTTTTTTGTTCGTCAAAGTGATCATGAGGCCTCGGGGAAGGCCGTTTTTTCTCTCTTCCTGACCTTCCAGTGATCTGCTGATCACGTGATCTCTCTCTATCCCTTTCTGTTACTTTAACCATTGCTTTCATCGTCTGTTTTATTTTTTTTTGCCTTGGAGTATCTGGAGTCCAAATCACTTTTTTGCCTGATCTTTTACACCTGTCCTCATTAGGCTTCTGGAGGAGCTCCCAATTCTCTTCCTTTTTTTCGGAATTGACCTATGGTATATCTGTTTTGTCGGTGATTTGTATGTTTGTTATCTTGCTGATTTTATTCGCACTTGCTTCTATCAGAGATTGGTCTGATAGATGTTGGCTCAGGTTCATCAGGTCCTCATTTTCGAGGAAATCATTGGTGGTTATTGGTGATGGAATGTAATTGTTTCCAAAGTTCCTGTTTTTTTGTTTTGCTGGAAGTTTGCATCACGCACAGAAGTTTGTTGTTGTTCTTTTTGGCTACCTGGACGTGTGAAGAACTGAATAATTTTCTTCTGCCGTTTGAATACCAGATTTATCTGTCCTGAGCAAAGTTGTTTTCTTCCCAGTGGTTTTGGGCGATGTCCATCGCTTTGATGACCCACACTGGGGCTCTGTCATGTTTTCGGTTCTACACGGGTTCTTTGTATTGCCACTTTCTCCAGTCAGGGACTCTGTGTTCACTAGCCCGCTTTTTCCCTCATTTACTGTTTCATTCATTGTTAGATCAATCATTGTGATAGTTTGTGTACCTGTCGTATTTCCGACCACCCCCTGCCCTTTGCCATGTAGGTGCTCTTCGGGTTTTGTGAGAAGTAGTTCCTGGCTGGACTCAGAAGTTTTTTTTCTTGATTCTAACGCCATAATATAAGCTTCTAAGAAGATAACCTTACTGTGAATCATTGCTTGTAGAGTTGTGTGATCCTTGAGAGAGTCTGCTACAGATTCATAAAGCTTCATGAATGGTGCTAGTGCTATCGTCACAGATGACATGATGGAGAGTAAGTCTATCTTTTTGTTGGAAGTGTCCAATGGGCTTGGCGGCTGTTGCTGCACTGAAGGTCTCCTTGTTGGCGAGTCAGTTATAGTTGATGCCAAATTAGCCCGGTGGCTTTTTACCAGCCTAATTGTTTCCAGAGAGCCCCTTCTGTTTCTGGTCATGTCCGGGGAAGACAGACGATTTTCAGTCACCCAGCTACTTTGATGATGGTAGTGGGGTTGCCTCAAACTTTGTACGGGGAGTTTTCCAACCCTGTCAAATGAGATTTGTAGGTCCTCTGGGTTTTTCTCATCCATCGTCTTGCTCGCCTGCGATGCAGTCCTAGACAAGCCTTTTTTCATGGGCTCTCTCGTATAAGTAGTGCTTTTTGGTGTGTCATTTCCTCCTTCTAACACTACATCCTGCTCGACATGTAGTGACAGTGGGATTTTGCCGGCTAATATCGGTTCACTAGGTTTCTGTGGCAGGGACCCCCCGTTCGGGTCTAGTTGAGTGTTTGCCGTGGGTCGGATGTTTCTGTCTATATTTTCTCCCATCCCTGATAAGGGTTCCTTGTCCTTTTGATGTATGAGTGGGTTTTTTCCCATTGGTGGCGTTGCGTCAGTCTTCTCCCACTCTTCTCCCTCATTTTTATCTGTCTGCTTGTTTGGGGTAAAATTTAAATCCATCTGTTCTTGTAGTGCCGTTGGAGGGTGCGACTGTTGTTTTTGCACCTGACCACCCCTCTCTCACAGATCTTGTTGATTTGTAGAACAGACTCTCGATTCTGAAGTTGAAATTCGTATATAATTTGGCAAGTTGGTGTCATTGCAGTCCAGCCTTCGTTGTTTTGAGAAGGGTAGTCATTCTGTAATCGCTTCATATCAGATAGCTCCTGCGGTTGTCTATTTGCAGGTCTGGCACTTGCTCATGTCGGAAAGTAGTTTGTTAGCGGATTTCTTGCTGATAAACCATCATGTCTTTTTACTTGTTTTTCTTTAACCGTGGACATGGTAAAGTTCATTTGCTGCAATGTTTTGGTGTGTTGGGCATTTATCTTAAAGTTACTTGTTCGCAAGTTTTTCCTGTTGTGTCTCGAGGATTTCTTTGTTTTAATATTTGCGGCATCCTGCAATCTTGGTCTTTTCTTTAGATTTGGCGTATTGGTGACCGAACCCAGGCTTCAATATGGTCCTGTTCACCCTCAATCATAGAGCCCCCCTCTGCATCAGTGTGGATTAACGCCTCCACCTGGATTGGGGCTGGCATGAGAGGAGGAGGAGGTGTGGCCAGGTCTTGCATTGATGCTGGTTGCCGACCGACACTTCCCAGCGTTTGCTTCACCATGGCTGTATGGGCCGCTTTTTCTGCATTTTCCTTGCTCTGCGCCTCCCCCGGCCCCTCCCCCGGCCCCTCCACTGTTTCCCACACAGGCTGGGGCCATCCTCCGAGAGCCGCCGGCATGTGGCACGGGGCACACGAGCGCTCCGTGCAGGGTGAGACCAGGCCGGGAGCCGAAGCCAGAACTCGCTATTGTTGTCTCTCACTCCGCGCCTCCTCCGGCCCCTCCCCTGTTTCCCACACAGGCGGGGGCCCTCCTCCGAGAGTCACCGGCGTGTGGCATGGGGCTCGCGGACCCTCCATGCAGGATGAGACCAGGTCGGGAGCCGAAGCCGGGACTCGCTGCAGATGTCTCTCATCCAATTTGAATAATTGCTGCTGATTATTTTGTTTAGAGTTCTCTGCTGCCGATAGTGGCTGTTTTTGGGTGCCGCTCACCACTGCTTGGTCCACCTCATTAAGGCTGTCAAATGTGAGACTCGGCTCTTTCATGATTGTGTGGGTCTCACGATGGTTCATGGGAATATTCACACGCTGCTTGGAACTCAGCTTCAAACTCCTTAAGCACCGGACTTCCTCATCCTCTCTGCTGGTCAGATTCAGGTCCATTGGCCTGCTAGCCCTGGCAGTCCTGACAGTCATGACTGCAGGACTGCCACTCGTCGTCCACTCCGTGGCTGCTCCGCGAGAGTAAGATGGTTTTATGCTATGGGTCCTCCCACAGTAGAAAGTAGACACTGGGCCTCATTACACGGTAGGTGGAGAACCATGGCGCTATTAGCGCCATGGTTCATGCCGGTAAAATACTGGCACCGCCTTGGTGGAAAGGGGAATTACCGCCCCATTCCAAGTTTGGCGGGGCAGTAATTCCCCCTTCCACCATTGCCCTTCCCCATTCCCATTTTTGCCCCATAGGGCATAATGGGAATGGGGAAGGCGCTAATTACGGTACTGCAAATTGCGGTACTGTAATTCGCTCCCTGGGTCCATTTGCAGGTTGGTTTTTAACGGCTGCAAAAAGCAGGCGTTAAATACCCCAACCCGCAAAGGGACCTCGTAGTAAGGCAGTAAGGATTTACCGGTACAGGTAAAATACTGGTACCGGTAAACCCTTACCGCCTACCGTGTAATGAGGCCCACAGACTCTCCGGCAGCTCAGCTCAGGACTTCCACTCATCATCCACTCCGCGGCCGCTCCATGGGAGTAAGATGGTTTTATGCTATGGGTCTTCCCACAACACTCAGCACAGTAGAAAGGTGAGACAGACTCTCAGGCAGCTCAGCTCAAGACTGCCACTTGTCGTCCACTCCGCCATCTTCTTTTACCTAATTTTTCCCATGTCCATATATCCTGTACTAGTCGAGATAGCACTATGGGGCGCCGCCTTCCACCCCCCACCGGAGATAGGATCCCTTTAAAGCTCTTTTAATCTTGTGCTCTGTCACTGTCCTAATGGCCATATGAGATAGAATGAGAATAGAAAGGAATATAGAAAAGACCCAGGTCCCCAGGACATTTCCCCCCTGTGCTTCAGATCTCCACACCTTTTTCACCCAAATTATGCCATTTGTCGCAAGACCTTCTAATCTGACTCCCACCCGCCTTTCAATATCACCCGCACTTGATACTCACGTCTCTGTCTTGATCTGAGATCCTCTGCACCCAATCTGTCAGTTCGCTGCTCATCGCTCAAAGACCACGCCCGGCTCCGGCGAGTGGTACGATGGGTTTTGTAAAAGGGGATCCCATACCCTTTCGCCCTACTGCTTGCGCACGTTTTGGTGTACTGGTGTCCGTTGGCGGGTAGCTCTTGAGGGAGCGTGCTCCGTGTCATAAAAGGTGGACGTCTCGTGCCATTAGGACGGAAAAGAACGCCATCGCGTCGGGGTCACCAATGTAAGTGAGAGGCCCCAAAAAATATAATTAATTCTCCCAATTGAGTCAATCAAGAATCATCCCAGGAGGGAATGAGCCCAAGGCCAAGTGCTGGTTATATCAAAGGCTTTATCTAGAATAGGGCAAGCAGAATCTACTCTGCTCATGCTGAGAGCGTTCTGCAGAAAACATGCTACAATTTACTTTTATACAGAAGATTCAACATCAAGCTGAGGGAAGGCCTAAGGGGCACATGGACAATTGGGATTGCTCACTAAGAGCGTACACCTATAGGTGCCATAGGGTTGGAGGCGTTTGGTTGGCTTGAGAACACGTGGTGTGGCGATGACGTGTCTTGGGTCGATCGGTCAGCTGGGCTCATCGAACTGGTATGTAGGATCGGCAACTTGTGATGTTGTTTCTTTGTTAAATAACCATTTGACATTTTCCCTTGTGGCCATACATTCCCATTCATTCACTATCATAATTCGCTTGTCCAGCGAGCTCAAAGACTTGTGGCTTAAACACTTATGAAAACGTGGTTCAAATACAGGTTAATTTATTATTGGGCATAGGTTAAGAATCATCCATTAACTACAACACTTGACCTTTACAGGCAACTCAGAATAATGACGCAATAGGTAAAGCTTTTGAGGTCATTGTGTGATCTGGGATGTCCATCTGATAAACAACAAAGAGGGCTCTAAATCTATGACTGGAACAAATAGGTCACAAGAGCCACCGTAAGCACCATAAGCACCTCAAAACATTTCTCTTCTCGTCTGCTTTTTCTCCTCTGCTCCCTTGCTGATTTCCTGGCTGACACGGAAACTGCACTGGTTACTTGACCACCCTCCGATCTCGGGCCCAGATCCACTCCCCCGCCAGTCACACTCCTGCATTGCCTTCCTGATAACCCCTGCACGTGGTGACTGTTTTCTGTATCCCTATGGTCCCTATTCCTGCACTTGACACCGGACGTCTGCACTTACCCTTTCACTTGCCACCTGCTGGCCGCACTTTTTTTTGTTGTTTATTTATTCTTCTTATCCCATGTACTGTACTTTCCTCTTCCACCTTGCCCCCGCTCTTCTCCTCCTTCCCCTTCCCTTGCACTTGCGCGATCTGAATGACACCTGGCCTAGTAGGATCGCTGTCTGTCTTCCCCTGTTCCCCCTCCCTTGCCTCATCGTGCCTTGAAACACTTGTGTATAGGTGCGTTATAAATGCCATATCATATCATATCATATCATATCATACCATCATTGGCATACATTTCATTGTGGGGGGTTTATTGGTTGGTTGTCCAAACATCATTAAATCTCTTCTAATCTACCTTGACATCATGAGGGGTCGAGGAGAATCAAAACTTCTTTCTGATATAGTTCCTCGTTGCACAAAGAAACAGGGCTTTCAGAAACAGATCCTACATACAGGCCTTTATGCGTGGCTTACTATATTGCATTCAAATTATACTGATATAGAATATACTATATTTTATAGCTGGCTAAATATTCTCATTGTAACAGAAACTCATCAAAAAATTAAACGTGTACTTACTCAGTGTTCATCCTTCATTAAAACAGTTCATGGCTCGGGTCTGTGCATGTGGCCTTAACAGATGTTGCAATGTGGTGAGAGCAATTAATTGTTGTATTACTTTTACACAATATCATACATATATTTACATTTGAACTTATGTAAATGAGGTAGTTTAGTGCTGGCGTGTACAGTATTATACTGGTTATGCATCTTGTTGTTGCAATCTATTTCTATGAGCAACGTTATACCATATGTTAATATATATCACACTTTCATAATTAAGCTTTAACGTGAGAACTTCTGATTACACATATATGTTATATTGTTTGCTAGTATGCTTATTGCCTCATTATTAGTTTTACATTATCTTTCATGCAAAAAGGCAAGTTAGCTCTGTCCTCATTAGGGCGCAAACAATCAAACAGACTCGAGGGTCACTTCTAACTGTCGACCCTGTTTTAAGGAATATGGGGATGGTGTTCTTTATGGCCAGGGTCTGTTGGGTGTGGGGGCAGGTTTATGGAGACAGATTGCTTTTACACTGGCCCCTGCTCAGGGCTGTATCTGGGTCAATGAAGTGAGACAGCAGACAGATGATACAGTGTAAAGTTTGTTGCATTATCGCGGCTAGTCTCTCATGAGAACGGAACAACTGCAGAGAAGGCAAAGGGGAGGAGGTGGGGGAGTAGCTTGCTCGCTGTATGTGCCTGGCTGGGAGAGCTGCAGACCTGCATTGAAACCTCACAACTGTCTTGTCATTACAAAATAGAGTCGGTAGCTTACGAAAAGGAGTCTCGTTCAACTCTGGTCTTACACTGTATCAAGGGGGGGGTCACAGGTCCTAGGGGTATCCCTGCACGAAGGCTCTGGGTCAGGGGCCCTGAACCCAGAGCAGCCGCACCTGGCCCTACCCTTGAAGTGTAGGAATGGGGGATGGGGGGGTTCAAGAGGCCCCTTCTTTCCCTCATTACACATGGAAGGCCCATTTGATAAAGTGTTCTGCCGCAGTTAAAAATATTGTGGGGAGAATACTTCATTTATCTCAACATTTTGGGAGGCACTTTATCGCTCTTGCTGTAGAGGTCTATCAAGCCCAGGGCATATCAGCAGCATTATAGTGTGCTGACTTTTGGGGATTTAGTCATTGCCTTCATATGCAGAGATCTGAGAATGTTTTGATAACTTCATTGGTTAGTATCCCTAAATAAATCTCATCAGTTTTAACTCATGACCCACTTAGGGTAAA
This sequence comes from Ambystoma mexicanum, assembly GCF_040938575.1. NCBI lineage: Eukaryota > Metazoa > Chordata > Amphibia > Caudata > Ambystomatidae > Ambystoma > Ambystoma mexicanum. Next base: position 388,339,636 of record NC_090932.1, read on the forward strand.
ATACCTTCACTATAGCAGACTGTTACAGCCTGTACTGTTTTGGCCAGAGGAGGGCACTATTATTTATAGATGTAATCTGAGAGTGTCTGTCCCACCATGAGTATGGAGACCTGGGGTTGGTTAATTTAAGCAGGGGGGGAATTTAGATCTTAGGTTTGGCCTATTTATTGGCCAAAATTGAAGAGATGGCATAAGCAGATTTAAGACTACCTATTCATTACTCAGAATGAAACATGTGAATTCTTCTTGAAGAGGGTCATCTGAGAACAGAGGCAATTGTAGAACCTGAAAGCAGGGCCATTCAAATTACCTGGACAGTATGTACATGGGAGATATGCACTTACTTTACATCCGATTATGTAATGGCACTTCTCCACTTGCTGCATTGTTGGTTAGATGCAATAATTTAGATTCCAAAGAGTTTTCGAGTGATCGTGGGGTAGCCATTAAGGACATTATCCCTTTTGTGTTTCTCTTTCCCCTGCATACGTCTGTCTGGTCTGTTTGATTGAAGCAACTCAGAGAGAGAAACACGCATTTGACCTCTTCATTAAGCTCTGGTTTGTGCACAATGCACAGCTAGGCCTGTTGTGGTATTTGCATAAGTGCAGTATACTTGTATTGGCCTGAAAGCTAGAATTAAACATTGTGTGGGGGTTGAAGTATACAACTTTTAACACTGGTCGATTTGGATTTTCGGTATCTACATCTATGTCTCGGGAGCTCAGGGGCAACATGCTCGCCTTGGACGCAAGATGGCATGGAGCAACACAGGTTCGATTCCTGGGTCCATGCTTAGAAACCTCTGGGTATTAAGCACGTTATAAATAACCTGTCCTATCATTATATATTTATCGTATGAACTGTATAGTATCTTGGTGGTGTTTTGGTGTAATGACGTGACGTTTTGGTGATCTATAATTGAAATGCTTAGCAAATTTCAGTTTCATAAGAAACATGCATTAAAGCCAGAGATGTAAACCTCAAAGGAGGATGACAAATGCATTTGGGTCATGAACCTAGTGTAATAATTACTCAGCTGCGGTCCAAAAATGTGCAAGACATAAACGAGGAGCCTCGTGACATGCGGCTGAGGATTGTCGTCAGCAGAATCAAATCAGTTCAAAACTGCGTAAGGTGCAGAGATGAATAATATGTGTACCCCTGAGAATTAGGGGGGACAGACTGGCTAACATCAACCAAGACAAAGTCACTAATTAAATCACCACTAGACTAGGTCATGATAACAGTGATGATAACAGTGATTAGAAATGGGTGTTGTTTGGTGAATAATGGCTAAATAAGGAATTGCCATTATTATTTCATCTACTTTGCCAGCAACTTCCGTCTTCCAATCGAGTTCTAGCCATTTCCTTGGCAGCCTCAGATAAAGACCTGAGCACACTACTGGCATGGTGAATGAAAACTGGATCTACAAATCCCAGATACACCACATAAAACAATAAGGGAGACCCATACCTGTTTATTATTCTTTTGTAAAACGTGCATCATCAAATATGTATCTAACAGTGTTAAGGGGGTATCGGACAGAGCACATATCTACCGTTCGTCTCAATAGCAACCCTAGAATTTGTAAATAGGAGTGCCCTATGGATCAATATAATAGGACCAAAACGTTGGATAATTTGTAGAATCTTTTGGTTAGCCTTTGCTCTGCAAACTAGGTATCCATTCTTCCCATTGGGTAAATGTGTTAAATAAAGGAACTTTTTACACCAACACTATCATGGCTTGGAGCAGTTATTGAGTCCTCTTTAATTCCAGGTTAGCATAGAATAATAGTGTTTGGCGTTCAGTTGCCTTCTGACCTTTAATTAGTCGGAAGTGTCCACATAGCAGAGCACTTTAGATGTTCCCAAATCCCATGAGACTAAACAATATTCCATCATGGTATTTTAAAGCAACTGCTACCCAGCATTCCCTGCACAGCACCCATGTTACAGACCCCACATTTGTAGCAGAAAATACTCATCTTATGTCTAGAACTTTCTAGTCCCTAATCATTAACAATTGACCACTTCCCAGGGGCACCAGTTTTAATTATGCTCGCAAACACCCACCATTCGCACATAAAGACAAACATTATTTGTTACATATTTCCCACATAAAACATATAATCTGCAAAAGAGCACTGGAGCATATTCATGCATATATCTACAATATTCATATGTATGTGACCATGTATATGTTCAAAATGCTGGCTCCAGCGACAAGCCTGCATGTTGTAATGCATTACATGGCACGCTATACTGAGGAAAATATACAATATTTAACATCTAGAGACTGAAACGCCCACATTAATTAGATGCATCCTCCCCTACCGAAGCTTTCCAGACCAAACACGTGCCAGCATTTCACTGATACTGGCAAGAATAGACTACTCAAACAGCCTGTAGCCTGGAACATCCGAGCACCTCACCAAGAATCTTAGATGCATCCAATAAACGACTGCAAGACTCCTTCTAAGAATAAGCAGCAGGGAACAAATCCCCCCAGCACTGAGAATACTCAGTTGGAATCCACGGAATATTATAATCATTTTCAAAGCGATCTGCTTCACTCACAACACACAGCATGGACAGGCAGAGGGATTTCTGCAATATAAACTCATCCCTTACTACCAAATAAGGACACTGAGATCAAGCTGTGACATACTTTACGAATAAAGACACTATAAAGAAAACAAGTACAGAGGCATAGCAAAAGTACTGACCTCGATCCGGAAAGAAATCAGCATTACAGAAGATCAACTAACATTTTCCAAAGTAGATATTCAATACACCATGCTACGAATCGTTTGAGAACCGTAACAATAGAAAGCAAACTACAGTCAATTCCATCACACTGCAAACAAACACCTTGTCAAATGGTACACCAAAGCAAACACAGGTAAAATAACACCCTCAGGTGCCTTTCATAATACATATCAAACTGCCCAAAAATGGAATAACTCCAAATAGGGCTAACACTCCCAAGCTAGCAATTCCCCCTCCGGAAACACGGACCCCACAACCATAGAATGCAGGACTCTGTTGTGAGAGAATAACACAATTGGAACTTAACATACAGAATAATCTAAATTACACTAGTGTTACCCAATCATGCTGATCTATACAAATAAGCCAGCCAACAGGCTCATCTTTCAAGCACATGTCTCAATACATACGCACCTACTCTCCAACCCAATATATGGCTAGAACACATTTGTTGGTGCACCACAGCTCATTCAAATTTACTTACCGCTCAAACAATCGGCTAAAGCACATCCATAACCTACAGACCCTCGTCCCCTCAGATACCCAACTGGACAGATACACCTCATGATAAGACCCAAATCACATAAAGAACTCACTTGAATAGATGCTAGTTCCTCCTGGTTCTACCAACACCAACAGTTGATCACAATACGTTCTGCTGCTAACCCACTAACAACCACCTCCTCCTCTTCACTTACAGATCCGTGAGAGCACCCGGAGAGCATGAAAATCGTAGTGGGGCATGGTACACATCCAAATAACGTGGCATATTAGAGTCACAAATTAAATTACCATTAAACTGGATCATAATAACAGTGACTAATAGGGGTGTTTTCAGTGATTAATGGCTAAATAAGGGATTGATATTATTATTACATCTACTTTTACAACAACTTCCTACTGAAAGGTAAATAAATGTTTTAACTTGTGTGTTTTGTAGCAAGAGCAGAGTCCGGACTGCGGCTGAAGTCAGAAAAGAGCTATGTATGTGATGTGTGTGTTTATCCATGTATGCATGTGTCAATGAGCTAGTGAATGATGTCTGCGTGCCCGGGTATGCATGTGAATGAGCAAGTCTATGGTGTTTGGGTGCATATATGAATGAAATAGTAAATGTTGCATGAACGTGTGTTCATATGCTTTTGGGATGGGCCAAGGGTGCTGATTTTGTTGAATTTATGAGTGTGAGAGATTTTACTATGGCAATGCATTTTTTTACTGGGCATCTATGATAAACAAGCATGAGTGTAACTACATAGCTAGATTGGCATATGTTGGTGCAGCCATTCTAGCTATGATTTTCCACTGTTGTGTGGCCTTTTTTCTGGGCATCTCTGATAAAGCAAACATGACATGTGTTATTATGTAGTCTGGCTCTCATTTGGTATTGTGTATGTTCTATTTAGCATCTATGATAATGTAAGCATGCTTGGTAGTATTATGTAGCTATACTTGCATGTTTTGATTCAGACAATCTAGAAGTCACTTCTTACTGTGGCATGTCAATTATATTAGGCATCAATGATAAAGCAAGCACAATAAGTGTTACTAAATGGCTAGATTGGATTATTGTGCTACAGCCTGTCTAGCAATGATTTCTTACTGTGGGATAGCTGTTTTTGCTGACCATCTATGATAAAGACATCATTATACGTTTTATAACATATCCAGACTGGAATATTGTGTTGCAGTTAGACTGGATAGCATTTAGTACTGTGGTATGGCATTTTGTACTGGGCATCTATGATAAAGCAAGCATCACACATTTTATTATGTGACTAGACTATCATATTTTGGTGCAGCCTATCTGGCTATAATCTCTTACTGTGCCATGACATTCTTTACTGTACATCCAAGATAAAGCAAGCATGATAAGTGTTACTGTATAGCTAGACTGGAATATTCAGGTGCAGCCAGTATATTTATATGTTTGTGTGTGAACGACATATTTTACAGGGCATCCATGATAAAGAAAACATGATGCCTTTTATTATGTGTCTAGACTGGCATATATTGCTGCATCTAGTTTTGCTATCATGTCTTACTGGCGCATTGGATTTTATACTGGGCACTTATGATATTACAAGCATGATACATGTTATTAGATGGCTAGATTATCATATTTCAGCACAGCCATTCTAGCTGTAATGCTCTAATGTGAAATGTATTATTTTTTACTGGGTATCTATGATAAATCATACATGATAACTGTTCATATGTAACTAGACTGGCACATGTTGATGCAGCTAGTCTGGCTATCATTTCTTACTTTGGCATGTCACTTTTTGGGCATGTGTAATAAAGCAAGCATTTGTTTATGTATTGGTTATTTATAATGCGTGTATACAGTCAAATGATGTTTTAAGGTGCATCCAGACAAGGGAGGGGTAAGTACAGGGAGAAAAAAAAAATGTTGCTACTAGGTCTTGAACATTCAGATTGTGCAAGTGTAGTAACAAGAAAGCAGGGGACAGGGAGAGGGGAGGTGAGGAAGGGGGTGCACTGGGAAGAAGATGAACAATAATGTTCCTACTAGGTCGTGAGAAAATTCGGAGTGTACACGTGCCGTAACAGAAAAGAGGGGGAGGAGAGGTTAAGTGTGAACAGGGAAGAAGACAAACAATAATGTTCCTACTTGGTCATGAGACAATTTGGAGTGTGCAATTTCAGTAACAGAAATGTGGAGAGGGGGACGGGAAGTGAAGTTTGGACTGAGCAGGGAAGAAGACAAACAGTAGCGTTCCTACTAGGCTGTGAGACAATTTGGAGTGTGCAAGTGCAGTAATAGAGATGGACTGTTGTATTTGGTGCAGCTAGTCTACCTATAATTTCTTAATGTGGCATTGTATTTATTTTTTACTTGCAATCAATGGTAAAGCAAACAGGATGTGTTTTACTGCATATCTACACAGGCATACATTTGGACATATTTTCTTAATGTGCCATGGCATTTTTCATGGCAAAGGCAACAGGAAAATTGTTTCAGGTGGGCACTGCCATATATTGGCGGATCAAGGTTTCGGCATGTTTTCATATACTATGATTAGTGGCATTATGCCCAAAGCAAACATGAATATGTTCTCAGATGGGATTTCTGCAATATATCTGATCAACACGCTTGGGAATGTATGAGCACAAACAGTGCAACACGTGTTTTAAACTGGCACATACATTGGGGAAAGCTATCTAGAAAATGTGTACTGACTGTCGGTGACATGCATCTATTGGATTGTGTCATGTGCTACCCCAAACAGATTATAGCAAAATGTCTGGCTCACTAACCATTTCTTCACACAAGGTGTTCTGTATAATGCACCATTTTAACCCACCAATCCCAAAAGGACCTCGAGGGAAGATATCCCACAAACCTCCCTGGGATAGTTCGTGCAAATTGACAATGCTCTGTCACTCGTGCATATTTGTGGGAAATATTTATAATGATAATGATGTGTTATTTATATAGCACCTTAATCCAAAGCACTTTACAGAGCACATATTTAAATACAATATCACCCAAACGAAATTGGTACTCATTTATCAATCTCGGAAGGATGAAAGGCTGCCGGGATTCGAACTTGCGAACTGCAGATCACGCTCAGATCGCAACAGAGAGCACTCAAGATTTTACCAGTCGCCACTGCATTGTAATGATGCATAGCTATGATCTGGTTTGTTGTTGGAAACTGTGGTATTAGCAGATTTTAGGGTCTGTATTAGGGGGTTGGCATGCACTATCAATGGTAGGAAGATTCAGAGCAGGTGCAAAAAATTGTATTCAAAAGGCAGGCGTTCAGCGAGAGATGCTACTGTACCATGGCAGTCTTCTACAACGATGTGTCCTTGTAGGTTCATGCAGCAGTGTTTTGGATTTTTTGAAGATTACTGGATGAGATAAAACGACCTCTGATTATGGGTACCCATTGGGGAGGAGTGGCATTTGGGGGAGGGATAAAGGATGTGAGAGGTATGACGTCTATATCAAGGCTGTCTTGATGTTCTTTTTGAGAGACTATAAGCTGGGTGTTGTCCTCAGCAGCGCACCCTAATTATTCTAGAGTATTGGCCATAGCTGCCACTGAAAAGTCTGAAACACAAACAGTCCACTGTGATATAGTGTTGTCATTGATAGAGTTGACACCACGCAGTTTACTGTGATGAAGTCTCGCGGAACAGTCTACAATAATGCAGTATTTCAAAAGACAAGTCTGAATTAAACACAGTCCACTGTGGTATTGTGTTGCCTCTGACATTTCTGCAATGCAACAATGGTGTACCATAATTACACACTTTCTTAATATTTTGAATAATTATCGAAGCAGCTCTGCTGTCATTGTTGATGTTTAGAATCTCGCCTTCCACATTTCATCTGTATTTCTCGACTCACACTGGCAGGTGCATATTATTCATTTGTTGTATGTTGCTAAATGGATTTGTTTTTATGGCTGCTTATCACTAAGAGATCATTTTTGACATACTGCTTTTTATCTGAGGAATGAATCCATTGTTACTTGTTCCATTTAAGGATCTGGGCCTCATTCCGAGTTTGGCGGAGTGGTGGTAACTTTGTTACAGGGACACTGCCATTTTTACTGCTCCGCCAAATACTGTGGTTGCCGTTGAATTGGAGGATGTAACTTCAGCACGTAAATCCTTCCCTTTAACACAACAAATCGTCAGAATTACCGTGAAGGAACTACCACTCCCGGTAGTGTCGCTTCTTCAAAGTTCTGTGTGGTGTGAGGAAAGAACGTTTCTAAGTAAGTCATGCAATATGAGAAGTGTACTGGCTGCAACCACAACATATTCCAAGTGACACGTGTCTAATTCATCAATATCATGCTTTGCATAAAGTGTATAAGGGGCAGATACATATACACACGCGAATACGCATGTTCACCAACACATTTCCACACACACGCACATCAACACCCACACACACAGCACAGGCAACCAAACCGACAAACACACAAACACTGCACATACACGCGCATGCACACCCAAACAGACGCACGCACATACACTCACACTCACACAGTTCATCCTGTTTCTACCACTTGTAAAAGCCAAACATTATGTGGCAATGGACATTGTGAGTATGCTTGCAAATGGAGGGTATGGTGCGATGAGACCGCAAACAAAACAAAAGTCAAAGATGAGATTACTGGGAAATATCATAGGAGTAAAGAGGGGAAGAAAGAAAGAAAGAAAGAAAGAAAGAAAGAAAGAAAGAAAGAAAGAAAGAAAGAAAGAAAGAAAGAAAGAAAGAAAGAAAGAAAGAAAGAAAGAAAGAAAGATATTTATCCGGTGATCTGCGTACTACATATACAGTGTGATTAATGTGCCAGGCTAGAAAACATTCACATAAAGAGATGCCATGATCACAATAAACAGGTAAATCTAAGGGCCACCAAGATCACCTTCCAGATCACTTTTGCATTTGGTTTTCATCACATGTGCACTGTCACACCAGCTAATGGGGTAAGTAGGACGTGTGAAGTTGAATTAGGAAGTCAAGAATGAACAGATATTCTGTTGATGACGTTGCAGAAGTTTATCCTGACAAGTACATTTCCACCATTATGTGTAACCTTAAATTATTGATATGTGTACAGCACTCACCTGCCAATGATATGGTATTGCTGTAGACCTATGTGTACTTCTGGCTTCTGGCATACCCGTGTCTGTGTGTTGGATTGTGGTATATTCTATGTGAAAGGGAATACGCAAGCATCAGGAGTGTTGGGCCACAGTGTGTCATGACATGTGGCCTGTGAAACCTGCATACAAAGGGCCCAATTCACACAAATCCTGGCACTAGAGTAGATCAGGAGGTGCAATAAACATCTCATTCACCTGCTGCCTTATGTCTGGTTCGCCTAGCCTCACTTTACAGTACACCTGGAGGTCCACGGCATCTTTGAGATGCTCAATTGTAAACATGCAATTCACAGTGGTTTGCTGGAGAAGATTTTAGAGATGATCCCGGCATTACCAGATTTGCTCCTGTTTTCAGTTTTGTGATTAAGGTATAAGGGGGCAAATGCAGTTCAGAGATGCCCCTGGGCAACTCCTGATTTGCTCCAGTGCACATCTTTTTGGATCAGGACTAATAGGTCTATTGTCCTCACTTTGGTTTTGACAGAAAGTCACTCCAAAGGAGAAAGACTGTAACCTCATCCTACGCCTCAGCTCCTTCAGAGTGTATATCGTCATTCAGCACAGCTAGCCGTGTATGGCACGGAACACAGGCCTTCCTTGAGCTCCTGTGCCTTACTATCATGTACTAAATGCACAGTGATGAACGCAATGCATGATTGCGTGCATAGCAGTTATTGGTAATGAACTGTGGCTGCCATTTTGTAATACAGAATAGTAGAGATTTGTCAGGGCCCTAGCTTTTCCACCCATATCAAATTGTGAGTCGGCTCGTTTCCTGGTGCATTCTCTGAACACAGTTGCAACATTCGCAGAGCAGATTTACGTTGTGCCTTTATTTCATTTCCAAGACTAATGGAAACGGTTCAGCCTGCCCGTGGCAGTGCCTGAGATGACGTAGGTTGTCTCGTCTTTAGTGTGAATGGTTGGTTAATTTTGATAATTTATTCAGTGATTTCAACCAATTAAAAAAAACGTGCTTATCAATGCTTGTATATTAACTCCCTCCCCATCCCCCCACAAAAAGCCAAGGACTGCGGTGCTTTTCTAGCCTAAAGTAAATCATGCATATTTATTGGGAACCCTACTGCCCCTTCTCTGTTCATATTGGCATACTGTAACGGGGCATTCTGAAGAGCTTTCCCAAAAAGAAGAATCATGCACTGTAGAAGAGCCGCACGTGATTTCAGAACTCGGGACCCAAGGCTGGCAAAGACCAAACGCCATTGGATTTACTTATTGATTACTCAGAAGCCTATTCGTGGTCACATAAGGCAGAAAAGCTTATCCTTTCTAGATCTCAAGTCATTTGAATACGATACGTTTCCAATTGTCTAGGGAAAATAGCTCAGCGGCAACGTGCTCTCCTTGGAAATGGGACAACACAGGTTCGATCCCGGGTCTCTGCGTAGAAACCTCTGGGTATTAAGCGTGTTATAAATAACCTATCATATCATATCATAGCTTTGTTCCTTGAAACTGGAAGCACTGTAAGAAATAACTGCTGGATGTGAGAGGACACGTTTAAACACGTTGAGAGCTGGATACCTTGGATCTTGAGAGTGAGGCCTGCTCTGCAGTGGTGCTAGAGGAAGTACCATAACGAGCCTTTAAAGAATGTGCCATCGTCAAAAGACAACATGCCTTGCTTTGGTTGTGTTAGTCCTAGTGCACCACCTCTTCCCTTATATTTAGTCAGTCAATACTATAAATGCATACTAGGAAAGTAAAAGCGACCTGGTGCCTTTGGGCTTGGCGCGCTATACAAATGTCAAAATAAATAAATAAATAAATAAATAAAGCAGTACCAGAAAACATCAGGACTGAAGCAATCATCACGTAGAGCATGGGAAACTTGTGATTTGAGATTAACCCTGTCCTGAAAATGGTTGCAACAGGTGAAGCAAGATTGAGCAATATAAGTGTTATGCTTAGCAACATAAAATGAAACTGTCCAAGCATGACCTTCCTCATTTAGTATCATAGAGCACACATATTGTTCAAACCACAAACATTATCTCCTCTAGTTGCTGGGATGGAAGCTAAGCAAACGCCATCTGGAGCACCCTTATCCAGACTCAGCCATTTCGATTTTGGGACTCAAAGCTCTGTTCAGTGTAATCTTAATTGTAAATAACGCACTATAAGGCCCATCGGAAAGTATGTCCTTTGGTCAAAGATTAGTACTGAACTAAAGAGAGCTCAAAAGCATGGGTCAACAGTATAATAAACATATAGGAGACATAACAGTGAGGAGCAATGCTCAGGGAGTGGAGAAGACAGTGGGCAGAGGAAAGAGGGCTGGAAAAGTCATCATGGTGCACACTAGCTTAAGAGCCAGGGAGAACAATGGGAGAGGTACCCAGACAAATCATTTCTAGGCAAATAGTTCTCCCCCTGTACCTGCAGACTGAACTTTCACTTTCCTCTTTATTCATGTTTGGTACTTATTTCTAGCGACTGCAGATATAAATTAAGGTCTGGAAGGAGGGCGAACTTGAACTTTGCGAGGTAAACATAGCCTCATTTTGTCAGGTAAAGGGGGCCTTTGGGGTGACTAAGGAACTGGCGTTTGAAAGATACCCTGCCCATCATTCTAATTGATCTGTTATAGAGTCCCTAGTGCTCAGTCAACGAGCAATGCAGTCCACATGCCGGGGCATGACACCGGGCTGCTCTGATTTCTGCCCCAAAGAAACACCATTTGCTTTATCCCAACTTAACCTTTGCAGACAAGGTAAGTGGTGATGTGTAGACAATGCTAGGCACGCGTGGAGGACACATGCCACAGAACTCTGACTTTTTATTATAAAATATTGCCAGATCTTCATGTATCGTTATCACCAACTTAAATCTAATTGGAGATTCTCATTTGTAGAGATGTTTCAATTGTGCTAATTGTTAGGAATTTGACCATCCCCACGGTGGGTGTGCGCTCACCTGGGCTTTTTTGAAATTTTATATGAAATTGAATGATGGTAGATCAACCTCTGGCAAATGTGTGTGGCTAGGCCGCACACATTTTCTTATGCTCACCGCACAACACAGCCTTCAGGTGCAGTTCTCCCTGCCATATTTAGTTGGGATATGAAATGTGGAGTACACTATGCATCTCAGAAGGGGGAGGGCCAAAACCTTTCTCCTGCCATGGTCAACCTATTTCATTAGTGAAGGCTCCATAGATCCACCCTGTCCACTTGTTTACCCTCTGCAGATTGTGGCAGAAATTAACATAATTAACATATGAATAGAGTATACATCAAACAGGTCCACATGGGGCCTGAATGCAGAGGCTAAACAAAGGAGACAGGAAACCCCAACATCTCTTTGATATGCACTGTGTGAACCTGAAGGCAGCTCCTGCCTCTCAGTTTCAAGGGCATTGACCTGCCATGTCTGGTTTTATATGTTTACAGTAGGCAACCCCTGCAGGGGGACCCCATTCAGGAGGTACAAGTATGTGACTTGATGAAGACAGAATGTCTGTTCGTGCACAGCTTCAAAAGAGACCTCCACCTTAAGTCTTGAACCACAGAAAGCTCCATTAACTAGAGAGACGCTATGATCCACAACAGATCCAAAACAGACAGGAAGATGTGTGGGACTTAGTATTACATGTTTTCACCCCTTTACCTTTTCTGTTGCAAAACACTATGGTTATTACCCCATGCATACAGGAGATTGTTGATGGTTCATTGGATTGGTTCATTAAGATAGTCTTATCCTACACCAATCATTATTGCCAATTTGGTTTTAAAAGAGGGCTGAACCCCTCTTTTGTGCAGATCATCTGAAGGCTTTGCAAGGAGTAACAAAAATAACTAATGTGGACCCTAGCTGAAGGTACAGTGTGCCTTAAAGCTTCCACCAGTGAAGGAAGGAAAGGATTTCCAAAGAGCGAAGCAGAATACATCCCTTAAACATCTCTCAGGGAACAGAGGGAAATACTTAATCCGGAGGACCCTCCAGCAACTCCAGAACTGGTACCCAGTTAGCTCACAGCGTGCCCAGCTAGGCTCTGCAAGCAAGCTTTCTGCGTGCGAAGTGCCAGAGAGCATCTGAACCAAACCAAAGACAAGGCCATTGCCTGCAACACTCTCCTCAATTTTGGGCCATCCAATTTAAAGGACAACACAAGCCAACTAAAGAATCTAGGAGAGTGCATCGACAAGCACTAATCAGCGTACGCCCTAAATTACATTTTTGAACCAGTCGAGCCCCTCAAGCTGCAACCAACTGCACCCCTGACAGTTGTCATGCTGCAGTCGCTAATGTCATCCGAGACGCCTTGACCAGTGTTTCCGACGTGCCAACCAGCATTGAGACAATGATTCCTGACCCTGAGCCACCATGTAGGCCAGCCTGCAGCCATCCGTCCAGCCTCGCTCGCCAAACTGCCTGCCGCCTAATAACTGCAGCTGTCTCCCAGCTTGACCTCTGTGTAGAAGCTGCAAAGCACCCTGAAACTGACTTCACTATGTCAAGCACCAAGAACTTCTACAAGCACATTGTATGTACATTGTGGTTCTGTCCCCCTGGTCACTTCTGAAGACCCCCAGTGACATTTTATGACCCATTGATCCAATTGTGTTGAAACCAAGTATCCTGAAACTATTGTGATTAATTACTTTACTGACTACCCTCCTGTCAGTATTCAGAATGCACCCCTTTTCCTTCTTGAATCTGTCTGTCCTCGGGATTCCTCAACAGGGTAAATTGTATTTTGTAGTGTGCTAAAACTGTCTGTTGTGATAATAATATCGTATATACAACCTTGACTGGACAGTCCCTTTTATCATTGGGTAATAATTGTATTTTCGCTGTGTTGCAACTAACCAATGATCCACAACCTTGCAGAGATAAGCCTGCTGTTCTGTCCACGTTACCAAAATTGAACAAGGAGGTTTATAATTTGCTTGTGTTTCCAATCTGTTTGGATCCCTTCCTGATGTACTAGAGATGTGGGGCTTATTGATGGTTTAGAAAATGATATTCATCCCTGGACCAATGATGCCCCGGAAATTGATTTGTCACACTAATTGTCTTGAAGTCATAAGACACCACAGGCTGGTATCAATCAGTGAGGTCTGGGATCTTTGGCATTAAAGACACAAATGAAGTAATGGGTAGAGAATGAGGCACAAGCAGAACTAAGCAAATCTGTAAATATTTATAAGTCACAACTTGTCTGTGGGTTTGTTGTGGGATTTGTGGGGTTGTGGGTTTTTAGCTCGGTGAAGCAGTATTCCTATTACAATTCCACACTGTTTAACCAATCTGCCCCAAATTATGCACACTTACCTGTTAGGACCCTCCAGACATTGCTGGCTACATGCCATTTGGACACCCCACCCCTTTCCATGGATTTCACCATAAGTTAAAAATGTTTTGTGGGTGTGTGGCTTGGCGAAGCTTCCTGTCCCACAGACAAAACCCAACCCAGCACTGCCATCTGCCTTCTACGTCATTTGGCCCATGAAGCAAGTGTCAGTCTACTTCTTTGCCTCCGCTTTCCCTACACCTGTGGCTGACTTCCACTCTGACACAGCCCTCTCCAACCTGTATCTTTCTATCTCCAACACTCTGGACATCCTTGCCCCTGTAATGAGGATCTGTCTGAAGCCTACCTCCAAGTTCAACTCTTGGTATGACTCCGACTTGGCTGCAATATAAGTGCAGGGTAGCTGAGCAGAAGTTCAGGGCATTGGGCGCATCCTCTGACAAACTGGCCTACCGCCTGCTCCAAAGATAATACAGACTCTCTGGCCCTCATTACAAGGTTGGAGGTAACCATGCCACAATTAGCGGCATGGTTGCCTCCTTACCGCATACCGGGCCTGGGTTCCTCAAATGAGGACTTACCGGGCCATCCCAACCTTGGAGGACCCAGTAATTCTTCGTCCGAGGAACCCAGACCCGGTACATCCCCATTCCCATTCGAGCCCCCATAGGGCTCGATGGGAATGGGGAAGGAGCTAACAACGGGCCCGTTAACAACAGGCCCGTTGTTAGCTCCCTGGTCTCCTCGCGGGACCCGGTAAGGATGCCTGATTTTACCAGGCACCCTTTGCGGGTCCCGCGAGGAGACCTCGTAATAGGGCAGAATGGGTTTACCGGCACAAGCACCATTATCGGTGACGGTAAACCCATTCCGCCAACCTCATAATGAGGGCCTCTGTCTTCTCCAAAAGAGGGTCCATATTCAAGCCGGCTTCTCTTTAGCCTCTAACAACATGGCCAAACTCTTTAAAATCTGCAAGGAGCTGGCCCATCCTATTGCAGTCTCCATCTCTCCTGTTCCGTCCTAGGCCCTCTGCTCAGCTCTGGCCTCACATTTCACCACTAAAACTCAGGACATCCTTTCCTCACTTTCCTCTTCCTCTCTCTTCCCCTCTACCTCTCTCAGGCCTAATTTGGCTGCCTCTCCCCCTCCTCTCCTTCTTTCCTCCCTCTCTCCTATAACACCTGACGTTGTTACTAGACAAGACCAATCTATGAAAGTGTCCTCCAAACAGGTGCTCCCCTTCCAGAACTATCAACGACCACATTGCTTCCACGCTTTAGCCTTGCCCAATTTCTGTAATCACTCTTTTGCCACTGGATCTTTCCCCTCTCTCCTTGAGCAATCCCTTGTGCACCCCCTTCTAAAAATGCCTTCTGACGATCCTTCCTGTCTAGCAAACTATCACCCAATCTCCATCACTCCTTTCCTGGGCAAGCTCCTGGAAAAGCTACCCATCTCCCAGCTAACCCTTCACACTGAATATCATATCTCAGTTGTCTATATAACCATCACCCTGGCTTGAGAGCAGCCAGAAGCATGGAAACTGCTCTTCTGAACACCTGTGAATACCTGTGAAGATCTGCTCTCTAATCTTGACTCCAGCTCTCCCACTGTCCTCATCCTCCATGAACTCTTCTCTGTCTTTGAAACAGTCCTTTCTCTCCAGCACCTCTCTCTCCATGTATGGTGTCTCCCAGGGCTCCAATGTCTACTTGGCCCCTTTGGCCCACCTGATTTTCACCTTCTCTTCCAACTTCCAGTGTTATGTGGATGACACACAGTTCTCTTTCAGCCTTCCCTAAGCATCCTCTCCTCCCGCGCTCATTCCTGACTGTCTATCCATGATTCAGAAATGGTGCACCTCCAATGATCTCTGCCTCAATGCCACTAAGACTGAGATTCTGCTCATTGGGAGCACTGCTCCCGCTTTCCCTCTCACACTATGGCCACCTTCTTTGGGACCTCCACCTGCGCCCTACTTGGAGGCTAAAAACCTCAGGGTCTTCTACAATCCACTCTCTCTGTCTCTCCTCACATCACAGAACTTGCCAAGAAGGCCCACTTCCAGCTGCCCCTCCTCAGAGGTATTCTACCTTTTCTCACACTCCACCAGAAGCTCACTGTCTCCAGAGCTCCGGTTCTCTCCAATCTGGACTACTGCAACAGCTTCTTTCTCAATCTGCCTAACTCTACTCTTCGCCCCTTCAACTAATCCAGAAAAGGACTGCAAGACCTATCCTTGGCCTCAAGCCCAGGGACCGCATCTCTCCAGCCCTGACATCTCTTCACTGGCTCCCGGTGGCTGCAAGGATCAAGTTCAAGATCCTTTGCATCATCCACAAGGGTTTCTGGAGCTGGGGCCCGCACTATATCCAACTCTTTCTGCCTAAATACCTTCCCTCTAGAGCCCTTCACTCAGCTACCTCGAACTCTCTGAGGTTGAGATGTTTCTCCAAGCTGAGAGTGGGGGGAAGGTCTCTTTCCTCAGCAGGTGGCTCCCCTGAAACAGGCTGCCTGCCCCTCACAAACTTGCGCCAGACCATCTGAAGTTCCGGAATCAGCTGAAGACCTTCCTTTTCTCCTCTGCCTTCCTACTCTCTCTTCATTGCTAACCTTCCAGTCTGCCTGTCATGACTGGGCTCTGGGTACCCTCAGAGTCTCACAGGGCACCATAACCAGTCTTCCTGCACTGTCTCCGGGCCTCCTGCACACTTAGGGGCTTTAACTGTAACTCCTTTGCCTCTGCCCTCCATGCATTTACCCAGAGCTCCACTGCCCTGGCTGCACTTACTCAGAGCCTTGGTGCCGTGACTGGACTCTCCTCTTCCCTCTCCCCTCCACTGCCCCCTGCCCCTTTCCCCTTTGCACTTTTGTTGTCGCACTTGCACGATCCGAATGACTCAATTCCTAGGATTGTTGTCCTGTCTTGCCTCTGTCCCCCTTCCTTGTCGTGTGGCACCTAGAAACACCTGTGTACAGGTGCGTTATAAAGACCAAATCATATCATATAATATTTCAAAATGGTCTCATATCTTCTGTCTATATTTTGTACCCTCTCGAGTTTGTAAGCTCTTACATTAGAACCTCTTTCAACCTGTCTAGGTCTAGAGGTATATTTGACCTTTTACCTAGTCATCATCAAACCACCCATCAACTTTGGTTATACTTGGTGGACAGAATGAGAGCAGCTTTTCTCTGTTTCATGAGTAAAAGAGGATTTGGCATCACTCTTTCAAATAGATTACGCTCCTGCCCTTACATTCCTTAGAATACATTAGAGCACCTGTTGAAAAGGATATGTGGGCAGGACTATCATATCAGATGTTCATCTTTGAGGCCAACCATTTGTAAAATCAACGACTGTCTCTTAGGTTTGTGATCACTACCACTGTGCTAAAACAATTCAATTTGTTAGTATAGTACTAGTGCTTACAAGAAAGAATGTTCTATTGTACTCATAATATAATAATAAAACGAGTGAGACAAATAAGATGATTATTAGAAGTTATCCCATTCACAAACAGTAAGCTACTGAGTTTGAGTATTTCATTAAATTCACTATAGAGGTAATTTGCGACACTGGTATAAGCAGATATATATGTAGCAGACACAGGGTAAGCTCTGAGAGGCAATCAGTCACTTTACAAAATGATATGATTAAAATAATTACTATCAATATCAGAAACTATATTTAAAAAAGCAATACTTTCTCTGTCCTAAGGATGTTAATAAACTTTAGTAAATAAACAACAATATACATCATTTCGGTTGTGTTTTAATGTTAACATCCAAATCATTATGAGTAAATGTAGCAGGATCCCCACTAGATCCACCATTTGGATTAAGGTTTCAGATGTGTATACAAACACAATCACAACCCTCTATAACTGGGTCTGTTAACATCCATGTTTCCTGCATAATAACAAATAAAGGCTGTAAAAAAATAAATGAATACATCAGGCTTCCATTTCCTTCTGAATCTGAAATAGCATCAATTAAAATCCCAATCTACTTTAGAAGTATCCAAAACGCTATAGACACCTATACAATTCACACACTAATCGTTCAGGTGCAGGTGCTACACGTGCAGTCATACATTCTGTAAAGTTGCAGAATGAGACAATTCAGCAATAATAATAATCACCTGTAAATCACTGTCACAAAACATGTGTTTTCTTTCCGGGGGCTGGCAATATCTGTTTGATTGCTATGAGTACAAGTGAGGCCATATGTATTTAATCATTTTAAGATTTTTAATTGAGATAGAAGATTCTCTCAATTCATGGTGCTCTCTCTTTATTAGACGTTGGAGGCAAAATATTTGGAAAGGCTATTTCTATTTTAGGCCACCTGGAAACCTGGATGGAGGAACAGAACAATTTAAGCCATCTACAGACCGTTTCCGCACTGCCACCTCCATAGTGAATCAGAGCTTGAGGCTGCGCCTTTTATGCGATATATATGTTTCCCTTAGGAAGATGCATAACTGTTTTGATAGACCAGTGAACAGTATTTGACATAGTACCTAATGTAAAATTGTGGAACACCTTATGCACACTTGCAATGCCGATGCCTCTGCTAAAAGCCATCCAGAGCCTGTATACTGTAATTAGGTTGTGATAAGCTGGGGTATGTATGTGAGTCTCACAGAGGCAGTTGCGATAGAGCTGGGCGTAAGCCATGGGTGAGTCTTAGCACCGAAATAGTAGAGCAATAGAAGAATTGCTGGAAAAAGCAGGAGATGCCCCTGGCCTGGCCAAAGACAAGATTCTATACTTATATTTGCAGAAGATGCGGTGCTACTCTCCCAAACCCCAGCAGGATTAGGAACTCAACTTAATGCTTTTACCGATTTTTGCGTTGCAAATGGGTTGGTCATTAATATTGCAAAAATTAAGTAAATGACCTTCAGGAATCCTAGGCAGAGGATCAAAGGGCCGTTAAGACTGGAATCCAGAGAAGGGTCAGTTGAGCAAGTTAATTCCTGTGATTATTTGGGTATGAAGGTGACTGAAGATTATGGGCCTCATTCCGAGTACGGCGCTAACCAATGGCGCTATTAACGCCTTGGTTGACGCCGTACCCGGACTGGCAGCGCCTTGGTGGATGGCGGAATTACCGCCCCATTCCTAGGTTGGCGGGGCGGTAATTCCCCATTCACCAAGGCTCTTCCCCATTCCCAAATGAGCCCCCATAGGGCTCAATGGGAATGGGGAAGATGCAAATTACGGTCACCGTTATTGGCTTGGAGGCCCCTTTGCGCCCTCGACTTTAACACCTGCTCAAAGCAGGCGTTAAGGGCGAGGGCGCAAAGGGAACTCAGAGTATGGCGGTAAGGGATTACCGCCACCGGTCTCGTTACCGGTGGCCGCTATCCCTTACCGCCATACTCGGAATGAGGCCCTATATCTGGGAGTAAAAAACTGCTAGAGAAGATACAGGTGAGATACAGTGGGAGATTGGCAAGGTTTACGGGGATCACGGACATGGGGTGTTGAAAGTGTCTCTTGAGGCATACAAGGCACAGACAAGGCAAGCAGTCCTTTACGGGGCCGAACTCTGGGGTCACATTAACTGTGTGCAGCTTTCGAATATTGAAAATAAATATTTAAAGAACATCCTTGGTTTAACCATTAGTTTGCCCAACCTTCCAATTTTCCTAGATACCATTATGCAAAGCATCAAGGTAATCTGCATAACAAGACCAGTTGCTACTGATAAAGAGTCTGCATTTCTGGACATCTAACGAAATACAGGGCGCCCATTGATGACATTTTGGGACAAAGGCGTGGAAAATCTTCGACTCCACTCTTTCCTTCTCTCCTCATATCTCAGACGTTTCTAAGAAGTCACACTACCAGCTGCACCTCCTCAGAGTTATTCTTCCTTCCCTCTGCTTCCCCAGAAGCTCACTGTCTCCAGAGCTCTGGTTCTCTCTAGGCTGGACTAATGCAACAGCCTCTTTCTAAATCTGCCTGCCTCTACTCTCCGCCCTCTGCAACTCATCCAAAACAGGACTGCAAGACTTGTCCCTGGCCTCAATCCCAGGGATCATATCTCTCAAGGACTGAAATATCTGCACTGGCTCTCAGTGGCAGCGAGGATTAAGTTGAAAACCCTCTGCATTGTCCACAAGGCCTTCTGCCGCCTGGGGCCTCAATACCGATAATGCTCTCTTCCTAAATATCTTACTTCTCACGCTCTTCTATCATCTGCCTCCAACTCCCTCAGGGTTAGTCGATTCTCCAAGCAACAAGTTGGTGGTACATCTCTTTCTTCTGCTGGGGCCTCCCTCTGGAACACCCTCCCTGCCTCAAAAAAACTTGAGGAGAACCACCTCCGATCAAAGAAGCACTTCAAGACCTTCCTCTTTGCTTCTGCTTTCTCCCTTCCTCTCCCCTGCTGACCTCCTAGATCAATTTGACACTGCACTGGTTACCTGGCTACCCTCTGATCTCAGGCACAAGTCCCCTCCCTACCAGCTATACACCACACTGCCCCCCTGTTAATCCTTGCACTCAGGGACTGTTTCTGTATCCTTACAGCCCCTACTAGCACTTGATTTCTGATGTCTGCACTTACCCCCTGCACTTGCCTCCAAGTGGCTGTACTTTTATTTATTATTTATTTATTATATTTATTTATTGTACTGTTATCCTATGTACTGCACTGCCCCTCCCCTCCCCCCTGCACTTTTCCCCTTCCCCCCTCCCCTCCACTCGTGCGATCTCAATGTCACCTGGCCTAGTAGGATATCTGTCTCTGTCTTCCCTCTGCTACCCTTCCATTGCCTCGTTGCACCTTGAAACACTTGGGGTTATGTGTGTTATAAATGCTGTATCATTTCATATCATACCATATCATTCATCTGTCTCTCCACATTCCTTGCTCTGTCCTTGACCACATCTCCATTGGGTCCCTCCACCCAGAAAGGTTCTTTGTGGGTCCATATCTTGGTCACCCCGCCTCAGGTCACCTGAATTTTTATATGTTCACCCACACTCCAGGTCATATAGCAGCACTCCCCATCTGGTTTGCAGAATACCCAATGTAACATGTAATTATGCAGGTCACAGGGATAACAAAATGTTGATCCCGGATCGACAATAGAACTTGTTTCACATTGATATGAGGTAAGTTGTCGCTTTTTGTATTCATGTACTTTAGCATGCCCATTGATTTTTCTTTTCATTCTTACCACCTTTTTGGCAGTCTTCTTACATTGGCTTATGGCTTATGGCTATTCTCATGGAGCAAAACCTCAATAATAATAATACTAGTATGGCTATTAGTATTTTGAATGTGTTAGGAGAGAAGGAGGGGATCCAGGAGAATAGATAAGAAAGCCGGTCATCATTTGAGTTGTCTTCCACCTCCTGATATTGGTGTGTAAATCTGTTAATACATGTATGGCCTCTGTGAGTGTCTCATTTTCTTCACTATGGGCAAGTCCCTACGTGCAGCAAGATGGGACAAACTTCACATATTCCACCCCTCAATAACCGTTATCAGGTTGAGGGAATACCTGTTGTGAAGGGTTGTTAGTCTGATGGCTCTTAATTCCTCCCTTACGGCAATGAGCCTTTCACTGTTGTATTGATTTTTTGCAACAGCTCCCACCTCTTTATTTACAGCCATATTCCATTTACGTTTGCCTGTAAACTGGGGAGAAACATGGCTGAGAGAACCATTTCTGGCATGCTAAATAACTGTGCTCATCTAATTTTCCATCTAAAGATGTTTGTGGGTAAAGGATCTCTTCTTCCTCAAATGTGTGTCCATTTTAGGAACATTGGTAGCTATGAGGTTGGCATCATAGAAGGAGACACAGACAATAGATTCAAAGTTTGAACAATGTTTATTAAACTGTCAGGATGGATTAGGGCCTAACTTACCCTATACTAGGTTAGGATTACCCTACCAAAGAACCTAAGGAAAGTCTGTGTCAGTATGTCCAATTTAAAAGTCTGCCTGTGTTCCAATCCTATACTTGCCCTCACAACTAATGCAAAACAATGTTTAGGGACATCAACCATAAATCAAATAGTGTTCCAAACTTATAATCTGGAGACACTTCCAGCTCTAGTTTACGCACTAGCCTTTTTCTCTCAAATGTCAATAAGTTCATCAACAAGTTCAATTTTTCCTCCTTTGAGTATTAGATGAAACCCACTTGTATAAAAGTCAGGGTGCCCTTCCCCAAGTTTAACACAATTCCAGGGTAACACAGTTCCAGGACACCATCATTTAGATTTCCCTTCGCCAAGCGGAATGTCAATATCAAAATAAAATATCTTGAAATGTTGGTCTTTCAGCTGTACTTTCACAATTTAGGGTTCCCTCCCCCAAGTCTGATGTTTAGCAATTTGTTGATTCCTGCTTTCACCACAGCAACCTTCCTTGTTGACATAAAGAAGTTCTCTGGTCAAGGGGCAGTTTTAGACCACATGGTCCTCCCATTACAGATCACACAACCAGGAACTTTCAGGTTTCTTTCAAGGTCCAATATTTGACTCAATAATCAGTTTCTTAAAGTACAGATTCACAACTTTTACCAAATGTGTTTCATTTCTTCAATTCAGCTTCCTGTTAGATTTTTACTTAAATGTTCCTCAATTATGTTTCACCTTACATCATTGCATTCGGATTAATAGTTCTGTTTGCTATAGGTGTGGCTTTCACTCCATTAATTCCATCATTGCTTCTGTCTTTCAATTGTGTGTTCAACTAAGGCCAACTTACTTGTTGTATTCGGAGTAATATTTAAAAAATGTATCTTTTGCTCAGTTCATTCAATCTGATACTCAAAATAAGTTGTTTTCACTTCATTCAGTTCAGTATTAATTAGGAGTAAAGTGGTCCATTTCATTCAATGAGTTAAATTGCTTTCACTTGTTTCATTCAATTCGGTTTTCAATATAAGCAGTGTAGTCCATTTCATTCAAAGTGATAAGTTACTTTCATTTGTTTCATTCAGTTCAGTCTTCTTTCATTGACTGTTATCGTCTGCACGGTCTCCTTTGAGTGCCCTGGGCATTTTAAGTGTCCTCGACATTTACCCAGTCTCAGCATCTCCTCCGGCAGCTCCTTATCTCCTTTTCCTCCTTTCAAGGTACAGCCAAAAAGCTGGGTGCTTCACTTCACACTCGCTGGCAGTTATGTGGAGTTTTGTCTATGCCTTTCAGTAGCACCTGCTTCCTGCCGATCCATCTGTGGGACCTCCAATCAGCATTCACGATCCAGCTGGATTCCCAGGGTTTCTTTTGGCGTATGGCATCTCAGCTTCTCCTCCCGCACGGCTTCCACTCTTCTGCTCCAACTCTTTCTGCCGGCAGCTCCAACTTGTACACACCTGTGTTGGACTATTAGGCTGCAGGTCGAGGTAAAGGGTTTGCCTTGCCTGACTTGCCTGACCATAATTAAATAACCCATTGGGACATGTCTGACGTTCAGGTCTCTTCTTCGTCCCAGTACCTGAATGGAAAATGTAGGTAATCTCTACAACTTCTAGATGCCTCTTCTTCAGCTTAGTATTGTTGTGTATTTCAAAGTTGGAGAGAAGTGGAACACTTTTATAGTGACCCCTAAAGGTCAGAGCAAGATTTGGTTGGTTATCCTGAGGATCAGGGGGATACTGAGATGTCTTCCCATGTATCTCATCCCTACCCTTTCTCTTCCTTTGTTTAACTTGTCTGGTGTAATACTGGTTCCTACCTTTCTCAAAACCCATGGAACTCGATAAACAATATCCCATAACCTTCTATAGGATAGGGGTTCCTTTCGGGTAGGAGGATATGGAGTACCATGTCTCACCTATGGCCAGCTCACCTCCAATCACAGAGGATCCTCTATCCAGGTGATCCTCCCTCGCTTGTCCACCCCCAGGGGCAGGATCCAAAAGCAATGGCCTTTCCCTGGCCACCTGCATAGAAGAACCCAGGAGAGTAGACGTGAGAAGACCCTCAGGTTTCTCACATACTATGTATGTTGCTTTTGGGTACTACCAGAGTGGGTATGTTTATTAGCATTATGGAACTTAACGCTCCCCATTTTGGGGGTGACTTCACATATGTTCTGGATCCACAAGCCCCATGGTGGTCCATTAATACTGCTATTCCTGTATTTATGCCTGGTACATTAAAGATGCATTTGCACCCAGTATGTTTACCAACGTTTGTTGTATCGTTATTTCGGAAGCATACAGTGGTATTTCTCAGGGGTATTATTTGCACTGGTTGTCCCTCATCATCGACCCATGAGAGTAACTTTGTGATTTTGTGCCACTGGTTGAGCCCTTGGGGGTCATTACAAGGTTGCCGGTCTGAAACAAAGGTACCGGTAAATTTGTCGATACCGTTGTTTCCGGACTGGCAAACTATGAGTTCTCTGAGTGGGTGCCTTTCCGCCAGCCAGGTTTGTCCTGGCAGGCGGAAAGGCACCCGCTCGCAGACCTTGACGGATGCACCGGCACCATTCATGAATGGTGGCGGTGCATCCATCCTCCCCATTCCCGTTAAGTCCAAAGGGACTTGATTGGGAAAAGGGAGTAATATTTTCCAGTGCTTGCGAATGGGCAATTACCAGGACCTCCTGGGCCATAATGCCCCGGTAAGGCTGTATTGCCCCTGAAAAAAAAATGACTGGCAGCAGCCATGCTGTTTTTACCGGCACGGCTAACACCATACTCATATTGAGGCCCTTTGTTTATTTGCGCTTACCACAACTTATTCCCATTGTTCCAGTAAGGCTAGTGCCTTGCATACCCCTAATCCATCGGTCCACGCCTCGGTGAAAGTACAGTTCCCTTTATTTGTAATTGGCCTTGTTCCCAAAATCTGGGCATTTCCTTCCCTGTCTTGTCATTGCACTGCAGCATTTTATTTTTGTCTATCGTAATCCCTGCTTCGTTCATTCCAGGTTCCCCAGATCTTATTACCTGG
Source organism: Ambystoma mexicanum (assembly GCF_040938575.1). Classification (NCBI taxonomy): domain Eukaryota; kingdom Metazoa; phylum Chordata; class Amphibia; order Caudata; family Ambystomatidae; genus Ambystoma; species Ambystoma mexicanum. The sequence goes on from NC_090932.1 coordinate 388,364,292, forward strand.
TATAGTTTTTCACGTTTCACCATAGAACTGATTATTGCACATATGTATCTTCTCGCTGGGATTTTGCTTTAGTTATCCACACTAGTGCGGCAGTTTGGTCATGGAACTGCCCCCCGTTTAGGCAGAGTGAAAGGTGCGTCAGGTAATGTGCCCTTTTTCTGGGTACTTCTGTGGCTATAAAAACTCTGGAAGTGCCCATGGCACAAGGGATGAGTGAACACACATAGCAGCTTTCTTTGTATGTCCCTCTCCCAAGCTGGCTTATTTGCAGGTACAACAAATTGTTAGTCTCTTGGGCAGAATCAGTCATATATGCATTCATGCGTTGGAACTCATCCATCACATTTCTTTTTAGTCTTTTTACCTGTTTAGTAGCAGCAGGAGATTCTTGAGCTGCTCATGCATTTGCTATAGTAATAGCGGTTACATTATTATACATTGGTTTTGATACATTGTAGAGAACCAGCTCGCGTAATCCTCAGAGGATAATGATGTAGAGACTGCAAAATGTGAAAGAGGTAGCTACAAGCATTATTGCTAATGTATTTGCATTTTGTAAATAAGCATGTGCATTATGTTGTCTGTGGGCCAAAAGCAAATATCTAACGAAATGGAAAAGCTCCATTTTCATTTCTTCATAGAGCATCTTTTTGCAATATTTCCAAACTATTAGTGTCTTCAAGAAAAACAGCACAATTACAGCAAGAACAACTCTTTTGAGAATTAGGCGAGTTTTTTGATTCTCTCAGTAGAGTACCATGATTTATGTTTCTTGTTCTTAAAGCAGGATAAGTGTTCTCTATGTACAAGAAAATCATAAACAGTAAAAATAAATTTCTCCTTATGAAAAAAGTTCACTCGATTATTCCTGTTTGCTGTATATGAATGATCAGTATCTGTCTCAGTCTGCGTGTTGTTGTTTGTTTCTGGTAGCTGATCTCATCTGCATCCACGTCAACTCTTCTTCACTTTCAGGATGAGGGAGTTGCGGCAGGGGGGTTCTCTCCATTGTAGGGGTTGATGTCATTGAGATGCAGCCTGGCCTTTCTTCCTTGAACTCTTGCTTCTGCGAAGGACACCTTCTCGACAAGGTGTGGTTCATCAAAGTGTGGCCTGTGCCAATGGCCTTGTAAATGTTTGATTAAAATCAAATCACCTGGGTACAATGCTGGGGGCTATAGTAATGTTTCAGGGTCAATTTGTTCACTGTCTTCATTATTCTTCTTTTTCCACCCCTGCCGGGTTCTAAGCTGTTGAGACAAAAAAGGAACACTCGTCATAGCAGTCAAATAGTCATGCATTTCAGTACCAAGCACATTAGAAACAGTATGGGCATCAGTTTGCGTTCGATGCATACAGCGTCCCGTCACCAGCTCCTGAGGAGTCAGGTGATGGTCAGAGTCAGGCTGATTACTTATTGAAAATAGGGATAAGAATAGGCAATGGAGTAATTCTTTTTATTTCCGGATGAATGATGGTGTTGTGTGATGTTATAATGAATTATGAACTGTTTTGCATTGTGCTTCTATGGAATTCAACAAGGAAATAAAGCTGAAATGACTGGCTGATTCCCTCAATTTAAACATGAATTTGTTGAATGCACAAAATAAGGCTTGGGAAAACTTACCTTGATTTATACAGCATTATTCAACCAAGCATAGAGTACACTCCTTCATTACTATCAAGTTTAAATTCTCATTGGATGTAATTTCACTAGTAGTTGTTGTTGGATAGACTTTTAGTTTTATTCTCATTTGCCCGTATTTATGTATTTATTTATTGAGTATTTGATAAGGCACACTGTACAGCATACAATGGGCCTCATTACACGGTAGGCGCTAAGTGTTTACCGGTACCGGTAAACCCTTGTTTACCGGTACCGGTATTTTACCGGTACCGGTAAACCCTTACCGCCATACTACAAGGTCCCTTTGCGGGTTGGAGAATTTAACGCCTGCTTTTTGCAGCCGTTAAAAACCAACCCGCAAAGGGACCAGGGAGCTAATTACGGTACCGCAATTTGCGGTGCCGTAATTAGCACCTTCCCCATTCCCATTATGCCCTATGGGGCAAAAATGGGAATGGGGAAGGGCAATGGGGGAAGGGGGAATTACTGCCCACCAACCTTGGAATAGGGCGGTAATTCCCCTTTCCACCAAGGCGGTGCCGGTATTTTACCAGCATGGACCAAGGTGCTAATAGCTAATAGCACCTTGTCCACCGCCGTCCGTGTAATGAGGTCCAATGTTTCTTAGTTTTTTGATGCTGCACTATATTCAACCACACTGCATTTCAAAGATCTACAAGAATTTGATAACTTCATGTGGTTTAATGAGAAAGTACTCACCAAATTATGAGCGACACAGTGCCATGCAGATAGTACTATTATGAGGGAGCTGCCTTTTAGAGAAGAGACAATGAACTTATAAGCAATTGCTGCTTACCTCTTATTTTTACTGATCCTTTATTGTTTGTTTTATTTTTGGTAATCAGTGTGCTGTTTAATACTCGTTTGACTGATTTATTTCTCTGAAACCATGAGATCTTGAATCCCATTTGGAGTTAAAGTAGCACGGGGCAAAACGTTTATTTTCCTTTTGATTTGATCCATTAGGCAATATATTTCAGTTGAAACTAAAATCCGAACTGTGCATAGAACGCATAAATATCTTTTTATTTCATTAAGAATGTTACATATTGGCCAGTGCTCGTACGAATGATTACATTGTTATACCAATATTGGCTGTGTGATTGTTACCAGCATCTTTAATAAGTGCAAATGGTGTGTTAAGTGGATTTAATGTTGATCATTGTGAACAAAGACCCTGTGCATCTGAGATATGACTTTTAAAAAATATTTGATGTTGTATTTAATTGTGTTACGGCTCACAACAGTGAGCTTTTCACACTACATGATTAGGTAAGACAAATCCAATAAAAACACATGTGCAAAGATTATCACAATAAAAAGAATTACAAAAGCACATACAAGAAATACAAGTTTATATCATAACATATGAAAAGACATACCTAACTATTGAAACTTCATATTAATAATTCCATCACAAAAAGTTAATCAAGTAAGAACACCATTCCCATACATGCCCCCAGATTCATTATGAACTTCCTTTGCATAGTTAAAAAACATTAGTAGGGAACATTGTTTTCACAACTCTACCTAATGCTATCTTCCAGGAAATGTGAGGGCCTACTAAAAGTTTATACTATGAATCAATAGAAAAACAAGACCTTAATTCATTTGAAAAACACCATAGAAGCAATGTATGCAGCACACCCATTTGTGTGCAATCTACTACAATAAGCCGTAGAGTTTCAGTTTCACATAAGCTCTTACAGAAGTGACAAATCCTTAATTTATTTTCAATTTTGTTCCGAGCTCCTAAAATTTCCTTTCTGGATAAAAGATTTAAACAAATCCTTGAAACATAAAGCCTCCAGCATGCATCAGGGAAAATCATCAGATACATTGGCAAAGTATTACACTTTTAGCCTTCCAACATGATGTTATAGAGAAACATATACTTTTTGCAATTACATATAGTTTGGAACCAATCCTTCATCCACAGCTTAGTTTATAAGTAAGATTATTATATAACATGTCCTGTCTTACGTCCAAGGAAACTAAAGTGGGCTCACCAAAGGATATCCAGTTATTCGCTATTTACTCTTTCCTATTAACTACTATTTCTTTAAACAGAAATGCTACATGAATTTTCCTAATAAGGGGCAACATTTTCTATGTTACAATAATTCTGATAGTCAATAGACCTAATTAAAAGCACAGTATCAGCCTTGGGGTTCCATTTGGAAGAAATAAAACAATTTTATTTCTTCCAAATGGAACCGCAACAAGCCCTTTGAAGCTGTCCGAGAGAATGGTCTCAATTCCCAGAATGGTTTCCAAGCCATAAGTAATGATTGGTATCACATTTGTTTTATAAAATCTCAAAAGAGGAATACGAGCAAAGTGGCCATATATATTATTAATGAGGTTAGCCTGGGCCACAAACCCTATTAGCTTATGCTTCCTCATAAGGATCACACTGTTTTCAGTAGAGCTTCCTGTTAAATTAAAACCCAAATAGGTGAACCTTGTGACTACATTCAAGTCAGATTATTCAAAAACGACCTAGGAGTTAGATTAAATTTCTTTCCTGTAGTGCCTAGGACCAATATATTTGTTTTATTCACATTCAGGTCCAAACAGTTTGTATTCACATACTTTTGCAGGGCCTCTAAATGCTTTTGTTGTCCACTCAGGGTTTGGTTGAAAAGTACAAGGTAATCAGCATAGACCAACTAATTAAGACACAGTTGGTCCAGCTGAGATGGAAGAAAGCAGCCATTGCTGAGAGGAGCACACAGATCAGATATAAAAATATGAAAAGGAATCTGGGCCAACACAAAGCCTTGTTTTAAACCCAGCTCAGTTTTGATTTCTGCAGACAGCAGCCCTTTATTATTTAATCAAATTGTAATCAATGATTCAGAATAAAGCGCTTTAATTATGCTATGTTCTTCGCACATCCCCTTTTAGTTAGTTTATTCCATTGTGAACGGTAATTGACGCTGTCGAAGACCATAGCAAAATCAATAAATGCAACATAGATGGGAGCTCCTCTGCCAATCTGCCGAAGGACTTCGCCTTCAGTAATTTGTGGAGTTTTTCGCACAGATAATAGAATTATAAAAGCAATATTTAAGATAATTTTATATCACCAATCAAGAATATGTTTGTTGTTACATTTGAGGATGATCACAGCTCATGCAATAGTATTTACCAAACCCATCAATGCTATGGATGATTTACGAAATACATGAAAGATTGCATAGTTTGATATGGAGCTGTGAGACATCACTTTGTTTGAGGTACAGTTGCTCCAGATGAAAATTGACATCTGGGCAAAGATTTGCATCCCCTAGGAGGTGGGCATGATTGGTGGCTTATTTTGATTGAAAGAGCTGTGGTTCCTGAGAAGTTTTGGCAGATGGCTGAGAGCAGGAATGAATGAGGAGGATGGTAGAAAGGGCCTAGACCTGTGTGCATTCCTCCCAGATATGATCTGAGACCTGTAGAGCACTGAGATGAATTTAGTATTGCCAGAACTTTCTTTGACACACTCGATGCAGTGTGAAGAATCCTGTGGGCCCCTCACCAAAACCCTGCCTAAATTCTCCTCCCAGGTGACATGGGGAGGTGTTAGTGGTTTATGTCCTAGGGCTATTACATAACTTGGGTGGTATTTTAGTTTCATGGTAAATTGGTGGTAAAGTGGCAGTAGTTTAGTATTGCAGTATAAAAGTGGTGAGCATATTTATAATACTGCCCTATATAATGACACCATCCTTTTCCCCCTTTCTATTTATATTCTGTTTTAGGGTTGACTGTAATTACAAATCACCGGACCTCACACTTATAAGAACATAATGACACCATTTGTTATGCTGATGACGTATATACAACATCAGCTTACCATATTTAACGGTTCATTTAATCTTACAGCATGCACAGCTGAAAACACACACACACACACACAACCATGCATCACATATTTTCTAGCTTGCTATGTAGCTTTCCAGCTTTTATTGTTTTACTCTACCACTTGTGGCATATATTCTACCACTGTGGTATATGCACTAAGGCACTTCCTTGTTACTTCCCCTTATTTAAAAATAATCACTACAGAACAATAAAACAATCCCACCAGCTCAGCTTTTGACATTTGTATACATGTGTTAAAATAACACTAGTTAGAATAAAACATCTTATTTCGGTTTACAATGAAAGCATTTGTTTGTTCTTACCAACACCTTGAAACTGACACGGTTATCTCAGAGAAGAGATATGAAACACAGCTCAATACATGGACATTTTCTCTTTCATCAGCTTTTATAAGTCCATTAAACATGTGAGAGAAAAACAGCAAACACTTTGTTAAAAATAAACATTTGTCCTGACTATCTGATGGGGAACGCATATGCAATCGTTTGTGCTCCTCAATTTCCACAAATACTCACATTAAATTGTGAAGCCTCTGTGCTTTATCAGGAAAGCCCCCTCTCTGCTGTGAGTTATCAGCACAGAAATTGTTGCAGATTCTGTGCTGCTTTCGCCACCCCCGAAGGTCAGCTCCCATCTCCAGCTGCATCTAATGCCTGGACAGCTCGTTTCTCCCTCTGTCTGTCTGCTGCTCGCCCTCTATTCTCTGGACAGCCAGAAGCAAAAAGAACCCACACCTTTTCTGCCTCCCACATTTATAGATCAGCCCTGTCAACCAAAACAACCTCCTGCCTTTTTTTCCTGACATTTCTATCACCCCAGTAATCTTCTAGGACCATAGCACTTCTCTGTCCAATCACCCAGTGGGGGCTTACATGTATCAATTCTGCTTCCTGCACAGGACAAAAGCCTTTTCTGAATGGAAAAGCAGCAAATGCATCCTGTTGCACGTTTTACTTCTGCCGAATGAAAAACAGAGTTTTCCATCTGAGTCCCTTTGCATTTCAATGTTAAAAGGGATCATTAATTAATCAGGGTTCAATGTTATTTAATAGGTACTTGTTAATGGTTTAACCTGCATTAGTTTTTGAAATGCAAAACTCCACAGATGGCGAATTCATTTACAATATGGATTTTTTTTTGTATGTATGCTCAGTGCATTAAATCTGCTGTCTTTGAATCCATTTTATTGACTCCATTCAAAACCTAGTTCACATCCCCCCATGAGCCACCTGTGTTAACTTTTAATTTGCTGTTTCCATTTGCACTAAATAATTTGCTGTCTCTATTTGCACTTATTGCCACTGTCTCCATTGAAATGATGCCATGTACCCCAGTATGCTACATAATCCTACAGATGGTAGACACTTCCTGATCCCACTTCTGGGGGTGGTGCACTGCGGGAGGGTCACCTGCGTGGAGACAGGGTCCATGGAAGTGAGGAGAATTGGTGGGATGAGACACAGTATTGTTCCTCTATAAGGGATTCTCTTACACCATGCCAGAAGAGACTATTGCTTATTGTCATTTTAACATCCCTCCACCTTCTATAAAATCTGAGATGGTAAATTCCAAGGTTGTAACCCCACAATATGTTATACCAAAATAGCAAATCGTTTGTATTCCTAAAAACAAACATCCCCCTCAATACCAAAGGTATACTACAAGGATGGCAGAAATGTTGCCTTCTCATCACCTTTTTCCTTTAATAGGATTAAAACCTACAATCCCTCTTCTGAAAATACTAAGGGAATTAAATCTAACCTTAATTCTATAAAAGAAGTAGAACCCTAATTTAAATAATGTGAACTACATGTTTCAGAATCCCATAGAGACTGAGATGAAGAAGAAGGGTGACGAGGCATGTACAAGTGAAGGACAGGCAAACAGACCTAACAGTCTTTGCCAGGGTCAGGCAATTAACAATAAGGGTCTGCAACTGAATTCAATTGCCCCACCAAAAAAGCATAACAGGCTGCAGCAGGAGGAGGAGCGAGAATGGAACAGGAGCTGGAAGACTGGCAGTAGTAGCAGAAGGAGTAGAGCACGAGGCTGGCAGTTAATGAGGAAGTGGGTTTGCTTAAGCGATGCTGGGCAAGAGGAATGCAGATTTCACCTGCAATTCCTGAGAGAGTTATGTGTTCCCAATCCCTGCTTTGTCGTGGCTGCACTGAGAGAGACATGCTGAGGGAGAAAGTCTTCCCAGGTGCGCCTAGTGTCTGTGACTGCAGAGCCGTGATTGTGCTGCAACCCGAGGCCCATGTGCATAAGCACGTAGAGGGACAGAGGAGTGAAGGAGACTCCCTGTGTTTAAGGTCGGACCAAAGACACCTGTGCTGCCAAAGGGTGTGGGTCCCAATTGTGCCTAGAGTAGTAGCAGAAGAAGCCAGGAAGTGGAAGCAGCGCTCAAATGCAGTGCTCCTAGAGCCATTGATTGATGTTCTGTATGCAGGCTCACTCTGAAAGTAGAAGCTGTTTGTCACTGTGAACAGTCCTGCTAATAATGAAAATGTATCACACACAGTGCTAATGCAAGTCTGAGTGCTCACATATAAAGAAACGCTTTCATTTTCCAGTGTTGAACTGTTTAAAAGTTAACCAAGTGTTTGCATGTCTCCAATTAAGAAGGGGGACACTTTTCCAAGTGACTCATAAATTATTACAAGGCATATTATATCAAAGAGAGATTGAGTGTGAATAATCATAATTCCTGACTGGAGTCAGAGTATCCTCTCTGATAATAAAGGGGAATACAATTCTTTATGGGTTTTTAAAGGTAAAGATCCTGAAGAAAGAGTGGGGTTGTGTGCCTAAATCTGTTTCTCTATTGAAGATTGATCCTTATAACATCTATAACAAGTATTTAATAAATGTAGAAGTTGTAGGACTGACGAGAAGAACAAGCATTGCCAAAGCCAGTTGGTGAATCCATCATATAGTGATACCAGCTCTGTTGAGATCTATCCACCCACATTCTGAGGTTGCTAACGTTGTCAAAGGTCCAGTGTCTTCTGATACATGTGTGACATTCTTATCCAAAAATGCTGAGACTGCTGAAGTTGAAATAGGAGCAGTCTAGAAACAGAGACAGATTATATTGGTGGCAGTAAGACAGGCAGAAGAGGCAAAGAGGCTGACCTTTTCTTAAAGCCTAGGAAAGAAGACTGGTTTGGCTGCCTGTGGAGGTCAAAGAGTTTTGTCTTTAAAACAATATACAATTCTAAAGTATCAAGTTGAGGTAGAACTACCAGAATGTGGTTATGTATAATAGTGTCAGTGCATCTTAACCTAAGGTTGGTTGAATTAGTGGCATACTGTGGAACAAACAAGCCTGTTCCCACAGTGACAATAGTATAAAGGGATTGTCAAGAGGAAAGCAACACCCTAAGAAGAAGCATCTTGACAAATATATCAAAGGCACTGCAGAGGTCAGAAGTACAAAGAAAGTTGTTGAAGAAGTTGTTTCTTTATCCAGTGAATTGTGGTAAACTAATCTTGAAAGGAGGATTTCCAGGATTACCATTGGCACTGTTTTTTTGGCTGGAATTGGAAGGGAAACTTTTCAACAGAAAGCTGAATAACTATTACCAGTGGGTCTTTGTTGGTGAATTTTTATTTCATTTGAAACTTACAAGAAATGGTTCAAGATTTTACTTTTCTTTTATAACATTTGGGAGAAATTGACTTTGAGCAATCCTGGGGAAGGGATCTACCCAGGACAGGTGAAGGCTATCCAAATCACTGGTTTTTGGTTGTTCACTCATTTATGTTATTTATGTTTTACTTTGAATGTTTTGTTGTATTGAGTGAGGGCCAGTTTTGTTGATGCTAAGAATAATTCCCTTAGACTAGGTAGGGAACTCCCTGATAGAGTAGGTTTAGTGAGTGAGGATTCATTTGCATGTTGTACTTCCGTCCCTTTGGAGCAACATGTGAGGGAGCCCTTCTGAGTAGAAGCAGGCAACAAAGCAATGAACAGGAACAGCCACAATCTGTGAGTGATTCAGGCAGTGTAGCCACAGCCTGTCCAATAAACCCAGCTCTCATGTTGTGTTCATTTGGCTTGCCTGCAAACGGATAATTGAAGCTCGACCTCCACACTGTCTTACCACGGTGTTCCCATTTGGTGAGGCCCACACATGGTGTAGTCAGTCCATTTTCTGCCTTATTTCTCCCACTGTTTGAGAAGTCGAATTGCATGTCAAAGGTTTTATTTGAGAGCCTGCACAAACCATATGGTAGGCAATGATTTGTTGGGACATTTTCTTTTTCGGTTTCCCAGCCCCTGATTTCCCCCATCATAAGCTCTTTGGAGACCACAATCTCCCATAAAAATAAGGATCTCTCCATTAATATGCAGGCCAAGGAGAACCGTCAAAAGCTTTTGGTCATGTTTGGCCATCTCAAGATCTCTAGATAGGAAACTACAGTTCCCTTCACTTTCATGACCTATATTGTAATTCATGAAGGGACTCCCCAAACAATTGATTCTGCAGCAGCAACAAAAGTGATATTTTTCTATTGTGTGAGCTGAAGGAAGAAGATTTCATTCAGGTCAAATGTTTCCGTGATGAACAATATAATCACTGAAGCAGAGAACAGGTTTCCATTTGAACAATCCACAATCAGGAAATTCCAACTCTCAGACTACAACATCTGCAAGAGCAGATGGGGTTCCCAGTTCAAAGCAGGAAGCTGGTGAGAATCTCTTGAGCTACAAAGACATTTACATTAGAGGAATTCCATTGGAGGTCTCCAAAGAGTATCTTTTTCATTCATTAAGATCATGATTTCTTTTCTGAGCTCCTCATTTAGGACTGTGTTGTTGACTTATTTCTCTAACATGCTCATGGCCCTCATTACAGTTTTGCAGGTATGCCGCCCATAATAATTCCGGTGTGATAATGTCATGCTCACCTTGTATCCACGGGGGCATCAGGCGCTGTTGGACGTGTGGGCGTCTGCTTATCTGCTATGTGGTGGATCAGCTGTGATATCTTCTGGCCGCTCTGGAGGTCAGTTCCTACAATGAGGGAGTCATGATAAATGAGGGTTGCCAGTGTCACTTTAGCCCCCACCACCCTCTTATGCTTCGTTTTCCCTCAGATTCTGGATCCCCCTGGGCTCTTATCACATTGTGGTTTTTGTGGGCAAGCTCTCCGTCCTGCTTGTCTCTGCAGGGGCGCAGTTTCCTTATGACCCAAGTTGCTTCACTGGTTCATATGGCGTAGAGTCAAAACCTAGTCCTACTGAGGCAACAACTCTTTGCTCTTGCTTGCTTTGTTCCGTGTTGGTAGTTTTTTCGTTGTATCTTGTCTTTCCCTCATGTGATTAATGTCCTTTTCCCTGTCTGATTGTTGTTCCTCCTCTTGTTGTGGGTTATGCCCTTTTCCTTTTGGTTAATGCCTGTTCCTTGTTGGATTAATATCATTTGCCTAATGTGCTTTCTTTTATTCGATTAATGTTCTTTTCCTTGTTTTGCAGGTATCGACATTAACTTGGAATCTACATATGCCGAGCCGGCTCCGGCACGTGTGACCAGCGCAGCAGGTTCGATGCTACTGGGCTACAGTGGTAAGTATGTGCACGCCCACCTTAATGCTGAGTTCAGGGTTCCCAAGTGCTGCTTCCCTTCAGTGTGCTAACCTGTGTTTCTGACTGAAGTTCCTTCTGCGAGCCGTGACGAGCAGGACAAGAGTCTCAGGTGAGTATTGCTCGACTGTAGTACGAGCGGTAGAAGTTGAATACAAAGATTCTAATGCTTTCTTTTCTTCGTTGCAGGTTTCTGGCAAGTCATGGATCATGGTGAGCGTTACGCTGCTTGCAGGCAGAGTAACGCAAAGCACGATTCTAGGCAGGGGCGCGGCTTATGTAGACAGCCATGCAAGAGAGGCCTACCCCCACCCAAACACTGGTCTGCCTGAAAAATAGGGGGTGTGGCTCAGTGCCCATTTGCCATATACTGGTCGAGGTAAGTTTTCAGTTGGAGGTTTTCCTGCTCAGTGAGTGCGTAAATCCGACTGCACAGAATCTGAGCACCCGGAATGAGTTCAATTTGGCAGTTGTTGGGCCTGTGTGGGGGAAGTGTATTTGCCTGTTCCTTTTGAAAAACATCCTGATAATCAATGTACTCTGGCGGCAAGGTACCTGTTAGACCCAGCACCACTCCTCCTCTTAGGATAGAATTCACCTGTCCTCCTGGAAGAGATCCCACTCTGTAGCAAGAAAGAGCACACTCGTTGGGGAGGGTTACACTTCTTGCGCGACTGTCAATTTGAGGGTTATGGGTCTCCTGCCAAGCTATCCCCAAAATCATCCCGAACTGAGGAGCTCTGATATGGTCAAAGACAATGGGCCTCATTACGACCCTGCCGGTCTGGAAAGAATGGTGGCGGTAAAAACGCAGCCATTGTTCTTTCCGGAATGGCTGATTCAGAGTCCTGCAAGCAGGAGGTGTCAATCCCGCCAGGTCTAACCGCCGGACTCGTAATGAGGCCCAATGTCTTCCCGTTGGCCATCTTGACAAAGAAGAGTCACTTCTTCCGAGCAACATGTCACAGGACCCGAAGACAGTTTTCAGTTGTCACCTTTCGACGGAGGGGAAGACCTCTCCTGTTTGCCAGGCCCTGGTCTATATAGTTGCCAATTGCTCCACTGTCTATGTATGCCTCAGAGAAATGCATCCTAGATGGTTATTGGTGGCAGATCAAGATCACTGGTATGACTAGATGCGAGGTCTGTTGTTCCTTCTCACTGCTTGACAAGCGGACCCCTACGCTTGCCGGGCATTGGAGTTTTCCGAGTATGGTTCAGCGTCCTCCTTGTCAGTGGCTCCTACTGTTTTTCTAGGTGGTTTTACGGGACATTCTCGGAGGAAGTGACCAGATTTACTGCAATATAAGCATAGCTGCTGCTGCCTTCTCTTTTGCCTCTCGCCTTTAGTAAGCGGGCTCCACAAGCCTCCGATTTGCATGGGTTCAGGATGGTTTTCAGGTTGTTGAGGCTGGGTCTCTCTCAGACGCACATAAACCGTACATCCCTCTGACCGAGCTTGGTCGTTTGTTCGGTTCTCTAGTCTATGGTGTAACTGAACAGCCAAATAAATGAACTCTGCACATCCTTCAGGAGAGTTCACTACTTGGGCTAAGATTACCTTAAGCTCCCCTAGCAGGCCTCGATAGAAAAGTGTGGTCCTCTTCTCCTCCAGCCAATTATTTTCAGCTACTAGTCTATTAAAGGTGGCTATATACGTCAGTAGTTCCTGACTGCCCTGTCAGAGTGATAAAATCTTGTTATCTAGGTCCTGGCCCCATGTATGTCGGCGAACAACTTCTTGAGTTCGTGTTGTAAACCCCCGAAATCACGAAGTAAAGGTTCATCCTGGTTTACTAGAGGTATTGACCAAACTGCAGCACTACCTCCCTGGTATGACAGCACAAATGCAACCCTTGACTGGTCATTTGGGAATACCCTGGGTTTGCAAAGGAGGTGCAAATGGAACTGATTCATAAATATGGTGTATTTATTGGGATCGCCTGAGAAAAGTTTGGGCGAGCCAGAGGAACCGTTCCGGAAGGACTAGCTGTACCGGAGTGGACTGTGGAGTCGCAACTGATGGAGTATTTCCAGGCAGTGGGCCTTGGCCGGCTTGCGTCTGAATCAGCAGTTTCGCGAGTTTGTCAGTATGATCTTTGTTCACAATTAGCTCCCTCCTCAGGGCGTTGGTCTCTTGCCAGGTGGCGTGCACCTCGGCTCATAACCCCCCAGCATTGAGATAGCTGATCGGCATACAAAGTCTCCATGACACCCAGGCAGAGGTTCGGGTAGAGGCTTCGCGTTCTGTTACACTCACCATGTCTCTGCAGGGGTGTGGGCGCTGTTGGATGTGTGGGCATCTGCTTATCTGCTGTGGGGTGGATCAGCTGTGATATCCGCTGCCCGCTCTGGAGGTCAGTTTCAACAATGAGGGAATCACAATAAATGAAAGTTGCCGGTGTCACTTTAGCCCCCACCACCCTCTCATGCCTCGTTTTCCCTTAGATTCTGGATTCTACCCCCTGCCCCCAGGGCTCTTCTCACCTTGTGGTTTTTGTGGGCAAGCTCTCTGTCCTGCTTGCTCTCAGCAGGGGTGTGGATTCCGTATTAACCAAGATGCTTCACTGGTTCGTATGGCCATAGAGTCAATAGCCAGTCCTGCTGCAGCAACGACTCTTTTGCTCTTGCTTGCCTTGTTCCGTGTTGGTAGTCTTTTCCTTGTTTCTTGTCTTTCCCTCATCTGATTAATGTGCTTTTCCGTGTCTGAATAGTGTTCTTTCCCTTGTTATGGGTTATGCCCTTTTCCTTTTGCTTATACCTTTGCTAAATGCCTGTTCCTTTTTTGATTAATGTTATTTGCCTAATGTCCTTTCTTTTATTCGATTTATGTTCTTTTCCTTGTTTTGATGCGCCTGGGCTTCAGTGGTAAGTATTAGCGCACCCACCTTAATGCTGAGTTCAGGGTTCCCAAGTGCTGCTTCACTTCAGTGTGCTAACCTGTGTTTCTTCTTTCCAGATGCCGGTTGATGGAGCAGCGCTGCAGCCGACTGAACTTCCTTCTGAGAGCTGTGACAAGCAGAATAGGAGACTCAGGTGAGTATTTCTCAACTGTAGTACGAGCGGTAGAAGTTGAATACAAAGATCCTAATGCGTTCTTTTCTTCGTTGCAGGTTGCTAGTAGGTTGTGGATCACGGTGAGCGTTATGCTGCTTGCAGGCAGAGTAACGCGAAGAACGTTTTTAGGCAGGGGCACGGCTTATATAGCCAGCCACGCCCGAGAGACCTAGCCCCACCCAAACACTCGTCTGCATGAAAAATAGGGGCTGTGGCTCAGTGCACCACCATTTTGGAATACCCGTAAGTCATTGGTTCTTTAGCTTGGTGTTCTTCGCAGCTCCTTCCATGAGCCTGGTGCCAGAGGTGCCAGGACAAGGTCCAAGTGGCCGTTTCCCATATTCCATGGGTGGTAATTAGGGTGGTGCTCCGGACACACCTTTTGTGTAGTGATCCCACTACAGCACAGGGGTGGCTGTGCATGTGTACTCCTTGACCACTGACCGTGACAGATAGTGGCAAAACTGCCTTACTGTTTCCGCCGCCCAATATCCCGATATTACCGGGATGTTATGAGCAGTGGAGATGCCAGTAAATTCCCATTCCACAGAGTCCCATGGTCTCCATGGGATGGGATTGCTGGAATTACCAGCACTAGTAGTACCAGTGCCAGTGATTCTGGCATGTATTTGCTGCTAGCGGCCTTAACTCCCAGCAGGTCAGGCCTGCCAGTAGTTCACTGCCCCAGCAGCAAACTTGTGTTTCCACTGTCTGGAAAAAATGATGGTGCCAGAACTGGGGAACTTATAATGAGCCTCATTATGAGTCTACAGAAATATAGACAAAAAACACAAGAATCTGATACCTGCCAGGTTCATTAGAATTAATTCATTTTGCACTAAAGAGCCTGATATATTACAAGTCAGGACAACAACATTTGTCAGGTTCTAATCAGCTCTGCTACATTTATATCAAAATGTATCTCTGAACACAATTGCATTTCCCATAAGATTGCATTATACGCAGATGATGTTTTATTCTTGATAAGAAAAACTCATTATCCTCTCCTAGAATTTACGGAAGAACTTTTTGCAGTTAGAAGAGATATCCAGCTATAGGATGAATACATTGATATATTTGAACATAACATCCACTTGAACGATATAACATTTCGTCAAACGTATGTATTTCGCTGGGAAAATTCTCCATTTCTATATTTAAGCATCAGGTGAACAGGTGAACAGCTCCCTCTCCACATTAAAGTAGCATAGTATTCCGCAGTTATTACTGAATTTATCAAATACTTTAAACAGATGGATATGACAGGAAATCCTGTGGCTGGTCCTAATGGTGCCTTGAAGATGAACTCAGTTCCCTGTTGCTTTATGCTTTTCAAGTGCTCCTGATTACGGTTTCATAATCAGGTCGTCACGGTCGCGATGTCAATTTTTCTTACTCTGTTTAGAGTTGTGGAATGCTAAGGATTTCTTCCAGGCCTAGGGTATGTGTATCCTTACAATTAAAGGTAGGATGACAACATGTTCAGGCAGATCATGAAACTGCAGCAGACTCACAAGTCTGACCAATGCCAATTATGTGCTGTGTGTCCTTAAGCATTCTGACAAGAGGCACAAGCCTACCTAAGGTCTTGGTAAAAGATGAATCATTTTGGTAACCATGACATTACCGAAGAAACCCCCCCAAGTAAATCAGAGCTCTTATGCTTGTTTTTCAGGAACTGTTGCACAACTGGAACATTTCAGATTTCTGACATACAATTCCTCTCAAATGTAGTTGGGGCCCTAGAGAAGAAAACAGAAATGCTTTGCGCCAGTGTTTTCCTAGTAGGGCTACATTATGCTCTGGCACTCCACCATTACACTGTGACTCAGAGGTCTAACCTGTGAAAAGCCGGGGACATGCTTTGTGACCTTTGGCATTCTGACAAGAAGCGCAAGCCTACCTATGGTTTTGGTAAAAAATAATCATTTCGGTAACCATAGCCTTACCGATGAAACCCCCATATATATTGCAGCTCTTTTGCTTGATTGTCAGGGAGCTGTTGCAAAACAGTCACATTTTTAATTGCTGAGCTATACAACCCTCTCAAATGTTGTTGGGGGCCATAGGGAAGTAAAAAGAAGTGCTTTGCCACCTGTGTTTTCCTGATAGTTCTACAACATGACCGGGTACACCATGACATTGTGGAATACTCACAAGTCTGAACAATGCAGAGCCAAAGAAATGCTGTGTGTACTTAAGCAATTTGCCCAGAAGCACAAACCTAGTGTGTGGTCAAGTAAAATCAATAAATACATTTAAAAGAAAAAATAAACTCCATTTGTTGGAAGTCAAAGGTTGTTTCAAAGGATGAGTCGTCATTCTCCCATCAAAAAGGACCCACATGTACCTTGTTCGGGCCAACTGAGTTAACACACATTCATTCTGAAGGGATGACACCTTTCAATGAAAGGAAGCAGCAATGTACACCAGGGGAGAGGGAAGGATGCGTGTGAGGGGTAGAGTCCCTTGCCATTGAGGATCCAGGGTTGAGCCTAAAAAAGAGCTGCCATTTACATCTGCAAATCAGTTAATCCCCAAGTGCAACAGAAGACTGCAAACCCAGAAATGGCGAGTCTAGAGCAGAGAGTGTGAGTGTGTGTGTGTACCATTGTAGTGCTGTTCATGTCGGGTTGCATCATTATTTGTTTGTAATGCCAAGCAATGGCATATTTTGCCATATGCCTTCGCTGAGCTACATTAACTATGCCATGACCGGTTTTGAAGTGCTACACTCAGTTACATTTGGTATTCTACACTGTATTATGTTATGTACTATGTTATGATATGCCATGTTTAAGCTGTAGAAACATGTTCTGTAATGTCTTGTTCTGCTGGGATCAACTTGGGTCTCATTATGAGTTTGGTGGTATCTAAGCAACAAATATGCTGCAATACCACCAAATGGATTTACCGTTATCGCCACTTGGTCCAGCATAATTACTGCCGGATTACAAGTGGCAGTATGGTGGTGTTAGTCCCTTTTTATGTTATGGACTCCATAGAACTCCACAGGGATTTGGGCAGAATTACCAGCAACGCTAATTCCACAGAAATTTCAGTTCGTTTTTTGGTGGTAAGATGATGGGTTTTCCTCCACCATAACTAGAAACCTATAGTTTGGGGGTGCAGTAATGTGGCGGTAATGCAGTGGTAATGTTATCAAAACTGATTAGCTCTGTTTTTGGCCAAACCACCAAACTCATCATGAGAGCCATTTCCCAAAAGCTAAATGCACATTAACAAGAATGTACATGCGTGCCACTGAATGTACTCAATGGTGTCTTCGGGAGGGGGTATGATGTTGGTTTGCTTTTATTGTAGGTGGATAGGTCATAAGGTCATGTTATATTATGTTGAGGTTTCATTAAAATGTTTTGATTTAAATGTCTAATTTTCAAGCGCCTTCAAAGCTGATATAAAACAGCAGGTAGCAACCCCATAAGCATGCATACACAAAAAAGAAAGATAAACCAGAAGGGTAGACCAGGAAATCTCATCTGTTAACTAGATCATACACCCCATGCTTTGACCTAACTGTCGCATGATGCCCTATATTAACACGACACAGTAACAGCATGCCAGGGTGAGCTACTCAGTCAATGGTGGGAAATTGTAAATTAACACCCATAAATGACCAGCCTCAGCCGGAGAGGATTCCTGCCTCACGCACTAACATAACCATTAGCTTAAATGCCGTAGCAGGACTCAGGAACCTCCAGGAAGGCAGGACTGTGGCTTCTGCTGCAAGAAAGCGCATATTTCCCTGCAGCTCTCTAATTCATAGAGCCTGACTGTTTGTGGCCGGTTGGGGCTCCGGGGAGTAGATAGAGGAGCTTTACACACTGCGTTTTCTTGGGCATTGTTTCTACATGCCCTTGCTCACCGGAATCAGACTAAAACTGTGACTCTGAAATGCTGACTTTACCTTTATTGCGCAGTCTGCATTTTACAGTATGCTGACTCCCATTACCTCGCCCAAGTGTAGCAGGGTTTGCAGGGGTGTCCTGTGCTCTCCCTGGTCGCAGTAATGGGAGTTGGAGGTTGCAGGGGTGGCCCCCGATTACCATTACAGTAAGCAGGGGACAGGAAAAAGAAACAAACATGTTTAAAAAAGGACCCTGCGGCAACAGCACTGCCCCATGTAAGTGGAGGAACTAATGCTGCAGGGGTACAAGGGAGACGATGGCACACACAGAAGTGTGCATTGGTAAAGGTAAGTGGGGAGGTGGGTTGGGTTGAAGTTGGAGTATTGTGGGGGAAGTGATCTATTTGATTTTCCGTTGGTCCAGTTACGGGCAGCGCATTGATGACATAGATTCGGCTCACTTTGACAACGTGGAAGGCCCAGAAGTCTGACCATGGCTGAACCAGAGATAGGCAGCTGTTTTTAAGCACTTTACACACTACCCTAGCGTTTTGGTAACCATGCCATGAATAAATAAGGAAGCAAAACATGTGAGATTGTTTTTCCTTGCTATTAGGGGAGCTGTTGCAAAAATTGCCAAATTCGGATTTTTTGTCCTACAACCTCTGCCAAATGTTGTTTATGGTCTAGGGAGTGAGTAGAAGGGCTTTGCTCCATTTGCTTTCTTGGGCACCTTATCTATCCCTCGCCCTCATCCCAACTATCTACCTGACTTTGCCCACTCTACCACTACTTAATGTTCTATCATAGTCCTCCTTTGCCACTCTCTCACTGCAAAAGCACTTCCATGACATTAATTATAACAGTAGGCACTATGCAAATGCTAGACAACATGACATAACTCGTGCTGCCAGCTCACTTTACTATCACACAGTTCTGGAAGGGTTCTACCTCTCCCCCAATTCAGACATAATGGGCACAAATGGTGAATGCTATTACCATGGATGGGATTGCCAAATGAGTGTAAGTGGGTGTTGATACAACATAGACCTACACGATTCCTGTTCATTGAGTTTTTCAATGAACATACAAATTGGCTCCAATTCACAGATCCTTTGCATTATTATGAAGCATTTCTGCATGGCAACTGAGAGAGAAGGGTTTTGATGTATTTGATGATCATATGTACAGTGGGTTGGTTAATGTTAGTGAAGGTGTACTTGGTGATTAGGGTCATTTTGTGGGAATTAAAAAAAAACTTCTCCATTTAATGTGAGAGTAGAATAATAGGACATTCAGCTAACAAGCACACATATCACATCCCTATCCAGTAGTCACAATTAGAAGTTTACTTCCAGCTCTAGAACTGGAAGTGCACTTCCACCTATGGCTAATTTGTGATGCTGTGTTGTGAGTGGCTGTAGGCTGACATGACCTATACTAACTACTAACTACGACAAAAGTTGACAATTTCTACTTGTAGCTGGTGTTAAAGCATACCTTGGTCAGACATTGATAATAATATGTTCTGACAAACGTTCAGTAAAAGAGAGGCGATTACCCTCCTTGTATTTGGAGCTTTGAGAAACAAGGTTAAAGGGCAGCCCATTAAAACCTCTCTCCCTGAACATAAGATGTTCCTTTTATTTCACTAATGAACAGTACCAACATGATACATTCAAGAATCAGTTACAATTCAGCATTCTTACCTATGAGGCTAAGGTCTAAAGTGCCATTTGCCAATGAGTCGCTGGAAACAAGCCACTCTAACGCTTTCCAAGTGGCCCAACCTTGCACGTTTTCCCACATGCCACCTGGCAACTGGAACAGATGCTGTTCAAGTGCATTGCCCAAGTCCTCCCACAACAGCTAAGATGGGATTGTGATCAGTAGATTCATCAGGTACATTACGCCTCCACTTCTTACTGCAATCACAAATGGAGGGACTGAATACAGTGTAAGAACTCAATACAATGTAGTGGCAGATTACAGACTGGACGATCCACTATAGAGGTCTCGTAATACAATAAAGGTTGTCACGTTCATCTCAACCCGAAATACATACTAATGTCCTGATTGGAACGCTCTGTTTTTCCCTTCATGTGTTTGTTCTAAGACACAGATCTTCCCCATAGATCTTAGGATAAGTTTTGCAAAAGGGATTCCAAACACGATATCAAAGTAGATCTGAGAAATGATATGTAACTTGAACAGGTAAATATAGGAGATAGCTAATCATTTGAAGTATTAGTCTGACACAATGGGCCTCATTACAAGTTTGGAGGTAGCCATGCCATTTTTAGCAGCATGGTTACCCGCAAACTCGGGTCCGGGTCCCGCAAAAGGTGACTTAACGGGCCATTCCGACCTTGGAGGGCCCGGTTATTCCCGTTCGCGGGACCCGGACTCGGTACATCCCTGTTCCCATTTGAGCCCCCATTGGGCTCAATGGGAATGGGGAGGATGCTAACAATGGGCCCGTTAATGACAGGCCCGTTGTTAGCATCCTGTTCTGCTAGCGGGTCCCGCTCTGTATGTCTGGTCTCACCAGGCGTACAGAGCGGGACCCGCTGCAGAACTCGTAAGGTGGCGGCCCGGTATGAATGGTGCCAGTCCCTTCCCAGCACCGTTCATACCATGGCCGCGACACTTGTAATGAGGCCCAATGTAAGACAAATCATACAGAAATAAACAATGTTGCATTGTTCCTGAGTAGACCTTCATTATTTACTTCCATTTGCATTCATACACAATTGGGCCTCATTATGAGTTTGCCGGTCCGGATATAATGGCACTGGTAAGCTTGCCGGTTCCGTTGTATCTGAACCGGCAAACTCCGAGTTGTGCTCGTGGGTGCCTTACATTCCACCAGGTCTGACCTGGCAGAATGAAAGGCACCCGCGAGCACAGCATGTCGGATGCAGAGGCACCGTTTTAAACGGTGCCTGTGCATCCAGCTTCCCCATTCCCATTGATCCCTACGGGGCTCAAGTGGGAATGGGGAAGAATATTTTCCGGCGGCCAGATATGGGCTCGGCAAGGCCGTAATGACCCAGTAAATGCCCATTTCTGGGTGCCGGAAAAAAAAGAATACCGGCGGCAGCCGTGCCTGTATTACTGCCACAGCTACCGCCAGCCTCGTAATGAGGCCCAATGTCTGTACATGTCTTGAATTGTACAACAGCATGGCTACCCCCAAACCAGTTACTGGGTCTGGGTTCCAGGAATAGGGAATTACCGGGCCATTCTGACCTTGGAGGGCCCGGTAATTCCCTTTCCCAGGACCCAGACTCGCTACATCCCCATTCCCATTTGAGCACTGTAATAGATTTTGTTCTATTGGGGTAAATTCTGGATTTGGCGGTATTTTCTTATGGTAAAAATATTGGTGGTAATTTGGCGGTAAATAAGTCTTGCATTTATATTGTGTTTGGTATCACAATATTTCAGTGACCATACCTTGTTAGCTTATATTGGTGGTAATTTTTGTGGTATCTTGTTATGCGGTATTTATACCTGTGGTATAGCGGTGAGCATGGTTTTCTTTTTATACTATAACCCATCATAAAACAAACCTTTCCTTTCTATTAGAATACCCCCTAGTTGTCTGTAGAGAGCTCCAGACCTATGCACTTCAGCAGAACCCAATGATTTTATTCAGAGCGCCACCTACAGTTTTTGGCTGCTACTACTGGCTTATATACATCCAGTAATCCATGTGCCATAATGCATTACTGGCTTATGTACATCCAGTAAACTATTTATCAGATCCTTTCCCATCAGCATGCAAGGAAAGAAACATTCATCATACCGCACAGAAACCTTCTCCTGTTTGTTATTTTACTTGCATTGGCAAATTGGCAAATGCACTACTGCACGGATATGAGCCTCCCCTTTATACATCACCTATTTAAAATAATTCACAGATGCATGGACACAAAATCCCATTGATTTTTATAAATACTTATTATATTGAATCTTGTTTACATGTCATCAAGCCTTACCATGGTTTAATTACAGCAACACCTGCAATACAAGAGAACAAAACAGAATAAGCAGATATTTTTTAAACACGGATTAATGTTCCCACATTCTGAAAATAATGCTAAATAAACATGGAAGGATGTCCTAACCTTTCTACACTGTAATAACTGTTAGCCAAACATACAGCATTCCACATGGTCCTCACTTAGCACTTCTCTTACCAAGATTAGTATTTCATTTCTTTGAAGTCCCCCACACGACCTTGCTGTATTCGCAACTGTAGGCCCACAGTTAGCGTTAAATTCTTCAGTAACTTCTGTGGGGAGCACCAGCTTATCAATGTCCCATAGCTAGCGCTCTAACCCTTGAAAACCTCAGTCAGTCTTCTCAGCCCAGCCTGAACTAACTGCCCTCCGCATTTCTTGTTACCAAGAAATCTCCTATCCTTCCCCTTTGATGTGGCTTGTCTGACTTTAATTTCCCCCCAAACGGGTTAACAAGAATGTGTTCTGTATCAACCCTCATGCTCAGAACAATGAATCCTTAAGCCTCCCTGTATTAATGTTTCATTCTGTTTCCTGCTGCCTGCATTTTTCTGTTCTCCACAAGCTGAAGAAAAGGCTAGTGTACATTTAAAAATGAATTACAGCAGTGCCACCAAAAATGGATTTTACCTCATTTTGCATAGAAGACTGCATTTTAATGTTAGAAAGGTTAAAAGCAGTATTTTAATAATGTTAAATAAGTTATTTATATTCTAATGTAGTTTCCATGCATGAATCATCCAAATAAAAATGGTGCACTTCATTATTTGGCCTGGCACCACATTAAGCTTCTATGCATGTTCTGAATATCTGCAGTTTCAAATTAGGCTTGGCTGTGTTGTAAATCCTGTACTTTGCATACTACCAATAATGCTATATTATGCTGGCAAACAAAAATGCTATATTACATAGTGGCAAAATACCACTACATGCTGGCAATACAAAAATGCCATTACATTTAGGTAAAATGCTATACATGTCCTTACAGCCCCCATAGGTCTCAATGGGAATGGGGAGGATGCTAACAATGGGCCCGTTAATGACAGGCCCGTTGTTAACATCCTGGTCTGACCAGACGTCCTTAGTGGGGCCCGCAAGCAGTCCTCGTAATGAGGCGTTAGAGGGATAACGGCACCAGCAGCTCTACCGGTGCCGTTAACCCTCTATGCCTGGGTCGAAATGAGGTCCTTTAGCTTTACCATCCTGTGGGAGAAGCCTATCAGCCCTATTAGACAGGTGGGGTTATTATAGCACCACATACTATGCCAATCACTAGCACACAATGTAAAGTATTTGGTTGCAGAATGTGGGGTTACAGATAACTGCAAATAAGCAGCAACCCATCGCTTGCGATAAAAAATAACATTACCACTCATTAAACATAAGACCACTTAAGCAACGGGTTAAAGTATTGTAGGAGTGCTGTTTGTGCACAGTTTTGGTAGCCCGTGTTATTATTTTCAGGCAAAAGCATTACTGTCCTTTTTAGTGCTGAGCTTGGAAAGTGAGTTGCTCTGTGGGCCTGCACTTCATGTTGCTTTTTTGAGTTAATGGCTTGCTGTAGTCTTGTGTGGAGTTGTATTGCCATGACAGTGCTCTGCTCACTTTAGAAAGGTTATGTGTTTATGGGTTTGTCCATTTTTCAATATAACTAGTGTGGCGAATCGAGGGAATGTGTCCCTTCTGCCCAAGGGTGAACACACCCCTTTGGGACTAGGGAGGTGAGCCAGCTATGCTACGCTTTGCTTAACAACTCTCCGGGGACAGGGCAAGCAGGATCCCATGGGGGTGATGCCCCTTATGGAACAAGGAATTTGAAAGCAGGGGTTTTACTCCTCCTCCCTTTATAAACGAATCTTGAGTAATTGTTGGCTATATGGGAATTGAGCAGGACAATAATGCAGAGGGCCCTTTAAAAGTAGATGGTTTCCTTTTTTCTTTTTTTTTTCTAGTCGGCGACAAAGGTTAGTTAGATTTCAAATCTCCAAGAGGTCATGACCACGAACCCCATGATGCGATCATTTATAGTCTACTACAGCCCTCTAAAAATATGTCCAAGAGATCAGGACCACGAACCCCATGATCCGATCACTGCAAAGTGGTCACCATTGAGAACAGAGTAGGTTACTTTTGATTCCACTATTGCTCGGTTCGTTTTTTTCTAACCTGTATTTGTTGCCATCCTTGTCTGCAGAGTGGAACCTATAGATTATCCCATCTCGCTCCATGGAGGAATGCAAAGGTGGCTGGATACTAAAAACCAGGAGAGAGAACCAACTAAAGGGTGAACAAGCCGAAGCTTCCTGTAAACACATAGAGGGGATTTTCTTCCATCTTAGAGGAACCTGTAGTCCGCACCACACTGGTGATGTCATGGGCAGAGGAACAAAGAGGCATATGGAACGCTGACACTTCCATGAAGGAAGAGAAGCCTAAAGCGCTTGGAGCTGCTCAAGTGGAGGAAGTCTAATCTGCTTCAGAAAGTCGTTTACCAGCACCCTCCATAGCCAACAGCAAAGTCCTGTCCTCTGAAGACAGGAGAAAACTCTGTTAGAGACCCGACCATGAGGAGCAGAAAGAGGTTGGCATTCTGGTTCCATGCACGCCCCAGAGACTGTCTACCCCAAAAAGCACCGCCGCTGAGAGGAGAGTCGTTAGGTTAGATTAGGTTTGAACAAAGGATGGATTCTCGATGTATGTATTTACTTTGCCAGCATTCACTTTGTTGTCAATTACTTTGTCTATAGTAACTTCACCAGACTTTTACTTTGTCACTGCAGGGATAAACCACTTGCACCTCACCTTATTTTCTACCCCATCATCTTCCGCCTGCTACTCCTTGACCGCCAAACCTGTCCTTACCCTATCTCTAACCACAGCTATTACCATCTTCACAATAATAAGACAAAATAAATGCATGACAAAGTACACGTATGACAAAGTACATGTCTGGTAAAGGGAATGTATGGCAACGTGTTTTTGGTGAGTTAGAGGCTGTATACCCAGATTGTTGTGTAAGACATCCTGATGAGCACCAGCTGGTTTTCTTTTTAAGATTAGGGAAACCACATTGTAGCCGTAGGGACAGAAGAGGCTTTCTTCCAATTAATACAGTGGCACAGTTAAACAATGTCTTCTTGTCCATCTCTTATCCCTGATTTACCACTATAGAGAACGTTTAATTCTCTGCCAAATGGGCATGTAAGCAGTATGTAGCAGGGCCATAGTGTTCACCATATACTCTGTGATTCATATAGAGTGGTTCATGGTGAACGCTCTGCTATAGTGCCTCAATTGTGTTTTTCGCTAGTACAAATCTATACGATGTAGAGGGAGTTGTTTGTGCAATGATGTGTTTATGCTACATAACATGCCTATGTTGTTTCTATTTATGCTGTTTGGTACATTCATGCTGTTTTCACGTTTGTGTTCCGTCACAATTGTTTTGTAAACAGAGCTTGTTTATTGGTTGTGTTTGGTTTTCACTGTTAGCTAAACCATGTTTATTTTCACGCCTGCGTCCATCCAAATAACTCTATCTAGTCAACTGTCTACAATACACCCTGGTTGATAATGTACATTGTTTAACAGGAAGAAAGTAGAAATGTCTAATCCAAAATAGCAAAGCTTCGTGGGTATGCAGATGAAACGTGATTTATGTTTGACATATGCACCAAAGGTACACGCAGAAAGAAAAAACAAAAATAAACCTGCAGGGCCAACAGGGACCTTGACCACTTGGGAGCCATTATGCATTCAATAGGATTGGCATTTCAAAAGCGCACGGTAAGCCTTTTAATTTTTAGCTCACAAAGTATTAGCTCATAAATGTCATTTTAGTGACAACAAACGGATTAAAAGCATTTTGTATGGTCTTTCTATAGTGGTGAATGACAAATCTGGACGAATACATACCTGTACACGTACTGTGTCTGTATTCCCTCTTTGTGTATGTTTAATGCACTGACAATTGAATTGTTAATTGCTGAATGCTGAACCTTGTGTGTATTGTTATTTCCATGTAATATATAAGATATGTTTCACATGTTTACTTATAGCCAACAGAACATAAGTGATTAGGGTTCACTGAAGTCACAAGGTGAGGTTTTGCCAAAGAAATGCGGATTGGTCAGGCTTCTCTTAAAACAATGGCTAGTGGTCCTTCTCTCCCTCCATTACACTTTACATCCCTGGGGGGAAACGAGTCACACACTGGCTTCTGGGTTTTTATTGATGTTGGGTGATGTCCTTATCTTTTATAACTTTCTACAGGGGTTCTCTCTTCTTCTACTGGGCAGAGCTAAAGTTGATGGTACACGCTGGTGGACAGAGTCCCCCACTTTTTTCAGAGGGTGGACTCAGCCCCCCCCCAAGCTAAAATGGGAAACATTGAACCCTCCATTCGAATTACAAATTAAAGCCAACCTCAGGGATCGAACTACAGTCGTCAGGTTTGCCAGCTGGAACCTTCACCACTGCTCTACATAACCTGATGAAAAATAGAAAAAAACTAAAGGTGAAATGTCGCATTTCTGTACTGCATGTCCCACGGAAAGAATTTGCATTTGTTCTTGGAATTTAAAACATGCACATATTTTAATGTTTTCGAAAACAATATTAGAAGAAAATATCCTGTCTCGGTTTTGTGTGTGTGTTGTGATTTTAGGAAAGGTAAATGACATTCACCCTGTGCATTTTGGGTGGTTATGCGAAGCAAATTTAATGAAATGTGCATATTTCACCTAGATATGCTAATTTATGGCGACATCACATCCCATTGCGTTTGTTGATGAGTCCCCCCCACTTTTATTTTTTGGACTTGACCCCTGCTACTGGGCTTCTTCAATTATAAGCATAACCATGCTGGGTTCTGTGGGTTGTATGAGGCATGCGTCAGGCATGAGGCCTTTATGTCTTTATCCCTGGGTTGACAGGAGTACCCCCTTCTGGGGGCTGATATATTTATCCTGGCTTCTATTCTTCTACCAACTCATAAGTCTCACCACCCTTGTCTCATACTCCCCCCCACACCATCATCCACTATACTCAGCTTCACACCCCATAATCTTGTCTTCCATACTTCCATATGCCCCGTTTAATGGCCATGTGGGATGGGTTATGTGACTGCTATTTATTCAATGAGTTTCATGTACAAGTAATATATGCATGGGGTTTCAGCAGAGGAAATCCAATGTTCTCTTATGGGTTTAATTTTCACTTGATGTGAGTCTGCCAATTTGTATAGCTGAGACTATCCAATGTGTGTTTGCCGTTTTTGCTTCACATTGTGATCTACACTGTTGTACACTGTCTACTGTTCACCGCCCCCATGCTCATCCTTCTCTTACCAATAGGAAAAGAATATATTCTAATCTGCCTGGTAACCCCAAAAGATAAACACTCAGGGCAGTCGATGGAAGAGACAGGTAGTAATCAAAGAAGTTCATTGGTCAGCAAACCTTTTCTTCTTCACTCTAGTTTAGGCATTATTGTTTCCTACACTTTGGGGCAGTGGTCGAAGTGGGCAGGGGCAGTTGGGAGAGATGTTTCTCTACTTTTTTCAAATTACTTTTTACTGGTCTTATACTTTTATTTTAAAAAGCTGCTGTTCCGAAATCATTTTAAAATAAAAGTGCAGCAAGCAGTTGAAACTTGCACTTCAGTTCACTGCACTAAACTTTTCCAGCAGGAGCATTTGTTTGGGAGTTTGTATTGTACGTGGGAGGGATTGTGGCAATGGGGTTGGTGTGGAGTAGGGCAGGCCAGCGGGGTACATAGTTCCACTACTTCTTTTCATACACTTCGACCACTGCTTTTGGAACTGTGCATCTTGGGAGTCTGGGAAACCTTTTCCATTAAATTTTCAAGAGTCAGCTTACTCAGAGCTGTCATAAAGTTATCCTGGTGAATACCATCAGTAGAATACACAAGGTTACGGATGGACAGTGTACCTTGGAGTATCAGAACCCTGGCCCTCCACCTCAGAGAGGACCCCAACAAACAATGGGTCTTTCTTGAAAACTCTCCTGAGCCCTGTCACAGTGGGTGAGTGGTTATGGGTCCCGATGAAAATGCTCCCAAGGAGAATCAGGGATCACCCAATACTAGTAACAATGTGGAAGGCGTTGGAGCGTAAGGGACACGGTGAGAAGGTGACCACTTGGCCCTCCCCCATGAGTCACATCTGGTCCACACCAGTTTTAGAGGAAATCCCACACCATGAACACTATCAGCCCTGGTTTGACGCGGGCCTAAGCAGAGTTGGACAGTTGGTCAGGGAGGAGTCCTTTATAAGTATCCAGGAGCTTGAAGAATCCTTGGGAATAGGTAGGCTCTCCCCACTCCTCTACCTGAGACTTAAGGGAATCCTAATGAAACCAAAACTAAAGCCCAAATTACAAAGAAAACTCACCCCAGTTGAGAAAATCTTAGATACCCAGGTAGAAATGAAAGGCCTCATCTCACTCCTTTACTCTGCCCTTTTAACCCCCTGGGAGGGAACCACCAAAAGCCTCAGGGGGAAATGGGAAAGAGACTTGGGTTGTAGGATCGGAGATGGTCTCTGGGGGCGACTCTGTAGTAGATCAGTTAAGACCTCGATCTCCTGCCAATACAAAATCCATGCTGTCAAACTCCTGCACAGATGGCAGTATGACCCGATCACACTTTCTAGGATGTTCCCAGACGTAATCCCCCTTTGCCGGCATGGGTGTGGGGAAAGGGCAAACTATTGGCACATGTGGTGGACATGCAGGAAGGTCCAAACTTATTGGGCCGAAGTCCTTAGCTGGCTGAAAGAGGCAGGAGAAGGTGTGCTCCCACTGGACCCGATGTTGATACTGTTTGGCCTGCAGCATAAGAATGACCACTGGGAAAAATGACCGGACCTCTCGCACTCCCTACTGTTTGGCAGCCAGAGTGGCCCGCGCTAGAACGTGGAAGAGGCCCGCCCTCTCCTCGAAGAAAGAATGGGTGATGATTGCCAAAGACATATTCCTTATGGAAAGACTTACTGTGGATTTACATGGTTCAAGCACCCAAATAGAGACAGACTGGCTGCAATTTCAAGAGGTGTTTGGCAATACATAGGCCCGTCCTGAGACCCTCAAGTGTCCTTGGCCCGGCCCAAAAAACAAGCCCCGACATGGAACAAATGGCCCTGGAGCTTGGAAAGCCGGTTGACCACTGGCGGAGAAAACCCAGATTGATGCTGCCCTATGCCGCATCATTTCCATAAGCAGACAGCAGCGCTCGAGATACTGTGTGGGGTGGGTGGGAGGGGGCGGGGGGGAACAAACGCAGGGAATAATGGCTTATAGTTTGGTTTGTTGAGGGCGATTGCCCAAACCTTGTAATTTGTGTACCTATGCTGTTGTTTTCCAAAAATCAATAAAAATTGAATAAAAAAAACAAACTTTTGTTACATTTTATTTAAGTTGAGCAGATTTAACCATCAAAAGCCTTGAAATTCACTGGATCTGGGAAGTCATGATCAACTTAACTCAGCTTGTTCCTGTTTATGTCTCCCATAATGCTATGTCTCCCATAATGCCATTTTTGATGTTATTGTGAATTCCTTCTCTTATAATGTTATATTTTTGTATTTTTCAAAGCTTTCATTAGCCAAGTCGTATAAGATGTAATGTTTGCTGCAATCAGTGATGTAATCAGAGATGTCATGTATGATGTTACCAGTGATGTAATCAGTGTTGTAATCTGTGATGTCATCATTGTGAACATGTGCTGCGCAACATGGGGCCCGAAAGACATGATTAGTGGTCACGGCCAAAGGCTGTGCCGAACTATTGGGTCATGGAACACAAAGGGGCAGTGGGATTCCCCATTCACTATTGTCAGAAAGATGGTTTAATCTATTTCACTTTTCTATCTCTTCCCCAACTAAAACCAAGTTAAGTTTTCTAATTCTTCCTGAACTACCCTGGCCACCTATTTCCTCTGGATACAAGAACGTTCATAAACACCATTCATGTGTGTCAAAATTACCCAAACCACAATGCCTGAATCTTGAAGGAACGTCAGGAAAATAAAATTCAGATCAGACAAACTTACCAAAATTCAGGTCATTTGGCAAAGTACGCTTGTCTTAAATACGTTTGGTCAATATTTCAATGTTTAAGTTTGTATGTTTTGGGGAGAGTTATTGCTTGTTAGAAGAATCACAGTTTCCCAGAATTAAATGTATTGTATTTACAGATATTTTGATCTGAGCACTTATCGTATTTATGATATCCTACTCTGTTTTCTCAATGTACCACCAAGTTTGGAAATAGAAGCACAAAAACTTTTATTCAGTGCAAGACACGAACGTTACTGTAATGGCCTGGTTTCAGTAATGTCATTATTCAAGGTAGCTAAAACTGGAAGTACAGCAGCATTACTGAATAAAATGACCCCCACACCAAAGGCTGATATCAGACCTCAATTGGAAGGAGCAACCAAAATGGAACATGTTAGAAACTTAAATTGCTTTTTTTCCGCCCCGGGAATGCAATAGAATGTGTATGAAAAATCGTGTAGGTCAATGCGCTCCTTTCGCCTCACCAGGGACTATGTTTGCGAAAAAATCTGTTTCCGGTAGCAAAGCCTTATTGTGCTGTTGTACACACTTCCAGAGCTCAATAGTAGACTTTAATGCAATTTATTTATGTTCCTTGTTTGAATAAAAAAAAAAAATAGATAGAGGGCGGGATTCTAGTTATTGTCAAACAGTCCTTTTCAAAACTGCCTCAGGGACCGCATCTTATCCGTGACACATGTGAACTCTATCAATCAACATATCTGTCAGTTACATTCTACAGAAAGGAGAAACATGTGAGTCATTTTCAAATCTTGCACTGAGAATAATGTCCAGGAAACAAGAGTCTGTTTGTGGCTGTGAAAGTTTAGGCCACTGGAGACAGACATGCGCATATAGGGCTTCGCTGGAAGAAGATGCAAGGGAAGATGGGATGATGCAAAAAAGTCGAAGGAGAAGGAATGCTTTCCTACCTTCAAATATAACTCATATTATGCACCATTTCTTGATAGCCAGAACCTAATCCTAGACCGCACACTAACATTGTCACTGGCATAATTGGGAAAGGGGTCTGCAGGGGACGCCACTTACATTCGGCCTCCTGACTAATTCCAATATGTCCCACGCCTGCCTTCTGCACAGTAGTAACATTATATTGACAGGGAGTTGCCCTTTCTCACTCGGGTACCAAAGCCTGCCGCTACCATTAACCTGCGTCATCCATCAAGCATACAGCACCACCCCCTTAATGATACGTCAGGAGAAAGCCTGGTCCGGATTATTTGACCGAATTTCTAGCCAACCGAATCTTTGCCATATTTGGGATTCGCCAAACTGCACACACTTGTAAGATTCAGGTAAACGAGTTTGGGAAGGCATAGCTGCTTGTTTGGGAATCTTTCAGCAAGGGAAGAGGGGGGTGAGGACCGGCTGCTGTTTAATGGATGAACATCGGCGTGTCTTTTCAAGACAGGGCTGTTAGCCTTATGTGTTTCAATGTATTTAGAGGGACGAGCCAAGATGATGGAACATGTACAATGAAAATAACCGTTAGATGCACTTTTCTGTTGCAGCGCAGAGGTATTTTACATTCATTTTTAGGCAGAGTTTTTTGGACCCTGAAACAAAATATCATTGCGCATAGGGTCTTTATTATTATATGAGAGAAATTGGGTAGCGTGATTTTAGGCAGTTCTCAACATAATATATTTGTATTTAAAAGCAATCTGAATTTCACAGAAAGGTAAGTTTGGATTTGGGATTTTTTGGAGCAATTTTGCTTTCTATTTCATTCACTTCGACAATTTAATACTCATATATTCACGGAGGATGCTTGATTGAAGTTATTTGCCACACCTTTGTTTGAACAGAACAAAATTGGCGGGTGCTATAAATCGTTTTGGTAATCAAAGGAGGGGCATGAGTGACAGGTCCATTGGTTGTGTCATGCAACAAATCACCTGCTGTAGACCAGAGGAGAAATCTCTGCAAGCTTGTTTGAAAGGCACGCTCACAAATAAAATAAGCAGTTCAATTATTTTTGGGGAACAGAAAACATTTTGGGGTTGCCTCAAACATTATTGGAGGTGGTGGTAGTAGTTAAAGGCTGTGGGCATTAGTGGCAGGTTAACTGTATGACACAATGCCACCCGCTTAAGTACACTTAGCAGTAGTCAGGAGAAGGAATTAGCAAACTCATACAAAAACATGCAGAAAAAGAAAGGATTTCAGGGGTGCACAACATTTGAGTTGGTGTTTGTCGATGTGATCAGAGGTGGCCACCTTGTTTGAAAGGGTGCACAGAAAAGCAGTTCAATTGTTTGGTGGGGGGCAACAAAAACAGAATTTGTTGGTAAGATTCAAATTGTTGGGGATAATCACAGAGATCACATGTAATGTGCATTAGTGGCAGGTTGATTGACTGACACAACACACCACCTGCTTGAGCACAATGAGTGGTAGGCCAGTGGGTCATCTAGTTTGAACCGGTGTACTTACACACAAAAGAAGATGTTGAACTCTTTGACGGAACAGAACAGAACAGATTTGGGGGTGGGTGAACATTTTCTGGAGGTGTTGCTCATGCAAGGGGTGTCGATCTCAGGTGATAGGCATTCATGGCAGATTGATTGGGAGTGTCTCACAGCACACCACCTGTTTGAGAAAACTGAGCGATATGCCAGAGGTGGATTTTGCACTGGGCCAGCTTATTTGAACAGGCCCACTCACAAACAAAACACATATTTGAATTGTTTTGGAGAAACCAACAAAGAATTTGGGGGTGCCAGCAGAATTGTTGAAGCTGCTAACGGTGATTGCAGGTAGGTGGGCATTAGTGTCATGTTGAATGGGTGTGTGACAACACACAAGCTGCTTGAGGACAACAAGCAGTAGTTTAAAGGAGGACATTGTGCTTTGCCAACTTGTTTGAATGCGTGCTCTCACATAGTAAACAAGCACTTGAATTGTGTTGGGGGAACAGAAAAGATAATGGGGTTCTGGAAAAAGTGTTGCACTTGGTGGCAATGACTACCCTTCTTTTGAAAAAGGGGCTGGCAGTGTCTATAGTGTGTGGGACAAAAAGCACCTCCAATTAAAATGTCCTAATAGAAACTGTATCACACAAGGTGGGGACGGATACATGTGTCTTTCTACCAGATATAAGCGTCACAAAAACAAAGCATCTATAAGAGACATAAGCTTCTCCGTTTTCTTATCCTATTATTCCCTGGTCACCATTTGGAAACGTTCTCATATCTCACATATCATACGTTTTTGGGAGCAGGCTCAGCCTGTCATATCCCAAAAATAAATTGTATTCATGAATCAACCATGCGCACATATACATAAATACGTCATAAACAAAAGTTTTAAAATTCTAAAAGAAGCAGGTGTATGAACACCTCATACAATGCAAATTAATAATTACACAGAAGCTAGGTGGTGGGGTTAGTACAGTGTGCCATTGTTCAATAGGTTCATTTTGTACGTTTTTCCTTTGCACATTGTCGCTTATAGAAACAAAGCACTGGTCTCGACCTATAATTGTTTAAATTACAAATGTGTTTGGGAATTGTCATACAGCAAAATAGCCTTGATAGTTCATTTGGCCAAACCTAATTTTGAAAAACCCTGACCTTTGTATTTCACATCTCAGACCTATTCTAATTTGTGCTGCAATGTATTTTAAAACAGAAACATGTTGACACTTGTGTGTTTCGGCCTCTGAATTAGGGGTCAGATTTCTTATAACAGAGTGCTCCTCACAATTTCTAGTCAGACCTTCATCAGGACAGACACACATTGTTGCCCTAACTTCTCATACAACAAAAGATGTTTATGGACAGAGGTTTGAGAAGCCTTCTTATTCTCTTTTTCAGTGAGAGCTCTTGAGACCTTTCAATGTTGTCCCTTCATTTGCACTTAATGCTGATGCCAAGCTAGAAGAAACTTTCCTCAGTCTCAATTCCATCAAACATTAATGGGTAGCTTTCTTGGGATGTTTAACCTTCAAATGATTCAAAAAGTTTATTTATGAATTACTTCTCACATGTGGAGTCTTCAATCCAAAAACAGGCTTGTCTTTTCTGCCTGGCTGACCGCACGGTGTTGCTGCCAGAGTCCACCTGCGGAGGAAAATTAAATTTCATAAGAATTGGACAAATATTGCATGACTTTTAGCTGCTGCAATTGCAGGGGTTTCATGAATGTGGCTAAGAAATATACTACGTCGTCAGTTAATAACCACAAGTTGTACATCTACCAAGTTGTACATGTCCATGTTCTGATGGGGGTCTGTTGGGGTGAACTGAATCTGTGGCAGAAGGAACACAAAACTTGTGGGCGTGTGTGAATTTGCTGCTCGCGACAGTAGGACAGGGGCATCAGGGGCATGCCCAATTGTCCATGTTAGAGAAACAAGATGCTTCTCAGTTTAGCACGCCCATTGCACCTCTCACTCTTGCACTCCTTTGGCCTCTGAAAATGCTGATCAACTGGGGCTACCCCTCGTCAGATTTCAGATTCCAACTAGGAGTATAAGATATCCACATCCACTGGGAGCGGATTGCTGTGTTCCTCCTGCACATACAGAACCACATTAGATACCTCTCCTTGCTTTCATAGTTGTATTTCCCACTGTAAAAGGTTCACCTAAGCAAAACAAATAGTCTCCCAAAAAATGAAAAAAGATGGTTTCTCAACTAAAATATCAAATGTTTTCTTAACGAAAAAATGGCTTCCCAAATAAACTGCATTTAAAAAGAAAGATTTAACAAATGCTATTAACATAATTTCCATATTCAAATCAGAACTCAAAAGAAAAGTATTGGCTGACATGCAAAATATGGTTCCCAAATAAACGTCATTGGCATCTTGTTCATAAAGTAACAAAACCAAAATATAGGTTTACCAGCTAAAAACACAATGATTTCAAATCACAATAACACATGCAGTGTTCATAGAAATAGGTAATCCTGCGTAACCTCTCAAAAGGTCTCTCTGACTCCTGTTGTGGATTAGCCAGGGCTGGTTTTCCTGCAGGCAAACTCCACCCATTAAGGAAACAGGGCATTGCTAGTTATTTCCATAGGTTCTAGAACTATTTGTTTTTACCTAAGAACTCACTTAAATACCCAAATCCTACATCACTACAGTGCTCTTGGTCAAATTCTCACCAACTGCCCTCCGAAATATTAAGGGTAGTGGGGCATCTTCCTCTGTCACTCATCAGTCTTGGTTGATGGTAGTGGGTGACCTCTGTGTCTGGGCTCTATGTGATCCCACAAAGACACCATATGTTATAGATGGGTCAAAAATGTCTCCAAATCTCAGAGATAATTCAGGTGGTTTTACTAGAAATGTCAAGGCCCTATGGCCATACCTCTCTCTCTCTCTCTCTCTCTCTCTCTCTCTCTCTCTCTCTCTCTCTCTCTCTCTCTCATCTTAAAAACAGCAATCCTCCCAAACCAAGGAGCCCTGCTTCCTAAGTTAGTACATACCACAGATTCACCCAACTTTCTCAGTTCTTACCGATGCTAGAAGCAAGGACCCAATGGAAAAATGCTCTGTCTTAACTCCTTCAAGGACTTCCTAGAATGTTCCTACACTTTCCAGATGTTAGTATCATAAAAGGGATATTGTATTGTGCCTTCTAGATACACTGCCAGAATCACTCTCATTTCTATCTGGCCAACATATTAATCTCCCCATCACTTCCTAATGAGAACTTCTCACTGCTCTACTCATCCAACTCTGCCTACCTTACCTTCTTCTAGTTCCAGTGACTACTTCATTTGTCCTTCCAGTGTCTCTCACTCTAGCTAAGCTTTGCCTCTGCACATTTCTGTTATTACTTTCTCCTTGATATGTCCACTCAATATTCCCTCTGCTGCTCACTCCTCCACACTGCTACTACTGCTCCTACTAACCAAACCTTCTACTCAAACACCCTCCTTTCACTAACAAAATAACGTCAACTTTCTTCCAACAACGTGTTTCCTAAGCCACTCGTTCACACACTCTAATGACAAACTACCACTTGCACTCCGAAATCAATGCCTCACCTTCTTCAAAAATCCCCTCCACAATCCAATCCACCATCCTTGCTCCTGCTGCTCTCTTGGTATGCTACCTCAACCTCCTCTGACCTCACTCGAACAACCCACAACATTCTGTTTGCTGCTGCTTCCTTTAACCACCTCCTATCTGCTGATTGGTCCTCTGGACCTTCCCAATATGCCCCTGTCTTTCCTGCGCAAGAGGGATCAGTGTTACAGGATGTGTAAATGCAAATTAAGCGCCAGCCCATTTCTCTGCATTGGGCTGCCAACTTAGGGGATGATGCATGGTTCCCCTTGAAGTCTATTTGCATAGCCACCACTCGCCCATTATATCAAATAGAAGAAGGGAGATTGAGAGAACAGAGGGTAAAACAGGAGAGCAAGAGGTCAGTTGGACGAGGAGATGAATGCTAGAATTAAAATAGATCTGAGGCAGTGAAATGGGAATGAGGGAAACCAACGAGAAGTGAGGAACAGTAGTCAAGTCTGAAGAATATATGAGAACATATAAGATGCTTAGTTGCATTTAAGAAAATAAATTGATGGACACAATGAACATCAAACAGATAAAAGTGACAGGTACACACAGTATCTGAGATAAAAGGGAAAAATACAGAGTTGAATCAAAGATAACACAGAGGTTGTGGGAGGTTCAGAAGGGAAGAAAGGTAGAGAGAAAAAGAAGTCCAGTAGGAGGAGAGAGGAGAGGAAAATGGAGGGAAAAAAGAATTTCAGTTCTAAAAAGGTTTAAGATGAGAAAGTGAGAGCTCATCCAGGCTCATTTGGAGGTAAGGTATCAGGAGACAGAAGTGTGAAGAGAGTCAGGGAGCCAGGAGAAAGAAGGGAAAATGTGTAAGTCATCTGCAGATTTGTGGTGTGAAATGCTAAAGGAGTTAGAAAGAGTAGAAAGAGAGAAAAGTAAAGGGCTAAGAACTGATCCCTGGTGTACCCCATAAAAATGGCAGAGAAGACGAGAAGTGACAAACCCATGAAAAAGTGTAGGAATGGTCAGAAAGATA